>NC_092435.1:7381386-7993053 GCF_036169615.1 Heliangelus exortis | reverse complement strand
CAGTAAATAAAAGCATTTTGATTTCTGAGAAGACAATTTACTAGAATTCCTATAGTTCAAGCACATCAGCTAGCATCTAGTGTGTGCTTGCAAAGGTAGGTTTGTCTTTCTGTTGGCTATTTCTTCCCTGAATGTCACAATAATTTAGACATTTCTTCACCTTTTTTTTTTAATTCAACATTAATCTTATAGATATGTTAATACTTGTTTCTGAGTTTTTCAACTTTATATAGATAAATAACTCTTATTCTCTGTGTACTTAAGTCTTGAGCTGTGTAAATACTTGGCTAAGTATCTTTGAAATGAGGAAGCTGACTGTGATATGGTTTTGACAGTTTATCTTTCTCTTAGTCTGGGTGATCTTTTAGGTGCTATAACAACTGCTGCTGAAAGGCATAACAGGGAGCGTTTTTCTCAGATTGTTGAAGGACTGAAAAACCATGAATTCTTACAACTACAGGTGGGTTTACCTTTCTATATGCTTCCTAATGCCTCAAAAATAATATACTAGAGGGCTGTGTATTTTTTTATCATCTTGAAATTGCATGGTCTTCTAGTGCTGCTACTTAAGTGTTCAGTAGAAGGAAATATTAAGTAGAAATGGCTTGCTGATAGTAGATTTTCTAATTGTTAATGGTCTGAAACCAATAAACTCACTTCCTCATCCCAAAAGTAGGATTAAAAATTCTTGACCTTAATAAAAAGGGAGTAATTAGTAATATTCCTTTTCTTAGATGCCAAATATAATGATCAGGTACTAAGTCTGTGAAAGCTTTTTATTACCAGGAATTTTGTGTGGTTTAATGGACCAATAAAAATCCATCTCCCAGTCTGTCCTCTGAAATTTTTTATTTATTTTTGCTGGAGAGATTGGAATGTAAGGAGCTGGAGGCAGTGCTTCCTTTCTGTCTTTTGGGTTTAGAAAAGAAGCATAAATACTCTGAAGTTGCATTGCTTTTTTCAGTTACCCTCTCACCCTTTTTTTTTTCTGTAACTGTATCTGTTTGTGTACAGCCCAAGTGCCTGATGTTCTAGAAAAGAATGATTGTATTTCCTTCTCATAATACTGGTTTTATACAAGTTTTGTGACCATAAGTTAACATGGCTGAAGGATATGGAAAAGTAAACTGCAGGCAGAGTGGGTGCACTTGGAAGGAAGGTGGATCTGTTTTGCATTGTTATATAGGATGTGTCTCAGCTCAAGTTGTCATTCTGCTGTTTACTGTCAGAAGTTCTTGGTAAAGAGCAGATGAGTTAATGGTGATCAATAAGTTTCTATAAATGACATCCTAGTCTTAATAATGGTATCCCAAAAGAATTCATTTTGAAGTGGTTTCCTACTCCATGACCTTGTTGATTTGAAACAAACAAAACCAACCACACAACACCTGCCCCCAACACCTCACTGAGGCAGCAGTAAAGGTAGAATTGTAACACTCATTAACTTGTTTCTGACAAAATTGTTCTCTACTTGTAATGTATTAGCACAAGCCATTAAGCCAGAGTCTCTTCTGGCAAAGCAGTCATGGCAGATGGCACCTCTTCTCTCTATTAATTTCAGATTGGACATGTACTTTGGCTTGTTAAGTCATGTCATAGTAGTAAAATAACAAGAATCATTCGAGCGAGCATGATGATACGACATTATCTAAAGATTCAGCTGTACAAAGGGAGTGACTTTCAAAGAGTATTTTATTAGAAATTCAAGACTTCATGAGCTGTTCCATTAGAACTAAATAGTGAATGTAATTAAAACAGGAAGGGTGCTTTTACCTGACTTTTTTCTCTGCAGGTATTGATATTTTTTGATGAATTTTTTTTTCTACTCTAGTGCTACTTCTATTAGCAGTTAACATCTTTTACCAAACTTGGCATTTCCCTGGAGTCCCATTTTAATCTTTTAACGTGTATCAGCACTTCTGGCATTATGCTATTGTCTACCTATTTTAAAGTAAATCAATTAAAGTGCACAGCTGTTCAATTATAGCATCAGCCAGTATCCTGAGAGCTGAAGCAGTTTGCAGAAGTGCTGTACAGGACTACAAAAGACATGTGTTTGTGTGAATTACTTTGTGTATGGGTGGGTTGGTGTGGTTTTTTTGGTGGGTTTTTAAAGGTTTTTTTTGCTTTAATTTTCAATTACTGTAAAAAGGGGTGTTTTTTTTTCAAATTTGTGTACACTGAGGAGAAAGAGAGTTGCAATGTGGAACTGCAGTGTGGGAATAGCTTTATAAAACTATCATCCTTTATATGATGTGATAGCAGAAGCACTCACCGTATGAAAACACAAGAGTTTTTATTTCCTAAATTAACCAAAGTAATGTTGCATGTATGCTGTGTAATAAATATAAATCTCTTGACATTTGATTTTATAATTAAATTGAAATAATCAAAGTATTTCTTTTCCTTCTATGCATACTGGAATTTTTTCCCTGTATTTCTGATAACAGGTAGCATGTATGCAGCTCATCAATGCCCTCATCACATCATCAGATGAGCTTGAGTTCAGGATACACTTGAGAAATGAGTTTTTACGTTGTGGCCTGAAGAAAATATTGCCTGTAAGTCCTTTGTATATAGAAATTGATCACATTCACCTGTTTATGATTGTTGAAGATGGCCACATTGTTTTACTGAGAGGAGCAGATGTGAAAGATTGCAGATAGGGAAGGTCAGACCTGGGAAGGACTATCAATTCAAATCTACTTTCATTCTGCATAGTTGTAAAATTAGATTCTCAAGAGCTATTTAAACCAGAATGGTAGATGAAACAAGTCAATATATTGGCAATTAAGTTAGAGTAGTCATCAAACTTAGCATAATGAGCTCAAAGTACATGCAGTGAACGTGGGTCTGCTGTGGAACCAGTCTTGGATTAACTTTGTATATGCTTCTCTTGTTGTTTTCTATGAAATCTGTTTTCTTTAGTCTGCCTTCTGAAAATGTGTTCGGTGTTTTAGGGGGAAAAAAAATAAAATTCACTCACTCTCTTTGAGACTGCATGTCTTTATGCAGCTGCACAGAAGTATGCCTTAATGGGTAGTGGTATATGAATATTTGTGACTTAGGGGTAGATTTCTAGCTCTTAACCCAGAAATCATTCTGATGTTTATATCAAGAATATGTATGATTAAATTGCTCAGCAGTTTGTCACTAAAGATGAGAGAAATTAAAGAGCAACAAAGACATTGTATTTTTCTGAAACAGAATTTACATTTTTTAATAACTTTTAAGCTACCAAGTTTTGAATCAACAGTATTTCTCAGGAATAAAACCCTTCTATTTTTAGCAAATTCAGCTTTCAAACTGTTCCTGATGTGTTAATTATTCTTAGGTTATGTATTTAGGTTTTCTGTCATGTAGATACATCTATGTGACGTGCTTTTATTTCATGTAGAACATCTGAAAGCCTGAAGAAATCTTAGAAATCTTAGGTGGTTTGGTTTTGGTTTTTTTTTTTGGGGGGGGGGGTGAGTTAGGTGGCAATTAAAACAAATTTTAATAAATCATTCTAATAAACTTTGTAGCGTGTTAGAGCATTTTCAGTGCTCCAACTACTAAGCAATAAAATGCTTAGTACTACTAACAATAAAATATACTGATATATTTTACTTTCTTTGTAAGTATTTTTCAATGCAATAATTAACTTAATAGCAGCAGTTGTTAGCATACCTTCTTTACTCTCCTTTACACTTGTTGCTTTATAAGTGCACTTAACTGAATGTTTTGAAATATTCTTGTGGTATTTTTTTAAAAGAAACTGACATAAACAAGCATAAGTTGCTGGCTCTGTCCTATTTAGACAATTCAACTAAATTAGAAGGCTTGATGTTTGTTCTGCAGCCCACACTTGCTTTATATTTTTCAATGCTAAGCAATTATAAGACCTTGAGTTACAGCTTACACCTGCTATGAAGGTTAACATCTTACATTTTGTCATGATATAAAATTTGAAAGGGTGGGAAGTCTTGCTTTAAAAGGGAAAATTAAGATATACTATGCCTTGAAAAATAGAGCTTGAAAGATAAGGAAAATGAAGAGCTTGATATTCAACTGAAAGTGTTTGATGAGAACAAAGAAGACGACGTAATTGAACTGTCACATCGTCTCAATGATATCAAAGCTGAAATGGAATATCCTTTAGAGAAATGGTGCTGAAACTTGTTGCATCACCTGGTAGCTATTAAATGTAAGTTAGAATGCTTTAATGGCAGTTTATTTGTCAGTTGTGTATCTTACTAGGGACTTTATCATGCAGATTTCTTTTCAGTTTTGTTTTGCTTACAACTTTTTTTGAAAATCAGGACTTCAGTTTGTGTTTTCAATATAAAGGTTATTGGGAACAGAATTAATTTTACATAAAGAAAATTTACAAAGATAAAGTCTGGCTTGTAATATGAAGACAGAAAATTAACTCCATGAGCAATTATAAGGTTGAAGAAAAAAGAGTTTTGATAATAAAGTTGGAACACAATTTGTAGTAGGTTCTGCAGCACTGAAGATGCTTTCTCCAGTTTTGAAGAAGCTGTGAATTTCATTATGTAAGTTCAGAATGGTTGCTTGCAGTTTTTGAGAGCAGTAGCTGCTACAGAAGAAGCAGATGCAATCAATGAGAGCAATATAAAATCGCTAACAAATAATTCTGTTGCTTTCAAGAACAGGTAATTATAGGTAATTTTATTGGGAAAAAAAGAAGTTTGACTCAAGCATATTTGCCAATAGCCTGGCTTACTTAAAAAAGAAAATGAATGCTTTCTGTGAAATGCTTACATTGTTTCTGAATATTATTAAAACATCTTAATTGTTAGGGGAAATTTTCTTTGGATAGTTGTAGTGGACAAAAGATACTGACAAACAGGGACAGCAGTTTTGAGTGTTAAAAGGTTTTACTTGAATAATATGGACATCATCTGGGGATCTGGGGTTTTTTGTGGTATTTTTTTTTGGTTTTGTTTTCTTTTAAGTTCTTGTATTTCCTTAACAATCTTTGCACTGATGTGAATGAAGTATTTCATCTGCTGTACAATCTATTAAAAGACACTGCTTCTGAAAATTACTTCTTGTCAATTCTCCAACATTTACTTCTCATTAGGAGTGATTACTATATCAGGTAAGTGTCAGCTGTAAGATTTAGTTTTTTGTTGGGTGGGTTTTTTTGTTTTTTTTTTTGTTTGGTTGGGTTTTTTTGGGGGGGAGGAGAGTAGAATCTAGTAAAGATTGTAGTAAACTGAATAGCTCATAATCATGCAGGATAGTTGGTCTGTAGCTGATGTTATTTGCCTTTATACTCAATGTTAATATTGAAAAAGTCTTGTTAAATACGGTAATGCCTATTTCAAAGACTTAAGCCTTATCCTAACACCTTCATCTCAAAAGTCTCTTAGCTTGTTGAACACTTTTTCCTTTATTCAAGTTTGGTAGCTTCATGACTTCAAAGAACTTGAAATGTAATTGTAGTAATTGAAAGTGCCTTATATTTTGTTGTTTTAGTGTTTTCTTTCCTTATATGTGCACCCCATAGTTTCTTCAGCTGTGTTGAAGTAACATATACACAATTTTTGTTTAAAGTAGTAATTTTTTGTTTTAAAGGGCTGGAATGATAAAAATAATAGATACCATAGGATCATAGAATGGCTTGGGTTGGAAGGGACCTTAAATCTCATGTAGTTACAATCCCCCATGGGCAGGGACATCTGCCACAGGACCAGGTTGCTCCAAGCCCTATCCACCCTATCTGCAAGATAAGGAAATTCAGAAGTAAAATATAACAGAGGAATTTTTCAATTTTTAGTAATTTTTTCCCCTTTTAAATTGGAAGTTTGGAATATCATCAGTTTAGGTTTAAGGCTTTCCTACTTTGAGAGCTCTATGCTATGTGAAATTGAGATGTAAACCTTTGCACTGGTAAGAACTATAAATTTTGAGCACCGGATCCTCTGATGCTAGAGCATCCTAGATGTGGTGTTCAGCTGCATCTCAAGCACTTAAGTTAAAAATGAAATAATCTAAAAATTAATTGAGTACCGGTAGAGTTGCCTGTGATGGAATTCACTGTGTTGAGAATGTACTAAGTAATTCTTGCAGCCTATATTCAAAATGCTGAAGACATTTGTTTCATTGATTTTTGTCTGACAAAGGATGGATGAAAAGTGCACAATATTTTGCAGAATCCTGAACTACTTCAGCTATTTTTCTGGGAAATTTACAGCTATGCTTTATTAGCCAGATTACAAATAAGAATTTAACTTGATCCTTTTACTGGTAATTGTGTAATTCATATATATAGAGTTAATTGCTCCCTTTTTCTGCCCTCTGTATTGCATAAACAGTTTTTCATGTTCTTCTAATCTTGTAAAATGTGTTCTTTGTTAGACCTCAATATTACAAGATAATAGATGACTGCGTATCACAGATAGTATTGCCCTGCAGTGGTGTAGACCCAGATTTTAAAAGCAGAGGAAGACTGGATGTGGATTTTACTCATCTTGTTGGTTAGTATGCTATAAGCATTTTTACATTGTTCATGGAACTGCATGTTTGTCTTTGTATGCTTCTGTCTAAACTTAAATTGACCGTGAGAATTTTTTCATTTGTTTGGAGGCCAGGTCAGTCTCTGCAGCCATAAATAAAATGATGGAAGTTTATGATGTTTTCTTTTCCACATTTGTCCTGACTTAGATCTGAATACAATAGTGTTAATAACTAAAGATTGCTTGTTGATAACTGTTTGGGTTTCAGTTCTGTTACAAGTACCAAATTTAACATTAGCATTAATTGTTGGTGAATTTATAACTGCTGTATGGATCATTCCAATAATATTTTCTCTAGTATTTCCCAGGTATTTGAGGATAGTTCATGGTAAACTAATCAGTTAAGGCAGTGGGAAACTATGTACTCATGTCAGATGGGAAAGAAGTAGCTGAATAAATGCTGTATCATTTTAATGGCAGTTTTTAGCATTTTTAAGTGTTGGTTTATGCTTTTCTTAAGACTGGTTTGTAATCTTAAAATACAAGGGCATCTCTGGAGTAAATATTTCATAGGAGTGAAGTGCTTCATGCCACTGAGTGAAGAAAGCTGTGCTTCATAGTCTGTCTGAGTTCTCCTTGCCTACAAAATAATTTTAATGTAGAAAGGAAATTCCTGATTTTAGATTCTGTTCTGGAAGGGAAGTTTTCTGATTTGAAACCTCAAATTACTTCTACTTCATAGTACACTACTTCATAGTAGTGTAAAAATTCTTCTTTCACCTGATTTAGTAGTAGATTCAATTAACAGAAGGGCGTGAACTTGCATGCTATAGGCAGAACAATTATAATGCTTTATCTTCAACTATCTTGGTCTTGTGTCCTCAATACTTGTTATATTTACAGATTTTGCTTATCAAAATAACTCACCAAATGCTTGGTCAGATCAACCTAGTAAATAATTCTATTTTGTTGTCTGTCACTTAATGTCATGGGATCACATGGTAATTATGGTTGGAGGGCACCTCAAAGGTGTGATATATCTTAGCTGACTTTTGTGTGTTATTTAAATTCTAGATGCGTGTGTGGACAAAGCTAAAGTAGAAGAGAGTGAAAAGAAAGCAGCAGAATTTTCCAGAAAGGTAAGTCCTAAACCATCATGCTTCATAGCATATGGAACAGAACCCTGGCAAGAGCACCATTTTTTTTAATTTTTTTTTTGTTACACCAGAAACTTAGTGGGAAGTGGGAAATAGCTCATCTCATAGGCAGGATGTTCTTTCACATTGCATAGCTTTATGTGTTTGTGTCAGACTCAGATTCCAGCTTACTGTGAATTCAAAAGCATATGAGGGCCCTTAACTGTAAATATCTCCCCTTCTATTCATCTGCTGTAGATTACTGATGGAAAAAATTTTGCTTGCTTCTATTTTAGTTACTGAAATATTTTTTCGTAGGTAAATATCTAAAGTGAAGGTATAGGGTTAAAAGGGGGGAGAGGATTTTAATGATTCTTTATTCAGCTTTGGTTTAGAAGCTGAAGAAATGAAAAGCATTTTTGTTCTGTGTTTGAAAAAGCATTGACTCCAGTCATAGAGATGCTAACATAAAAATACAGCTTTCTTTCCTTATAATGCCCATGATAAATTACTACACTATGAGAGAAATTTATTTCCTTATTATTTACATTTACATTAGGTATCTTACAGTGCATTTTGGAACCTGTTTTGCTAACGGTTTCATTCTTCTGTTCCAGTTCTTTCTTGTTTTTTATTAGGATCTTGATAACCAGGTCCTATTTCAGTCATGGGTACTTCTCATTTTTTACTAGATATAGAAGAGGTTAGGCATTTAAAATAATACCTGTGGGAAATATTGCAGCTCAATATATTTCTTGTAATAAATTTTTTTGGGATATTTCTAAAGAAGTTGGTGCTTCTGCTGCTTTATCATTTTTGGTGGTTTTGTGCAGAATGTATCTTGATACAACATGTTTTCTCAAGTACCAAGCTTAAGTCTGCAATATTCTGCTGGCATTACAGAACCTATTGAACTTGTAGCTGTGCTAAGGAGCTGCATCTGAGTGGTTCTGTGTCATGACTTATTGATGGAAGAAATGATGTGAAACTAGAAGAACACATACTGGAAAGATACTTTTTAAAAAAAAAAAAATGTGCATCTATTTCTTTAGTTGAGATAGTGTTTGATCAACTCCTGAAAGTATAATATCTAGTGTGGACATAAATGTTCAAACACTTGTGTATTGGTTAATCATTTCAGTTTGATGAAGAGTTCACAGCTCGACAAGAGGCACAAACAGAGCTACAGAGACGAGAAGAGAAAATCAAAGAACTTGAAACAGAAATCAAACAGCTACGAGCCCAGGTAATAAAACTAAATCACAGTAAGTTCCACAGTTTAATTTTTCTTTTTTTTTTGTTTTAAATAATTGAAAGTAAATTGTGCAGGAGTGTATTGTCTGAATTTTGAAACATAGTTTTATCGGTTTGTTTTTAAGCCAGCATAAATTACTAAGGATAGTTACTGGAGGTAACATTTTTCAAATAGTAGTATATTCAACATCTGCCGAAGATATTTGCTTTATTAAGGAAACACATTCCTTATCCTATAAAAGGTTTGAAATCTAGCTTCAGTTTTTCTTTCTCCCAGTGCTTGTTGTTTATACTTTACCAGTATTATTTCTGTATGTTATGCAGAAAGTGTTTGTTTTCTGTATGTTTTCCAGAAAGTGTTTGTTTCGGAAGGCTTTATACTTGGATTGCAAAGGTGGAAATCATGATAGCTGTGCATGCATAAGATGCATACATTTCAGCATGTGCATGCAGTCATAGTAAACCTGTCTTTCAGCATGTGCATGCAACTGATTTTTTTTTGTTTGTTTGTTAAACTGTGGATATCTGACTGTAGCCATTTCTAAAATGAGTATTACTCCAGTTTTATCCAGTCTCATGGGTAAACATAACAGAAAATTCAAGACCTTATGGAAGTAGAAGGTGATAGCTAATATAGGGAAAGCTGATTCTGCTTGCATTCATTTCCTCATGAACCTTGCTTACAAGCTCCAAAACTGTATCTTCAAGTGATCTTTCCAGTGAAGCACTAGTGAAGCAGAGAGGACAAAAAATGCTGCTTGTTGACCTCTCACAACATCTCTTGTATTTCTTTCATTTAATGACAAGGAATCGGGTTTTAAATAGGTCTTTTAAACCTGTAGGAACTAACAGATACAATGGTTTAATCTTTTCACTTCAGCCTGCTTTTTTGCTGCTCCTTCAGTGCTAGACAAGGTCTGCCTGTTCCCTTTTGCCTTCATCATGGATATCCTAATGCCTGTGGTTAATAAGAGGAAGAACAGTCTGTGATGTGCTATAACTGGTTGCCATCATCCTGCTTTCAGGATGGCAAGTTGTCTGTGCTCTGTGTAGATCACTGTCCAGCTCATCTTACTGTAAGCATGTTACACTGCATTTAAACACTGATGTTCATTGTGTCCTTTGCTATAGTACATACAAATCATTTGTGTAACCTGTGGTGTCCTATGGTTTCTTTCTCTGTTTTCACACACAGATGCTTCTGTTCATACTTTGTTCTTGCTGATTTTAATCTTTGTTACAAGTACTGACAAGAGGACCTGACACTGAAATTTGATAGTCCTGTTTTAATGTGTTCACCAGTTATTGTATTACAACTTGTGAAGTGTTCTGTGGGCCGAAGAAACACTTGCCTTGTGCAAAGCCAAAAATTTATTTTAGTCTGATTAATTATTAGTCCTGTTATATTGATTATAACACACTTCAGATCATCCAGACATTACAGCTCATTCACAATAATGGTAGAGTAGAAAGTTTTACATGTGAACTTTCTAATAACTGTGCCTTTTTTTTCTCTAGTCTTATGTTCCCCATACTGTGGCATTTATTTTTGGAAGCTTTTCTCAGCTTGACTTCTTTTTAATAAACTCATGCGTCTTTGAGACCAGAAACAGCAAATAATTGCATAGGGGAACAGTATGCAAATCAGATGAAAAGAAAAGCCTGTATTACATAATAAAAAATAGAGGAAATACAGTATAAACTCATGTGGTGATTTGTGCATAGCTCCTGATGCTGCTTTTTAACAGATCATCTTGACAAAAATTTGTGAGGCATTTGCACTAGGTTGGAATCATGTTATCAACAGAGAAAGATCTCTGATGGTTTACATGCTACTGTTTCTCTTAGTTGTTCCTTTTAGAACTTACTAGAATGGGTATTGCAGTTATTGCCACAGAAACAACTGCAGACATTTAAAAGAGAGCATGATTATTTTGTTGTTGTACCTTTTGTTGTACCTTCTCCCTCCCTTCCCCAGCAAGATGTCAGGATAGGTATGATCAACTGTGGTCCTATAACCTCTTGCACTGCAATAGCTGCTTCAGTGATTTCTGAGGAAAAATTAGTGTTGTTATAATTCAGTGTGGTTACTACCATCTCTGATACCCCTGCTTGCCAGGATATCCTAAGTGGATAGATGTTTAGTGCATTGGTATCAAATAAAGTGCTGTTCTGTTCACTTAAATCTTAACTGCTACTATTAAATTTTCTTCAAAGTGGAAACAATTTGTTTTTATGAAAATGCTGGGTTATTCAGTTAACTTGTCAGTTTCTTGGTAAATGTTATAATCTATTGTTATTGCTTCTTATTTGAATAGGAGAACAGTTGCATTTCTCTTTCTTGAGATACAGTTGACTAGAAGGCATCCTAGTTGGTTCAACTTCATGTTAAACCTTACTTCTACCCTAATAAAAAGAACCCCTCTTTTATATTTCAGGGTCCAGGCCTGACAGGTCAACTGACAGAAGTAGGACCAGCACATCCAACCCTAGCAAATGAGAATGCACCACCGCCTCCACCGCCTCCTCTACCTGGTGGGGCAATACCTCCTCCACCACCTCTACCTGGTGGGGCAATACCTCCTCCTCCTCCACCACCTCCACTCCCTGGTGGATCAATACCTCCTCCTCCTCCACCACCTCCACTGCCTGGTGGAGCTATACCACCTCCTCCTCCTCCACCACCTCCTCTACCTGGTGGAGCGATACCTCCACCGCCTCCTCTCCCTGGTGGGGCGATACCACCTCCTCCTCCTCTCCCTGGTGGAGCGATACCACCTCCTCCTCCTCTTCCTGGTGGAGCGATACCACCTCCACCTCCTCTCCCTGGTGGAGCAATACCTCCTCCACCTCCTCTCCCTGGTGGAGCAATACCTCCTCCACCTCCTCTCCCTGGTGGAGCAATACCACCTCCACCACCTCCACTACCTGGTGGAGCAATACCTCCACCACCACCTTTTGGTGGGCCTCCATTGCCACCACCTCTTGGAGGGATTCCTTTTGCTCCCTTCCCGGTGACACCAGCATTACCACATGGGATGAAGGAGAAGAAGAAGTATAACCTGGAAGTCTCAATGAAAAGAATCAACTGGTCAAAGGTATTACAATATTTGTTTATATCCCCATACATAAAGTGGCACTTGAGGGAGAAGGAAGTAATGTGCTAGGGATTGCATTAGATTGTTAATAGTAGTCATGAAGTTTGAGGAATTCATTCCATTCTTTATCTTGGTGCATTGCTTGTGATTCAGTTAGTGTTGGTTTTGAAAGACACCTTATACTATGGAATAGCCTTTAAGTGTTTAATGCTGCCAAGGGCCCTTAACACCCCATATTTTTGGAGATCCCTGTAGCTGACAGTTCTGTTTGGGCTGATTTTCAGCTTTAATTGATACTTACCTTGATAGGTGAGCACTCCAAGGTAAAATGTCTTGTTTAAAGCAGCTTTATGTTAGCAAACAATTAAAATGTTAACTTCTTATGTAATATAACTACTTTTTCCTACAAAAAGTTGAGTTCAAGTATCGCTGAGCTTTAGGACAGGGGAAATGTATCTTGAAGTAGACAACAGGGTGGAAGACAGTTTGGAAGTCTGCCATTTACACAATCTGGAAGTTGACATAGGATCTTGAGTCAAGGGATAACTAAAACTGTTGGCTGGATTTAAGTGTGTCTGAGAAATGAGAGGATTTTGAGAAAAGGTGTTTTAAGAAATTTTACTTGAGTCTGTAGGAGTAAAATGCAGCAAAACTTGGTATGATCAGGTACATGGAATCTAGGAAAGCAATGCAAAGAAAAACTCTGCTTTTCGTTTTGTCTTCTCTGGGTTAAGCAAGCCGTGGGAGCCATAAATTATATGGTCCATTGTTGTTGTTTTCTTTTTTTGAGGACAGGTTGAAAGTGGATCAGACTTCGAGAGGCTGTTTTTAGCTTTGGTACCTTCTCAACAGAGCAGTGCATGATTCTTTTGGTTATGCCTTCTACAAATTTCTTCTAAAAAGAATTAGTGAATTAGAAGAATTAGTAAAGTATTAGTATTAGTGAAACCACTATGAGGGCAATTCATTTGAGTGATCTAGTTTCATTTTAAAAGCCTTACGTGACACAAACTTGATTAATTTAAAAAAGAGAAGGGTAGAAAGGCATTGGCAAAAGAGTTTTTCCTAATTGAAACAAGTAACTCTGTATGTAGTACAATACTAAGAATAAAAATTAAATTTCTTTTTAAGGGCAGATGTCTTTAGGTAAATGATTTATTCAGTCCTCTAAAATAATACAGCAATTTTCCATAAATTAAGGTATCAATTACAAAATGAAACTTATTTTGTATTCACGTTTCTTTTGTTTTTTCTTCTGATAAGTTCTTGAAGTTGAAAGGAAGTTGGACTTTTCATGCTTTACCTGCCTGTCAATTACAGTTTTACTGCAGACTTTAACTCTGAGAAAGGCAGATGTTTCCCCTGTTAAGACAGTTGCAAAAGTTATCACAAGGCTCTAAAGGCAATAGTGCTACTAAATATAATTTTTATTGCAAGCACTGAAGAAATGTTTACTGGAGTGAATATTAGCATGTAGTTTTGTTTAAAATTATTGCTGAGTTTGATTCAGCAGTATGTGGTTTAATATTAAATTTGAGTTGAAGTCATGGCTATATTAGAGTTATGAAGCTAATGTTCCTCCTCCTTCCTTTACATTACAAATATAATTGATACTGTGTGCTACAATGAGTTTTTAAATGAGACTCTTGTTGGCAGAAATTTGTTTGGTGCTTGACAGATGAATATCCCAGGATCTAACTTGGCTGCAATACAAAATTCTCTTAAAGTCTGTGGGCTGCACATCGCTGAGTGAGAGCTTTCAGAGAATGTGTGCTAAGCTCAGTGAATTTCTGTAATGACATCAGGAGGTGGCAGTAGATGGTGAGTTTTCTTTCTGTCCTCAGGGCAGGTCTGGAAAGACACCTGCTACTCCTCTGGGGAGTGTGGAGTTTAATTACTGGGGGAACACTTAGTGAATTTAATAGTTCTTCAGAGAGTTGCTTGTTTTCTAGATCAGTATCAAAGCAGAGGGCAAAACTCTGATGAGCCAAATGAGAAGATGAAGCCTCAGCATGTTAGGTACCCTGAGCATGGCTGAGGCTTTGTGTTAAGTTGCAAATACTCAGCTGGGAGTAGTTCTGAAGCACTTTTCAAACAGGTAACTGCATGCTATTTCCTGTAGAAAGCTTCCAAGTTTGTGATCTCTAATGTAGTTATAAGTTCAGGAAGTGCTGGTACGTGTGCAATATTGGTACTTGTAGGTTATTAATCTCAGAGATACTGATTAGTTGTTTCTAATTAGTATAGTGCTAGGGTAGTGTTGTGGCCACTGGGAGGAGCTATGGGACTGCTGTGAAGTGTTTGGTCACCATTGAGTTCCAATGAATGGAGCTTCTGCACAGTCCTAACTACGTTCTGCTTAATCACATAGTTTTTTAAAAGATCTTAAAATATAAACATTTGCTTGAGCTGCAAGTGCAATTCCTGATTTGCAAACTAATCTGTAAGGCCAGTTAATGGTTATTACTTACATCTCAGTGTGTAATTGGTCATTTTGATATGTTATGCAAGTATCCATATGGATGTTTGTGTACACATTGCTTTTAAATCTCATTTTGATCAGTATAGCCACTGTTCCTTCCATATAAAGGAAGTAATTTCTTAGATTGAATTGGAATAAGTCTCAACCATTACATCTTAAAAGTAGTTTTTGTTTGGCATTTTTTTAGCAGTGTAAAACGTGGTAGATGTATTAAGGTTTGCTGTAGGAAAAAATACATAGATCAAATCATCAAGACAAATCAAAGGACGACTTTATATATTACATGCTATCTGGTTTGAGCTCTGCCTTGGAATTCAGTGTAGTTTGACTGGATATCTGCTACTTCTTTGCCAAGGTGCTAAATCTTTTTACTGCCAGCTACTGTCTTGACACTTTGGTAGAAAATCGTATTTTATCTCACTAGTGTGTCTGTACCAAGAACTTTCATCAACAACTTGATTTTACTAAGCGACTGCAGATGGTCAGTGCTGACTTTAAGTTGCTATTTTTCATTGAACATGTAATTTAAATCTCACTCTGAAAGAGTGTAGGTTTTTTTCAAGATGTTTCACAGCTGATAGAACTGTTGGGAAATTTATACGGATGTAGATACACATCTTTCTGTAAAGTTGGGTGTTACCATAGTGTCCTGGATGGAGCTGAATCACTTGAGATGCCAGATGTTCCTGGCTGAAGATGCTGAATCTTTTAATATGAAGCCTCTGAAGTGAATCACACTGCTGCACAGCAATACATCCTCTGTAGATGGTTCTCACAGCAGTGCTGGGACACAGGCTTATCAGTCCATTCAGTTCTTACACAGCTCATCCTTGCTGTCAGACACAATGGAGTTTCAGTTTTAAGAGCATATGTAAAGATGGGTGGTCTGGGGGCAACAACACTGTGTTTGGAAAGCATTCTATTTTTTTTTCCCCACAGGGTTTTTCAGGTCATTCAAGTTAAGTTGCTGTGTCCAGTTTCTGAGTATTTGCCATCACTGCTTCAAGCAAAGCATTTCAAGAACTAGCAATGTCAGAAGTTTCATGTTGGAAGAGAAATTAGATTGTCCTCTGAAATTTTGGAATAAGTGATTTTAATTGCCTTCCTAAGAAAAACTAAGCTTAAATTTTCTGTCTCACAAGATTATCAGATAGTGAAATGACTCATTCTTTAGAGTACCAAATAAGAGCAGTACCATGAATAATTAATCCCACTAATTTTAGGAGAAATCTAGACGGTTGAGATAAAACCTGTATGGAAAAGCCCAGCTTGTAAATGTAGAGTCTCTTTTACCAGAATAATTAATGTTTAGAACTCACTTTTAGTATTTTGATACTGTATTTCAGAATATTTGGATATGTGCCAGAATAACCTGAGTGTTCATAACGGTAATAGTTTAAAAACAAGCTTTGAAATTTTTAAAGTAGAACAATGTTCCAAATAGTCCAACTTGGTTTTAATATATTAGTTTTAATAAATGTCAAAAAAAATTTGAATCTAAATTCTTAACCTGCATATAAGCAATAATTTTCTGTCTTTCTTGAAGGAAGAGAATTAAAAGTAACAGAAGGATATTAAATCTTGGGTTTAGATGTGACAGTGCAGTATGGCAGTGCTGAAAGCTTCAGCCTCATGCTTTCTGCACTCACTTGTCCTTCTTAAGTAATACCTGCTTTTAGAGTCAGTTGCACTGGCTTTATAATGGTGAAACAGGCATCTGTCCTATAAACATAGAGGAAAAATAAGCTTTTTAGTTTGTATTACATATTTGTCATTGCATCCAATTTCATTGTAATCAATTATGTTCATGTGTTTATAAAAATAATTTATAAAGTGTACATCTGAACACTGTGTAGGACAGGGGAAAGGAACTGCAGATGGACACTTTGCTTAAGTGCTCTGGGAACAGTGCCAGAGATCTCCCTGCATACTGAAAAAGAGAAGAGTCTATCTGATCATCACTTCCAAGGAGCCAGGGCTTTGGGAATAAAATTTGTGCTGTTTAATTTAGTGTGTTTTGTTGTATCTGTTGTCACCACTAGTGCTGGAGGAAAGTAGTTTGAAAAATGCCTTACCTACAGCTGGTGGTAAAGCAGCAACACGTTTTCAGGTTTGTCATAGAGTAGAAAGTTAAGATCAATGTGTTGTACTGAAGCCCTAGTGGGACTCAAAGCATATTGATACATCTCCTGTGTATTATGGTGAAGTTAGGTAGTCCTTGAAAATTGACATTTAAAACAACTTGCATAGAATTGATAAAACTGAAAAAAAATGAAAGGAGAATGTATATTGAAAACAAAATAGCTGCTCTGACTCATATGTAGAAAGTAAAATTGGCTTTCAGCTTCCCTATTCCAAACTACTTCCTTCTTATAGTAGAGCCAGTATCAAGTAAGGTACTGTAATTGAGTCTGTGTATATATTTGGAATTACAAATGGGAACTGTAGAAAAAATTTCTATTATGAAGCCACTAAAAGGTACACACTGATGTATCATTTGCAAATAAGATCTTCTGTACTCTTGCAGCCTGACAGGTCATTCCTTCTACAGTTCTTAGGTTGCAGGGATGTGTAGCAGTGGTGAAGAGTGAAGTTGAGGAACTGTCTGGAAAGTAATAAAGAGAAAAGCCAGAACATTTCTGCACTCACATGCTAATAGGTTCTTAAGCCTGATAGGATACCTTATAAAGGGAAGAACTAAAATTAGAGTCATTGTGTAGACCAAGGGCAGGACATCTGATTGTGTTTTGTTTAGGAAGCATTTTCAAGAGAGTATACTAACTGGAACTCACCTAAACTTAATCCAGTATCACAAAAATCTAGTAGTATTTGCTTTAACTTGGCTATTGAAATCCCAGTTACTAACTTTGGAAATGCTATTTCTGTTTCAGATTGAGCCTCAAGAGATAGGAGAAAACAGCTTTTGGGTAAAAGCCGAAGAAGATAAATTTGAAGACCCAGAACTCTTTGCAAAACTGGCGCTTACCTTTGGAACACAAATGAAAGGTACATTTTTCTTTTACTTGGTATTATGCTTTTATTAAGTTTAAAACTGTGCAATTACAGTCTCTTTTATGCTTTGTGCAATACCATGGAATTCACATAATGGTTTTATAGCAGGAAGATAATATAAAATGTGTGTTTTTATTAAGCATAGCAGTCGATTACAAGAATTGCTCCTCCCTCACTTTACAGCATGGGGAGGAGGAACCTTTTGTAATAATATCTCCTTAAAAAGCAGCACGTGTTGCAGACAGATGTGCATGTTTTCACCTTGTTAAAATTAAATTGAAATTATAATCCTAAAATTATGGTCATCTACATTAATATTCCTAGCTACAGGAACTGTAAGTTGTCAGGTTCTTTTAGATATTCCACACGTGAAGGTTTTGATGGGTAACAAATTTACTTTCATCATTGCTAAAGCAAAAACCTCTACAAGTAAAACTTAAAAATAGCAATTACAAAATGCAGTTGAACCACAAAATCACAACTCTATAATGTGCCTGCTGTCATGATTCTGGGAAATTTGGGTTGAAAACATTGTTCTTCTCAAAGTTCTTTTGTTTGGATCCTTAGTATTTGCTTCACTTTTTTTTTTTTTTTTTTTTTTTTAATATTTTATGCATCTCTTCCTTAAGAAAAAAAAAAAAGAAGTCTTTAAATAGGCTTCTTTCATTAGTAATTAAATTTGTGTTGTGGAATCTAGGAATCTTCTTCCCCAAAAGGCTGTGTACAGTTAAACTGCATAGTTACTGTCATTAGTGAATGACAAAAGTGAGTTTTCCAAGGAATGTATGTATGAGTGCACACTCTTAAGCTGTTTGCCTAATACTGTGGGAAACTCTCAGGCTGTCTACTGATTTTTGTTGGAACGCTGTGTGAAATGGGGCTGTTTGACAACTAGAGAGAGCAATACAGTGAGAATAAAAACTACATTGGAGTTTGCTTTGTTTAGGTGAAGCTGCCCAATATGTTGTGTAAATTGCTCTTCTGCTCTTTTCTTTAGCTGGAAAAAATAATTTCTCAAACAGTTCTTTCTGTAGTAGATGAAATTATTATCATCCTATCTTGAGAATGCAGTTGCTAACAACTGAATATTGATTATGCTTTTGATACTTTAATACCATCCTCAACTCTTCATGGCTTTTAGATGGTCTTTGAGTATTTCTGAAGCTCTGTACAGCCTCTTCAATTCTTTTCATTAATATCCATGCTTAATGGTCAATTGATCAGTATTTCATATGTGGCCATTTACTAGTAATCTGTTTCAAGCACTGCAAAGGAGGAAGTACTGTTGGAACTTTGGTTCAATAATAACTTACTCAGAGCCTAATGAGGAAGGCAAACAAATTAAGAGTCCAAGAAATGGTAGATGCTGAATGAATTCCTGATCTAGCTACAAATCTTTTGTCATTTAACGACTTGTTAGAACATGATATACATCAGGGATGTGCAGTTCTTGAAAGTGGATGAAGTCAGATGTATCAAGTGTTCTTAGGCCAGATCTGAATAAACAAGCACACACTTTGCACTTTGAAATGTACTGACTTTAAGCATTTTGGGACTTTTTTTTTTTTTTTTTTTTTTTTAAGAAATAACAATTAACACGGTGCTTTCCATTTTGATCATAGGGAGTCTTCTGTTTTAATTCAGACCACTAGAATGTTCTCCTGTCTATCAGTTCCTTGATTATTGCATTACTGTGTTCTTCTGGCTGTTTCCTGAATTGCAGGATTAAGAACTGCAGTTTACACTAATACAGTGCTTGAAAAGTTAACTCAGATGAAGGAAGGTCTCTCAGAGCACCATAGCTCTGGTGAACTTTGTGCCCTTCACAGACTTAGTCATAGCTGAGTTTTTCATTAGATAAATAAACAAGTCTATCCCTCCGAGCTCTTGCCCTTTTCAGTAATCCCTGAATCTCAGCCATTAGTATTCTGCTTTTACAATGCTTCCCACTTTCAGCTCTGAATGTTCAGATATTAGAATCAGTAATATAAAAGCTTCATCTGTGGTAATTTAACACCCTTTTTCCATACAGATAGATTCTTGGCTCCCAGCATTACAGGGAGGTTAAAATGATGTGGAGTTAGTCATTGGTTTTACTGTGAACAATAAGACAGGAAAATCTTAGAGGAAAAAGATAACCTAGCAGCAGGTAACACTTAAAATGGAACGAGACCCTTCTTAATGAAAATGACAAGCTTCTGCCTTGAGCTGAATTCTTTGATCAGGAATCTGAGAAAATTGTGTCTGAATTCCTGGAAAGTTTTATCATTAAAAATGGTGAAAAAAACCCTCTTGAAATTTTAACAAAGCAGTAGGTTTCATGAGGTAATTCCTGTTGACATAGTTGCACAGTTCTAAGACTGTTCTCTAAAAAGCTTATTACTGTGGTGACAGTCTTGCAGATATTTTTCCTGTTCTTCCTTACGTTCTTAGTTAAGGGTTGTAGAAAATAACAATCTGTAACAAAGGATGGGAAGACTGTTAAAAATACTACTATGTATTACCCAGGATATTAAAATCTTATTTGGCTGGAAAAAGTAGCTGTCTTTGAGCTCAAGTTTAAGAAAAACTTGAAAACCTACTAGAAGTCTCAGAGCTTTTAGTTGCAGCACAGACTCAAACAGTTGCATTCTATAAGCAGCTTTTTCCTGCAATTGCTGCCTGCAAAAGGAAACATTAAATGATGTTCACCTATCTTCCTCACCTCAACAGCCACTCTCAGCTCATTAATCTCCAAAATACTTCAAGCATTATCTGTGATCAAACTTCTGCTTTAATCTCATTTCTTGATGTGGTCTCCTAATATATTATGGCAGAATGATAGAAAGACAAGAAAAAAATGCATTTTGTATTCTCTTGAGCACAGTGAGTATCTAAAACAAATAAATGGAGAAGTGGAAGAAAACTGACAGTTGCCAAAAGGAATTGTGAGGAAGTAGTGTTTACTATCTTGTATTTCATGGCATTTCAGAATGCCAGTGGGAATAGTAGCTGAAGTAAACCAAATAATAGCATACACACTTATTAAAAATTTGTAATTCCATATAGGCTGCAGCACTCAAATTCGATTAAACCTCTGAATTGTGTTAATGATTTTCTAGCACAATGGTAATGAAATTTTGGGCTTTTTCCTCATTTAGCATAGTTTTGTTTTAAGATACAAGGATAACATAATGTTTATTGTCACTAAACTGTGTGCTGCCTTGCAGCAAGGCTTCTGTTTTCCAGGTAGGCAGTAGTTAGGTTCAAATCGGTAATAAACTGCTGTATTTGTTCTGTCAAATCAGTTTCTGAGCACAGCTATGAAAATATCTGTTGTGCAGGGACCAATAGAAACATTAAGAAATATTCCTTTTCAGACTTGAAGATTTTGAGATCTTGGGATTTGAACTAAGTTAACTGAGATCTAATTATCACTGTTTCAGCACAGTCTGGAAGGATTTTCTCAACTTTTCTTCTAGAGAAACAGTTGATCCGAATCTATTTTAGGGATCTCTGACAAATGGCTTCCAGGGCCTTAAATTTGCATTCAAGATCTTAGATGAGTGTTTTGAGCTTGGAATTTTGCTTCTAGGTGGAAAACAATGGACAACAACGATTATAGTCTCACAGATCATTTTGGCAAGTAAATGGTATTCCAGATCAGACACTTGAAAACAAATGGGCAATTCTGGTGGCTGTGAATGTGTTGGACGCTGAGCTGTGGGACAGTTACTGCATTGTGGGTGGCAATGGAACACACAGATGCTCTGTATGTTTCCTTGTGTAGCTGCAGGGGCAAATTGAGTAAAGATGGTATCAGCTTCCAGTCAGTGACTTGTTTTCTTTTGACCTGGTTAATTCTAAAGGAGGATCTGATACCATCCAGAATTATTTTTTGTACGTATGATGCATTGCTTAGTAGTGGAAGCAGTGATTTTGCTGATGAAAACATGCAACATCCTTTCTGAGTCATGACTTTCAGGACCTGAAAATTTCTGGCTCAGTAGTATTTGGTTTGCAAAGTAGTCTTAACGTGGATTGATTTGTGTTTTGATATTTAAATAGCAAGAGGAAGAAATTCAATTGAGGGTATTATTAGCTCTACCTTATCTTCTTATTTCTAAACCAGTTAAATCTTACATGTTAGCAGCAGTCTCTTCAGACAAGTTTTGGTTTGTGGGTTTTGTTTATTTGCTTTTTTTTTTTTTTTCCTGTTGTGTTTTTTGGTGGTTTTTCTTTTTGTTTTTACAGTCAGGATAACCTTTTATATACTGAGATTTTTTTTAAATGTTGTGTGGTAACTTTTAAGCTTTGTGGTCACATAAGTATTTTCTTAATTAAAAAGAAAGTCACACCAGTTTATGGAGTATGATTAAAATGTGAAAGAAACTCGATGAACAATCCTGCTTAGCTGGATTGCATACTATTAACCCTTCAACATATCCTAATAAATGAAGAGAGGAGATCCAAGTGATCAGATAAATGCTACTTGTCCTTGTGAGACTGTTAAATCATCTGAAGTCATTCAGTGCTGTTAGTGCACAGTGTACCCATGAGGTGCACTCTCAACTAAGAGTGCATTCATGTGATGTCTTTTAAGTCATCCTGCTATCAAAATTCTAGAACTAAAGAAACAATAATATTTTTTTATTAAATACATAGTAGTAGCTTTTTAGTGAGGGAAATATTTCAATGAGGTTCAACATGAATTCATGCTTAACATACTGACCTACGCTGGCTATACATGTCTGGAGGCTCGGGCCACTGCTTTGTAGCAAGGTCAGGCAGAGGTGTGTTGGTGTTTCTGTAGAGTGGCTTTAAAAAGCCAAACAAACTAGAATGAAGTGTTTAAAACGTTAGTGATCTTGGCAAGGCCCCACTTAATTGCAAATCTTGCAAGTTTAGGCAGGCAATACTATGTAGTGCAGCTAGAATATTCTTTTTCTAAATTTTGCTTTTGTCCCTTAACTGACGTAACATGGAATTTTTTTGGCTGCCAGGTAATGGAATAACCACCAGCAGCAGCAACATGATGTCTGGTTGTTTGTGGAATATGATCTCAGAAGCTCCCTATAGCTGTGTTTAATTTTGAGAACATAAAATACACATGTAATTGTATGATGAAGTGTCTTCTGTCACGTAATAGTAAAGGATTAAAATGTTATGGCTCTTTAGATAGGTGATGATTCATCATATGCTTGGAGCCTCAGGTAACTTGATAATAATGTGACAATACTTGGTGTATCTGGCCTGCTGCTATCAAAATCACTTTTCACTCTTTGATTGATAGTCTAATTGCAATATGCTACAAAGCAAGTTAATGCCTTCTCCCTAAAGGATCATGTTAATTTCTGACTCTTGTAATTTAGGTTGTGTATTTTGCCAGTCAAGAATGATAGTGTGCTCTGAAGAAATTAATTATGTGTACAGTAGATCTGTAAAGGTAGTAATTAGTACATAATAGTCTGTAACTACTGGGATTGTTCCAGTACCGAATTAATTATCCATCCAACTTGCCTCAAGGGAAAACTTCTTGATCAGAGTTGTGTTGTTTCTTTATGATTAGTCTTTAAAAATAAAATTCAACAAGCATTTTGATGTGTTTTCAAAACTGAAGTTTTAATTGCCAAGTTGCATTTTTCACATAATGGGAGTTATGAGTGAGAAAAGGACAAGATAAAATATAAAGTGGCATGATAACTACAACTGAACAAAACATTAATGAAATGTATATATATGTGTATAATGTAATAATAAATATAACAAAATATATTAAATATTTTAATACAGCCTTGTTTTAGTAATTGCAATGTGAAAGCAGGTGGCCGTATAGTCCTGCTTTTGATATCTCCCTCTCTGAACAACATTTAAGACTCATCTGTAGGTCAGTTCCAAAATAGTAGTAATAATAAAAAATTAGTAAAATGTTGCTAGGATTAACTTAAACTTAGTTTTGATTTGTTCGTGTTGTTCATGGTGTCAGTATTCTAGTATTTAAACTTGGTTTGTTGGTTCAAGGGAAGAGAGTTGAAATGGGAAACTGAATCTAATATGAAAAATTTGTTGGGAAAATTAAGAAATAGCATAACAAACCAGAAAAGCTGAGGAACAGTCCAGGGAGGTTGTTACTTCTGAGGAAGACAGAACATGTGACATAATGTGGTTAAGAACAAGGTGTTGTTTAAATAAGAGGAACTCCAGTGATGATATCAACAGCAGCTTTGTCAGCTTTATTAACAGCACTTATTTGAAGGTGATAATTTCTTTTTTTTAAGCTATAAAGGCTAGAATACAAACAGGTCAGGAAAGTACTTGCATGGACCTTTAAGAAGACAACAGTGGTTATCCAGTCGAGTTTTTTATAAGCATTTTAAGCTAAATGTTCTTTTAAAATTTGTTGGAAATGGCGATGGGAGTGGCTCTAAACTTAGATAAAGGTGCCACACTGGCTGTTTCTGTACAGAAGTGACAGATGCATGCAGGTGTTACACTCAGTGTTTTAAAGAACAACCAATATGTAACTCTTATGGATACTTGAGTACTTATTCATACTTTATTGCAGTGTTAGGTATAACAAAAATACAACAATTCTCATTATTCCAATTGTGTTGATACTGGCCCTTTTTGCTTGAAATATTTTCAGTGGGGATAAAAGTTTTTTGTATTACTTTTCAGCTAGTTCTTAGTAAGGAGGGAAGCAGCAGCCAAAGAAGTAGGTTAGTTCACATTTATCCTTGAAGGAAAACTGCATTAGTTTACATTGGGTAACTATCAAGAAAAGGGATTAGTATTTTGAAACAATTGCTGGGAATTTGGGTATGCTAAGAAGCCCAGAGAACATCACCTTTTACAGGGTTTGAGTTGGTTCTTTTTTTGTCCAGAGTTTCTGTAACACTGTGTGAGCACACAAGCTTTAGTTTAATACAGGAATCTCTGTTATTAAGCACAAATATGTTATATTGGCTCAACTGTGTGCATTGATTTGGTGTAATAAAAAGAAATTCACAAACTCATAATGTTTGTTTCTGGATTGCAAACTGCAGGTGGCTCCCTTAGTCTTCTGATTAGTTCAGCTTGTCTGTATTTTCCTTTCCTTCTGTGCTGTCTCCTTTTCAGAAGTGCATGAATCCAAACTGAAGAAAGATTCAGATTCACAGTGCAGAGTAACCAAATGTTCCTGTGTCTTACAGGAACTGCATTTAGTTAGATTGCATGCTGAGGGTAATCAGTCTTCCTATCTCACTTTTACATAGAAGTAAAGCAAACTTCTTTTGTTTTATCTTTCAGTGTATTTGATTTTTTTTTTTCTTTTTCAATTAGAAATTAAGATACAATGAAGGAGTGAGTTATTAGTTTGCCATTTTTCATCTTTCCTGTTCTCTGTCAACTGGATTTATCCAGTAGGTAAACTGTCAGGCTCAGAGGTAGAAAAAGCTTTACACTGTTTAAATAAACTGATGCCTGAAATGATTACGACTTAACATAGATGTATATGTGTATGTATTTGTATTTTTTATACATTTATGCATGTGTTTTTCAATTCTAAAATTATTTTAAACCCAATCGCATTTAATACATAAGAATATTCCTCTTGATTAAGGGAAAAAAAAAAGGTATTTGTGACCAATAAAATAAAAGCTTCTCTGCACAGAAGTGTCAGGGGCAATTTGTACCAGAAAGGTATCCAGGCTTGTTGTATTTGAAATATCAAGAGTAAAAAGAAGCAGAGGAAAAAAAGGCCACAGGTGTTCTTTATATTCAGTTTTGTATTGTGTACTAAAGCTTAACTGCAGAAGTTGACTCCTTAGTAGTTATACTTTATTTATAAACTTTGAATAGTTACACAAAGAAGCAGGTTTTTAAGTTGACCCTAGGAATGATGCATGGAGTTTTGCTGTAGCTGGATTATTCAGGGCTGTCACAAATGAGGCCTCCCAAGACTTCCTTGTATCTATGTTTCTGTGTCAGTTTTTCTGATGAGGAAGCCTCTGTGCAAGTGGTAGTGGTTTGATAGCCCCTGCTTCTGGGGAAGGGTGTCTCTTATTTCAAGAGCATTGGTACCCATTGAATTCATCATAGTGCAAAAGGACTAAAATGAGAATAGCAGTAAACAAGGTTTCCAGTTAGGAAGCACTATCTGTAAATTTTAGTTCTTGGTAATTAATTGATAATTTTACACACTTACCTTTCAGTAAGTTAAAGGATTCCCTTTCTATGTAGAAGGTAATTTGTAACAGAGTCACAAAGCATACACATTTTATTTGAAAAAGCATGCTAAGTAAAATAAGTATATTATTGGTATGACCTGCTAGCAATTATATTACTTACTTGCTAGAAGTAGATGGGAAGCTGAATATTCATTCGAATTCTTATTTAAAAAAATGCTGTAACAAAGTCTTTAGCTCACTTTACTTAGGAGTGCCTGACAGTTGTGATTCTATTTAGCACAAATTCTGTTTGATGGAAGTGTTGTACAATGAAGTGTACAGAAAGGCAGAGTTGCAAGTATTACTGAGAACACATGAAGGCTTTCTTATCATGTTACTTTAATGCTAGTGCTTTGACCAAAAGTTTTGTCGGTGATGAACTCATGTGAGGGAACACTGATATGTCATGAAGATTTTCTTTGGCAACGTAAAGCAAGCTTGAAATATATCCCCTCCCATCCCCTGTGGTTTGGACTACTGGATTTCATCCTGTGACGGTGGATGAAGGCTAAGAAAAGATTTTAGAAAGTGAATTCTCCAAAGCACATATTGTTTTCTTCCTATGTTTGGTGTCTCAAAGGTCCCCATAAGAAAGTAAGAGTAGAGTAAGGATCACTACTTGTCATGCACAGACAGCTGTATGTTACCCATATAGGTATATTCAATAAGTTGTGAATTCCAGCCTACTATGTGATAATTCCTTTAGTATGTTCTACACCTACTATGTGTCTTGTTTTTCTTAGGGAAATAGAGGCTTGTTGTTGTTTTTTGTTTTGTATTTTGTAGTAGCTATATAAAATACAGCATAGGGGGAAAGGCAGTTTTGTATTCTGAAATGTCTATTTCAGTCTCAGTGATGCAGTGCTCAAATAAACTATAGCACATTTAATGAGCAGTTGAGGACAGAGATGCATGTGCTGGGCACACCAGGGGAAGGGATTGTGTAAAAAGTCTAATTAGCATGAAATATGAATACATTCATGAAGTAGTCTTGATCTATAATGCTCTTACAGAGACTTTTCTTATCTATGAATTCAACAACAGAGAAATTCAGAAGTTGAACTGAAAAAAAAGAATCTGCTCAACTGAAAAAAGTAGGGGTTTTTTTGTTTATTTTAAACAAAAATCTGTATTCCTGGAATAAAACACATTCTGGATTAAGATGTAAAAAGAACAGAATAAAACCAATGTTTTTTTCTAAAGTCAAAAGAAAAAGTAACCTGCAGAGTATATTCCTCTTTGATTTTTCAACTTCATCTTTTTTTTGCAGGGGAATGTAAGTTAGATACTTGAGGCATCTATTTAATGTGAAGCTAGCTAGTCCAGACTACGTAGCCCCTTCCATGGTTTTTACAGCAATTTTTTTTTTATTTCCTGTGGAAATTTGCCTGAAGTGTGGCTTATTTTTCACATAGAAGAATATATATCTGTAGTTGTCTGTAAAATACACTGGTAGTAAGTTGGGAGGTCAATCACTTGTCACTTGTAGGTCTGTATTCTAGAATTCTATGCAGGATGGTTTCAACAGTGTGCTTTGCTTTCTGATGTGTTATTTGTAGCTGCAGCTGTGTTCCCTTTGAACTCTCTCAGTGCTGCTAAAGGAAACTCCATGTCTACTACTGCTAGCAAGCTGAGTGTTGCCATACAGGTTCTTCAGCAGTAGTAAAGCCATTCAGTGGCTGTGAATTTGTGACCAAAGGGGAAGGGAAGAAAAAAGTGAAGTCTGGAGGCAAAGATGGAAAGCAGATGAGTTATTTACCAGGAAGTCTTGTACTGACTATTAAATAGACTGTGCACTTGTATTTTAATATACTGGAAGTTTCCAGAAGAGTTCTAGGAATAACAGTGGATTTGTTTAAATAAATGAAAATCCTCTCTAAACAAAGGTGTAGTTAGAAACAAAATTTATGGTCTTACTTATAAAATAATTCCTTAAGTCTGTATTAAAGAGCTGTTCCTAGAATGCCAGGTTGGAAGGGACCTCAAAGATCATCTGGTCCAACATTGGTTCAGGCTCCATCTTTCAGCAGAACCATAGTGCATGCTGTCTTGTTTCCTAAATGTATTTACTCTCAAATTTCTCTTACATGAAATACAGTATGGTGGTTTTTTCCTGTAAAGTGTAAACTGACAAAATAGGATCTGATTTGTGGCCTAGTTGCAGCTACTTATTGTGTTGACCTGCAAAAATACATTAAAATAAAAAGTTCATCCCTTCTCTTACCTGTTAGCTTTATGTGCAAATTAATTTTTCTTCTGTTTTTTTTTTTTCTAAAAATCCTAGTCTCCTTTTGACATGGCAACTTCTCCTTGATTGGTAATTTTTTCAACTTTAATGCTGTTAGGAGATGCTTTGAACAGAATGTCTGCCATTGTATGAGTTTCTGCCATATATTCATAAAGATAGAACTTTTATCTAAATGAAAAAATGTTCTTTGCAGAAAGATACAGTAAGAAGCTATCTAAAGTATTAAAAGTGCTATTAAGTTTCTGAATTCATTGAGAAATTGAAAATACTAGGTACACAGACATTAACACAGATAACAAGCTGATAATTTTGTTGAGTCATTGAATTACTTGTTAATGATGTCTAAAGGATATAAAGTTGAAATTACAATTTTGCATATTCTGTTGTGTGTCTCATGCAATTGTGGGAAATGAAGACTTCCCTGAAACTTCATTCTTCAAGGTATTCTTTTCTATTGTGCTAGGTGAGAATGTAATGATTCTTCACTCTGTGAAGAGGCAACAGAATAGAGAATATATGGCTTCAAGACTTTCTAGAAGCAAAAACTCCACTTGGTAAACTGGTTGATTTTTGTAAATCAGTGGGGAGCTATCTGGTAATTGTATTTTCTCAACAGTATTATGAACATGGTGGAATAAGTGTTGGGGTTTTTCCTTTTGTTCTTTCACTTAACACATTTGGGTCACTTGTGCTGAGAACACTGCTGCTTTAATGAATCATTTCAGCCAAATTTTCCTTACGTTGGTAATATAAAGGTAAGGAGTGCATAGGTTACACTGGTTAAATTTAGAATATACTTGGGATTTTGTACACGTATATGCTTATAATGTGCTGAGGTGAATAGTGAAACCTGACTGTTGGTGAAGGTGAGAGACTGGTAGCTGTGTCTTTCAGGACTATTTTTAGTGTGCTAGAGTACAGGTTGCTTAATTTAGTAGCCTGGTAGGTCCCCTCAGACTAATCCTGTAACGTGGAGGTAATTTATCTTTTGCCTCTTGAAGGCAATTAATCATTGCACATGTATTCACTGAGCACCTGGGTGTTTTCAACACACTTTAAGATACCTGGACCCAAAAAAGTTTTTTTCAAGGTAAATCTGTTAGAAGGAAGTAATGACAACCATAGAGGGCTGTCTTCAGGCTGGCTGACCCAGGTATTTTGTTTTAAGCAGGCGACTGAGAGCAGATGCTTAGGCAACAGACTAAATGTGTTTATAGATATTAAATGTCAGTCTTTTTATGTACATAGACAAAATATAACCTAAATAGTGATATTTCCTAGCTTGGTGTGTTTTTCTGAGCCATAAGTCACAAATTCATACATAGCAAAGTTTACAGTCAACTTTCATCATTCATTACTTGTGACACTGACCTCTATTTCAAATAAGTGTGGTTTTCCTGTCTTTCGGTCCTGCTGCTTTCCAGTCTTCCTGGTTTGCCTCCTCTTTCTGTCATTCCAGGTTTCATTAATAAGTAGGATATATTTGTTTTCTGGGGTTTCAAAAGCCACAGTTTTATCAGAGGGGAAGACTGAGGTTGTAAGTGGTACACAAAAGACAAGACAATACATCCCTCAATGATGGCAGCTACCTAAGAGGTTGATCTAACCCAGTTCTGTGGAGGGAACCTCATCGTTTTGGCTGTCTTAGTGCAAAGTCATCAAATGTCTCAGTTACTGCTTGCTTTTCAGAGAGTTGCATTAGTATGAAAGAAAAGCTTCAGCATTGCAGTGTACTGAAACTCTTGGGATGCTCTTGGGGTGATCATTAGTCAGAATGACTGTAATGGGGGAAGATGCAATGTGTCTTCCCTGGGACTGGGTGGTATGGCAGGTCCTCTTCCATGCTGGAACAGTCACTGTCCTCTGTGTCTGGTTAAAATCATAAATAATTCTGAGCTAAAGGTTGAAATAGCTTCTGTTCTTGTCACTGACGTAGCAAAAATATTTTTGTCTGCATATGATTAGGTTGAAAGGTACGTTTGTTACAGACTACAGGCAACTGATTAGATTTATTCAATTCTGTCCACTACAAAGCCACAATTTTAGATGTTTCTTTATGGAAGATTATTTTTTCAACATTTTATAAATAAGGATAAAAGTTGCAATTTGTATTTATCAGCTATCAAAGCTGTGATTAGCTGTCAGCTTCACAGGGCACTGTTTACTAGTTACAGAAATTAATGGAATCTATAAAAGCAGAGTATTTCCCAGTTATTTTTAATATGATCCTTTTCCCTTGTGAAGTTATGTTATATTTTGGATCTAATGCCAATGAAAGCATCCCTGTGAGTTCTTCTGGCTTAATAAAACTGTAACTACCAGCTGGTTAGCAATATTTCTTAAACTCTAAATTATCAGCATAGAATCCTCTTACTAAACGTTAAAGAAAATTTCCTAGTTATGTATTTCACTGTATAAGTAGAAGATACCACATTATTACACTTAAAAAATTACAACAGATCTTGAAGATGTCAAACGCAGGATTTGGAGATTTGGATATATACAAGTGAAACAATGTTTCATGCATGCCTGCTTAAAACCTTGATGGTAGAGAATACTTGAAAATGAGAGAGGATACTGGAATATACATTTAGAAATGTGTAATTTACTTAGTGTTTAAATATTTAGCCAGGAGCTTTATATGTCAAATATCACAGTGAAAGAAGAAATCAATGTAGCACTTAATTTTTGATAAAATTTTAGTCTGTTCTATTAAACACCAATATCTATTTAACTTGATTGCAATAAAAGGAGTGTTTTCTTCATACAATGAACATCTTCCCTGGGCAACCTCTAACAGTGTCTCACCACCCTCAGTAAAGAATTGCTTCCTAATGTCTAACATAGATCTACCTTTTTCAGTATTATTATTGCTAAAATTTCTTCAGAAAATGTGATTCCTGTTTTTATTGTGAAGGATGAGGCTTTTACTAGCCTATCAGGAGGGAACAACAGCTGAACAATTCCTGTAAAAGATTTTATTTTACTAGGTTTGTGATGGTAATAACAAAAAATGAGTTTATTAAAATCTTGTTAAGCTATGTTAGCAGATTTATGCCATTTGGTTTCATTATTTTTTTTTTGTCTGAGTCTTTGTGCTTTTCTTTCACTTTTGAAAGTTGCAGAGATAACAGGTGTACCCATTAACTAAAATAATTTTCCAGATTCTGCCCGGTTTCACAGCTCTGAGGTGACAATGACCTGCTGTCAGAGGAAAACACAGAACTGGGACATGCAACTGTCTAAATTAGAAATACTATGGGAGGCAGCATATTATTTTTATAGGCAAATGTCTTCTCTGACCCACATAAAAACTTGGTTTTACTTCTAAAATGCATTGATCTTTTTTAGTTGCTAGTCAAACACTGGTAATATATAGGCAGCAAAGACATGTTGGTGTCTCAGTGCCCAGGCAACCCCACCAGGAGAAGCATCTCTTTGGAGCACACATGCTCCAAATGTTCACATTTAGAGTCAGATGCTGAATCAGTGGCAGTGGCAAAAGTAGAAGTGGGGTGGACAAATCTGAGGCTTTCTTCCGTATTTATATCAATAGAGGGAATATAAGAGAAGGGTCCATGGAGAAGGCCACTAGCTTTTATTCCAGCTGCTTCCAGCACAGCATACAATATATTTAAGTAGGCCCATTGAGGATATTTTCAGTTTAATCATTGTTTGCCTGCTGTTGTTTGATTTCTAGTGTTCAGAGGGAGTGCTTGCATGTCCTTCTGTGGTGATTCATATGTGGTGAATTGTTAATGCTTGCTTGCTGTATTTCAGCAAAAGCAGCATCTTTTGCATTGATCTTGAGCTGGGTAAATAGAATGGGGCAAAATCAGCTGTGCATGGCTTTTTTTTTTAAAAAAAAGCAAAATATTTGTGGCCCAGACATCAAGCTGTTGATAGGATGCTGAAAGGAACTGCAATATGGAGTGGTTAATTAAGTACTCTTTAACTGTACAACTTTACAGCACAAGTTCCTGATGCAGATTTTCAAATTGCACTTGAAAATTAGAGTAGTTACAACTATTTTAGGGCAATTAGAATAGAACAAGAAATATATTTTAGAGCAATTATAATAGAACAAGAAATATTCCATAGTGATTGAGTGTGGTGGTCAAATATAATACAAATCAATTTGTTATGGGAAAAATAATAGGAATATAGTTTCCCTGCTATTTTTTTTTTTTACTATAGTTATCTGTAAAACTAAAAAGTATATATTTTTTTTCTTCCATAAAGCATAATCTGTTGGGTTGATGTCACTTCCTTCAGCTTGATTACATTAATTAGGCAGAAAACACATGAGACTGCAAGAAGTTCCGAAGTTCCGTGGATTTTTTTCCCCTGTCATTTTTTTTAATCTTGAGAGCTCAAACTTAGATCCACTTTCACATCACTTGCTGACTTTGTAATAAGATTATTTGGGTTTGTTTTTTGTTTTTTTTAATGCTGTACCAGGTATTAAGCTCTTCTAATTGCAGAAAGGACAGAGTGACAGCAGGAGTGCTTAATTAATTTTACTTTAGGAACTGATAACTGAATGATTTTAGGTGAACTGCAAAATGCCAGGTGGCATGGGGAATAAACATTAGTTCACACAGCTGCTGGTGGGATTGACAGGAGGACATGGCAAGCATTTGGTGATGCACTGGCATTTATCTCTGGATAGCTGGGGAAATGGTTTGCTGTTTGTCAAAGTTTAAGACCTGTTGACAGTGTGGAGATTATAAATGGATTTGGATACCAAACCCCTTTGATTTGTGTTGATGCGGTTTACAAATTTCGTTATGTACATGGAGAGGTGAAGTGATTCAGGGGAGGATTTGTGGATTTAGCTGAGTGCACTGTGACTTATCCCATCTGGGATCCATTGGGGAGTCCCTTGTTTCATAGTTTTTGGGAATGGGCAGAGAATACCTCCTTGGTGCCTGGTCCATTTAACTTGCACTTTCTGTTTTCTGACTTGTTGCCATTTACTGTCAGGCCTCTGCTTGTTCAGGGTGCTCCTGCACACATTTTCACTGCCTGATGATCATCAGGTTCTTTGCAACATTTACTTATCTGTTTACTTGAGCCTGCAAAACTTGCCAAAGCTCATTCTGGTCAAAGAAAGCTGGTCAAATTTCATCAGCTGAAAAGTGCTTGGTGTAAATTCACAGGCTTCTGCTAACTTGGGTTAACTTGTGTGAGCTGCTGCACTGTTTCAGTGCTGTGTGGAAAGTACGGGGTTAGACAGATGGAGAGATTCAGTGCTGGTGAGGGAGGAGAACAAGTGCAAGTTTGAGCCCCCTGTGTTTGATATTCCTCCCCTCTTCCTGGTTTTGACTTGAATTTCCGTTTCCTTGGATGGCTTTAGAAGTAACACAGAAAACTGTCAGTACCTTCCCAATATCCTCAAGTTATGTTTAAAGAAGTTGTATTATGTTGCAGTAAAATTTACTTAATTTTTGTGCTGCAGCATCTTCTTATCTCTTTGAATAGCATTCCTAGCTCTTTATTTCAGATGGATTTTCTTTTGACTGAACTTCTCAGTATGAGTGGTAGTTCAGAACTTTGGATGGTGTCTCAGTGTCTCAGCCTCAAAGTGAGGGGTAATACTGGACCCTGACTTTGAGACATTCAGGTAGTTTGAGTTGTTCAAACTCCTGTATGCATAATTGACTTTCCTTAGAACTGTATCTATACTGATTTTTTTTTCCTCCTTCACTCCTGTGCTAGCCAGAAGTCTTCATTCAGGTAAAGGGGATAATAAAGTAATCAATTTCTTTTCTTGTGTTTACTTTTGCTGCAAAATAGTAGTAAATGCACTTGTTAAGCCACTTGCCAGATGGAAATAAGACGAAATTACTCTTTCATTTCCCATGACAATATGAGGACGTTTGTTCACTGGGGGTACAGACTTGATAGAAATTGGAGATTAAAGGTTTATGCTCAGCTAGGCTGAAGTTCACCTAAATCTCTGCTTTCTCCACACTGTAATTCAGTGTACTTGTTTTTGTCTTCCTTCAATTTTCATCCTCATATTAATGACTGAGAGTTTTCATTGTTAATTATTTAATTAAATTATTCACTACCTATTTAAGAAAAAAAGAGGAAGTTCAATGAACTGGACATACCAGCTCAAAGTAAAATGCTTTAACAGCTCCAATAGCATTAAAAAAAATAGTATATATTTCTAAAAATTAGTCATGATGACTTTTATTGTCATTCAGTAGCTAAATTAAAGAATAGGGGTAGAATGATAATGTTCAAGAGCCATGTTTGCTTACTTGTATTGCTACAGAAGTGCAAAAGTAGTGATGGTAATTTTTTTTCTTTTTAATTACGTCTCGGCAGCATTTGAAGATGTTTTTGTATGTTCCTTGCCCTGAGTATTGTTAGTCTTGCTTAATGTATTTTAAAATTATATAACATTTCATATAGCATTGTTATTTTTCCTAAATGGGTTTCAAGAAGTGCACTTTCCCTGGGATTAGTAGTTCCCAGCTGAAGGTATCACTATGGGTACACTCTGAGCTGCGCCTGCGTTGCATAATGAAAGAGGAACAGAAAACAGTCCCTTGCAGCAGGTTGCATCAGCTTTCTTCCTTCAACACTGGTAAACAAATACATTGTTACTAACAAAATAGAACTTGAGATTCAAAAGGAAAAAAAAAAGAAAAAATGGTTATGTAATGTGTAGGTGCTTAGATCTGTGTTTTCTGGTCTTCAAAGAGACTTCTGTGTATGCCAAAACTTATTCCCATTCTCCTTTTTCCTGTTGGTTTTTTCTCTTTCCCACTCCTGTCTGCTTGAGGTAGGCAGTAAAAAAAAGCAAAACCTGAGCAAAACCTTCTGTAGGTGTAACCAGTGTGAGATGATGATGAGTTAGTGGGCATTTTGTCACTTTGGTGATAGTTAATTGTTTTTTAGAAGTGCTTGCTTCTTACTTTCTTACCACTTCCCAACTGATAGGGGAAACAGTTTTTAAACAATCAAAACTCTAATTTTCATATGACAATAGTGACCTGAAATAAGAGAGGGCAACCTGACTGGCTCTTTTCAGTGTGCCCTCTGCTGATTTGTAGTCTTCTCTTATGTGGTGACAGAATATTCGGGCATCTCAACGTTCTTTCTGAGAATTTGTGGAAGAGTTAAAGTCTGCAAAGAGTGACTTGCTAGTGTATCTGGATGGCCTTAACCACTTACTGGAGGGTTCTGCTGTCATTTCAGGGCTGTTAATGCAGTGGAGAAATGACAAACTTGTAGTGAGTCATGAATTTGGGAAGCTTTATTTGGGTCAAGCCCAACTTAAGGTGTGGAAAAATCTGGTTGTGTTCTGAAACAAGAGGCAAACTTATGCAAGGTACTCAGCAGGGGGCTATGTAGGAAATACCCTACAGAATAAGGTTTCAGACTTGGAGAGCTGACCTGTTTCTTTCAGTGTCAGCTTTGTTTTTCATGTTGCTTTTTTGAGTTAACCTGTGTTGATTGCTATAAAATTCTTTTTTTCTTCTCTCCCTCTGTTTCTGTGGCATCAAACCCAAAAGCATGCCTCATTTTGAAACAGGCACTTGTGACTGAAGTACCTGGGAGATTGGTCAGAAGTATATTGATTCTGAAATCTATCAAGTAGCTTTTATTTATTTCATTAGTTTTCAAAATTCTGTAACCCATGGTCCTGTCACAGTTGAGTAACTGATAAAATGGGCTGTGTGATCAGATACGGAAAGAGCTGCTAACAGGAGAGGGAAGGGCATGGCTTGTGATTGCTGCCTCATGCTTCATGTAATCTTATAAGCATGGGTCAAATTTTGTTGGAGAAATTCTATTAATTTAGTGTATTTTTCTGCCTGTGACTCTTAGATTGGTAAGATTGGTGCTGGTGCAGGACTGTGACTTCGGTGCTGTCTCCTAAGCATCTGATTTGAGTACTTCATGTTTTTTTGTGAACTGGCATAAAGCTAACTTCAAGTCTTCATAATTTCATATTTAAAAAGAATCTCTGGAAATAATACCCTCTTTGGTCTTTTCCAAATGGAAAAGTTTTTGTTTAACCCAGGCATTAAATAATTATAAAAGGGATTATTTATAAGTGATGGTGTTGGAGTCCTTCAGGCGTAAGCAGGTAAAAGTAGCCATGGTTTGTCATAGAACTTTTGAAGGTTTGTTCTGTTGAGTTCTAAATGTGGTTACTAGTTTTTCAACTGCTAGAGGAGTGCAATCTGAAACAGATGAGGAGGGCTAATAATGCAAATTGGTTGGTTGCCCTCTATGAGCAGTTACAGTTGTGAATTCTGACTCAGTCCACCATGAGTGCCTTTCTACAGCACATTGTAGGCTTAAAAACTGACCCCCCCACCAACCACTTCTATTTCTGATGTAGTAGTAGCTGAGTAACTAATAAATGTTTTCAGCTGGGTTCATGTAACACCTTTGTCCTTGAACACTTGCTTATGAAGGTGTTTTTCTCACTTGCTGTGTCTGATCAGGTGTACCCTGAATTAATCCTGTAGGAGAGAAGTTACCTTTGTGTCGGCTGACAGCTGATAACACAAATGTTTTTTTCTCTCCTTTCTTTTTACTACTTAATATTTTTGTTACCTCTGCAGTTTTGCAAGTCACAGGACTGGACTGGTTATACCCTGAGATGTGTGTGTGTTACCTGGCTTCAGAGCAAGTTGGTCTTCAGTGTTCACAGCTGCTGTGATTTGTATAGTGCTCTATGAGTGAATTGTGAGAGGGTGTGGTGTTCAACACCTTGAAGACCCAATCATATATTGAAATTTGGAAGATATAATCTTAAACAGATGAAATTTGGAACTGATTACTCATTTTGAAAATTTTCTCACACCTGTTTTAACAGACACAAATCTACACTTTTCAGTAGCTTCTGTCATATAACTCAATTTTTGCCTTCTCATGGGACAACTAATTTTTAACTCTTGGGTGTTTTTTGTTTGCTGAGCACCTGTTTTTATTTTCTTGTTTAATTGAGAACAATTGGTGATAAGGGTTTGATTATTTTGTGGCCTGTCACTTCAGGATTTTAAACAGGAGTTCATTATAGCTGAGGGGTCAGCTGGTGGGAATTTTCAGTGTTTGCTATCAAGTTGATGTGTAGCTCCTTTTCTACAAATGTAAAGCAAGCTGGTCATGTTACATAGTTAGGCTTGCAGAATTGTGGCAGGGCAAGGGAAGAGCAAGTATTGCATTGTTCTTGAAGTGTCTTTTCTTGTCTAGCTTTTTCTGCTTATTCAGAGGAAGCTGGGGATGAGGGATCTGTCTTCCATTAGCTTTAATAATGCTGGTTTGAAAATGCCCAAGGTTAACTGATGATTCTAGTGGTGTAAACTCAGTAGAATTATTTTTTGCCTAGTGGTAATCTGTATAAGGAGAAAACAGTTTTCTTTGTTTGGATTTTTAAGAGGCTGAAACTGAGGTTTTGTTGGTATTCACACTAAAAATTAATATGCTTTCTTATGAGATACCTGTAATGAAATCCATGCTGGTAGAATTAGTACAGCAAAAACAATCCTGAGAAAAGGCATATTTAGGCTGTTTAAAACTTCCTCTTAATTTGACTTTCAAGTTTTTCAGTTACTTTTGAATGACATAAAATGTTCATTAAGTTTAATTAATGTTAAGCACGTTAAGTTTCTATTCCTTCAGTGCCAAATATGTTCTGTGATATTTAAAATGAAATAAATCCTTGTTAATGGGTTTACTTAATTAATACTTAAGAAAATTCTGGGGAAATTAAGTATGTTAAGTTATGCAGAAAATCAGCATACAGTTTAAATATTTCAATACCATGTAGCTTTCTATAGAATTTTAAGTACTTAATGAAAGGCTAGCAGTCCTTGCTAATTAAAGATAAATCAATTTAAAATAGATGGTATTTTCTTATTTGATTTTGTTCTTTACCAGTAACAACAGAAATAAATTGTAAAATGCTGCTTTAGTGTAGCTGGATAAATCTCAAATGATTTATCTTCTTGGTTTTAAATGAAGAATTTTAAATGTTATTTGAGTTGTTAATATTTCAACAGAGGGCACTCACGTGCTTTGAGGTAACAGCAAACCACTGAATTTTGAAAAATGCTTGTAGCTGAAGATGAAAAATTTTGTGGGTTAAAATATATAAATGTGATTTGATAGTTCTTAAGAAAATTGGTCAATGTCATACTAACATTTTTATTTCATGTTCCTCCTAATTTTATAAATTTGCTTTGTTTCTTAGTATATTTGAGGCAGTCCATATATTGAGCCTTGAACTGATTCTGATAGCTGCTTTACTGTCTGTGTCTGACTAGCTGAGTTGCTGTGAATCTGTTCAGATGGAACAGTTGTAATAATGATTGAAAAATTAATAAATACATTCTTTCCAGCCAAGAAGGCAGTAGAGGATTCAGAAGAAAAGAAGATAGTTCAGTCAAAGAAAAAGATCAAAGAGTTAAGAATTCTGGATGGGAAAACTGCACAGAATTTATGTAAGTGATGTCAAATGTATTTGGTGAATATCTAATTAGCAAGTACAAAAATGACTTGTAGTTTCTGCTTTTTTGGTGTCTTTTTTACATGAGTCCTAAGGTCAGAAGTGTTCTACATATGTATGAGATGATTCTTTCATTAATTGCTTTAGATTTAATTGTTTTTAAAATATGGATGCAAGAATACAAGAATACCAGGCCTAGTAGTTTGGTGGAATATACAGTATTTCTATCAAAATGATATGCTAATTCATCTGTGTCAGAAATACTTTGTAGTTTATTGAATAGGGAGCTGTTGATATAACACATTGAGATAAAATTACTTTGAGAACTCTGTTTTTGAAGGGTATACAGCACATATTGTCTCTTTTAGAAGTTCCATTACGCTAAAAAAGCAACAGAGATGGGGTGTTTTTTTTGTCTTTGCCCAGCTCTTCGTTATCCCTTTGACATGGAAAGTTTGCTAGATGTCATGGAAATATTATTCAGTCATTTGTAAATGCAGTACAGATGCATATATGGTTATGAAGCAAACAAAAGAAAGTCTTCCAGTGGCTAAACAAGTCTGTTTAAGTAGTAACCTAGGTGTTGTCATTCATAAAAATAGTACTTTCTTAATAAAGACCAAGTAACACTGGTAGGGACCAAGGGAGACTGATGAAGTAGTTTGAAGTATTCTCATAAGTTTTCTCCTAAGTCAAACTGTAATAGTGTGCCTCATCTTGATCTGCTTTATATAGAAAAATTCCTTATTGTGAATCATCTTAATTTGGATCAAGATACAATTTTTCAGTTGCTAAAAATTGTTTACCTTATGTAAATATTTCTTTCTTTTTTTATTCTAATAATTTATTAATGTATTTCAGCCATATTTTTGGGTTCTTTCCGTTTGCCTTACGAAGAAATAAAAAATATAATTTTAGAGGTTGATGAAGAGAAACTGACTGAATCCTTGATTCAGGTAAGTGAAAATATGTCTGGTTTTATTCAGAGCTTGTTTTCCATGTAAGAATGTTGTAAAGGTATAAGAATTCAAGAGTAAGGGTAGTGTAGAATGTCCTGGATAATAGCTACAAATGTTTCAGTTGTTTCCTGTTTCATTTATTTCAGTTCTGTTTTTTCAGTATGGACACATAGCCCTAAAACTGTCCTCAAGAGACACTGTTAACAAAAGTACTTTTCCATCTCTTGATGAAATTTTCCTTTTACAAGGGAAGTATCTGATTTTGAAGACAAGCATTTATCAGATTTAGGCTGGTGGGTAATGAAGTTTCATCAGGCTTCTTCTGGAAGCAACTCCTTTTCACCAGTCACAGATGAAACCACCTGATTGTTTCAGGACACTGCTGCAACCCAAAAACCATCTGTAAATTTGAGCTGCTCTCAAGCTGCTTTTGTCTTATTTTGAGCCCAAAATCTCTCAGCTGGAGATAAAAAAGAATACAGCTTACTTATATTCCTTTCTGATTTCCTCTCAGTAGGAGGATAGAAGTGTGTACATTGCCTCTCAGTCTCTCTGGGGAGTGCAGTAGAGAGTCATATAAACCTAAAATGGATGGATGTAGCTCACCAGTGATACTGCTGCTGAATTGGTTTATTTAATGTTGTGCACAGGTTCAATTTCTAAGTAACACAGTGGGCCTCACTTTATCCCTGTGTCCTTCCCTATCTTCTACTTTCACCCCTGTCCCACTCCCTTTGAGGCTTTTAAAGTTGATTTCTTCTTCCTTTGTTGGACCTGGACAATACGTTCCAGGTACACAAGGCTAAGCTGAGGTGGAGGTGCCTGGTCTTTTCCTAGTTAGTTATGTAATTTCTAACTTCAATTTTAATGTGAATGGTTTAAGTAAAATTTGTTGCAAAAAGTACAAAAAGTTTATCAAATAAAATTTGCTTGTCCTTTGTCTGCAGTTCTTTGTGTACCAAGGCCCTCCTCTTGGCTTTCTTGAAGCTCTAAAGGAAGGGCTGCTGTTCTCTCTTAGACCTCTTCCACTCAACAGCACTTGATAGTGTTGTGTTTTCTTACGGTGACATATTCTGAGACTTACACTACGTAATGTGCTTGGGAATACAAAATAAAGAGTTCTGGGTATTCCAAATTGTCATACATATCTCACTTGGGAAATCCTTGAATAGTGGCAAAATTATTAACTAAACCCCTTCATTTGATGGGAAACTATTTCCAGTCTGATTTTGATGTGTTTTACTGATGTGTCCAGTTTCAGGGCATGTCAGCATGACATTGATTAGGATTTCTCATCTATATTTATGTGCATTAAAACACTATGTTTGACCACTGAGTATTCTCACAAAAACCTTATGCCCAGGATACGTGGTATTTGGGAATAATAAAGTTCTACGTTTGTTTATTAATCAGGGATATTAGATAATTTGAGTGAGAAGCCTGTAGGATTAGTAAAATAAAAGATCAACAGGGATAAAAAAAGCCTTCACCTTAAATACCTCACGTGCAGAGTAGTTTTGTATTGGTATGGTTATCTCTACAAGGAATGTAGAGATACCTTGAGACCTGGATTAATAGAAACAGGATGTAGTATGTTATATTGAAGTAAAAGGTCGTGATCTTACATGATAATTGTAAAATGCTGGAAGGTAAAGTTGTAGAGGTTGTGTATCAGTTGGAAATCCTTGAGGAGCAACATTGTGCTGAACAGGGTCAAGTATAGCTACCATTGGGGTGTAACTGAGCCCCAACTACTTGCTGTGCCCTACTTGTCAGGGTGCCCCTGGCTGACTTGCAGAATGGGAGCCAGAGGCAGCTGTCAGACTGCACAACCACTGCTCAGTAGGAGCTGAAACTTTGGTGTGTTACCAGCACTGTTTTGGTCACAGGTCAAAACAGGACCGTATGGGCTGCTATGAAGAAAATTAACTTCATCCCAACCAGACCCTGTACACCATAAAAAAGGCAAATGTGACTGCAAGGTGTATCAGGTCAAGGATCCCCAGTAGAGAGGATAATTGTTAGGCTTTTGAATAATGCACTTCCAAGACCTTATCTGAAATACTTGCTAGGTACATTTAAGAAAAATGAATTGAAAGTGGAGAAGCTGAATTTAAAAACTGCTTAAGATGATTGAGGGATGGAGAAACAATCTACAGAAGGAAGGTAGAAAAGATTGGCTTGATTAGATTAGCAATATAAATAGCTGAGAGGGGATATGACTACATTATAACTATGTGGGGAGATGAGTGATGTGCATAAGCACTGGGGAGAAAAATGAAATTGCAGAAGTAAAAGTCAGTGTTAACACCAGAACAAATGTGTGTGAATTCATCATGAATGCAACTACCTAGAAACTCAGCTGCTTCTTTGGAGACTGGTCCATTTCTGAAGGGAATGGTGTCCCAGAGTTGCTTCTGATAGTGGAGAGATTTAGCTGATAACCCAGAAGAGATTCCTTCTGTGTTTCTGAAGACATTCTTAGAAATTTATTGGGGTAAATGGACTGTATCATCTATTTCATGTTCAGTCTGTTCAGGTTTATTTTTATTCTAATCTTCAGACGGAGTTATTAATTAATTTACCAGTTTAACAGTTTTCAATACTACTGATTGGAAAAACTTTACAAAGCAAACCTTGCTTTTTTCACGCTTAGCCAAACTTGTGCTTTATAAAAATGCACATGTAGAAATTGCCTTGTTCTGAATACCAGAGTCATGAAAACTAAATTGGTATGGCAGAATTCTGCATATAGAAAAGAGCTTTTTCAGTTTCACTTTTCCAGTCCTTGTTTCGTGCTGTTTTTCAAACTTACATTTTAATACTTACTAAAGTTAATTGGATTAATCAGTTTGGGTACCTGATAAACTGTAAGGTTTAACCTCCTTGAGGAAAGCACTCTCTCAATTCCTAGTGTGTCTTCGAGAGAGTAAGGTCTTGTAATGCTTTGTGGCTTCCATAGTTTCAGCCTCTTAATGTCAGCCTTAGATCTCTACTTGTTTTTTTTTCAAGTAGTTGTCATGCTTTACACAGACCAGCTATTTCTTAATATTTAATGAGCAAGCTGCAATTATGAGGGTAAAAAAGATTGTAGATAGGGGATAATTCTTCAGAATCTGACAGCATCAGAATTTTGTCAAACTTTTTATTATTGAGAACGCGTTCTTCAAATTACAGACTGCAAGAGAGGTGCTAATGTCTGTATTAAATAATTACTGGCTTGATTTGATGTTTATATAATGTTAAAGCTGCATAAATAAAATAAATTTCCTATAATTTCTTCATGCATTTCCATGTTTTGATATTTTAAGAGTGTTATTTTAAGATCTCAGCTAGTTTAATATAACAAATTTAATATAATTCTTTGTTTGTTTTAGAACTTAGTGAAGAATCTTCCTGAGCAGAAAGAACTCAATGCCTTAGCTGAATTGAAGGATGAATATAATGATCTTGCTGAACCAGAACAATTTGGAGTTGTGGTATGTATTAATGCAATAATTAACTGGAGAGTTCTGTTTGTTGTGCCAGACCAAATCTTCTGTGTGTCTTGTCTTGTATGCAAGTTTTCTATGTTTATTAAAGAGTTACAGGGGACACTTCAGGTTCAAGTAGTTAAATTCCAGAGTTCATAACGGATCCATTTACTCTATGGTTTTGACAGCTTTGATAAATTTATCAGAACCAGAAACAGCTGAAAGAGGTAATATGCCCACATCACATTTTACCCTTTACTTAAAGGGTATTTCTTATGTAACACACACTTTCAGACTTACTAAAGCAATGTGGTGAAATGTCAGCCGTACTTCCAGCCCTAGAACAGGGTGGGCTTTTGATGCCTGGGTAGGAAGGCAGGCCAGAACAACAGCCCTGACTATGCTCTGCTTCCTGCCTATTTTTGGAATGGATACCAAATGATGGCAAGGAATGACTGAATTCTCATATGAGTATGTCTTTATTTCCCTTCTGCATAATTTTAAAGAAAAAAACAGGATATACTTATATTTAGTGTGAGAAGAATACCTGAAATATTGCCTGAGATGAGGCAATTGGCTCATCTGGTTGGTTGCCATCCACGCCAACCTCTTGCACACCCCCAGTCTATTCACAGGGTTGTGTGGAGTGAGAAGTGGAGGCCTTGGCATGGCACAGACACTTCTAAAGCATTGGTTTGTTAACAGCATTGTTTTGGTCAAAAGTGTAAAATGTAGCACTATGGAGGCTGCTCCCAAGAACAATTCACTCCATTCCAGCCAGAGACAGTAGTGTCTGGATTAGTCCAAGTTGGTTCTGTTACTGCCAGGACTTTTTCCTTTTGCTTAGGCTTGTTTTAGAATCGTATGGATTTTAAGAACTGGGGTAAAAATATCTGACCACTTAAACAGAGGTGATGTTCTGGCTTTTTTTTTTTTTTTTATATGGATAAAATTGTTTCCCCACTTTCACCTCTGTGCAAAATTATCGTGAGAGAGATTCATTACTGTCTGCAACTTCATTAATCATGTAGTCTGAAATTTTATTGGGTCATAGGACAGGTAGGATCAGGTTTTGCATTTTGCACTAATTTGGTTGTGGTTGACTAATGGCCTTTTCATCTTGTGTATATGCTAATATGCTGCTAGAAATGAAAAGTCTGAAATAAATTGCAGGTGTAATTATTATAGATATCAAAAGACTGATCCAAGACAGTGGAAATGTTTTTTTGTAAAGAAAATCTGCAAAAAAAAAGGCTTGTTGTTCTTTGCCACACATGCAGCTTCCTCTTGGTTGGATAAGTGAAAGAGAAGTTAAAGATTTGATAAGTGACAGAATGTAACTTCTGCTCTACTGTTTGTGTATGAACTGGCTGAACAATCGCTATAAATGACAGGGCAAAAACAAAGCTTTTTTTTTATTATATGTAAAGTACTTAGTACAAAACTGAAGTGTATGAGAACACCTAAATTTATTTTTTCTGGCATATAGTAGACTTTTTACCTCCAGTTTGGAAGACCTCAGGTTAGAAGGAATAGTTCTGTTGCTGGAAGTCTCCCAGTAAATTATTTAATGATCAACAAAAGTAATTTGTGAAACTAAAATCTTCTTGGCTGTTTTAGATACCTGGGGATCATGCATTTACTGATTTATGATTATTGCCAGATTGAATATTTGGTCCTTGTTTTTTAACTCAATTGGATTGAAGAGGTCATTAAAATATCCTTATTTTCCAAGAGTGCTAATACAGTCATGACCACGCTTGTGTTGATGCATTCTTTTGAGGAATGCCTGACTACAAAATGCTGAAAAAGAATTTGGAAGTATTCAATGGCACATTGATTAGGAAAAACTGCTTAATCAAACATCTCCAAATGCTGATGTTTTCCTCATGAAGAAAGAAAGTTTCCTGAAGCTTATTTGCTTATTCAAGTTCACCATCTGCTTTAATAAAAAAATACTGCTTTTCCTTATGGTAGTCAATTCTGTCTTTATTTGAAGAGTCCTCTAACTACATTAGTTCTACTAAAATGCTGGGTTTATTTCCAATTTTTATTTAATTGAACAGTTCATTAAAGTGGAAGCAATGCAGCTGAATTTAAACTCGTTTCTTAACTGGAGTCCTTTTTAGCAATGTTTAGAATTAATTTCAGAGTTTTGCATTATCTTGACTTTGAGATTAAGAAGTATATGTTTAGGAACAGCAGATGACAGGCTATGTTAAGTAATACTTAAAATGTGTACTCTTACTTGGATGTAAATATAGGTATGCTAATTATTAAGGGACATTAATCAGATAATCACTGTGCCCATCAAATTTAGTAGAGTTGAATAAATTGTTTAAAATTTGTTTAGAGAAACTATATATAATATATACTTAGTTGGAACTTTTTTGAAGTTATATCAACTGTTTTTGATGTTATATCCTGGCATCAAAAAAAGCAATGCAGTTTCATATCAAGAAAAGTTTATGTTGATGTAGAGCAAGAAAAATAGATCAACTGAATCACTTGCATAACATTAAGTAAACAAGGCAGAATATCCTCTGATTTAGAAATGTAAAACTTACGCTTAGAAGTTCATGTTTTATATCATGGGAGCAGCTGCAACTTCAATAAGTATATGTGCTTTCAGTTTTGGTACTAATTAAAGTTTGAACAGTTTTAAGAATTACAGAGGCATAAGTCTCATCTGTGCTATAAAATGTGACTATCAACCATTTGCTGTCAGCTCAGAGGACAGGCTGGAAATATTAAAAATCTTTTACAGTGTTCATGGTATTTAGACTCAAAACACTTTACCCACTTTTCTTTACCACCAGCTGAGAGCTTGTAAGTTGAAAAGAATTATTACACCTCACAATTCTATGTGGTGTTAGTAACTGTAGGGAACCAAGAAACAAATGGCTGGAGCTGAGGAGAGCATTATCTTTCTGGTGTGTGTTCTGGAAAAGTGGGAAGGGTTTTTTGCTGCTGTGTAGTGAATGCAAAATGTCCTTCAGCTGTTGTGATCTGGGTTCCCTCTCACTGAGGAGTGTAGAGACTTGGAGATTCTGTGACCCCATTTGCTGTCTAAGCAGGATTTGCTGTCCTGGCCAGTCCCTGCTGAGAGGTGGGCAGGAATTGTACAAGTTGATTGTCCCTGCGTTGTTTTAGAATAATTTTAATTGAATTTATTTGGTACCTGTTTTGCCTCATTGTGATTTCTAGAGCTGCTGGAAAATTTCTCTGTCTAGAGTATTGCTAGGAAAAAAGGCAACTGGTTAATATGTTAAAGGTAGGAGCCTGAGTAAGTTGGCTGAATAAGTTTACAGATTTGTATTATAGACTTGTCAGATAATTTTTCCTTAGGAATTGAGGCAAATTTAATTGTGGTTTTTGCCTCTTCTTCCAGTAACGTTTGATCCTAGCTTTAGTACAAGGCTTGAGAACTGAATGGTGAGAACAAAGAATGTGGAACTGAATGAAGAACTTGATTAGGTAGAAAATTCAGGCAAGGACCCTTGTAAAGCCTAGGAGGGGAAACAATGCCAGGCAGTCCAGTGCTCAAAGTTAGCTGGAAAAAAAGTACCCATTTTCTTGCCTTTTAAACTTCTTGTTGTGGAAGCTAATGCTTGCCATTACATGCACGTAAGTGCATATAAGAGTGTTATTTCTTATATGCCTTTGACACTAATTTTATAAAACTGTAAACAATTTGACCTTTATCTAACTGAATATAATCTTTGCACCAAATCTATTTTTAAAAGCTTCCTGTAAGTTCAATTTGATAATGACCCATGTGTATTTAGAAAAAAGAATATGGAAGAGAAACCCAGCAGTGTGGGGAAGGAGGATATAGCATTCATATTCATCTCTCATTGATACACAAAGAGCACAACATGCAAAAATCTTTTGAATGCTAAGGAAACAACCCACTTTGGCCCAAGTGTTGTAAAGGATTAGTCTTTATAAGTGATTAAGTTGCACTGTTACTGTTTGCTCATATGTGTTTTGTCACACTGTGATTTGTAGATCTAAAGTTTTTGACAACTTTCCTGTGCCATTTTCAGTAAAATCAGTAATTGGTGATTGTTCTACAAAACTTAAAGCAAATTAAGTGATGATTTCTCATTTCTATCTACTGTGGCTCCATGAAGGTAGATCCTTTCAAGGCAGTTGTTTGTGGTATTTCTGAAAAACAGAATGATTAGAAGAATAATATTTCAGGACTTTGCATGATGGTGGCTTGTAGAGGCTCAAAGAGGAATTTGTGACAATGGAGGTGTATTAAAAAGATTCCAAGTTATGCTGAAACCTTTCTGATTCTTTCCTTTTGCTCCTTCCAGTCTGATCAAACTGTTTGAGACCCTCTGGAGTGCCATCATATTTATATTGAATTTAGGATGAATTCATCACTATTCAGGCCACCCAAGTCTTGTGAAAATTATTGCTGCTGCTTCTGGTAGATAGCTGTCTGTGCCAGAGATCACCAAGAGAAAATTCACTGATACTTAGAGTCATGTTGAAGCTTTGGGCAACACGGACACGAGCACATAAATTTCTTTCTGTTTTGATGGCCAAGCTCTGATTTGTCACATAACAAAGCTATTCTTTCAGGGGGAAAATGTGCTTCAGGAACACCACTGCTAGTGAATACACTGGGGGAGAAATCCTTATTCTGCTAATTATGAGTTATATTTGGAGGGTAATCATTCTTGTATTCAAATGAAAATTTTCAAGTGGATTAAAAATTTTCAGTGCGTATTTTAGTCACAAATATCTCTTGTGAATTATGATCAGCTGCTAAGTAGGAGGAAATCTGGTTGATGGGTTGTGGGAACTATGCAAGACATGGACATATTTTGCTAGCTGAGTACAAAGAGATTGCTTTTGGGGGTTTAAACTAAGGAATTCCTATTGTAGATACTTTTCAGTATCTCCATCATTTGCTCTGTTACAACCCTGTGATTTATAACTTGTTTCATGAGATCAGAACTGAAAGACTGTATCAGAACTAAGTTCTTCATAGTATCTCTCGATATATTGGTTTTTTCATATAGAACTGGTAATGAATTTCAGCCATAGTCTCTTGATCCCCTTTCTGATTTTTTGGGCTGGTTACAAAGATTGGAGATTTCATCTTAGTATCAAACGTGTATCATGGTGTATCTTAAAAAAAAAACTTTGAGGTTTTTTTTTGTAGCTACTAATACTGGTAGGATTCATATTCATTGTTTTATAACTTGCAACAAGTGTAGATAATAACTCACCAAACCAGTTTAGGTTTCATTTTAATTAAAACTGCAAAAATAAACACCTTGTTAGATGTAGCACTGATATTTTCTGTAATGATTGCAATTAATAGTTCAGACCAGTACAATGGCAGAAAAGATTTCATTAACAATAGCACTAATATGACCTGGGTTTACATAAATGTTTGACTACTCATCTCCCATGTCTCAGACTCAGATATTCCTGTGTCCTTTCACAAGGGTCAGTTCATTGTCTCTGTCCTCTTTAGCTCTTTCAGGGACCAAGAGCAAGTGAAGAGCTCTGTGTCAGCTCAGTGAGGTTCTAGAAATGGGAAGTATAATGAATTCTCCAGCCTAACCAGACTGAAGTGTAGCTGTTAGTGCTGCTCTGCACTTTAGAGAATGTTTTCCCATTTTTAAAGGAAGAAAAGCTGAGAAGCCTAGGCAGCCTAGTTTTAGGAAATAGGTGAATATACAAGTTGAAGGGTAACTTCTTTGGTGATGTGATTAAATGTTCACCCCATGTGCTTTTCAAGCAGGTCTTCCAGGCCTTGTTAACAGGTGGAATTATGTTTCCTTTGCTGAGAAGAAGGGGTTTGGCAGTGTGCATTTATTGCCAGTGAGTTTGGAATTGACAAAATAAATAGTTTGGTAACACAAAGCATTCTCGTTTTCAAAATGTTGCTTCACTGATTTATTTTTTTCAGGCAAAGCTCGTGGTTGGGCAAGAAGTACCTATAGGCAGGTCAGATTCCTAAAAATGCAAGATGGCTAGTAAAAGCATACAGAAACTGTGTTCTCACTTGCTAGGGTTTTTTTTTATGCAATCTGTTTTTCATAAATGAACTTTATATTTGTCATGTTCTGATTTAATGTCTCTTACTTTGTAGATGAGTTCAGTGAAAATGCTGCGGTCACGTCTCAATGGGATCCTTTTCAGGCTTATGTTTGAAGAGCATGTAAACAATATCAAACCTGACATTATGGCTGTTACACTGGCTTGTGAAGAGCTGAAGAAGAGTGAAAGCTTCAGTAAGCTTTTAGAGCTAGTGCTGTTCCTTGGAAACTACATGAACTCTGGCTCCAGAAATGCACAGTCTCTTGGTTTTAACATCAGTTTTCTTTGCAAGGTAAGATGAAGCTGTAAAACTTTATGCAGATACATGAAACTCACAGTGCATGAGAAAGAACCCTAACCAGGGAAAAACCGTTCGATTTGTGTAATTTACTGACTGCACCTCCTCTTTTTAGTGACAAATAAACAAATACACTGTAAACTTTTCTAGAATGGTGCCCTCCTATAGCTGTCCTCACTGCAGTGGAGATGAGAGGCAGTTACAGCTTTTTCAATCTTCAGTTTGTTCAACTCTTGGCTTGTTAAGATAATATACACAGAACATTAAATACCTGTAGCTGCTTGTCTTCCCATCTTCTACCCAGCTAGCCCTCAAGTAGTGTCAAAGAAATAAGGATTTAGGTTTAATGGTGGACATTGTTATCCTAGGTTAAGTTGCTGTCATTGCGGCTAAGTATGGGATGCAATGAGAACTTTAGAATCCATAGCAGGTGGAATTTAATCTGCAGTGCTTGATTATTAATATGGTAAAATGTGTGTCAGTTTGTGAAGTGTTTTTTACAGTATCTTTACTATGAAAGGATGCAACATTTGGAATCAGTTTTTAAAAAGAAAAAAAAAAAAAAAAGAAAAAAAAACCAACCAACCAACCAAACAAAAAAACACTAAAAAACCAAAACACCACAAAACAAAAGCAAAAGGCACAAATCTTGCAGGGGCATTTTTCAGGTTGGGTTTTTTTTTTTTTTGTGGTCTAATCTAATTTTGGGCGTCGTAAGAAATCTGGTGGGTAACTGAGGGAGGTTTAACCTTGTGGAAAAAACATTTCGAATATACAGTGAGTCTGATCTGACATCTTTTAGTAGAGAAAAACTGCTTGCTGTCGTTTAATACAAAGATGTTGCTAACTTCTGGTAAAATAAAATCATCACCTAAGAAACACTTTCATTCTTTATTAGCTTTTGCAAAGAGAGGCCAAGTTGAAGGACTTAAGGACTTTCATAAATCTAGTGCTGGTTTTTTGGTAGCAGGGAAAGTAATGTTTTAAGTAGCAAACTAGTTGTTGAGGAGTGGGAGGGGAAGTGCATGAAGGGTACTCTAGCATGGTGAAGATTTGAGAAGGTATTCTGGCACTTCAGGTGATAGATTTATGAATTGCTGTCAATGCAAATCCCACAGATGTTGACCCAGCTAATGTAGATTGACTTATCCTGCAAATTGTTCTCTACTGAACTGAATAATTGCTGAAGCGTAGCTATCTGTGCTTACAGCTAAAATCCATTTAAAATAACTGAGACAAAAATCTATGACTATTTAATTCAGTCTTGCTCTCAGAACCCAAATCTATTTGTTAACTTTTTTGTTTATTTTCCAGATAGATATTTCTGGGGGAAGTGTTTTAGTTGGATTTTTTTCCCCTATTTTAGAGAAAATACTTCAGCATTCTCCTTAATAAAATCCTGACTGTTGCATTTAGGTGCTGGGTATATTTTGTTATAAGGTGATGTCTGAAAATAAAATAACCACAAAGACAATGATGAATGTTGGAAGAAAAAGGGAGGTCTTGTCAAAATCCAGACATGTAATTCTATTGTTAATAGATCTACTTATTGATTAAACCTTGTCACTTAGCAGCTTATATTATTCAAACAGTCTCAAAACTTATTATCAGTCAATAATTGGAGTTCACTGTGAAAATTAAAACATCTGTACACGTAAGCAAGATAGGGTGAGTGTATTGTCTTGCTTACTATGCTTACTAAAATCTTACTGTGAATTAAAATCTCTAATTTATATTTCTTGGCTGAAGAAGGCAGTAAGATAAATAAGGAACACTGAAGAGAAAGAATAAGGTAGCACTCTCTCGGTGTCCTGTGGCTTCCATAGCTTTTTTCTGTGGGGCACCATCTGTGGGATGCTACTGGATTTTGAAGGATGCTACTGGATCTTGAGCACTGCAAGATTTTGTGTGTGTGGTGGCAGTTTTAAGAAGGCACCATTACCCTATTAGTATAGGTCTTCCTTGAAAAGTGACTTTATTTGTTCTCCCAGGCAATATATTTCAGTCTTCAAGCTTTTCTAGAGGAATTTTAGAGCCTAATAAAGGATTAAATTGCATTTTGATAGCTATTTTTATGCTTTACAGGTAGTCTATCTTATTTTAATACTTCTGCAAAATATCTTGTGCCCTGTTTGCTTTTGTCTCTGAAACCATGATGAGCAATAGGATATTACTATTTAGAACTCAGTCTTCCATAACCTTAGGTACATTGTTAGATTAGAAGTCAGATAAAATATACCAAAAAAATTTGTCCTAACTTAGGTTTTGCTTGCCATGAAACCTGCTTTTAAAAAAAAACAGCTTAGAACTGGGATAATTTCTCACCAGTTTTAAACACTACTTGCCTAAAGAAATAACTGCTTAAATGTGAATTTCAAAAAGTTAATGTTTTAAAATGTTGGGAATTTCTTTGCTTAAGTTTTTTACTTTTTTGGTGACTTTCACTATAGGAGATACTTGATGGACAAAGTAAGATAGAAGTTAAAAAGCAAATCATGAAAGATGATAATGTGAAGCATTTTCAATAAATCCTGATGTTCTAATTGATTTTTTTTGTTGTGCTTGAACAATCTTAAAATTAATTTTCTGTTTAGTACGTGTAGTAATTATGTTATGATCTGAAAAAAAGAAAAGCGAAGAAGGCGGCATTGATCTGGGTTAAATTTTATAGATTGTTTTGATTTATTTATAAAGTAAATGCTCTTAAAATAGAGCTGATGATGTGTAACATAGAGCTGTTATTGTGTAACATTTTTTTATTAAAACGTGATTTTTAAAAAAAACAGGAATTCAGACCTGTCTGGTCATAGCTATAGAACTGATGCCTGTATAGTAATTGTAAATCTTTAAAACAAGTTATCTTTCTGGATGTTATATTGCAGTTTATGATGTTATTTGAGAAAAAATTATTTGTAAACAACCTTTGGCAGAAGACAGAGGACTTAATTTTGCTCAAATAAGAGAGATCAATATTAGAATTTAAGCACTGCATCAAGGCTGACAAGCAGTAGCAGCTTCTCTGATGTATGCAGCAGAGCACTGATGATTGCCTAAGTGTTAAGTGCTGGGTAAAAATATTAATATGGCAGAAATAGAAGTAAAGTTTAGGGAGGCTGCTGTAGTAATGCACTAAAGGTAAATCTTTCTCCCAGTTGTTCCACTTGATTAATGTGTATGAACAATTCAGCTGCTGTTCTGAACCAGTGCAGGAAGTGCTTTCTCTTGTCAAGTATGGGAGAATCCTCATAGTTCTATCAAGTTATGCAGACAGAAATCTGATGGAAAGAAAAGAGGCTTGCTTTAGGTGTAAGAAATGTACAGCTTCTGTTCTTTGTGTTGAAATAATGTCAAGGCTAACAGCAAGCATCCCTCTGTTTTAATAAAGCTTTTGTGGTATTCTGTCTCTATCAATGTGTATTTAATATAATAAGTAATATTCTGTTATTTCTTAATCATAGGGCAAATAGTACAAGACAAACTGTTCCTCTTCTTTGAGTATTACTTGGCTCCTCTGCATTTATTAATATTCTACCAACCTCTTTTCTGTTAAGTTGGGAAAGACTTCTAGGACACGAGAAGTTACATAAACTGAAAAATCAATAGAAATTTTAATTTTTTTATAGTATAATAATTAAATGTCACCCTAATGGTAAAAAAAATATTTCAATTTATAACTCGCAGAATATTTTTATTGAATTATGTTGTTCTCATTCAGTTGTCTGTTCAGATGTATTTAAGGATGTATTCAAGGTGTATTCAGGGTCAGGTTAGATGGGGCCTTGAGCAACCTGACCTAGTGGGAGGGTTCCCTGCCCATAGCAGAGGGGTTGGATTAAGGTGATCATTCCAAATTCCAACCCAACCCATTCTATGGGCAGCAAAAAGCTGCTTTTTTTTCTTTCTTTCTTTTTTTTTAATTTTTTTTTAGCTCTAATCAAAATTTACTGTAAATCTCAGCTGCAATTATCACCTCTGAAAGTACCAATTAAAAGTGCCTGCAATGAAAAAGAGGGGAAGAACATTGATATTTCCCCCCCTTCCCTGTTTAGCTCTGTGTGTACTAACACAAATAAGACATTTCTTTCATTGAAGAGACATTGACTTGACTTTAGCTGCCTGATTTATTTTATTTTTAATCTCTTTTTTCAATTAGTATTCTTTTCATCAGACTTTATATTTGCTTCATCTTGATTTTCTGTTATTAACCTTTTAATGTAACAGAGGCCCTAAGTGTATTTTGTTTGTAAATCTAGCATCTTAAACTTGCTCTTTTCTGGAGCTCTTGCTTATGAAAGGACAATTCAGCTTTCTGCTTTCATATTGTAAATATGATATTACTGTTGGTGGCAAACCATGTTCCTTTTGTAATCTGAAGGCAAAATAATTTTGTCCATTTGGAAAAAAAATGCTTATCCACTTGATGATGTCAGAGAGATCAAAGACTGCAAATCCCACAGTTCTTGTTCACAGACAAATTGAAATGCAATTTCTTTTTGCCATGCAGATGTTTAGCCACTAAATCTACAATTTTATTTTTTTTTCAACTTGGAAAAACTTAGATACATGCAAGGCATTAAAACCTTTTAACTGCATACCATTACTGAGCATTGTTTAATCTTTAATCACCGAATCGGTATGAATTAAATTGCATTCTTAATTGCCTAAATACCTTATATTTTTAAAAGCTTGTTTTTTGACTGCACTCATTTGTTCTTAACAGGGTAATCCCTAAAGCTGAAAGGCCTCTATTAAATTGAACATCGATGGCAAAGCCTGTCATGAGGATTATAGAATTAGAACTTCTAGTGATTTAGAGAATGAGAAAACAAATAGATTTTACACATACATTCATGTATTCTTCTTAAATAAATCCTTAATTTCATTTATTGTGTATGTTGTAGCTTACTTCTGTGTAAGGACTGTACTAATTGAGTTAGGAAAAAGTGGTTAAAAAAACCCTGTAGATATACTTTTAATACTAGTTCTTTATGAAAAGTGAAGCATGTTTGTCTAGAACTCTTGCATACTACTGACTGTTGCCTTTGTAAATAAGGAGTGATCTCTACTTCCACTACATCTTCAATCAACTCATACATTCGTTCTTTATATCTGCATAAAAATGGAGGAATTAAATTTACACTCAAAAGAATTTTCTTACTCTCAAGTTTATGATGTGCCTTTGCCATAGACATATGCATTCTGTGATGGCATTTAGCCAAAGTGTCTGTGTTTACTTGGAAATTTGCTGCTAGCCCTGTATTTTAACAGTTAGTTCAGAACTATGTTAACAACCCATAAACTGATTCTAGCACTTCAACCATTTATGCAGTTGCAGAACAGAGCACCTTATCACCTCCAAGAAGACTGAGTTTACTTGAGACCACTAAAAATTGCCTCTGCAGTTGAGAGGACAGTGAAAATATGCAATTACTTATTTCATCACACTGTGGACAGTTCTCATGTAGCTTTTCATAAACAAACCTGAACGTTCTAAATTTCCTTTACTGGCAGTTAGGATTACTTTTGACTTTCTGTTGTCATCTTGTATTCCATAGGGGCAGGGTGCATTTATTTTATGTGCGTAGAATGTGTCTAAAGGTCTTTAGGGTAAAGCAGCATGCTTCAGATTTTGGTTCAATAAAAAATTGTGGATTTATGACAAGGAGTTTTTTCAACTTGACTGGTAAAAGACCAAATTCTGCATTTTAGTATGCTGTCCATCTATACAATATTTTAAAGATTCCTTTAGAAACCTGGCAGTGATGGGCATTGAAAGAATGAATTAAATTCTGTTCTGGTTAATCTCTGTTCACAGCTTTTTTTTTTAAATCACAGCATGATGAACTGGCACAGTTAAAATCCAAAAACTTTATCAAGTGATTTTGTCCTTAACATAATGATTTATTCTTTAAAAAATAACAGCATAGGATAGAGTCCCTTTTGTAGTCTTATAAGGAATTACAGAATTATTTTTTGTTTTGTCAAGAATTTGTTTCATTTACAGGCAGCCAGTGGAGATAACTTTTTTCTAATGAGTTAGTCTACAATATTAAATTTATTTAAGTATTTTTTTAAAAAAAGTTATTTTTCCTTTTTTTTTTCCCCTTTTGTTCACTTTTTAGATTCGAGATACTAAATCATCAGATCAGAAAACAACTCTATTGCATTTTCTGGCAGAAATCTGTGAGGAGAATTACCGTGACATTTTAAAATTTCCAGATGAATTACAGCATGTTGAGACTGCAAGTAAAGGTAAGCAAATACCTAAAGGTAACAGCTCTTTGCTTTGAGAGTAAATACCCCCACATTTGATTTTAGGTTGTATGATTGCATAACCTGTAAGCATTGAAAATCCACAAGGATTTTGCTTTTCTGGCTTTTATTGAATGAAGCATGAAGGGGAAAAACTGTAATAAAGTAACTTCTCTTCTTCTGAAGTAGGTTGTGGAAATAATGCAGCATATTTCAGTGAAGTACTTGCACAATCAGATATTAGAAGTTGTATGCAGGGTAATAACAATGTTTAGTTTCTCTTTAGTTTTTTGAAGTTTAGTTGCTTAAGAGTGAACACCCACATGTACATTTGTGTACACGCACAGTATGTTTCTCATTTTAACACTTTATTTTACACCTGAATCCTGCTTTCTAAAGTTCCCAAACTGTATATGAAATACACAGTGAAATAGAATGTAAAGTCAAAAATTATTACTTATTTTATTCTTGGCCAGTCAGCATCATGGCCTGGTGAGTCTGGTAGAAAACTTAATTCATTTGTTGTTGGATATCTTTTTGTGTGAAATATACTGTGCTGCTCGGTGCCCTTAGCTATGGAAATATATCAAGACATTTCAAAAAGTTTCATTTTGACTGAGCACATTTGATGATTTCTTATTAAGTTTCTTCTGTGGCTAACACTATACCTTGAAGCTTTGAGCTTTTTATACTTTTAATCAGACCCTCTGATGGTTCTGAAGTTCACTTGAGGAATTAAACCAAGAGTTAAAGTTTAGCTCGACTATAGCATCCAAACCAGAAAGCATAATAGTGGGAGCCAAGTCACGAATAATCCTGATGCTTAAAAAAAATATATAAAAGGCTTTATTGCAGTTAAGTTGTCTCATTCTGTAAAATAAAAGCTCATTATGTTTCCCATAATCAGGATTTACCAGAGGCATAAAGTTCTGCTCTTTTTTATGACCAAAACTTTCCTTTCAGCCCTTCTCTGCCTTCTGTAACATAGCAGATTTTGGGCCCAATGAACAGGATTTGTGCAACTTGCTTCAACTATTCCCTGTGGTACTTTTTGGTTTTTCTTCAATTGTAATGTTCACCCTCTCTGTCATGCAGAGTCACTTCTGGGAAGGTACTTCACATGGTTTGTGTGGATGAGAAAGTTTTCACTTCTTGTTCATGGATTTTTTTATAAACCAGTGGTTCCAGGTTTATTTTTCCTGAGGGGGCTTCTTTTGGAATAAATTCAATACAGTTTTGAGGGCATTGAAGCTTAGTTATAAACAATGAAATACAAGCAAAACAGATAATAATCTGATTTCTTGAGATACATGCTGCTTAATTTTTAGTCAGAAGGCAGAACTGTAGTTTCAACTAAATACAAGACTTACCACATTGAATTTTTTTAAAATCTTGGACTCATTTTCTCAGTTCCACATAAATAAAAAAGTCTTGTTTTGTTTTAATTTTCCCATACGAATAAAGAACCAGCATCTGAACAATACATGTATGATTTTTTTTTTTTGACAAATAGCAGATAAATCGTACAACTGGATTTTATTATGAAAAGGTCAATGGGATTAGATGAACTGCCCACGCACATAGTAAAATCTTCAATAATCTCATATTAGGTATTATAAAATACTTGATCTTTTTAAAGATGGAAGATCAACCTAGTGGTTTATGAAAAGCAAAAATAATTCAGGAACATTTTTATTCTGGTCAGTAGAAGCAAAGATCGAACTGATTAACTGGCAAGAGGTGATTGTAAAAACATTCCTTCCTACTTGAAGCACACAATGTCAAACGAAACCCAATTAAAAATAAAAATAAAAAACCTTAAAATTGTAACAAACTGGATTATGTGATGGAAGTGATACTCATTTACCTTGCTGCTGTTTGCAGTGTTTTCCTCTTCTTTTCCTATAGTTAAAACTATGCAAAGCCTTTAATCATATTTCTATCCTGTTCACTTGTTATTCCAGTTGCTGCTTTTCATGGTATTTGCCTTAATATCTTATAATCTGTGATTTTATTAAACAGCTGACAAAGTCTTCAGTTTCAGTCAACCAAAAATGTCACAACAAAAACAAGAGGTGCCTTAAAGTCTGATAACAAGTATGGAATTTCTAGACAAAGTCATGTTGTAAAAAGTATAATTTTAAATTCCTTAGGAAAAATACCTATTTTTTAACTTGAAACTCCTCTGATTGCTAAGCCTCCCAGACTCATAAAAAGAAATATATAACAATTAAACTTAAGCTGAAGAACTCCATATATTTCATAATTACAACTTAATTTGAGATTTTAAACCAGTGGTTATAAATCATAGTTCAGGTGTTTAAACGTCATGCCTGTACTTAAAATAAAAATAACTATATCAGCTGAACATTGTGTCCTGATCCTCCCAAGTTCAACAGTTCTTGATCTATTTATGTTACCTACTTGCTTTGTCCGCCAAGAGCAGGAGTTACCAGATTGTGTTGAGTCCTGAAGTTTTGGGAATTGTGTTTTCCTGGTGTGGTTACTTCAGAACAGGTGGATATAGAATGCTGTTGTCTGTACTTGGCCACTGGCCATTCTGTGTGCTCTCCTGGCAGGGTGGATTGGCAACTCCTGTGCATGGGTGGAGGATGTATTTTGGGGTTATTTTAGCAGTTATGTAGGAGCCTCAAGAACAGCTGAGCTGCAAGTGAAAGAGCTGAGCTTAACTGTGAATGCAGTGTAGATCATGCAGTCTCTTTCAGCAATAATGAGTGTTCCTTCCAGTGCTCAACGAAGAGAATTCTGTGCCTGATAGAAATGTATACCACTTAATAATTCTTTTAAAGTATTGTTAAAGGAAACAGAGCATTATGAGTAAAATCAAGTGAAAGATGCCTTGGGGGAGGTGAATTATGTCTTTGTAGTAGACTAGAAAGTACTAATAACATGAGCACAGATTTCTTACATTGGCACAAAAAATTTATTTCTTCAATTTGCAAGCATATGGTTCTGATGGTTGATGCATCTTCCTAGAAAGGACATTAGCAATCAGAAGCACTGTGGAATGCAAATATGTATATACTTAATATATTATTAAAATGCTCTAAAAATATTCACTGCAAGCCATAATTTTAGAGAGGAGAAAATACTTTAAAACGTTCTGTGCCATTGTTGCCCTAAAGTATAGCAATTTAAAATGTACTCATAAGTAGTAGTCATTTTTCTGTCAAACAAAAGTTTTATAGTTTGTTGCAGTAGAAGAAACTGTTTTTACTAAGAAATCTGTGGTATTTTCCACCTTGTGCAGTTTAAATTGCTGAAACAGATTTTGCCCAATCTGGCACATTAGGGGATATAAAATAGACAATGCCTTCTGGCGTGAGAAATTTAATGTCTGCATCTGTGACTTTTTTCCCATAATAGAATCTGAAGTTGGCATTTCGTATCATAATCAAAAGTCAATCTTGCACTGTGTAGTGATTTCTGTAATTCTTTTCATTCACATAAACTGTAATATTGAAATGTCAGAAACTCCCTCAATGTGTTTTTTCTGAGTGTAGTAAATACACAGTTAGGTACATCAAATACTACAAGACTTACTGTCTCTAGTAACACTCCTCTGCTTGCATATAGTGTTGCCATATTGATGGCAGCTTATGCATCATCTCATTAAAAATTTTTTAACAGACAAGTTCTTTATTGGCAGGCATTAGTTGAGGAAGACAGGGAAGGAAAAACTTCACACGTAATTTCTGTATTTTAGTTCCAACATGCAATTTCTGCAAGAAGTCCTGCTGGGGACTCTCTAGGATTCTGGATTGGCTTACACCCTATGTGTTTGCTTACTAAATTTTCCCAGCCTGTGAAGGTTTTGATGATATATTTAATTGCTTCCTTCTAATGTGTAATAAATGGTATGCAAAATTGACTTGGTTCTGAATTCTGAAACTATATTTTGAAGCTACAATTTGGATTGTGCATTAAGCAGTTATTTTATATGACACATACATTATCTAAGGGTCTACTTCAGCCTTGTAAATATCAAGGGCAAAATTGAAGAAAGTTCAAATGACTCTTATGGTATGTTTAAGAAAATACAGCATGTTAGCATTCTGGCTAAAGTTATACCAGTTCAGATAAATCTGAAGAATGCTTTAAATCACTTCTCAGATTTTTGTAATCCATTTAGGATTCCTTAATACCAGCTGCAGGAGTGGTGAAAGCTAAAAATACTGGGTGCTGGTTTTCCCTTAGTTGTTATTTTTCCTCTTACTTATCTGTTCTTCAATTTGCACTTTCATTGATGTAAGGAAGGTTGTTACAGCCCTAGAAACACAGCTTGCACTTCAGTTAATAGGAAAGACCAAACTCCTGTTTCAAATTAAAAGCCTGAGGGTGGCCTACTGGATGAAATTGTTCACTGGCTTCTCTAATGAGTTTTTAGTAACAGGTTGTATTAAAAAGTTTCGCTTCTCTTTCTTTGTCCCCCAGATTTCTGTAGTTTCGGTACACGTGCACTGCTCAGTATTGTGTGCCATAGCTGTTTGACAATTCCAGCATGGGAATATCAGTTTGGTGTATAAACCAAGTTTTACCTTAAAGAAATAGTGAAAGTACAAAATAGGGACTTTGAAATATTAAAACACAGGAGTTTAGACAGTTACAACTTCCAAATCTGGATGCAGTGAGAAGAACATAAAAATCCAGTTACTTCCTTTCCTTGCCTCACCTTTTTTTTTTTCCTATTAACTTTGCCAGCAAGTTTTGCTTCAGGAAGATAATTTATAATAGGTAATAATTTTGTAATTATAAGCTATTTTCAAAATAAACTAATCTTTTGAAATCATGAAATACATTTGTATTAAATTAACATCAAAGGTGAGTTTCTGGAGTACTCTGTCTTAAATACCAGTATTGCCAGGAGAATACTACTGAAAAAAAGCTCTTCTCACTGATTGCCTCCTAATACTTCTGGTTATGTTTCTGGTATTAGGACATGTGTTTTTTATTAGATTTTTGTTTGTAATATGAAAAGCTAGTTCACATTCAACTGATCAAGATCATATTCCACAATGTACTATTTTTTGCAGTTTACTTAGTTTAGTGAGTTAAACCTGAAAGATTTAGGTGAAAAGGCTGGTATTGACAAGAGAGCTCAAAGAAAGTAGGAGGTTGGAGCACATAGAGAATTTATGCTGGTCACAAAAATAAGAATAATGCTTGACAGGGTTCAATCAGAAGGAATTTTATGGGCTCAGAGAGATGTTTTCTTTTTCAGAAAACTGGTCTTTTGCTGTCAATTAATTTGACCTTAAGAAGTAAACATTTTAGAGTATTGAGTTGGATAATGTGACCTGTCCAAAGGAAGGGAGATATTTCATGCTCCAATATATCACTTAGGAGATCAATGACTCTGTACTGTGCTGTGCTTTGAAAAGGTGTTTTAACAAGTGCCTTATGTCCCTAGCAGTAGTGGTTCCATGCTTTGGGCTCCTAAGGCACTGTTTGTCATTTATGTTTGATTCTTAATGTCTCAGTAATTTGGGTTATGCACTTCAGAATTATTCTTTTATTCTTAAAACATGCACATAGGCACATAATTGCTGGGACAGGGACAAGCAGATTCATACCCTAAACCAGAGTACAGTTCTGTCTGTATGTTAGTATTAAACATAAGCTACCCACTGAAATTTTTTTGGTCTGTGGATATGTTGAGTGTTTCAGGATTATGAGCACTGTAATTTTATCACCTTCAGAGGAAAGCAGAAGCCATGCTGCTTATGATGCTGTATCTGATCCTGATTTTAGGTCTAACAGGCTATGTTGGTTGATTTTTGGTTTGTTTTTTTTCTCCCACTATCTCACTTGTCAAGGCAAGCTTGCTAATGGCATTTACACTTCAGTGCGTGTAATATTTAAATTAAGTTTCCTCACTTTAGATGGCTGCTACTGTTATTCTCAGATGCTGAAAATCTATTCGTAGTTTGTACCCAAAATTTTTTTTTTATAACTTTTTAGCTTGTGTGGTATATAGATTTTTCCAGATGTGTGTTTGAAGTCTTGTCATCTTTTTCTTTAAGTGTATCAGATCTATGTTTTCTTTTTTTGTTGACACATGCAAGTGTCATACACATTTCTGTGCATTTGCATAGTGAGGATTTTGGGTCCTGATCCAATTAAGATACTTTTGGGTAAGAATTGATAACTGTTGTTTCTTTTGATAGATGGAGAACAATATTGCAATCTAGAGTTGTGCACATACATGCCTCAATAAACATAACCTCCAACTGAAAAATAAGTAGTGACTTAGACTGCATCTCTCATTAAACTCTAAATGCAAGAGCTCCTTGGAGCTGGACTTGTTACAAGGTGTTCTAACCTTAAAATGGAGTTTCACTTCAGCTTGCAAATGGGCAGAACAATGGGATCAGTGCACAGTTGCTTTATATTTGATTAATTAGGATAATGATTTTACTGTAGAAGCCTGAAATGATTAAGCCTAGGGGTGTCGTTGCCTCCACCATTCTATATCAGTGTTGTCATAAGGCAACTAAAAATTCAGGGACACTGCTAGTGAATAAATTCTTGTCATGCAAATTAGAAACACAAATGCACATCTACATGTGAAATGTATTTGTTAAAAATTCTATCTTAAAGCTTGTGCAAATGACATGTTTTCATTTACAGTAGCTTGTCACAATACATAGAACATTCCCACTTGGACAGAGTTGGTGTTTTACCTAACCTTTAAAAGAATCAGGGAAAAGTCTGTAGAACATTTAAGGAAAAAATATTATTGTGTGTGATGCGTTGACTGTTAGGCATAAGTAGTGTCAGAAAGCTTACCCTTTTGTAGAAGAGGTGATGATATGCCCCAGCTAATTAGGATACCCTCTTGGGTTTTCCCTTGGTTCCCAAGGTGTTTAAACCTCCACAGGGAAGCATTTATACATCAGGATTTCTTTTGACATATATGGGGTTCTGCTTTGAAATTTAGATACTGACTTTGGAATGTGGTTTTCAATAATTCTTCTTGAATTCTGTTCAAGTTAGGTTAAAAACACATGGTTGTCTGGAAAGAGGAATGTTTCTTGTAGTAGGCTGGATGTTAAGGATGTAATATTAAGAGTTAGTCTGATCCCACCTGTCTCGACTGTTCATCTGCATTCTACTTCAGAACTTCTAATGATTAAGTTCAGTGTCTGTCATGGGAAAAATATTTCAATATAAAATTATTTTCAGTGTTGAAGTTTGTTCTAGGTGTATCACACTAGCATAGAATGAACACATGTGGTATTTACTCCTTCCCCCTCCCTCTCCTGGTGTTGTGACCAAAGCCATCTCTGCTCTGTCCTTTTCAGAGTCATTCTGCTAATGCTGGATTTACTTTTTTAGCACTGTTTTAGCTCTATAGCAGAGTGCAATGACATATTTGATCAAAGCTTGGGTCCTGCAGACAGTACAGCTGTGTTACAAAAAAAAATTCTGAATATAGTAATATATGAATAGCAGCATCTTAATTACCATTAAGAGAGCTGTGGTGCTCTCTAGTCTGGATGCTGTTCAGCAAAGTTTTTTTTGTGATACAGGCAAACTGTGGTGTGTATCACAGATGTAGTGTATGTGTATTCTGTGTATATGTGTGTGTATTTATGTATTTTTGTGTGTACGTATATATACAGATACATTCCTATGAGATACATGTGTCACGATACACTGCTATTACACAAAATACATCTATAAACAAATATATGTGTATCTGTACCCAGGAGACATTTATCTCAGTAGATGTGCATATGTATGCACACACCCCAAAATAGAGAGGCACCCTGAGGTACTCAGAATCCTCAGGGGGGCTACAGCAGCACTGTTCACCTACCTCCAGCAGAACATTACTTCTGTTAATAAATATAAACTTCCTTAGTGGTATGAAATGAGTAATCAATGATTGTAATTCCTGCAAATTATGTACTTGCTCACCCATTCCCCCTCAGCCTGTTTTTCAGACTTTGGTGCAAGACTTCCATCTGCCCTCAGGCCATAAGGAAGAAGTGATGATCAGTATGCTGAGGATGGAGTTATGGCACAAGTACTGTCTAGACTTGGAAATCCACTACCTCATGTACTTTGTGTAGACTTCCCTTTGCATACTGAAGTCATTGATGTCACTGGCTTTTAATTTTAGAGCTTTTACTAAATGTGGAGATGGTCATCCCCAATTTCCATCATGTTTAGAGACCCTTTGAATTTATTATGCAAGAGACGCTGCACCCAATCAAAATGTATCATTTCATCTCCTGTTACAAGGGAGAATTCTTGGTCTAACAAAATCTGATTTTGGAAAAAATTAGTCTGTCCTTTGGTACTATTACTGTATGACTGTAAATATAAAATGCTTAGTTTGACTGTGGGGACTAGCTAGCATTTGGCAATAACATCAAATTAACAGCCTGTAGCATTTTTTTAGGACTAAAGGGGTCAACCAGACATTCACTAAGCCTTCCTTAGCGTGCAACTGCTTTCTCCAAAATAAGAGGATGGGTTTTTTGGTTTTTTTCTGTTTGGTTGGTTGGTTGGGGTTTTTTTGCTAAGCAGGAATTAATACAGAGATTAATAGTAAGCTGAAGAAAAAAATTATCACCTTTCATGTCAAAATGGCATTGTGTCTTCCCTTCAGTGACTGTGCGTTTCTATTATAAATAAATAATAGACAGAATATTTTAGTCAGCTGTAGATTTAATGATATATGATTAATAAAGCTACATTCACTATTAGTGCAGAGAATATAGATAAATCTAGATGCTATACTAGCTTTCCATGAACATAAAAAGAGTCTGGCAATATATTAATACATATAACTTCATATTCACCTTATTTATATTAATCCTATATATTAATAGCAATGTTGTGTGATAATGCTTTAGTTAGTTGAAACATACATGTTTAATTTTTGGTATTAAATTTTTCCTTTGTCTCATAAATCCTTTTATGCGAGTGGTTGGAGGCAGCACACATTAAAGGTCCTGTATTTCTTTCTATCTTCAAGTTGCAGCAGCTCTCTACAAGTCACTCTTTTCTTACTGATTAATAATAATAGAATCATAGAATGGCCAACTAAATCCAATTCCATAGAATGGAAAGAACGTTAGAGATCATCTACTCCAAACTCTGCCCTGGGCAGGGATGCCTCTCATCATCTGGACTGCTTTGTCCAAGGCCTCATCCAACCTGACCTTGAACACTTCCAGGGAGAGGGCATCCAGAACTTCTCTTTGCAATCAGTTCCAGAGTCTCACCGCCCTCATAGTAAAGAACTCCTTCCCAGGAGGCTAAACCTATTCTCTTTCAGTTTAAATCCATTTCCCCTTGCCCTATCACTGGACACCTTTATAAAAAGTCTCTCCAGCCTTCCTGTACATTCCCTTTAGGTACTGGAGGGATCACTCTGTTACAGCTTGATGCAGGGTGAGAAATGTTGCTGCCTTTTTTCCTCTCTTCAGGTTCTTGTAGGATGCTTCCATTTTTGAGACTTTCTACTCTATAGTGTTTGGGCATTATGGAGGGGTTTTTTTTTCTGATTGTTGTTGATTTTTGGTTGTTTTTTTTCCTTTTTCCTGTCCTTATAGCACCTTCCAGTACCTAAAGGGAATCTGTAAGAAAGCTGGAGAGGGACATTTTATAAGGGCATGGAGTGATAGGACAGTGGATAATGGTTGGGGAAGGGGTTAGATTTAGGTTAGACATCAGGAAGTAATTTTTTTTTTCTGTGTGGGTGGTGAGACACTGGCACAGGTTGTTCAGTGAAGCTGTGGACGGCTCATTCCTAGAAGGGTTGAAGTCCAGGTTGGACAAGTTTGGAGCAACCTGGTCCAATGGGAGGTGTCCCTGCCTATGGCAAGGGGGTGGAACTACATCTTTCAGGTCCCTTCCAACCCAAGCCATTGTTTGATGCTATGATCTTGAAATCAGAGATTTGCCCATTGGATCTAGTTGGTTGCAACTAAATCCAAATGTTTCTCTCCTTGCATCATTAAATGGAGTAGCATTATAGAAACACAGAATGGCACAGGATGCATCAATATTAAATGGAATGTTTTTGTAATTACTGCTACAGAAAGGCTTTCCCTGTAAAGGTTCTTGAGCAGTGCTTGTGTGCCACTAAAGGCCAAATGGTAGCTTTCATGTACATTTTTAGACTGGTTCTATTAGGGTGCTTAATTTTCATTAAGAGCAACGGGCAAATGGAAGGTTGAACAAGCCTTTGTCTTATGATCATCATCTTTGAGAAATACAGTGATAGAGACAGTCTGTTTAGGATGTTCATTTATGGAGTGGTTTCAAACAAATGGTATTTTGCTTCAAGAAGAGTTTATGCTTCCATAAAGTAAAACCTTGAAAGACTTAAGTAATTCACTTGCTTTTCTCTGAAAAGAGTACAAGGTATTCATGTTGCCTCCTCTTTACATTGTTTATCTATTAGATCACTAATAAAACAGTTTTAGGGGAGGAAATGCACATATTTTATTGTAGTGTATATGTATGTTTCCTTTTACATGGTCTATTTAAGCTTGTCTTGCAGAACAACAGTTTCACAAATTGTTTTGAACAGAACCTTGTACATTTACCTGGGCTAGGAAAAGAAGTGAACCAAAATGGATATTCTACAATACTTGTTGATAATTCACTGTGAATATAGAAATTACTTATGGGAGGTACAGCTTTTGAATGCAGCCTTCTTGCTTGGATGAAGTTTCTTTATACTATCAGTCAGTATGCACCCCATGTAAACTGTTTTCTGGGCTTAGTTTTAGAAAACAGTTACTGAAAATGCTTTTCTTTTTAATAACAGAAGCTAAGATTTCTGATTTATCATTGCTTGCTGAATTTCTTTGCAGTTTTAAATTTTATACCATAACACTTCTAAACAGTCATGCATTTAAATATTTTTGAATTGGTGAAAACAGTTAAATTTTATCCATTATGTTACCTATTTACTCACCAGCTGCTGTCTTTTTACCATCAAAATTACCATTTGCCTTCTGCTAATTTATTTTTCAGTTCTAGCATTTTATTTCAGTTCTGCTTGTCTCCCTATCCAACTACATAACAGCCTATAAAAATGTTATATTACTATAAGTTCTTCAGTTCAAGCAAAAATATGTGCTTCTTTTCTGACAATAATATCAAATGATTAAACTAATGCATCCATAACCTAAAAGCTTTGATAATGTTTATTCCTCAGACTGCTTTAGTGGTTCATTTCAAGGTTAACTCTTGAGTGTTAATAGTTACAAGGATACTGTGGTCAGTATAGATTTGGGTTTTTTTTCCCCTGGTTCAATTAAGCTTAAAAAGCTTTTTCACTATAATTTCAAGACAATGCGATTAGTAGTTTGTTAAGTTCTTGGTATAAAAATGAATAAAATTGAAAATAAAGTCAGGTTTACATCTTTGGTAAAGATAGCTATTGGTGCCTTAATATTTCACCATGCTTTGAATATTAAAGTCAGTGGTGAGGTGGCTGATAGAATCATTGCATACAAAAAAGATAGTATTAGTTCTGTTTTGGGGAACAACTTCCTTATTTACAGGATTTTATTTCTAAGATACTGTTTTTGAAGCCATTTTTAATCAAATTCCTGCTTAATGTTACACAGTCACAGCACAATTTTAAATTACAAGGAAATAGGAAAATAAACAGTTCTTTAAAGAAACTTTTTGCAGTTTCTGGAAACATTTACTGAAGGGGAAAAAAAAAAAAAGTAGTGCTTGAAATCCTTGGGTTAACTGGGATTCATATCTACAGTGAGCTTTGTAGATCAACTGTCTGCAGTCCACAGAGAGCATTGACTGGTCCAGTGACAAGAGGAAGGACATGAAATGGTGCAAATGTTACAGTGCTTTTGGGGGAAAGGTGGGGCTGAGACTGCCAGTTCATGAAAGCTCCTGTTTGTAAATTATGGAGGAAGAGACCAAGAACAGAAGATACGATCTGGTTCTAAAATGCATCTTTAAATTTAGAGGAAGGGCTTGTCAGACTTCTGTTTGTGATTGAGAATGATGGGTGGACATCAAGGATTATGTCATAAAACTCAATATTACACATTCAGTTTGTTTTAATATCATAATTTGACCAGTCTTCTCTGTAGAGACTGTCACTTTTCATCTTGTTCTGGAATTTCTTTGTGGTGTGCTGTTGCCTCACCTTCACAGTTGTGTTGTCAAGATTTCCACTGGGGATTTTTCTCATGATGTATCAATTAGTGGTTGTTTAATGCAAACTACAGACACAGTGGTTTACATGACAAAAGCATATGACAGCGTTTCTTTAGAGTATCTTCTCTTTTTTTGTGTGTGTGCTGTACTGTCCTTTATGTTTTTTGAAGTATCAGTAGTTTTTTCTTATTCAGATTTATCTTTGATGTTGAGAGAGGGTTTCATAGATGTTGGTTTCTAGAAATCAGTTTAATTCCAATAAAAGAAAAATATTTGATCTTTTCTCCATGTCTGTTCCTTAAATCGTTTCTGCATCCCAATGTGCATTAATAAGATCATTCATTTAACCAAGTACATGCATTAGTAACAGAAAATCTCTTTGAACCTTAGCTGCTTTTTAGTCTTTGAATTTGATTTAAAAGAATGAAATATTAGAATTTTTACCAATAAATTTCAATAGAAATTGAATTATTTGAACTAATGATAGAATTAAGTGGTGACATTTCAACATAAAATATGATGATTTAGTATATATTGCATTAGATATTTTCACTTTTTATGAAGAGTAGAATTTTTTATGAGCAGTAATTCAGAAAAAATGTGAGTCTACTTAATAGAATGATTCTCCTTAAAACTATTAATACAGACATTGTTTCTTCCCTCTCTGATGACCTTTCTGGAATCTGGAAGCTTTTAACTCAGTCTTTTTTTTTTTTTTTTTTTTTTCCCTTAGTTTCAGCCCAGACTCTGAAGAGCAACCTGGATTCCATGAACAGTCAGATCCAGCGCCTAGAAAAGGACATTCAGAATTTCCCCAAAACAGAAGACGAACACGATAAGTTTGTACAAAAGATGAGCATATCCTTTTTTATATGTCTGCTCTGGTGATCTGAACATTCTGATTCTCTGGTTAAGTATTCACATCACATGAGATTAAGTTTTAACTCTCTTCTTCCTTCTATTCACAAAGAAAAGGATAAGACGTGCTGAGTCTAAGAAAACTTATAAATGAATGTAACTTGAAGCATATATAATTATGGGTATTTAATCATAATTGTTGAATCCTTTCAATCTAGAAAATAATCAGTAGTAGAGTTGAAAGTATTTATTATTTTAGCTTCAGATGCTTTGTTTCCTGTTAATGTTTTTTGTTTATTTAACACAATTTTAGAGAAACAAAATCATGTTCTTTTGTACTCAAAAGTGATTTGTCCTTTTGTTTCTGCAGGAGATAGGTCTTAGGTTCTATATATTCACTAGTAAGTAAAATCTGTGGGAGAATACCAATGGATGTCTGCCTAGCCCATTTCCCTTCCAAAATTTTCTTATATCCAGTGTTAGTCTTACTCAAAAGTCTAAAGTAAGTATGCTTCAAAAACTCACAAAAATCAGAGGAAGACTAAGCCAAAGCTATAAAGCTTTTTTTTTTTTTTCTTAAAAGAAAATTTTCCACAAACTAAACTTCTTTTTATGTGGAAGTATATGGAGTATGGTACAAGGCATTTTGTGTATTTCTAGGGCACAGGTAGTTCATGTGACATTCTTTCTTACTGCAACCAGAGAAGAAGTCATGGTTTTGTGGTTTTTCAAAGTAATAATAAACAAAAGAGGGTTTTGGTACCTAGAGTCATTCATAGTTGCTCATCACATTTAGCAGGTGGATGTAATGAAGAGGTTCTCCTAACTGGTGTATTTGGAAGCTAAGTTTTAGTGGGATTAACCATCTGAATGGATTCAGAAGTAACTGAAATTCGTGAGAAGATATTTAAAATCTTCTCTGTGTGGATTTATTGTAAATTTCTGACAAGACTGCAGAAAAGTAGCTTAAGGAAGACAACTCATGATTAAGTTGAAAATTGTTTCTCACTACTTAGGTATTTTCTTCCACGTTGTTTTATTTGCAGGGCTGGAAGGCTTGCTAGTAATCACATTTATCAGTTCAGCTGTTAAAAAAAAAGGTTGTTTTCCTGAGATACATTCCCATGAGAAAATTTATAATATTTCCTTGTAATTGTCCTTCGTCTTGTCATCTTGTGCGTAGGCTGCACTCTGCCAAACAAGCCCTGTTTCTGTTCATAAATGAAACCAACATATTGAAATGCACCTTTTGAAACCATGTTTTCTTAAGCTTGACAGCTCTGTTTTACAGGTTATACACATTATTTTTCAGTTGTGATGAGTAAATGCTTTGCCACTTGTTCTTTTGCTACCTAGATATTTATTACACTTATAAGAATGTTTTGCATCGCTGAATAATTTGATGAGAGAAGAGAGGCAAGTACAGAATGTTTACCATTTTCTGTTTTCTGGTTTATTACCTGAATTTCTTCACAAAAAAGATAATCTGACACTGCAAAACAGCTTTAAAAAAAAAAAAAACAAAAAAACAAAAAAACAAAAAAACCCAGGAAAAATTACTAATGCTTCTTTGTATTAGAAAAGACACAAAGATCCTGTGAAATTTCTGAAAATGCATTGTTGAAATTTTCCTGGGCAGCCTTGCTTCAATTCATGTATACTGATGTCACAGCTAGATTACCAATTTCTGGTAATTAAAACAGGCATCCTGAGCTTGAGATGTCTGACAGCTTTTATTATACTAGAGAATTTGGTGGCTTGACAAAATAGATAAGACTGTAAGAAATTAACTGATTCTGCCTAAGGATTTATGTTTTCATAATTAATAGATGACCTGATAAATGGTGTTTTTCTTTTTTAGAAAGTCAACTCCAGTTATGACAAGTCAAGTGATCAAATTTGTTTCTGCTTATCATTGAATGTTTTAAAATTTTCTGCACGCCTGTGTTTTTAATTTTCTTTAGACTGGAGAATACACATTAAGGGGAAGAGAGAAATGGCATCAGTCTTCAGTATGTATGTATTTGGCTTCTGTCAGTTTGTTGAAGAATTGAGGCTGATAATGCATACAGAGATTAGAAAGTTACAGAATTTCAGGGTGAACCTCTGATGTGTCTGAACATAAGTCATCTCTTAGTACAGAGTTTTAATAGATAGGAATTACATAGAAATTTCCTCAGTTCGTAAATACAAAAAATGTTTTGAACTAAGCATTTGATGCCTATCAAGTTAGCAGACTGCAGTAAAAGCAATCATGGGGTCATGAAGCTGACCTCTATGGTTGCTCACTAGAAGCAGGTGATTTCAAACTGAGGGTTTGAAATACCTAGAATAGAAGGTGGAATGCAGTATGGTTAAGCAAGAAGAACAAAAACTATTAACATATTCTTTCTATGGATTTCTTGCTATATTAAATAACTTATTTGTGATTCTTGAGGCATGTTTTTTGTGATCTGATCCATGGCCCAAATCGTACATTCCTTGAAGATCAATTGTAAATAATTTAACTTTAAATGTGCACGCTTTCTATTCTAATTAAATCAGCTTTATGCAGCACTGGGGAGTCTGATTCAACAGTTTAGAAAACTAGTCATGACTATGACAAATCTAGCTTTCAGTCCTTGTTTTAGTTCAGTGTTTGTGCTTGTAATTGAATTTTTTTTTTTACTGGAGAACTCTGAATTTTATACTTCTTTACCATAGTTGTAATACACTGTTTTCTTTTTCGTGATGTTAAAACATGAGTTTCTAGTTGGGGGTTGAGGAGGATAACCAGATTGATGGGGTTTAACTTTAAATGTTATTAAGAAAGATTAAAGACAACAGAATAAGAAGCTATTTCAGAGGAAGTAATGGGAAGTTGCAGAGTTAATTTATTAATCTTGACATAGAACTATAGCTACATAAATAATGAATGCCACTTCTTCCCCCCTCCCAATGTATTCATGCACCCCAGTGACAAAGGTTTAGTCATCTACAAAATAGGCAGGAACTTTGTTCTGAGGAGAGGGGGGCAGTGGCAGAGGCAGAGCTAGGGTGGCAGGAGGGGCTCTGTTAGGTCACTGGCTATTAGATTAATTCTTGTTATTATCCTGCTAGGTGGAGACTGGTGTTTTGCTGAGTTTCTTATGGATGGTTATATAGTTTGCAAACAATCTTACATTCATTAATTTATATAATGTACCCTAGAAGGACTAGTATGTTCTTAGAAATTCTGTATAGCTTTCCTATTTTTGCCTGTGTGATTTCCCCTAGTAAGAGACAAGGGGAATGCCTAATCTTGTTCAAATCTTTTGCCTACCAAATGATGCCAGTTGTTTTTTCTAACTGATAGCATACATTTGAAGAATTCCAAGCTTATTTTAAAAGAATTGCAAAATCAAGGGAACCATGAATGAAAGAACAAAAATTACTGGAGAGAAAAAATTTCAAAGCAGTGTGTGTTTATCTTATCATTAAATAGAACAACAGTGATTTGTGAACTCATTTCAATTTTCAGAAAGGAACACCATTCATTAAAACAGAATCCTTTTTAGGAAATAAAAAGCTGCCTGCTTGAAAGGCACATATTCTCACTTGATATGTATTTATGCTCATAATTCTATGTAATGATGACTATTGGCTCATGACTAAATATGAGTTTTATTAGTTCCTTACTTGCTGTATTTCAGTGGTAGTGAAATAAACTGGGGAGATGTCTAGTTTAAGCATGTGGGGGGCTTTTGTGCACTGTGAATGTTAGAAAATACTTAATGTGCACTAAACACCAACTGGTAATTCCCTTTTACCACTACTGTACTACAGGATGCCTTCCAGCACACCACTAGGGAAGAAACAAATACACTCTGAATCAAACTCTGAGTATCTGGGAATGGCTCTGAACCCTTTTTTGTCTCAGAGTGACTGAGCAGTGGGGCATCATTTACACACTGACATGGAGTGCTGAGAGAATGTTAATGCCATTAACACTCTTGTCATCTGTTAACACTTGGGATTTCCTCTTAGCTTGTTAGGAAAAATAATTCACTTAAAGTGCTTTGAGGTGTCATTTTTAGGAAAGCTTGGTTTTGTTTTTTGGTCAACTTGAAATGCAGTAGGTACATTAATACCTGAGTTTGCTCATAGCTTGGGTCTTCTCAAAAATAACCCTGAAGGGGGAAAATTTCTTTGAACTTTTATATATGCCTGTACGTTTGAAGTAATGTTGGATTGCCTGAGTGTGTTTTAATCTGTTTTTAAATGTAGAGACATTTTTCAATGCTTTGGGAGCTGGAGAAGAGAACCATTCAATGGTATTTAAGTTCTAGGAATAGCATTTACTCCTCCTCCCCTGCAGACATGAGTCAAATTGAATTCACTGTTAATTGAGATCTTAGGGCTCTTAAGAATGTCTGCCTTCTACTGCATGCTCTGTAGGCTTTATTTCCTCAAATTTATTTACTTGATTGACACCATGAGCAAAACAAAGCCCAAAAGAACCCATGTGGTTGGTATACACTAAATTTTGCATTCAGAATGCTCTGTTGTAACTTCATGTACCTCTAAGAAATCTGAATTTGTTACTTGAGTATCAGATCTGAGATTTCAGTGAGTCGCTTGGCTGCTTGACAGCCACCAAATATGTATACCCCAAATTTACATTATTTTGTGTTGCCCCAGATGCCAGAAAATAATCACTAAAATGCACTTTTGAAAAAGAAATCACTAGCTTATCATTTTATGAGAGGTTACATTAAAAAACCTTTTATCTCTGAACACTCACATCATGGATATGCTAAAGCAACCGAGACACACTTGATTAAACTGATCGTGCTTGTAATTCTTAGAAAATACATCTGAAGGGCTGACGTATTTCATCAGCAGAGGCAGAAAATCCCACTTCTGCAAGCACTGTGATAGAAGATAGGAAGAATTAGTACATACATATAATCTGCTTTTCTTTTCCAAACTAGCAGCTTTTTTAGAAAAATCAGGGCATCAGTGAATAAACAGTGGTGAGGCTTTGCCATTTTTGCATTGCTAATTGTTGAAGCTCACAGCATCTCAGCATTTTGAATCTTATTGAAGAACTGACCCTGCCAAGTTCAAAATCAGATTACCAGCAATTTGTGCTATGTTTAGAGATGTATATTCAATTGACATCATTAAGTAGCAGTCTTATTTTTTTCCACTTATAGCTTAATGTTCTTGCGTTCAGATGTACTTGCTTACTTAGTGTTTAGAGAGTGTGTCTCCCCAGTCTATAAAATGTTGTGCTTGTACAGATTAGCCTTTTCCTAGGTGCTACTTTAAAGATCAGAAATGTGGCCAGGACCTATTGCAATTAGAAGGCAGATACCAGAAACACCTTCTGAAGATCTCAGTCCTGAGCAGCACAGCAGCACTCACACAGAAACAATTCCAGAAGCTGTAAATTCGTTTTATTTTATTTATTTATTTTAGGGGATTCTGTTGTTCAATGACAGCTATAACTGTTGCTATTCAATTCCATTTCAATTGAAAAATGTCAGCAAAGCCTTGTGGCATTTACTAATCCTTTCACTTACCTCATTTTTCACCCTGAAAAAAAATTAATCCCCCACTAAATTTTCATTGTAATATTTGCACGACTGGTGTCACATTTTGTGTGACTAGATATTTATCATGAAGGTCAATGGACAGCATTGAATTAATTGAGGGTTAAAGGTACTGTTACTTCTGCCTCTAAATATTCTAGACCTGCAGGACATTTTCCTCTTGCATTTGCTGTGACATGCAGTACTAGAAAGGTGTGAGTCTGTGTACAAAGTGAACTTAATCCTAATAGGATGGGTCTCCTTCTGGCCATGACTGGAAACCAATTGGGTTTGGTTTGTTTTTTAATAGAGTGGGTGGTGGTAGACAGTTGTTTTCCCAAATAAACATCGTCCTAAGTTTGTGGAAAAATCCTTCAATTTGTCTTGATATTGTTAAAATCCTTCTGGGAGGTCTGGGAAGTACTGTGTCTTACAGTTTACGGGTCGCTAGACAGGATTTAACCATTTAAAATGAAACTTTATGTAAATACATTTACTAATGTGCTGTTAGCACATGGTTAATGAGCTGCAACTCTTGTAGAATTAAAGAGACTTTCCAATTAAAGATGATTTTAACCTTTTAGAAAAAACCCTTTGCTATCTTTCTGCTTGGTCAGGTCCAGTCTTCCTGACGAGAGACAGTATAACATTGAGTGTATTTGCCTTAAACTGTTTCTATGACAGAAGAGAGTTGAGGAATCAAAAGAGGTCTGAGAATAGTTTTAGCCTTTGTATTTATGCCCTTTGCTTTATTTCCTCTGAGTAAATGTTATACTAAGAGTTACATGAGAAATAGTGGCAGGAGAAACTATTGGTCTCTCTTCTACATGGAATCTGTAAATTTAAGCAGCCAGTGTGGAATTGCAAGGGCTTCTGGTAGGCTACTTGGAATAGGAGATTTATTTTTAACCATAGCAAACACACTATCTGTTGCAAATCTAAAGCCATCTCCTTTGGTCTACTCCCTCTCTCAGTTTTTATGAGGCATTCTGAAGCTTTCTCTAATAAATGTATGTGGGTTTCTGTGTGATTGTTTCGTGTTTTGCTTTTTTTTTTCTAATCACACAAAGTATAAAGTTTTCCTTAAGGTGGGCTAAAATTCTGCGTTTTCTTCCGTAGTGCATAGTGCATCAAAAGAATTCTTAGTCTTGTTTATTTGCGTGTCATCAAATAACATAAATACTGAAGAGGGTTTTTTTGTGTTGAGATATTTAATGTTAATTGTTTTATCTGGCACAGTTGCTTAGTCTGCCTGTTTCTTAGTTAAATAGAGTTTGGAAAACTTTAAGTTGGTCAAGTCTAGTCTGGCAAGATTTCAGATTTTTATTGTCCTAATACAAGGTTTTTAATTATACTTCTCTTTGCTTTTGCTTAATTCACTTGTTTTATGTTCATGTGTTTTAATATCTTTATATTCCTTGATGAAAATTAATTCTAGAGAGGCCTGCATGAGATATTCCATTCTTTTATGAGCACAGCATGATAGAAGCCAACAGAGAGATGCTGGTATATCATTGTTTCAGTGCTTGACCACTTGTGTGAAAATTGTTGATTTGCTTTGGGACAAGATCAGCCTCCCAGACAACAGACTGCCTTAAGGGCTTAAACAGCAAATCATGGTGTGTAGCAATATATTTGGTAGAGTTAAGGTATCAGTCAGGTTCTTCAGGGACTGGTGCAAAGTCCACTTTATATAATGATTTCAGGAAAAGCGCTCAGTTAAATTCTCAGAGAAGGGATCACACAGTTGGAAGTGCAGTAAAACTCATGGTACCTTGTTGAGGAGAATGATTTCTTTTCAGTTTTACTAATGGTGTGCTCTTTATTTTGTGTTACCTTCAGGTTTTTTGATGTGTTTATGTAGATTCTGTATAAAAATAGCGTGGAAGTTGCCTGTTAAGCTGAGGGAGGTAATGCTGAAAGATTGGAGGCTGCACCTGGAAGGGTGGAGAGCAAAAGGAGAAGCATATAGAGTCAGTAACTTATCTGCCTTGATGAAAAGTCGTAACATTTTTCGTAAAAATGTTCAATGTGTAAATTGAATTAAAACTTTGTATTTAAATACTACTGTCCGTTAGAAGATTTCATTGCAAATTGTTTTTCCCAGATGGTGAAGTTACCCAGTTCATCTGGATTTTCAGTGTCAGTTGATGCCTTTTTTTTTTCTTTTTTTTTTTTTTTAATTGGTGGTGTTCTTCAAAGGTCTCTTCTCTTTCCTTCTTGTTTTCCCCTATTCATGCGGGAAGAATTGAGTCATCTGCAAAATGTCCTTCTGCCAGATTGAACACAACACTTTTTGAAAAGAGCTTTTCCACTTCCCTGAGTGCTGTACATTTTGTCATTTTATTTTCTGTTTGATTGATTTTAAAGCCAGCAAAATATGTCCACTGTGTCCAGATTAGGTATAATCATTACATACCTATATAATCATTGCAAAGCTATGTAATATTGTATAGGTGTAATTGTTATTTAGATTGAATTTGAAGATCACCTTCTACTGTGCCATATGTTGATGTATAATGTTAATTTCTCTTAAAAACTATTTGATATCTATAGAAGATGCAGTTTCCCATGGGAAAAGGATTCTTTGAATTTAACTGTTCTGGACTAAGGTACAGCTTTCATAAAGTTAATATTTAAAAGCAATGACTGTGGAACATTATAAATGCAAAGTGTTATCCGAAGTAGATTATCAGTTTTCTTCATGACACTATTTTTACCTTCAGATTTTTATTTAATTTTAAAGAAGTAAAGCCCTGATGTGAGGGGACATAAGAACATACTGATTTCTTTCGTATTGGGCTATACAATAAATCGTGTGAGCAGGCAGTACAGATAATCAGGAGGTTCCTTTATAGTATGAATACAGAAAGAAATTGGCCACATGTTACAAATGGGGAGGCATAATGAGACACAACAGGGAGCTGTGTAGTAAATAAATTATCTTTCTGATTTTTGTTTATTGAAAAATAAGTACTTGGTAAATTACGCAATAGAAACTTCTAAGTTCTCTGGTTTAAGTCCTGACATTTGACTACAGGTTTGTGATTTTTGTTTAATCTCAGAGATTATGTAGAGTTACCACATGAGGGAGCTCTCTTCTATTCTGCATCCTATAGACAGCATCTAGAATTGTGCTTCAAAGCTATTACTGAGTAATATTCAGAGGGTTTTATACAAGGGAGAAAAGTATACAAGGGTTACTGGAATGCATTTTTAGAGTAACTATTGGCTAACTAATGAGAGGAGAAGTTTTGACAGTAATCTACACAGACACATGAAAAATTATACTGAAGGAAAAGCCTGCTTGTTTAGGAGATTCTAAAGAACGAAATTATATGAACAAAAATCAATGGAACTTAAATACATGGAAATCTAAAGCTTCTTGATTGTGAATAATTGCCTGAGGGAAAATGTGCTTTCATCCTTAAATTTATATTAAACCAAGTTGTCCAGTTCACTGAGAGACATTTTTTTTAAGGATTTGTGCACTGCTAGAATGATAATTCATTAGAGATCCATTTTCTAATTGCTGAATGCTTCTTTAAAATCTGAAATTAAAGGGAAAGTACACTCTAAATTCGTGGAGCTGCATCAATAGATATCAAAATCAAGCTGTTATGAGCTTTATCAAAAATATTGGTGTTGATGGAACTGCTTTTTGCACTCTACCCATCTCCAAAAAGAAATTAAAAAATCTTTTTGGAGAAAGTGGACTCTTTTTTAAATCAGTGTGTCTGAGTGTAGGAAACTTGAATTTTGGAGACTGAATGTCCTGTGATTATACTCTGCTTTTCTGTCTGTCGAGAACATCTGTTTAGGAAATGCATTTCAATGTTTGTTGGCTGCGATAGAAATTTGGTGGGAAACTTCTCGTTCCTGACTTTTCCTGTAGCTGGTATTCAAAATACTGTTTAGGTGCTCATTTTTAGAGTGCAGTCCTTCAGTCATTTTTTCCTGTGCTTCAATTTGTGTACACTCCACTAAAGCAGTTCTTTGCTCCAAACGAGCTTCAGTTTTAATGAATTTATTCTGTGCTTTTTTACCAGATGACACAAAATTATTTCTTTTTCTCATTGATTTTGATCATCTTAGGTTCTTGAAACCTTACGGAAATTTTTCAGATTTCTAAGCACAAGAAAATGAGGACTTCTGACATTGCTGCATTAAAGGAAACCTAGAAATAGAAGGAGTCACTTCTCTTTTCCTTCCCCACACTTTTCCAAAAACTTCATCTAGATGAAGTAACCATCAGATCTACTGATTGAAGCTTGTTAACAGAGGGTACAACTGACAGCTCAAACATACCTCTCTTAATTAAATCCAGATGAAGTGAGGAAAATATGCATGATCAAAGAGAAAGTGAAGGTGGTTGCAGTTGCTCTGAAAGATTTAGGGCACACAAAGATGTAATTATTGTTTAAGGCATCTCATTGTGTGTTCCAAGGCTAAACAAAATTTCTAGGAGTGGCTGCCTTACTGTGGCTTTGCTGAAATAGGTATCAACAAGTAATTTTTTTTTATTGTTTGAGCATTGTTTGTCAATGTTGTGTTATTTGAAACAGTTACTTTTAATTAATTTCAATATAATGTACAAAACAAATTTTGCAGAATCATTTTGCTTGTACTAGGTGCCTTTTAGTTGTTTTGTGGTTTTTTTTTTTCTGAGCAGATTTTTATGTAATTATTCTCCAGGGAGCATATGCTGGAAATCCATTACTCTTGCAGCATTTTTTCTTTGATATATTCTTCACTATCATGTCTTCTGTGTTGCTTTCTAATTAATGCATGAATAGCAATTATGATTAATTGTTTGTCACCTTAAAAAAACAGAGAGATTGGATTTTGATAAAGCTATTAATACCATTCTTCAAATTCTTTCAAATTCTGTTTAAACCAAAATATCACAAATGAGAATTGCGTTGAACAGTAAGCTAAATAATCCTTCACATCCTCCTTGAATTTTCTAAGACTCCTTTTGCCTTTCTTCTGTCCTGTCACCTTGTGTCCCTTTTTGTAGCAGTCACATCAGTTACCACTTGTCACACGGCAGTGTGTGCTGTAGGTCTGAAAAGGTGTAAGAGCTGCAATGTAAGAGGGTGAAATACAACTGACATACACTGACTGTGGAGCTGTAACTCCGGCTGTATCTATTTAATTCTTCATCTAATATAACCTTCATTTTCCTTATTTTTTAACAGCTCTCACAACTTCCATTGCAGAACAAATGTTTTGGAATAGCCCAGCTCTTTCATTGATGAATTCAATTTTGCTATTCTCCTAAGAGGATGTTTTTCACCTGTCAGGCAGTGTCAGTAAATTCCGTTCCTCTCAGCATCTTTTTTTGCAAAAGCAGTTGCAAAGTTCTGGTGACTTCATCAGTGAAAATAAAGCTTTGTTTTTGTCAAGATGAAAGGTTTGTTGTTTTCGTTTCCCAAGTTCTAGAGCTTTTAGGACTGTTTTGATGTTTCTGTCTTTGGTAAAAATGGGAGTGAGGACTTTGGGGATTATTTCTCTGTTACAAACATGTATGGGAAAAAACCCACCTTAATTATGAGTTCGGCAAGTGTCTTTTTCTCTAAAAAAAGACAAATGAGTGTTTTTAGGTTAAGGCGTAGCTCTGACTTTGTAATTTTTTTCAATTTAAAAAATTTTTTTTTATTTAAGATAGGCAAGGTCTGCTTTTCTCTCTATCCTCTTTACAAATACTGCTTTTCACGTGTTATGTTTGGGGAGCCAATTGTACTTGTTTACTTTTGAAGTGTTCTTCATCTTACCACGGGAAATTCTTACATAGGGATTGTAAGTCTTTGCGCAGACTTTTCCAATAGAAACCAATTTAAGAAACAGCCTGTGGAGCTTTGTTCCTTAGACTGAATATTTTATAGGCTCTTGTTTATCAGTTTTTGCCTACAGAGTTCCTATGGGACTTTTAAAGAAATGAGTGCTGATCTTTGTGTCCTGATTAACAGAAGTATAAATAAAAAAAGCTGTATTGAAATTATGTTGACATAAGCTTTCTCTTGTGAATACTAAAGTGGTGTACATAGAATCAATGGAAATAGTCTTTTCATTATTGAGAAGTTGAATGCAGGAAAATGAGGAATTTATATGATTGCTTAGAGCTAGAAGTAAACACTGGCAGATTTTTCTGACTTCATCATGATGGAAAGTTTAAGGGATGTTTAGGGACAAGTCAGAAAGCCTCATCTTAATTAACATGAACTTATCAGGGTTCTACAATTTAGGGAGAAGGAACAGGTCACAGGTAGCATTGTTATCAGATGATCTTTCTGTGATCCATGAGCACAAACACTGAAATTATATTCACAGAGTTCTATTATTGCCATTCTATGATTCTATTATTAAATAATTCTGATAGCTAATGACTTTTTTAGCTCCCAATGTAACAAAGGCCAGAAAGAGGGATTTAGAGCTCTTTGCTGTATGGTGACTGAAAAGTACGTGTTCTTTAGGGGTTTTTTCTGTTGTATTCTGTCAAATGCTCAGCGATGAGATAACTTGCATTGTAATGAGAGAGAAATTCTCACAATGAGGTTTTTTATGTCTAATTTATTAGTGAACATTTAAGCTATTCAAAAGTGCATGATTTTGTGTAAATGGGTTAAATGAGGCCCATTCTATGGACTTTTGTTTTTTGGATTATAGTTTAGGTAGGTGAAGTGTATTGTAATGGAGATTTTTGCAAATATTTTAATTCTTTTTGCAGAAAACAAAGACTTTCAACAGGAAGGAAAGATTAGGTATATAACAGTGGTTTGTAATTATCTGTGTGTACTGCAGAAGGTCCTGTCTTCTCTGTAGTCGCAGAGATACATTATGTATGTAGTGTGAATGATAAAATTGTTAGCATCTGTTTACATACTGATAGGTGAAAATAAAGCTATTGGTGTAAATGACTTTCTGTTATTAAAGCTGAATATCTGTCTTCAGCTAATAAGTTTTGTTTGTGTTTCTCCAGTTCAATTCAAAGAATGCTGTATTATGAATGAGCTTGGAGATTAGAAAATGAGAGCACTGGTGCATCCTTCATTAAAAATGATGATACTGTTGAATCAAACTTTCTATTCTAAATGTATAAAACAGACTTTTTTTCTTAGCTTGGCAGTGCCTTGATCCAGAGTCCTGCTTTCAAATGGTAGGATGGAGTTTTGAAAGGACAGTGTGGAGTTTGAAATATTTTTAGTGCATTTTCACATCTAGTGGTGGTTGTTTGAAAATAATTTAAAATATTTATTTTCTGATTGCAGTGTATTTCTCTAATATAAGTTGTAGATAAGTGTACCATGGAAAAAATAAGTGGTTTTCTCTCTGAAGAGTGTATGGCAATAGATTAGCAAGCTGTCTACTTAGTGGTTTTAATTTCAGGTGATCATGTCAAGTGATTGCAATATTTTCACAGATGACTTTGAAGCATGGGTTTTCATCTTTTTTGCAAAGTCAGACAATGAGTTGGCTCAAGTGCTGATAGGAAGCTAAATCAAACCCAATGCAGATAAATAAACTCAATTATTTGGTCCTTATCCTTGCTTTAGCTGAATTGGTAGTGTCTTGTGAAATTCTGATTAGAATAATCCGTTTATTGCAAAACAAGTTTCAATGGTAAGGACCACTTGATTTCTTGAAATAATGAATTATTCAGCAAGGCAATTTTAAAACTGGATGTTTATAGTTCATAGTGAGTGTTCTGACAGCTGGTTTGTTCTCAGTATTTCATGTTTCTCTTCAGTAGTTCTCATAATCTGGTTTAATTTTAGCATGCTCGGAGTGGGAAAAGATATATTTGGGTGAAGTACAGTGTGTAAAACTTTTCTGTAAATTTGAGATTTTTAAAAAATGCAATTAAGTTGCATTATATATCCATCTTAGTATTTGAGATGTTATATATTGAAGTTAAAATCAACAGAATATCCTAAGCCTTGCTTGTTTAGATATCTGAGAATCACAGAATGGTGGAGGTTGGAAGGGACCTCTGGAGGTCATGGATTCCAACCCACCAGCTCAAGCAGGGCCAGGCAGAGCAGCCTTACAGAGCTGTGGCCAGATGGCTTTTGAGTATCTCCAGATTTCCACAACCTCCCTAGATAACCTGTTCCAGTGAGCAGTCACCCATTTAAGCTCAGCCTGGCTCTTAGTCAGCACTTGATTCAGACCCAGAAATGTAGAAGCCCAAATTTGAATTAGGTTGTGAATTTTCATTAAAGGACCTTTAGGTCTAAATGTAGACCTGACCCCTCTGTGGAAGGAGAGTCTTCTAATTATTTTCTGATTTCTTGCCTGCTGTACTGTACAGCTAACTTTCTTTTTTTGCTGATTTCCTTGTGCTGAGGAGGTCAAGTGCCACCTATGAATAAGATTAATTTGCAGGCAGATCTGGTAATGTTAGTTGATGATGCATTGATGTTAGTAAAATGCAACATTGTGATCAGTGGTGTCACAAATGGTTTTTAATCCCATTCTTGTATGCTTTATCTAATACATCATACAGGCATGCAAACAAAACTCAGCTGTTGTGTGCTTATTTACATAATTCTTTCTGCCTAATTAGTTCTCCACCAACTATGTCATTTCAGGCTCCAACAGTGTTACTTTCAAGCTTTTTGAATAGGCAGTTTTTCAGCACATTTATTAATTTTCCCACAGTCTGCAGTTACGTATTATGGATGGAGCTGACTGGCAGTTAGTTAATGGAAATAAAACTACTGTTTCTTCAAACCATACGAATGCATGGTAAAGATAATAGGCTGGGTTTATACCATTAGAAATTTATATACTCTGCATTAGGTTAATAAAGAAGTTGTAATTCAAACAAAACATCACCTATTGGTAGTTTTCCAGATACTCCTGACGTATTTGTCCCTTTAAAGTGTTGCCGTGTGTGTGTGTGTCTCCAGAATATTAAAGTGACATTATCATATGCTGCTGCTTTCCCTCCTGCTTTAAGTACTGCTGACATTAATTCCAGAGTTCTGCTCAGGACAGGAGAGAAACATTCAAACATGTAATTTGTCATGGAAATTTTAATAAGCCAGTTTTAATTAGGCCATATTATTGAAGACACAGAACATTCTGATGGAAATAGTCAATTTTCAGAACAGTAAATGAGTACACAAGTGTTTGGAATAGCTAACAAAATTATAAATTATTTCAAATTGTAAATTTAGTAAAGCATGAAAGAGTACTTGTTGACATGTATATTTTTTCACAGTATTTAGGATTATGAAGGCTCAGAGCTTTATCTCTGTGTAATGATATAGTTCATAGACATTTTGCACTTCTCAATGCAGATTTCTCAATCTTCAACTTAAAGCTCACTCTGTTTTTAAAAAATGCATTATTTTAAGAAATTATTTACACTGGAAATAGTAAATGGATTACCAGTTTTCCTATTGTAAATTATAAATTACGATGGATGGCAATTTTTATCTAAACCCAGTGTGCTGAATAAAATCTTAACTGTAGAAGCAAACAGAAATGCACTTAAAAAGCCTGGTGTGGACAAATTTAAAGGAAATCATATGGAGAATTATAATGAAGCCATGTTTCTATTTTTTAATGATGCTGTGCTGTCTTTTGAGAACAGTTTCTGTCTGTAATGGGTATTAGGATCAATGTGTATAGCATAATAAGAAACCTTGATATATTCAGCAAATCCAAAGTTAACTGAAAAATAAGTAGATCACATATTTAAATCAAGTTTAGGTGGGTTTGCTTTTCAGACTCCTAGAAAATCCCAGGCTGATTATTTTTTACCTCCTCATTATAGTACTGATTTATATATCTTAATAAATCTATTGATTCTTTCTCTTTAGGTTGAATATATTTAAAAATGAGAACGTTTTTCCATCTCTAGTGCCAGTCAGTCTTGTGTATTCTTTTGCCCTGGTGTTTTTGCTCTCTATTAGGAGTTAATCAATCTGTAACATAAAGTCATCCATATGTTAAATTTTTTTGTGTCACCACAAGCTTTTGAGAGTCAAGTGTTGCATGAAAATCTCTCCCAATGGAATGCTGCTTTCACCTGTTTTCAGCTTCCAGTAAGCAGTAGCTGGAAGGACACATCAAAAGAACTGTTCACTCGAGGAAATGCTTTTGGGAGGTGTTAAGATGGTTCTGGCAGATGCCGCCTTCTTGTCTTGCAGTGCCTTCTTTCTTCTCCTGAAGGTATCTAAGACTTCAAGTCTCTGCTCTGTTTTTTTAGTGCTTCAGATCTGTGGTTAATACCCATAAAAATCCATTTTAATAGTGACCATATGCCCCGGAGAGGCACCTCTTTAGGTGCTGGAACACCAGTGTATTTTTTTTTTCTGCTGTAGCGTATGTGGTGTTGATGAGTGCCAAGCCATCAGTGCTGGTTTTCATTTTCTTTGTGAATACTGACAATAATAAACAGGTCTTGCCATTGGGCTAGTGATGTTTTTTGTATGTTGAGGTACTTATTATTTGAGTTATTAATATATTGATGGGAAGTTCATAGCAGATGTTAGGGTAGAAGTGATTACTTTATCATCAGTAGATTTGGGGTCTTTAACCTTGATTTTTCTCATCTTTTTTTCTCATCTGTTTACATGGAAAAAACCTGGAGAAAGGATGGAAGTACCATAGTAGTGATCCTAGTATGAATGTAAAGCATTTAATTCTCCTATTGATGGTTATTAATGGTTGTTTCGCTCTGACATAATGTGGTAGCAAAGTGTCATGGTAACAGTTGCATCCATTGCTTGCTTAATTAAGTGAATTAATTTAGGCATCATACTGAAAAGCCAGCAAACTGTAGTCATCTGGTCATATTTCAAAGTGTAAAAAATCATTCACTTACAGAAAAGATATTTTAAGTCAGTAGAGCTGGCTTTATACAGCCATACTAATATTTACTTGTATAATAATGCTACAGTTAATATTTTTACTGCAGGAATTCTTACACATCTGGGTACCTAAACATTTCTTTTTTTCTCTTTCTTGTGGTGGTTATTGTTAAGCAAACCACAGAACTGGATGGAAACTTAATTTGGCAGCTGTAATGCAAACACATAAACAAAATCTGCTTTAAAAAAATCTAAAGAGGAAAAAATAGAATTAATAGCTGAGTAATTCATTAACAAAAGTTAAAGAAGTAATAAGGGTAATGGAAGTTAATGGTTTGCGTTTACTGGAATATTTGTAGTTTAAAAGACATGAAGGTGTTTTTGCTGTTTTTTTGTGGTTTAATTTTCTTTTGTGACATGGCAGGCAGAGAGTTTTACTGGGTTGCAAGAGATTGGGAGATAAGTATGGTACTGAAGGAGTCTTGGCTTAGAATGGTCTTATGGCTATGAAAGAAACTGAAAAATAGATGTATGTGGAAAAAAGCTGCTGAATAAAGTTGTTTTTCTTAGTTGAACAAGTATCTTTACACTTCATAGTGTAGTTTTCTGTTTTGGTTCAGACTAGTAAGAAGCAAACCTTGTTTACACGTTTTAGATGAGCCCTTATTAAAGCTTCAATCTATATTAATGTAAACTGTTGCAATTAAGTATTTCTGCTATGCAAAGTTCTGATAGCTTAGATATTTCAGTAGTATTTTTTCATGAAATAGAGTAGGCAAGTATGGCTTTGCTTCTCTGGAATGACTGTATTTGCAGTGACTCCAAGTAGTACGTTTTGTGGTGATGTTTCAGTTACTAATATTTTATAAGTATGAAGATCTAGTCTCTTTGCTCATCATATTCATCTGTCTTACTGACATTCTTTTGTCTTACAAGCCATCTGTTAATGATTTTCTTATTTACAGTTTGGCACTTACTAGATAGAAAATAATAATGTTGAAATTACACTTTATGTATCTATGTTGTTACTTTAATATGTTCTAGTTTCAGTAGCAGTATTGTGGTGAAGTGTTGGGGGTTTTATGATTAATGGTAGTTTGGGTTTTTTGTTAGTTTTCCTTTTGAATTTGCAACCAAATGGAGAATTTGGTTTTTTTGTTTATTTTTTTTTAAAGGTATTTATATATTTTTATTTATTTTTTATATTTGTATATATGTATTTATGTATTTTTGTATTTGGCTTTGTATTACAAGAAATGTTTTTTTAAGGAACCATAGACACCATTTGTACCAAGTGTGCATTGTATTAAACTAAGAAATTCAGCTGTCCAAGCTTGAAGCTCTCGCCAGACAAGTTCAACTTCATTACAATAAACTGAAAATATAGCTATTACAATGGTGTTTAGAATGGCACGTACTATATAGTAGATAATACCATTTCAATTTCCTGATTTTTATAAATTAAGATCCATCACATTGTTGGTTTCTTATTCTGGCTCTTTTAAATGAACATTATATAGTAACAGAATAATACAGCTTTGCTTTTTTGCTGCCGAGACTATAATGAAGAGAGCTACACTTGGAAAATTATTTTTTAGGAGGAAAATTTACATAATGTTTTTGTCTATACTTTGTTAAAAAAAGCAGTTTTATGTGATTATTTACATACCCTTCCTTTAGTAAGAGTAGAATAATCCAGATGAAATATTAGGCCTCCTTCTAAAGAAGGTATTTTCAGCTTTGTTACATTTGCATGTGGCTTAAGAAGTGACAGCCTTTGAAGTGCTCAAGAGTATCCAAACACTTTGGAAAAGTTATGAATAGAATATCCACCTGAAAGCTATTCCTTTATCCTTCCATTGTCTATTTTATGAATAATTTTTTTTGGCATGTGTTGTCTAACCTCAAAAACAAATGGTTGCTACCATTTCTTTGTGTGTCTCTTTCCCCTAATTAATTATACTTTGCAGAGAGATAGGGAGTTTACAGATACTGAAAAATGAGGAATGTTTTACTAGACAGAGTCTCAGAGTATGAGGAAAGGTTGAACACTGAGCTCTGCTGTATTGAGTCATTACAAGAAAAAGCCACAGGCAGCCAGACTCTGATTTTTGTAGTTCAGGGAATAACTTGTGTTTTTTCTCCTTGGGTTTTGATGTGTACAGCTCACCACTCTCATCAACTGCTCTTCAGTATAAGCAGAATGAGTTTAATCCTGTATGAGGTTGTGGGGTTTTTTTTTAACAGCGATTTGAGACTTTTTATTTTTGTGGATATAAGCAACTGCAACAGAAGAAAACAGCAGACTGAAATTTACTTGCTTCAAGGCAAACTAAAATTTGCCCGGGTAGTTTGCATCCTTACTGTATTTGCAAGTGAATTGTTCTTAAAATATTGTTTTCATATGAGGGGGGAAAAAGTGCTGCATTTTCCTGTTTAAAAGGATTATGCCATATTTCAATAGTGACTGCTGGGATGGAAGTAAATCTCAGTTTCATTTCTAGAATTCCCTCCTTCTTGTTGTAATAAAATCCTTCTGTCATTCCAGGGGGCTTTTCTTACTAATAATTTTTCAAAGCTGTTTGAGTTACCTGGGGCAGCTGTGTGGATATTCCATTTTTTAAAATTCTGTGAAATTGCATAGTTGAGAGAGCACCCCAAATAATTGTGCCTAGTGCAGGATGCCTGAGACATGAGCTGAGCTGTGTTCAAGAATCCACAGAGATGGCACATCTTAATAAAAGGCAAAGACAATTAGGTGTCATACTGTATAATTTTGTCATGGGTGCTTAAGCACAAAGCCAATTTTACATATATATATATATATATATGTATTTCTATGTACATAATAGGGAGACCATGGCACCACTTGAATAGTGTGGGACATTGTAGTCAGATGCTCACAGCAAATTTTCAGTGTATCTTTTCAAATAATGTATTTTACCAAACTGATTGTTTATTACAAGAAAAATAGAATGTTTGGGAATTAGGAAGTCAGTTGCATAATCTGTTAATGACAAATCTTCCCTACTGGTAGGGATCATTTAATGGAAAAGTGTTCCTCTGCCTTATGATGCTATGACCTTGCAGACATGTAAACATCAGCACATAGAAATATCATATTTGAGAACAGGGCAGCACTAAGCAATTCTTCCAGTTTTAATCTTGATACTGTTTTCTTTCCTTTTTTTTTAACTGTTAAATTGGATTTTTTTTTTTATTTGAATCATTTTCCTTAACAAAACCTTACAGCTTTGCTGAGAGTGCCCGAGAGCAATATGAAAAATTGTCCATCATGCACAACAACATGATCAAATTGTATGAAAATTTGGGAGAATACTTCACCTTTGATCCCAAAGCAATAAGCATAGAAGAATTCTTTGGTGATCTGAGCAACTTCAGAACTCTGTTTTTGGTAAGTCATGTCTGCAAAATTATTATTATATGTATTTGTATTTCTTCTTTCTCCCAGTTTTTATTGTTTCCTCTTGTCTCTATTTCTCTTGTTATATTTGACTTGGTTTTGTTGTATGGCAAGAAATTGGATATTTCCAGAGTTATTTAGGTGTTGATCACTGATGGCTCTCAGCCTCCAGTTTGTGAATTCCAAACTCATCTTTTAACGTGGTTGAGACAGTGTGGTTGATGGCAAGTTATGGCTTTTTATGGAGGAATTTAGGATTTTCATTTTAAACAGTTAAGGTTTTTAATGAATCTAATGTCATCTTCCCTAATAGCTGTTTGGGATCCATAATTAACTGCACCATAGAAAGTGTACAGGGAAAACAGATGCCTGGAATGTCACATTGTGTCTCTAGAGAATATTAGCATCACTTGGAAATACCACCATTTACCATACAGCTGTGGCTCACTGATCTGTCTGTTGCCAGTAGATGGGTTAATTTATCATGTAATCCTGAGGACTTTCATTTTCAGAGTGATGAAAACTTTTACTGCAATGTATTGGCTGAAATTATTTATTTTTTTCTCCGCAAGCTAATGACCAATTCCTTTATAATTACTAAATATGCCAACCCATCTCCATGAAGACTTCTTAGAAACAGGAATAGTTGTTATTTCTGGTATTTCTGGGTATTTCTAGGGATTACTTTTTTTACAAATTCAAGGCTTATATTTTCAAAGGTGGATATCTGAATTTGAAAATCTACTTCATTGTAACTATTTGAAATAGACTTCAGACTAGCAGTTTCCAAATATTTGATGAAAATCTGTCCTCATATATATTTAAACTGCAGTGAAGGTGATAGGAGGTAGAAGGCAAATGTGTTTTCTAGAAGGGTTGGAATGAAAGTACTTCCAATTGCACTTTTATTTTTCCTTCTTTTGACTTCTTAAAGGTCTGTCTGGTGGCCTGTTGCTCTTTAATGATTATTATGGAATCTCCAGGTAGAATTTGTGTAAGAAATTCATGTATTGCTATGGAGTGACTGAGTAGTATCAAGGGTTTTCATTGGATAAATATGAGAAATTAAATGTGAAGTGCAATATCTCCTCTAATAAAGAGGCTGGAATATTTTTGTGGACTTGTCAAATGAACCAAAAGCAGAAAAAACCCTAGTTAACCTATAGTTAACTATATCCATCTGATGCTCTGATCTTTGAAATTTTTGTGTCATATCTTCTAAGCCCCTTTTTAAAGTAGTTAATAAATAGGGAAATGAGCTTAGACCATAGGTTTGATGCATACTAATTCAAATAGTAATGCTTCAACATTAACAAGTGAAATCTGTGGCTTACGTAGCTTAAGGAAACACTCTCTTTTCCTTGGCCTCTTTTGTGCTTCAGTCAATTCACTTGTTCAGATATATGCAGCAGTAGTAGTAATTGTAATTAGGTCTTTTGAGAATTTCTCGACTTATTTTATCCACTAGAGCTGAACCTTGTAGACTTTAGTGGCATAAAGATTCTTGTTTAGGGATTTATTTTTTTCCAGGCACTTGAGAAAGGCCTAGGGCAAGCATTAGAAGTTCACAGTACAGTAATTTTTTTTTTCCTTTTTTTTCTGTAAGGAAAAAGAATACTGTAAAAACTTTGGTTTTCTGCAGCATTTTAATGCCATATATCAAATGGGAAATAATGTCCATTTTTGATTGCTTGAAGTAAAAAATATATTCTAATTGCTTGCCTTTTGCAAGTTGAACAGAAACAGTCTTGAATAAAAGCATCTCCATATGGTGTAAGCATTCGGAGGCTGTTAGGCTGAGTGACAAGGTGCAGAGTATAAGAAAAAAAAAATTCCAGAACAGTCAATGTTGTTTTTTCACCTTTCATTCTTCTGATCAAAGGGTATCAGTAATGTAGTGATACTCCTTTGGGTCCACTAGTTTCTCTTCAATTTATTTTTCAACAAAATTTTCCGTATAAATAAGTTGTTCTGCTATCCCTAAATAACAGGAGAAAAGGAAAAAGTAGGCAGTGGGGTGATACAGTAGCTGAACTTTCTCAGTTTCTCTGTAAGACATATTGATTGCTGTTGGAACACTTCCTATACTTTTCTTAGCAATACACAATTACCCAGAAATTGTTTTGTAGAGACTTTTTTGTTTGCTTTATGTCATTAAAAATGTCCAGATCCAAAGTTTCCAGTTGGGTACCCAATTAATGTTTTATACTTAGTTGTTAGCAACATCCATCTACCTTTGTGTAAGAGAGTAAGTTTTTTTTTTTTGGCTGTTCTGTGATGTTGGGAGGAGAAAAAAAAAAGCACTGTGTAGTTAGGAATTCAGTCTTAAGTTAAACCATCATATGTCTGCAAATAAAGAAATAAACTTAGAGCACTTCTGCCCAGTAATGTAAGCAAAAACTCTTTGTGAGCCTTTTCAGTTCATTGAGCTGCAATATATTGAGTCAACCTAGACATGCAGATACAGGACACAGAGTTTATTTATTCATGTCATCTTTTATATCTGCTCCCATTTTCTCCCCAGACTTCTCTAGCCATTTTTGCAAGAAACAGAATTAGAGTCAAGGGTGTATGAGACAAAGAAATAGTTTGCATTGCTTTACTCCTCTACTACTTAGAGTTGAAAAACTTATCCCTCCTGGTCCCTCGTGGCTGTACTGCTTCTTGCTCAGTCTTGTGTGTGTGGGTTTTTTTGTTGGGGATGTTTGTTGGGTTTTTATCTCCCCCTAAGATGATATAGAATATATCAACTTTTGAAGTGAGTTTTTAACCAGATTTTTTCCTGTTACTTGTGTCACTTCTGTCAGTGTTTACTACTTTGATTTTGTGCTTAAGTATGTCTCAATAACCTCATTGTATTCAAGACATATCATGAGAAATAAGTAAAGCAGTGCAACATGACTTTCTTTGCAAATAGAACACAATTTAAAATCAAGCCTGGAGGGAATAAAAGGAAGTGTATTCATTCTTCTCTCAGAGCTGATAATTACAGAGAAACTGAATCAGAAGTAGCAGTAAGTTTTGCTGTTATTTCTGTTGGTGTTTTAGGTTTTGGGGTCTTTTTGTTTCGGTTTGTTATTTTTTTCACCTCCTTGGGAGTCAAAATAGGACATCCATTGAGTAATAGTATACTTTTTACATTTAGGACTTTTTTGAAGAGGAATTTTTTTGTATATATTTCATTGCCTTAGTCCTTTCTTCTGTTGAAAGTAAACAGAAATTTTTATTGTCCTTGAGGAAAATAGCAACTTGATGCATTTTGGTTTGATATAGTTTCAGGCTCTTATCAAATAATGATTAATCATTTGCTTGAAGAAAGATGCCAGTTTGCTCTTTTCTGGTTTGGTTCTTCACTTTAACCTGCTGTCTCAGAGTCTCTATCAAGTTATCTGGAATATTTTTAATATGTCACTTTCTGAATGTCTTTCTGTTGATGCTAGAGTATTTAAAAATATCCACAAAATCTGTCATACCTGTATTGCAAATGGACATAAACTTCTTTTAAATCACACCATGTGCCTCATGGGAGTTGTATGAAATCTATACTTCAGCATTAGATGGGAATTGTTTGCTGTGCATGCTCTCCCTTTAAGGAAGGTATTCTTAAAGTTGAATTTTTAGTCTGAAAAACCCATGTTGTAATCATGTCTTGAAGAATAGTTGGGTAAAATTTGAAGCAGTAGCAACAGCCATTTATTGGCACAGCTGTTAAGAAATGCAGAGAAGCTTTTTCCTTCAGTGAAGTGATGTGTTTTTTTATATCTGGGAGACAGTTTTGTCAGTAGTGACTGCTTCCCTTGCCTAGAAAATGTTTGTTTAAATGCAGCTCTTTGAATAAGGAATTAAATCTCTAAATTACATAATAAATGTACTGAGGGAGAAAGGGTTGTATTCCAGTATAGTTCAATATTTAAGCAGATGTGAATAACTCATCAACTGGCAGTATGAGTGATGGGTTCTTGTAAAAGACCTATGAAATAAACTGCCCTTTTGTATCAGCACTGACTATTGATTGATGGTTACTGTGTGGCTGGGATCTCTTACAGTAACCCTGTAATACAAAATCCAGACAGTGAAAACCCCCCTAAAATGATAAGGCATATTAAATGATCAGTAAACTAACACTTTTTATTGGGTGACCATTACCCTGATCTTTCAAAATTTGGTAAGATTGATGCACTGTACCAGACCAGAAATAAAACAAGTTCTGTTGCTTTCCTAAGAAAAAACTTTCAGCACAGTAAATTCATCATTTTGAGTATAAATGTACCTGTAAGACATTTCCTTCTTTCTAATATTTGTTGGCTTGTTACTTGCTTCAAAGTAAATTTCAAGCTCCATGACTTCAGGAACATTTTTTTCTGTGGCTTTTTTGAAATGTCCCTTGAAAATGGCAGGTCACTGGCTACAATAATATAAATCAATATACAATACATAAATTAATACAAAATAAACATAATTTACTTTGATATACAATACATGGTCAAGCTAAATTTCCAGCTTTCAAACTCATAAATTGAGTTTGTAATTCAGGAGTGGTTTAAAAGGAAGGCTGTGTTTATATTTTGGTCTCCCTAGTTATTTGTCTGGGAATTCAGTTACTCCCTTCTGCCTGAAAAGTAACAGTTCTTTAATGTAGTCTGAAAGATAACAGTTTCTAGCTAGGGGAAAGCTGTGAAAAAAAGAAAGAATAATGAGCAAGAAGTATTTTCTCCAGTGAAATTTCCCAAGAGGTAATATTAAAAAAATGAAACTTTATCCTTATTAACATGCACTATATAGTGATCCCTTCCTCACCCCCCAAAACCACACAGAGTTGCTTTTGCAAATTCTTCAAATTGCCATCTAAATGTACATCCACCTAGTGCTGAGGGTAATTTTGTTTTTAATAATGATATTGAACAAGTCAGGAATTAGTTGTAGACAAGGAAAGATTGTAATGAAATCAGAAGCAAATAGAAGAACACATAGAAGTGGTAACTCATCAACTTTATTAACAAGCTGGTAATACTGCTAAATAAGCAGCTACTCTGTTCATGTCATAAATGGTAAGGGTGACATTTCTCTGGGAAGTTATCTAAAAGATATAAAAAGTAATGAAAATAAGAAGAAATTAAACTGAATTACATAACACTGCAGTTCAAGCAGTTAAAGGTAAGCAGGTGTAGAAATAACAGGCAGTATGGATGGGGTTAGGATTTTCTTCCTAGAATAACTTTTCTGTGGTGAGGTGATTAATTGCTCTTGTGGCTCTGTTAAAAGCAATAGTCATATTTCACTATAGTGGTGACTTTGATTAAGTAATGTTTTCAGAAGTAAGGTAGCAAAAACATGGTCTAGGTGAACCAGTGCAGTGAAGTTTCCTAATCCTGAAAAGAAACAAGATGACAAACTTAGCTTTAGAATTTTTGATTTGATGGTTTTCAACAGACTCTCCGTTCAGTGCTGATGGCAACGAGTCCAACAGAGTAATCTCATTATTCCCAGGCTTCGTCTTGCAAGTTTATAGTATTTAAATGTGAATTTTGAATTCTCATTCCACTCTGCAAGCCAGGCATAGTTTGTGATTTTTACCATCACAGTATTGAAGATGTGAATCTGACCCAGATGTTGAAAACCTCTTATAAAGCAGTAGACTTGATTACCTGCTCCAAGTGACCCCCTTTGGTGTGATTCTAAGTCTAAAAGAGCCCCTTCCATTGAATATGCTTACAGGCTACAATTGCTTACATCTGCACCTAACTTATTTCTAAAAAGCTGTCATGAGTTAGAAGAAATCAGAATTCTTTCTCCACAAGGATCCTTCATAAAGTTGTAGCCTCATCATTCTGTTTGTTCATATGTATCATATTAAGATAATTTGATAATTTGAATCCATGTTTGTCTTAATTGTGGTTTCAGATTGATCGCTGCATTATTGCATCTTCAATTAGCTTGCTGATGTTGTAGGAAATTACAGCTCATTCACTCCCTTAAGTTCATATTTGCTTGCTTATCACGTGTAAGAAAACCCAAAGCAAGCTAATAGAATTGGATTATACTGTCAAAATATAGTATGAAGCATGAAGTGGAAGGTGTAAGAAACCTCGAGAAAAAAACTGCAGATGAATAAGTGTATCCCGTCAATGTTGGGGGGTTTTTTTGGGTTTTTTTTTGTTTTTTTTTTCTCCACAGTTTTAGTTTATTTTGAGTGTAATGCCACACAACCTCTCAAACACTTTTTTCTGATACTCTTTCAGCCTTGTTTGGGAGGGAGGATACAAAATCTGGCCAGAAACTTTGAAACTCATCATATTCAAGGACCTTCTGTTTAAAAAAAAAATAAAAAATAAGAAATCCCTTTTTTTACTCGATTTAGGCTTTTGTAGGAACAGATTTACCTAAGGAAAGGTTAATTTTAGTAGTTATTCAAATATATACTGTTAAGTAATGAAAACATGCAATGTACTTTTCCATTGGTAGCTCTAAACTTTGTTCAATGCACACTTAAATCCTTTTCTGCCTTACCCTGCAAGGTTTGTAGGTGGTTTTGCAACACAGCTGATGAGCCAGCAGCAAACCCCTTCCCCCTACCTGAATATGCACCAGCAGCCACACTTGCCAGAAATCTTAATCTGTGCTGGCATGCCAAAGACATTTCATGTCAGATGTAATGTCCCTGATGCATGAACCATGGGGCAGTAGCCCGAGCATTATCTTTTCTCCTTACTGTTTCATGCCCACCCATCAGAAAATTCAGTTTGTCTGCTCTTGTTTAATACCAGTTCATTGCATCTCTCTTTCCATTATTTTCACCAGGATAACAATGCATTTGAATATGTTTTCTTCCAAGGAGCACTCATGAAAAATCTTTCCTGTCCATATAAACCGATTGCTCAGTCTGTTGTATTTTAACTTTATGTCTGTAGATTAACTACCAGTTAATCTGAGTTCCTTGTTCCTAATGAATTATGACTGAAAAAGGTATATATAATTTTTTTCCACTGAAACTTCAGTTCACATATTTTGCAGTTGCAAGGCAAATTTAGGGAATGCCTGAGGGATCACAGGCAGGCTTCAGTATTGGTGCACGACCACTTTGTAGCCAACTACATCTTTAATATCCAGGGAGACTTGTGCTTTAGTTTGTTTTTCTTCTTCGTTTTAATAATTTACCTCTGAGAGTCTGTTTACAACCATCCTGGTGTATGAGTATCTGTTTGTCTGTCAGAACTTAAGGTATGTACAGAATGCAAGAGAGACATTAATTTTTTATTTGCTTCATAAGGGAACCAAGGTAGTCCTGAATACAAGAGCCTTACTGCAATGAATCCTGATAATCACAAGGGGGAACATCAAGCTCTGTGCCCTTAACAAGAGATAATAATTCTTTGCAAAATCTGTTTTTCTGCAGGAGACACAACAATTTGGGTTTCTTTTTATTTTATTTTTATATGTTTTTGTTTAAAACCAAAACAGACTCAAACTTTCTTTCAAGTTTCATTTGCAGTGGTATTGGCAAAAGTGCATGGGGTTATGCACCATCCAAAAATACTGAGGGTTGTGAATCAGAAAAAGAAGTCAGTTGTATTAAAATATTCCTGTTGAGATTCACTTGAAAATTGAGTTTTTGTATGCACTTAAGTATTTTAAAAATAAAGTATCTATATGAATACTTTTCAAAATGTTTTCCAAAGCAGTTGGGTAGTCTTTAATTTTTAACTCTGGATTGCTGCTTGATTTGTGATGTTTGTCTGATTTGTTTTGTAACTGTAACATTAGACTGGTTTTGTCCTTTAATTAAGGAATAAAAATAATTGTGTAGTGTGTATCTGTGAACACCAATATGCACCTTGTCACTGTTGAGCTACATTGCAGTAAAAAAATTCTCACCCCACCCTTTCAAAAAGCAATGCCAATAATAGAGCTATTTTTTCAGTATTCAAACTGATCTCTACCTTTTTAAGTAGTTTAGCCTGCAAGCCAACACAGAAAGGGTATAACTGCCATGTATTTGATGTTTAAAAATAACCTGATAACACAAAGTATCTCTGTTCCATATTAAAAGAAGTCCAGTGAAACCCAGGAGTTTGGAAGAGGATAGTTATAGAGAAGCATAAAAGTATGCCCAGGAGAAAAGGGGTGAAAGCATGAGATTGTGTCCATATTTCTTTTAAATCAAGGCTCAAATAACACTGCAGTGAGCAAGGTGCAGAATCACATGGCCTTCATATTAGAAATTGGTAGGCTTGTCTACAGTCTAAAGATCTAGAAAGTGAGAAAATAGTAAATAATGAAGTAATCAAAGCCACATGACAGAGAAAACCCTTTGCAGTAGGACTGGAAAAAAGGAAACTTAAAAGATTGGTGGTATAATTCAGGGAGAACAAATGCTGATTATTTTATTTTAATATTTTTTAGCTATTAGCATGTAACCTGAAAGCAATTGAAAGTATGTTCTTGCAAGCTAGTTATTTATCAAACTGACTATATTTAAGGTAGTAAATGCCATAAGAAATAGGAAATGGTTAAGAGTCAGACTGCCTGATGGAGAGTTAATAACAAACAAGTACATTCCAGGTGGTTTGGTTCTGAGATACTTTATGAAGGACAGGGGCTGCATACACTGAGCAATAGTGATGATTTTTTTGTCACAATATCACTTGTTTTAATTGTATGTAGTTGAACAGAAGATATTTTACATTTCAAGGAATATGGCATAAAATTAGTTGGTTGGGTAGGAGATTCAAGGGAATTGGTGATGGCAGGGAAAAAAATCCACAAAATACTAGAAATACTAGAGCTGTTACCAGGCAGTTACTAGAGTGCTACAGCAAAGCTAAGTTCAGGGAAGACACTTCTTTTTTTTCCTCTAGAGTTATGAAAATGCTTCTGAAGTTGTATTTGGGCAGTGCTAGATTGCACTGCTAGTTCTGAAGCAGCCAGTCTAGGGACCAAGAGTCCCAGAGGTGTGTTGGTGTGATGCCCTCCTGGGGTGACTCTTGCCTTGCAGGGTGATTGGTTTGGCCACTGCAGAAAGTTCCAGGTGTTGTTAATGCCTCTGCTGAAACCTTACCTGTAGTAGCAATGGGTTGTTTAGGAAAAGCTTTGGTATTTTAAATGAGCAGTCAGTGGATTTTTACTTTCTGTCACTGACGCTTGCTTTTTTGTCTCTGGAAAGAGTCTGTAGGTTAAGATACTCTAAAAGCATTTGTATCCTGGAAGAAAAAAAAACTAGGAAATGTACATTTGTAAGAAATAATGGACAGGCCTGTCTGACCTCTTTGTGTTTCCTCAGCTGTGTGTGTTGGAATGGTGAGGTTTGGTTATTTTGGTTTGCTTGGGTATATGAATGTATAGGAAGGGATGGGTGTAGGTAGATAGAGGCACTTACACACATAATTAACAGTATTTTGTTTTCTTACTGTTCTTCAGGAAAATTAAGCTTCTGTTTTGAATGGCTTTTGTTTGATTCATCATTGGGAACCAGGGTATTACATGAACAGCAATCTGTATTTTTGTATAATATCCCTGCAGCTAGGACTTGTAGAGTCTTCCTGGTGTAGTCTTCCTGTTAGGAAAAGTCAGAGAATCTATAATCTAATCCTAGTATGTCAGTGGCCAGTGGGCTAGTGGTTCAGCCATGACATTTCTTATTTGCTTTTGCTCATAAGATTGTGGGCATTTACTTTCGTTACAGCCTATGAAGTTGCAGTAAAATAAAATCTCTGTCAACTGTGATTGAATGTGCAGAGAAAGAACTGTCTAGAACCAGAAAGGATAAAACATTGATTTTTCTCCTTTAATTCTCTTGTCTCTTTTCTGAAAGAAGAGGTGTTTCTCAGTGCAATTGGTTATGTGATGGTACAGCAAATGGAGCTCTTGGTCCAATTTTCAAGTGTGTGCACAAGTAACATCAGTGGTTACTGTGGTTTCCAGCTTCCCTGCCAGAAAATATCAGCTGTTTAAAAGCAGGCTGTATGTACCATTTGACCTCAGTAAACTCTTGAAATCGTATATACACACTGAACAGTGCTGTCCCTTGCTTGAGTGAATATTCTGTATTTATTTGGGAATCTTGGGTTACCAAATACTGATACAATTTAAATCTTAACACTTAAAGTTGCTTTATCTAGTATTTTCTTTTGGAAATGACAGTCATTGTCCCTACTTCCTTCCTGCCATGTACACAGTAAGATGAAGAGTTATCTTCATTTACAAGCATTTGAAATTTCATTTCTGAGGCATATATAGAGCTGTGTAGTGAGCCTTGGATATTTACAGAGCAATTCACAAATAAATAATCTTTGTATCTGTGAATGTGTGTGATTTTCCCAGTTTTTAAGGCATGATAAAATTGTGTAGGAAAAGCATTTATCATATGTCCTATGCTAAGTAAGAATTGACTGTTCAGCTCTTTAAGCTGAAACATCAGTAATGAACACATGCCATGTTATTTCTGGACTTTTTTTTTTTTTTTTTTGATCCAGTTTCTTCTTTACTATTATTGCTACTTGTAGGATATAATGTGTTGGGACTCCCAAGATTGCCTGGAGCCCAAGACCTACAGTACTTAAAGGCAGAGGATGTTAGTATGCTGTGAACTGGAGAGGAAAGGGAGCAATAAATTTGGAGCTGTTGTGAATATAAATAAGAAAATTATCCCAAACATTTATCATGCCTGTCTATGACATTAGGTGAAATTCCATCCTGATGGATTTCAGTGAATTTCTTCATGATAAATAGATCTTAAGAAAGGCAAAACTAAGGAGAAATTTAGGATCTTGGGAAACAGCTTAAGGGAATTCCAATATTTCTCTTTTTTGAGAGAGAGAACAGGCAATGTGAAAGGAGTTAGGAAGGTATTTGTGAAAAGAAGGGATGGTGAAGTGTGATGAGTTTCCATATCTGGGTGCTGGCAGAGGGGGGCTGCAGAGGTTCCAGCTGGGTCTGCATCTCCAGCCCTGCTGCACTGCTGAGGAAGTGTGGGGAGGGAATCAAGGAACTGGGAATGCAGGAGTGAAGCTGAGCCTGAGAAGAAGGAGGTGGGGGGGGGGGGGGCACCGGTGTTTTGGGTTTGTTTCTTACCATCCAGCATTATTTTAATTGGCAATAAATTAAACTTCCTCAAGTGTTTTCCTATGGCAGTAACTGGTGAGTGATCTCCCTGTCTTCAGACTAATTCATGAGCTTGTTCTCTCCTCATCCTGTTGAGGAGGGTGAGTGATGAGAGGTGTCTCCATGGGTCTCTGGCAGCCAGCCAAGGTCTACCCACCACAGCAAGAAATCAGATTAATCTTCTTTGGCAAAGAAGGATATCTTCTAGACTGGATGGAGGCAAGATCTTTGGAAGTGGTTGTCTGGGGTTTGTTGGGTTGTGAGGTTGTTATTTTTTTAATCCATAGGTCTTCTCTTATTTTTCTAGTTTTCATTTTGGCAGTTTGTGTAACCTGTTGGCTTGGAGACTTTAGATTTAGAGCCCTAATCTATAAATTCACCTATTTTCCATTACTTTTAATGTGGCTTGTGGATTTAAGTGGTCCCGTCTGCTTTGGATATTTTACAAAAATATCTGAGGAATTGTAGCTGAAATTTTAGTAACTGAGTTTAAATTACTTTTAATGGAAGTCAAATTATCCCTTTAAAATTTCTGAAAATGCTTGAGGTATTGGGTGCTCGTCCCTGGTTCCCCACCCCACCCCCTCACTGTTGTATGTAAATACAATATCTGTGCAAACAAGGTTATTTTTATTGTTCTTTCAAGTTTTCCTCAGTTTATAGACACCCACATTCATTTTATCTAATGCAGGAGGCATTAAAAGAAAACAACAAAAGAAGAGAAATGGAGGAGAAAACAAAGAGAGCCAAACTGGCAAAGGAGAAGGCTGAAAGGGAGAAACTGGAGCGACAGAAGAAGAAGCAGCAATTGATTGATATGAACAAAGGTAAGGCATCATTTTTAGTAGAGAGATTTGTTAAAGGAAAAAGAAGGTAAGGAATAACAAACTGAAGGCGATTCCTCATCAACATGAAAAATATTTGCTGTCTGTTTAGAAAGGTGAAAAAAAAGATTAACTTTTTCTGTGAAATTTCTGTTCTGTTTTAGTCTACCTGTTTTTGTATGTCTGGATCTGCGACTTAATATGTGTGATGTTCTTTTTGTTGTGAATTATTGGCTTGTTTTCATTTGTAGCAGTTAATTGATTTTTTTTTTTTTTTTGTAAGAATTTACTTCCAATAAGTAGTATCTTACTTGCTTTATTGTTAATTAAGTTCCATAAACATCTCTATAATCAAGAAAGTGTGGCAATTAATGTATTTATTTTGAGGCTTGGAGGCTCCATGTTATAATGAATGCTCTCCCAATAGTACTATTAGAAGCAGGAAAATCTGGTTGAGGTTGGAGCCTGAGTACAGAGTGACATTTTGACATGATAAAAAAAGCAATATGTTGAGCTTGTCAGCTGTGAGAATATTGTATTTTGCATGAGGTCACCCTAGGAGAAAGGAAGGTAAAAAAAGTAAGAAGAATCTGGTAGTCCTGATAATGGTGCCTTACAGATTTTCAGGTTGTAAAATAAAGGCTTTATTCTTTAGTTTTAAATCCATGTTTTTATTAATCTGCTGATCTGATTCTGCCGTAAAACATGGGTCTATTCTATCCACTTAATAGTCTTAACAGCTGCATATTCATGGAAAAATGCTGCTTGTCATTTGGTTATGATGAGTTCCATGGAAGATATGATGTCAGGAGAGCAGACTTTGGTCTCTGCAGGGATCTGCTTGGTAGACTACCATGGGATAAATATTTTTTTCAGTACTTAAATATACTGAAATACCCTTTTCACATAGTACAGGTGTACAGCCATGCTAGCAGGCAGGGGAATTGCCAGTGGATTCCACAACATTGATACTCAATTAGCTGTTTTTGTCAAGTAACTTTTTTTCTTATACATCTACTTCTGTATGCTCATTGCTGCTTATATAAATAGTTTGCAAATTTGTCTTAAGTGAATGTGAAGCAGAAGACTCAGAGCAATGAGGCAGATGTCTTCTCAAGCTGTCATTTTGACAAGGTGATTTTCACCCAAAGGGTGTTTTAACCTAAAGCTTTCTGTTATTTCTCTGGCTATATCTTCAAGGAAAAAAAAATTAATACATTGCTACAGCCTTTTGGGTCAGAGCAATAGGGTTTCCTACATTTTCCATCTATTTAGTGTATAATTCTCTAGTTATTTTTGTCATTACCTGGTTACACAGTTATAACAGTTTTGTGGCCACTGGAAGATCCAGGTTAGAGACAATTAGAATTAATAAAATATTAAAAGTGATATAAATTTCTTGGTGTAAGTGAGAGAGCAGGAAACTGCAACATAGTCAGAATCAAGGACTGTCCTGTATAATTCCTGGTTATGAAGTCACCTCAGAGTTGCCAATATTTTAAAGCCAAGCTTAACTCACTTTGTTGTTTTGTGTAACTGGGAAGACATACAATTTTTTAATTTTATGTGCAAAACTAAAAGTGGGGTGATAGGTGACGAAATCAACATCTACTTTCTAAATTACTTGCACAACATGTACACTTCTCTAATAAATAGAGAAAGGTTAAATTGTTCTTATGTAAGCAAAACCAAGTACTAGATGAGACTAAGATCATTTAAGCCTGTGGTTTATCTTGACATCAGTTCCACTGGAAGTTGTTTTTCCACTTACAGTGAATAGATTTGGTGTTATTTGGGATAAAATTGCTGATAGAAGTGAGACAGAAGAGGCTGTTTTTAATTACTTGAGTCAGAGGCAGCTCTTCTGCATAGCACTCAGAATATGGAACACCTCAGAATTTCTGAGACTATTTCTCAGAATTTAGTAACATTTTTTGCCACCTGTGACATGCTCAGGCAATTTTGAGGAAGATGCTAATATCCATAGAAGTGTTTCTTTAAAAACTGATTAAAAGTTACAATTTTTAAAAAAAACGGTAGTTGTTAGAATTGGTTGAATTGGGCTGAGAAGTAGATTTTTGTTTGTCTATTAAAAAATACAAATATTATGTATGGAATTTCACTCTTACTTGCGTTTTTTCAGAATTAGATTTAAATGTGTTGCAGTCCAAGCCATAGAAGACACTCTTGCAGCTCTTAGGCTTTCTTACTTGCAGGCACTACAACTATGGGAATGGTGAGCTCCTCCTCCTGTTGTAGCTGTAGGGCTCAGGAATATTTGGTCCTTTCTGATATTCTTTACACTCTGGTGTTATTTATGCATCTTCTTGGTGTATTTCCTGGGCTAGTAAGGTACTTCTATGTGCCTGTTTTCCTGGTGAAGAATGAAGACATAGAAAGACTGATGTGACTTATCTACATACCTAGAGAGCCCTAATTTCACACTCTAAATCATGAGCCTGCTTTTCTTGTTGCAGGAGAGGAATTCTGTAGGGAAAGAGCTTAACAGTCCCTTCTTCTCTCTAGCATTCACTAGCTCTATGGAAAGAGAACATTTTTTATAGCTGTTTTTCAGCAGGCCTTCTTATTTTTTAAGTGATGTAGCAGACTGCACTATGGTGCATTTATACATAGCCTTTCATGACTTCCATCTGATATAACATCTGCAAAATTCTTGCAGCATTGCTTCCACGTGCATATCTGAGAAAGTGGAAGAAAGAAAAAAAAGAACTGAAGACAGCTTTCTAGAAGCTGAAAAGCATATAAAAGTAATTCTGACTGAAATTTTATTTAATCAGAAACAGTTTTGTTCTTCATTATATCTGATTACTATGGCAATTAAAATCACCTTTTAACTACCAGCATTAGGATAAAAGATAGAATGAGCTTCCACAGTCCCAATTAGTATTGAATTAATTGTTTTGAAGACATATTAACATTCTCCCCTAATGCAGATGAAGATAATGGAAATGAAGGTCTGTCCTACTGGTTGATGGATATTCCCGTTTTCCCTTTTCAAGTGCTATTACATAAGAATTCATGCACTACTTATTCAAATTGCTACCTACCAGTATCAACAATAATTCTGTTGTGTTTCCTTGAACTGTTGTTACACTTGAATTGACTTTTGAAGATACAATATAAGAATTTTATGCAGGAGATTGAAACCATTTTGAGAATGAAGAGGGCAGAGGATGTGAAAAATTTCTGTAAATCTAATTAACATGGGTCAAAACCAGCTCTAGAGATGAAAGTAGATGTGAGCATGGATGAGAAATTAGGAAAACATTACAACTCAAAATTTTATCTCATCTTATAAAATGGGAAAAAATCTTGTTTATGAACATGGCATCTTCCAAGTAAACTGATTTCATGAGGCAAAATGTCAGGGTGGTATGTGTGTGAGGAAATTATTAGACTGAAATCTGATGCATGTCGTTGTTTAGGTGTCATGGTCATTTTTCTTTCCTTAGCTTGAGCTGCACTATCTTTTCCTTCCCATGTAGAAGCAATGCCTTCCCATTTGTTGCAAGTAAACCACATTAAAGCCTATTTTTTGCAAGTTTAGTGAAAGCCATCCTTGCAAAGTTCATTCAGAATGAGGCCCCAGGGGCAATGCTGATGCATTCAGTTAAATACATTCCTGCTGAAGTAGACACTGAACGTTGTGACGTTGACTTAAAATGAGTAAGTGTGCACATTTCAAAAAATGTTTTCAGTAACTGCCAGTAAAACATTTTTCATTCTGTTAACTTCATGGAAGGCTGAGATTAGGTTGCCATAAACAATGAGCTTAATTGGTATGTAAGCAGGGATTTGCCTTGTTCTGTAAACTGGCATGAGGTATAGGTTCACTTAGCAGTTATACTGTCTGAACTTGTTCTCCTTTAATTAAAAAGTAAATAGCAGTCATGAGATTCTAGTGCAACATACCAAGGAAGACTGCTTCCTGAAGATATTTATTATGCATGCAAAATAAACTTAGCAAATTAATAAAATGCAAATATATGAGGAGAAGACAAAAACTTTCGAAAAAGACACTGAAAAGTGATTTTTAAAAGTGAATATATTGCAATTAAAAATTCTGGTACAGATTATGAATAGAACTTTATAGAGGACATACATTAGACTTATGTGAAGTACTTAAAAGTTCACATGGAGACAGAATAACACAAGATCTGACCAGAATTATACTGCTGAAACCATCTGGGGAAGCAGGCAGGTAGACAGGTGTTACCTGATTTGGTGTTTGGTTTGACTCTTCAAGTAAGGGCTCAAATTTATCATGAATTCCATGGGAAGTTCCTATATACTTATAGCTTTTTATTACCTTATATTAGCTTACAATTAGTATTTCTGTAATAACTAGAGTACAAGATGGATTGCAAAGTACATGAGAGTAGGCAAATTTTTATAGGCAAATGAAGTTGCATCAGTAAAGTACATGGGTCATCTTCCTCCAGTCACTGCAGACAAATAAAAGGGAAGGCAGCAAAGCACTCCAGAAACAAGAGCATCTTCCAGAGCCTTTTGGAGCCTTAGATGTGAAGCTAAACTGAAGAAACCAGGTAGATAGGAGTGGATTATATTTGGGATTCATTGTGGGCTCCATAGTGGCTTCAAATGAAGTGTGGTTCCTGGAATCCATTCGAATCCATTCTCCAAAGTTATTCAAGTAACTTAAAAAGCCTAAAATATTCTTTTGTTTTGCCATTAATAGTGGTACTTCAGTTATTATATTTAATTTAGGAACAGCAGTAATTGTTGGGGTGGGAGGTGGTGTTCTAGTCACAATAGCATCCTTTCTACTGTAAACTGAACAAGCAGTAATCATAAAGGACAATAAAAAAATCTGCTAGAAGTTCAATTATACCATTTTCATGGGTAATGATATGCTGAAGGCATAAACCTTGTGCTAAAGCTAAAATCTTGTGCAGTAGAGTCCAGAAAAAGAAGCTGAAATTGGTCTCACCAGGTTTCTAGTTCTATCAGCCTCAATCAGAAAGTTACGTAGCTGAATCTTTTGTCCAGAACATTTTGAGCTGGGAAAAGCATGACTGTTTATTTAGTGGATGGAAATACAGCTGACATTTGGAGGCAATGTTTAGATAAAACCTCTTCCAAATTTACTTTAAGACCTTACTTAAATCTGTTCTTACTTCACATTCTGTAATGAGGAGGAAAGGAAGATAAAATATTTCAATACTTTTACTAAAAAAAAATTCAATAAAAAAAGGAAGTGTAATATTTCCAATTTTTTTTTTTTTTTAAATATCTCATAAGTGAACTTGACTTCAGGGAAGCTGATATTTGTCTTCCTGAAGAAGGTTGTATTAGGACCATTCAGCATGATTGGTTAGAGGAGAGAAACTAAAAACTCCCATGAAGTGGAAATCAGAGGCAGCCACCACCACAGAAGTGAGTTCAGGAATGCCTGCTGGATCAGAGGCAACCCAAGAAGATAAATAATCCCATCTCTATGCAGTGTCTGTGAAAGAGTTCTGATTTTTGTGTATATTTGTCATTCATGGTTCAGAGCACTGTCACATGTATTCTAGTGTGGTCTTTCAGTGCTTTTTCTTCATTTGCAAGAGGACTTTAAAAGCCTCATAGGTTACAACAGGCTGAACACATTTCAGTTTCCAATATGGAATTTTGGGGCAATTATTTTTAAACAAACAAAAAACCAACAACAAAACAACACAATACAGTAAAGCTGTTGTCCTGCCTCAATTTTGCTTTTGTTGCTACTCAGGCAAGTGAAAGAATGACACTTTGCCAGTACATTTTTTTGTCCACTTCAGTTTTCGATTCAATCATGAATTATAAATAGAAAATAACTTTATTTTGCATTTCATGTGGGGAGGTATGGATATTGGAGACTCTCGGGTTTTGATGAGATTTGTAAAGAATGTAATATTGACAAAGAGGGTGCTAAATCTAACTTTGGGGCATACTTCATAAAGTGCTAGCAGTGATGGCCATGGGAAATTGTTGTTTTCTCCACGTTGAAATGGTTCCTCCATTTTAGAGGAGTTCTGCTGAAAGAGAAAATGGCTGCAGAGCACATGAAGGATTGCATTTGCTCCATGAAAAATAAGATAAACTAAACTTTCTTTATCATTCTCAACTGCTTGTTTTCTACCTTTACAACACAATCCTCATGGTTAATTTAGCAGTGTACGGATTATGCTAAAACAAATTACCTACCTTTACGGAGGAATTTTAATTCTACATCTGGGTCACATATTGTCATAATACAGTACAAAAATCAGGCTGTTTCAAGTAATTATTTTTAAAAGTAAGATACTTTAATCTCTCTGCTGTGTTCCTGAGGCACGTGAAGTGTGAGGTCCATGTACTTATTTGTGTCAGGTAAAAGACCTGATGTGCTTGATGAGCTTTCATGCTGAGCTATGATAACTGATTTTTAAATTTTTGGGGTTTTTTTTTCTTATCTCAAGTTGAAGGAAGAGTTCTGTGTAAGGATTGTAGGAGGATGATGGCAAAACTTAAATGTGCATACAAAGAAGAAACAGTCAGCGGTAACAGGACTTTTCTGAAACGGTGGTTGGAACTTTTAATCCCTCCCATATCTCACATAATGATTTGATTTTTTTTTTTTTTCATTTCCTTAAAAGGGAGTCTCAAGGATTGTATAGTACCAGTACAGTCTTTCCTGCTATTGTATTACGTATGCATTAATTAATTAATTTACAGTAATTTTCCCTTTTTTAGTAAATGTTTCTTTTCCTGCCTCATTTGTGAATATTTACAATTGTAAAGTCAATGTTATTCTTCCATCTCCATGTGCCATTTGCTGATGGATAAAATATAAAGAATGGCTTCATTTGGGACAGGTTATCTATCTTTGGAAAGCTGAATTTTAAAAACTCTCTTCTGGAAATAGATTATATGCTTTGTTTCTGATATTTACATTCTTTGGGCAGTACTTTACAGTAGAATTAAACTGCTAATTGATTGTGAAGTTTTGACTTACATGAAGAAAAATCAAGACAGAGTAGTCATGCCCGGCTGTAAACTTTCTAATACATTTTTGTCTCAATAAATACTCTGAGCAAACAGTAATTATTTGAAAGGACAGTTTTGCTCATAAAGGGCCTGTCTGCAATAGGAGACATTTGATAATAAAAGCTTCTGTTCAAGAGGAAAGGTTTGGCTCTTGAATACAGATACTTCATGCTGTAACTTACATAGCAACCTGAGTGCTATAATTGGTTTCTTGCAATTTTCTTGCACCTTTCTCATTCCCCATTTTGTCATGTACCCTTTTATAAATATGCCATCAATGAGGAGCTAAAGATTGGTGCTTTAAATTCAGTGAATTGAAGAGATCATATGATTTAAACTGCTGCTATTGCCTCTGCTGTGTATATAATTCCTTTCAGAACTTTTGCTTCATCCTTAATATCTCAGAACTTCTTTATTTCCACCAACTTCTTTGGGAATGGATTCTAGAACATAATTTTGCATTGTGAAAGTGGTTCTGCTAATTAATCTTAAATGTTCTCCTGTTTGCTGCTGTATCAAACCAGCCCTATCTTGAGGAAGTTATCTGTTGGGATGGGTTTAATCTCATGGGGCAGATGTAGGCACAGAGCAGACAGTCATACCTGTGCTCAGGGGAAGATTTGTGCAGTAAGAAATTGTCCTGCTTTAGGCATTTCTTGTTAGAATCCACTCCCCTGGTTACTGTAAAGGCTTTTCCAGTAGTTTTATCTACTCTGAATGCTGTAATCAAGCTTGTGTACCACCACTACCCCAAACAAGACCAGACTGGTAATCACCATTGTTTCTTTGGTCACGTCTTCATATTGGAGCTCTTGGTACTTCTCTAATGAAGAGCTCCTGGCACTCACCTGAAGCTACACACAGGCATTCTATTTCTATTATTTTAATTGGTCTTATTATACCAAATCATCTGTATTTTCTCATCTTATCTTCCAAAATGGTAGTACGGCCTATTTGTATGTCATCTGTTGTTATGGCAAATCCACTACAGTGGATTATCAGGTACAGTTGATAAGCTCTCAAGTGTTAGTTTCCTATCTATAAACATCCTTTTGTTCTTACTCAGCCAGTTATTTAACTAATGGCCAACGTTTGCACCTTCCACCAATGAATTAAGCATTAAAAGATGAGGTAATTGAGAGAATTTTCCTTGCCAGATTCAAGCCACACTGTGTGTGCTAAACCAAATCTGCAGCAGAATATTAACATGAAGTCTAAATGAATGCAAATTTGGCTTCTGGTTAACACATTAAATAATGGTTAAGCAATTTTGCCTGTTCAATTCTGTTTAACTTGTAGGCATTAGGAAAGAAACAGATTCACTCTATCAGAGCCTCATTGAGCCAGTCATGAGTTAAAAACAGCTTGCAACATTTTTTATATATATTTTTTTCCTGTCTTTTTGATTCTTGGGACCAACTTGGAAAAGAAAGAATGAAGAAGAAAATTATTACTTCCAGGTGAAACTTTTGTCCTTGTGTACAGTGGAAGGTATCTAAAAAATAAATAAGGATTATGCATTTTATTTCCTCTGTCGATTTCTGTTGCAAATAAGTCACTCAGTGGAGAAACTTCTGGTAGTTTTTGTTTCTGATTTGTGTCTGCAAGTTGCTATAGATAATATAAAAAGCGAATCAAGGAGATTGCTGGTCGTATGTGAAGTACCTCAGCAAAAGTGTGGGGAAAGGATGGAAATTTCTATTGAATTTCAGTGCAGGCTATCTGAAAATGCAGTTCTTTGTCCAGTTGCAGCTTAATCACCCAAGTGTGAAGATACAATGCTGAGATCAGATCTAGCACAGATTTTACCTAGAGTTAAAAAATTTGTCATTGTTTTCTACAGCTTTCTTAATCTATTATATTTGTTGATATTCAAAAAATGAGGTGTTTTTAGCAGCTGCAGTAATTAGCAGGTAGAGTAGCACATTCAGCAAAAATAAACATTTATGAAGTACTGAAGGATTTTTGGTTTTTTGAATAAACTGTCAACTCTTTTAATGAAGATCAAATCAGACCGTAGTTTTTCTGTGCAGAAAATATTCTAACGTTAACCAGTTCTGTGAGTTACAGTCACATTCCTTAAATGTTTCAGACCACTTTGGTGCTAGTTTAGACCTTTGGTTTAGAAAACAAAATTATGCAGATCCAACAATAAATCAATGAATAAGCATGCGTAGCATAAGGAGTACAAAGAAAAATAATTGTTCCATGCTTTAGATAAGATTCTTGCCTTGTATATTTGAGTGCGAATGGAGAGATATGATTTACATATTTATTTTGCAGGAGCTTAGTTTCAGAAAGATTTTAGATTGAGTGTAATTAAAACTGGTATTTCAAAGTCTTCTGCTGGTTGCTATTCTTGCTCTATTTCATTTTGTACTGGAGAGAACTTTATATGTGTGTTGTATATAACACATAATGGCTTAAATTACATTGATGTACAATTTAAATTTATCAAGTAGTTATACTGATGATCATAATGGAGAAATTTTAACGAGGCACTGTTTTAGGATCAGGTGTTCTCTTATATCAGATCTGGATTCAGGCTTCCTAGGTCTAAATGTAATAAGGAACCAGGGCAAAATACCTTTTGTATCAATAAGCTGCTTTTAAACTTGAACATTTGGGAGCCTGAATGTGCATTTAACCTCCTACTTTTTTGTGTGAGTCAGAAGTGTTTTACTGTAATGTAAATCTTTTGCATAAAGTAATTATCTTCCCACTCTGTGAGGGTGAAATTTATATTAACTTGAAGTCTGAGAGATGTGAATAAAGTGGAGACGTCCCTGCTGAGTCTGTATTTTAGTTTTTGGGTTATAGCAGACATGAGCAGAAAAAAAGGCATTCATCACTAGCCCTATGCCATCAAAGTTCTTCAACCCCCATCTCATGCTGCTAGAAGCTGTTGTTAACAGAGTGAAATGTAAAGGAAGTTACAGATTTGCATACTTAGAAAGGTAGTAATCCTTCTTCCTGATTTTGCATAGGGCACCATAAAGTTCAGCAATTTAAGGGCTTCAGGTTGGCTTGGATATGACAAAAGCAAGAGAAAGATTTAGAAATGGAATTCAGCTTTTATGAAATGTTATGCAACTTGCTTTCACTTTGATTTTTCCCCTCTTTGTACATTCTTTACCCTACTTTCTAATAGTCCACTGTGACCTGTGCAGCACGAGGTGTATCTATCCTTGCATTTCATGTAGATAATCTTTTTTTTCAGGGGTTTAATGCATCAAAAAGATGGGAAGCAACATATATCTGTAGTAGTGCAATCTATAACTTTGCCATTCAGTTTCGTCAGATTTTCCGTGTGCATTGATTAGATCAAAAGGAGATGACCTGTTTCTACTTCAGGAGAGTTTTAAAAGAATTAAGGAACGAAACAGCAGTCATTCACAGGCAGCTGTCTATCTGCATGCTGAATGTCATCAATAATGCACAAGATAACATCTCAAAGTTGAAAGAAATGCAGGATTGGCATCAATTTTGCTTAATAGAGCATCATAAGCAAACTAGAGAGTGGTACCTGAAGCACTGGCAGCATCCATTACATTAAAATGTATACATCTCTTCTTTGGAAGTGTTATGTAAACTTGACAACACTTGAACATTTTTTCTTTCTCAAGTCTGATTTCAGTTTCACTGAGCTGATTATTATTTTTGTCCTGTTCTCAGAGGGTGATGAGACAGGAGTGATGGACAGTCTGCTTGAGGCCTTGCAGTCAGGAGCAGCGTTCAGAGATCGCAGGAAACGAACACCGAGAGGACAAGGTAAGATGCTTTCTTTTATTTATAAACTGAGTGGGCAAAAGTTGTTTGGCAAAGACTTAGCAACAGCTTTTACTGAGCTCATGTAAAACTACAGAATGGTCTTTGTGATCATGGATTTTGAACTTGATAGCTCTGCCTTCACCTTGAGCTCTAAGGTATGATAAGGGTTCCTGTTGTGTTAGAAATGGCTTTTAACACATAGGTGCATGAAAGATGTTTGTCTTAATCTTTAAAACTGTATGTATAATTACTTTATTTTAGGTGGCACTCTGAAAAATATTAGATTCTTGCAGCACTCAGAGATTGGGCATATAGCCAATAGTCTTTTTCAAGACTTGTCTTAGTAATGTTCTGGTTTGGTTGGAAATTATAGCATTATGTAGTTATAAAAGTCAAGTTGTATTAAAGTAGTTTCCCTTTCTTGAGGGAGACAATAGTATTGAACTGAGTGTGATTTGCTGTTTTAGTCTGAACAATTAATGTCTCCTACAAATTTGTGTTTGAGACTATTTGAGAAAAAACCAAGCAGCTATAGTGTTTTCTCTATTCAGTTCTCTGGTATGGCAGTTACATACAGTTCATGAACTGCATGCTTACTCTGCTTTCGATCATGGCTCATGGTAGTATACTGTATTTTCTAATTTTTAAGTTAATACATCTTAGAGTTTAAAATACAGTCTTAAAAGTTTGGAATCTTAAAAATTATTAGGTATAAAATCAAAAGCTTGTGTTGGATGTGTGCTGCTAAAGGTCTGGCAGAATGGAATTCTTCTTTTATAGATAAGTCATTTATATCTACCCCATCTTCAATGAGCCCAGGGTTAGATTCATGTTGGCTGTTGATTTTTTATTTTATATCTTTTTTAGAGGAACAGAGAAGTAAGGGTAAATTCTACTTGACTCATTTCATCTGGCTCACAAAGGTGTTATTATTATTTTTCATTTGCCGTATGCCTGATCTTTCTCGGGGGGGAAAAAGCAACATTTTGTAATAGGAAAATAATTCTCCAATGGTTCCAATATAATTCTTAATTCAGAGCTTGTTTCTGCTCTCAGATCAGAACTGAAGGAACTCAATCAAAATATGTTTTTATCCATATCTTGAGAAATATCAGTGTGAGAGATTCTCTCTGTGTTGTGGCTTGAGGAAAGTTTTGTCAACCTGTGGTGACAAAGAAAACTTCCCAGGGAGCAGAGGAGATGGCACAAAATCTGCTGCAGCTGAGAAGGCCAACGAGATGCCAGAACTTGGGTCCAAAACCAGTGGCTCCTCTGCAAAAATAGGGAGCAGAGCTAATTAAAAATCGATTGTTATTTCTCTTCTCTTTCATGTAATCACTTTGATTTCTCTGTGTTTGAAGTTTTCATTGTATCAGTTGATCCTCTAGTGAGGTCTGACTTTTAAGTTTTTAGGAGTTGATTGACTTGGAGGAACTTCCTGTAAGGAAAGATCCAGGTAATTCATTTCCAACTACTGCACAACTCTGAGTCTTCTCATGAAAGGATATGACCATTATGTACTAAAAATTTAGACAAGGGGCAATAAACATTATTCTCAGTCAAGTGTCTGATGGCTGTGACACTTCTAAGCAGTGACCCATATGAAAAAGTAAATAAAAGCTATGGAAAGGAATGGTTGGGGGATTTCTGGACTTGTTAGATCATTTAGTTGTGGTTTTAGGAAAAGGTATAGTTCTGTCTGGATATGGTGCACAATGTAGGGGTGTTCTGCACACGACTGGTAGCTTGCTGCACTGCATTCTTAGCATGGGGGGAAAAGGTGCTGCTATTTTGGAAGTTAAACTTATATGGCAGTTTTGAGCTTGAACTTTTTTTTGTAGCTGTCACGACCTGTTGTTGGTTTTTTGCCTGTTTGTACACAAATTTCATTTTTGGGGTGTCATTTGTGACTGGTAGTTTAAATCTAGTTAGGGGGAAAGAAGATACTTTGGCTTGCTTAGTTTTTATTACTTGGTGACAGGTAACCCCTACAGAAAGCCTAAAACCAAAACAAACAAAAAAAACCCCAGAAATCTCTTAAGAAAATGCCCCAGAAAAAAGCCCAGCAATACAGTAAGTTCACTTGTGTACATTTTCATGTATGTGCTCTAGATCTGTCTTGTTGCAGGCTTATTCTGTTTGCACCTACTCAGGGTGAAAATAAAAACTATAGAAAGTTTCATTCTTCTCAATGGTTACAACCAGTAGAGCATGAAAATTCGGCACTTTTTTGTGCGTTTTCTTCCAGTGGTTTCACAGAGTAAGTTTAACTCCAAGGCACAAACAAAAGCATCACTACAGTTGCATTCTTGATGGGTTTGGCTCTAAAGAAAAAAAAACTGCAACTTTCCAAAAGAAAAAACTCTGCAGTGGTATCTGATCACTGGTAGCTGTAGGAGAGTAGGTTGGACCTATAAGGGATCATTTAATTTTGATAACAGAGCTCGGGTGACTATAGGCCTTCAGGTACCAGGACAGTGTCATTCTACCAGATACCTCTTCAATTAGCCTTTTTTGCAGAGGTCTCTGCTGTGCCTTGGAGCATATACTTGTGCTTCATGTCCTTAAAATATTTGAAGAGTAACAAAGGGATACAGGAGTAGAATGGTGTTCTGCTTTTCTAGCATGGCAGCCCTTCAGAGGGGAACTGCTCAATATTGTAGTTTTCTACTTGAAAAAAAATATAATGGAGACATGTACAGATTTGGAGAAGTAAAACTCAATTAAAATATGTTTTATAGCATTGGGTTTTGCTTGTTTCCTAATCCTGTAAATGAAAAGCTACACTTTAGGGGGTTACATTATAACTATAGACCTTTCCAACAAAAATCTTTTTATTATCAGTTCATGGAATAATGGAAACTGCCTGTCCTCCTGCCCCAGTTTTTTGCTTCATTGTACTCTTATGTTCATGTACTCTTTGTTATGTAGACTTCTCAATGTAAAAAAAGGTTCTGTGGTTTCTCTCTCCTGAGCTTATTACTGCATCTGTATTGTTTCTGGCTGCTGGGTATTAAGTGTGAAGTTTGTTCTTTCAGTAGATTGCTTTGCTTATAGAAGTTGTAATAATTAGAATTCAGTTTCTAAACTGTCACTTTGTCTTCAAAAATATACTTACTTTTTGTAAATTCACTAACGTTGGAGTTGAAAGTATCATGAAAAAGGGTATAGGAGGCATTCATCACAGGGTACCACTTCAAAATGTGTGTCCATCACTACTGGAGTACCAATTATCTTTGACCTTTTTTTCTGGCCTTGGGGTATGATATTATTAAAGACAACTGATTGAGGGATGTTTTCTCTCTAGTATTAGTTTAAGCAAATTTCTGCACAGAGATGGCTTTTCTGTTAGGGTTCTTTCTTTTAAATTGCTAGATTTTTTGCCATGGAATTTGTTCAATTTTTTCATAAACATTAATACCTAGTGCCTTCTTCTGTACATCCAAACTATTGTAATGTCTACTGTTGTTTCTATAGCTTTTTACTACTGGGATAGCGTTTCTATCTATCTGCTATTGCATTACTGCTTTAGATTGCAGTCTAAAGTATATTTGTCAAGTATTAAATGTAGTCTGGTCGAACACATTTTGAGTTATTTTTTTTAATCCATACATAAGGTCAAAGCAGTCAAGTGAGATATGGGTAATCAAAATAGCTTAAGAACTTCTGAATTTGGCTTTATTGAGATTTGCTACTCTGTCATTACTATTTCCATTGTAAGAGTGAACCTTAGGAGTGAAAGAGAATGAACCTTGCTTGTTCAGTTTCAGCATCAAATTTGAATGTTTTATGCAACCATCTGAAGTGCTGCCACCACTTGTTTAACTTTTGTAAGCAAAACAGTTGTTGAGGCAATGGAATATTTCTATATTTTAATGACTTCTGATATTTTTCAGGTGATGTTCAGATCATTATTTAAAAAATAATAAAATAAAGTAGGTGCATATTTTACGTTGAAATTTATCAGAATTCTAATAAAAAGGTTATGGTTTTAGGAATTTTGTGTATTCTGCTTGAAGACATAGCTATGCTGAAAATTAAAGGCTGACTTCTATGTTTACATTTGCATTGATTATACTCAATAAATTATTTAGTTAGTTAGGTTTCTGGGTGCACAATTCTTATTTGCCTAAAACATGTTCCAGTAAAAATCTTCAGTCAAAGCACATCTCCTGTACTGCATCATAAATAATTTTGTATGTGGCACTTTTGTAAATAAATTGATTTTTGACATGTTTTTATTTGTCTGTCAGTTGATGAGAAGTTTTATCAGTGTTAAAATCCAAAACTGTGGTAGGTGCACTTTTAACAGATCATTATTTGTGCTCAGCTAAAATGGCCCTTGAGCTGTTTGCTGTCTTTCAGTTGTAGAATGTCATCATCTTTATCATGAAGTATCTGTTGTGAAGTTAGAAATATGCATAATGGGTTATAAAAATCTTAGTTTCAAGTTTTTAAAACCAGTATACACTATAAATTTATTTGGGTGTCTTTTTAAACATCCCGCAGTAAAGAACTGATAATCTTGTTGCTATGTTCAGGTAGCTTATCCTAATTTTTGTTATTTTACTTTGAAGCTGACCATTTAAAAGCACATTTTCATACCAAGGTTATCTAGCAAAGGGTTTTTTTTGCTTGCACTCAGGATTTGTGAATTAATGAGACTTACATGTATGATCTAAGTGCTTCAAAATGATCACAACTATAATGGCAAGAGCTAAACAAGGATCACCAGTAATAAATTTACTTGTTTTGCCATCAAGGCATTATTGTGAGATTTAAGTTTGCTTTTATTGCTAAATATAAATACAGGTTGTATAAAGAAAATCTATTTATAATACCATTCAAATTGAGTCTCAGCAAATTACTGTAGACCAGAAAGCTCTTTAAACAGTCCCAAAGCTATTTTAAAGTAGGTATTTGTGGTGCAGTGTGTTTTTACTGTGTATGCATTTTTGGCTTATGATTTTTGTAATTAAAGGAGTGATATTAGATAATATATTATTCTGGTGGCTTAGCACGAAAGCAACAGCTGTTGTATGAGGAGTTTTACTTAAAAGTTCAGAAAAACTCTACTTGCAAGCATGGTGAAGGAGAAGTGGTGAAAAAGGGAAGGGAAAATGGATGTAAAGCAGACTTTAACCTCCATCCTGCTTAGACTGGGATCTCCAGGTTTTTAGATGGACAACATCAAGAAAGGAATGAGGTTCTGAAAACACTTTGTGACCAATAAATGTGTGGACATGAAGACAAAAAATTAAGGAATTGAGTACATTTGAATGATTGTTTTCACTTGTCTTATTGTGTTAATTTCCTTCCTCTGGGGCAGGTATTGGAGATTCTTTAGCTGTGTTCTTGGTGTGCCTGACGTTGTTGATAGTGTCAAGTACTTGCAAGTGTTTGAAATACTTGACAGACATAAAGAGGTGGTATTGTGAACTCCAGACCTAGCATGTATTGCTGTTGCTTTGTTTAATTCTAAGTTGTTGTCAATTTTTTTTTTTTTTTTGAGGCAAGAATTTTATCTGAATAAATGAAAATATGCCATGAAATGACAATAGCATATACACAATCCAGAAAATGCCCTTCAGAAAGATGGTGCTATGTAGTTGTTACTAATTGCATCTGAGTTTATCATTCATCCACAGGATTTAAGGACTTAGGCAAGGCTAGAGAGAGTTATGTGCTCCTGGCTTTTATTCTAATTTATTTTTTTATTCTAATTTTATTTTCTTTTTTTTTTCTTCTTTTTTTTTTTTTTTTTTTTTTTTTTTTGTGGTTTAAGACACAGCAGACTTTCCTTTTGAAGTCAAAATGCATTTTCCATCAGTGATGATGAGAATTACATGGAAGTTCTGAGGAACTGAATTGTATCATATTTAGCATCTGGGCTTATGGCAGCCAGTTGTTTCAGACACTGAAGCTGGTATATTTCTTTAAATAAAGTGGATTTTGTCTGTTTCATCATAGGACTCTGCAGGTCCCATAGCATCACAGACTGGTTTGGGTTGGAAGAGGCTTTAAAGCTCATCCAGCTCCAACCCCCTGCGTGGGCAGGGACACCTCCCACCAGCTCAGGTTGCTCCAAGCCCCATCCAACCTGGCCTTGAACTCTTCCATGGAGGGGGCAGCCACAATTTTCCTGGGCAACCTCTGCCAGTGTCTTATCACCCTTACAGTGAATAATTTTTTCCTAGTATCTAACCTCAATATTCCCTCTTTCAAATTCCCACTCATCCTGTCACTCCATGCCCTTGTAAGAAGTTCTGGCTGTGGGTTCTCCCTGGAGAGAACATCTATGAAGTTGATTCAGAGTGTGTATTATGGAGTTTCTTTTTCTGGGAGTTGAGTTGGCACAATTGCTTCTGAAACCTATTAAAAGCCTTTGGAATTCCAAAAGGCTTTTTCAGTGTCCTACGCTGTGAAATGGGTTTTTTAGAACTAAAGCTTTTCTGAGAGCTGGAGAGTTGTTCATAGTAACCAGCCCCTCAAAAAGAGGGATCCAGAAGGAGGCTGCCAAGTTCACATGACAGAATTCTCTATGAGTTGGAAGTCAGCCATGGTTCTGAATTTTTAAATTTTTTTTTTTGTTGTTAATTCACACTGAATCTGAAAACTGTTCTATTTTAATGAGGTATGTCTTGAAGGCCTACATTTCTGGAGCTAGATAGCTGATTTCACTACATCTGCATGCAGTTCTTGAAGTCAGAGAAACTGCTTTTACACAGGGAAAGGATATTCATGCATTCATTTACCAACTACAGGAGTAGTAATGAACAATATGCAAGGCTAACTTCATTTGCATTTGGTCATTTGAATTTTCTTTGTCAGCACTGACACTGTTATCATGCAATTATTGTGCAACACTTCCATTTGAAAAATTTTCTACCATAGTACTGTTTACTGAGGTAATGCACATTGGCTTTAATATTTTAATATATGTACATAATGAATGTGAAGGAAAGGAAAAAGATGAAAATCACTGTGGCAGTGTATGATTTGGTAGTAGATTAATGTAACTGACGTTAGGCCAAATGGTTATTTTGCAGATAGGGAGGATGCTTTCTTTTCCAACCTGTTAGTGGAGAGCTGAGAGTCCTCTAACCTCAGCACAGAGAAACTGTCCCAGGTTTTTTACTGGTGGCTGTCATCTTGACTGTAACTTAAGTAGTTTACTTTCTGGGGAAAAAAATAAAATATACCGTCCTGGTTATAACATAACAGAACAATCATGGAAATTCTAATTTTCTTGTTGCATTATCAGGAGAAAATGAGATTCTCTGCTTGGCAGACACAAAATAATAATGTTTATTTACAAAGTAGTGATACTGTCTCATCAATAGGCACATTAGTAGTTAGGCAGTCGCATCACTGTGTGAAAAGCCAGAATCTCAGTTGCTTTATGATTGCTGTAACTCTTTACTTCACCAATGTTTTTTGTTTAATGGTCTGTGACAGGTTAAGGTTCTAAGCAACAACAGTGGGACAGTTAGAGGCCAGCAGTCCCTGCTGAAGATTTCTAAAAATTACAGAAAAGCTCTGCCAAGAGAAAAGGGTAGGAGGACACTGTATAATGACTTAACAATCTGGCCCACCCACTTGATCTTTTTTTTTACTCTATTTATTTTACATTTTAAGTCCCTCACTAAAAGAAAAAAAAAAAATCAAGGTGACTTGAACATGCTGTACCATATTTGTATTAACTGCTTTCCCCAGCAGTTTTTGTAAACATTTTTAGAGTACTTTATCAGAAGTACTTTTGCTCTTTCACTTACAATAGTTTCTCAGTGTTCTACACTTATCTGGGGCAAGGTTTGTTAATAGCAGGCTGATGCCTGCTCCACCTCCCTGAGTTTTATTATGAAGCCAAACAAATGATGGGTTTAAAAGAGGCTATTGGTGGTATTACCCTGTATTAATTGTGTTCTCTTTATCTGAAAATCTGAAAGCTCTTTATGGATGTGGGCACTACTCCCCCGTCCATCATTTAATGGATGAGTAAACAAATGCCACAGTTCTGCTGTCTTTCAGCTTGCATACCCTAACACTCATTTTGAAAGAGCAGCCTTGCTCTAGAAGCTTATTTTATTTTTCTTAAGCTTGTAATAAATTCAGTGATTTCAGTTTTGTGGCTAGCCCAAAGCTTTAACTCTCTCAGGGTCTGTTCTTCATTGCAACAAACTGTACCTAAATCCAGAGTCTATTGCAAGCAAAACTGTGTTGAAAAGCCAGCCAACTACCAGGCACTTTTCTAAATGTCTATTTGGCTAAGGCAGTGCTGATCCCAGCCCACTGGAGATCTCTGGTGGCTCTGAAATGCTGCACTACCACAACTGGGTTGGCTTCTGAGTGAACTTGTAAAGGCATCTTCATCTGCCTGCAAAAGTTGCAGTGGGCATTTCTTTCATTTTCTTGATAATAAATGGAGTAAAAAAAAATCTTTTATCAAGAAATTAAGTTTAAAAGCATGAAGGAGTGTCCTTTTCCTATGCATCGTTTTCAAATGCTGAAATTTTGTTTGCATGTAGGTTTTCTTGTGGCTTAGCATGGAATGATGCATTATAATTATTATAATAATGTACTGTAATATATTACCGTGGATTTGGGAAAATGAGTGTGCATTTTTCCTAGTTTAATGCATTTTTAAACTGCAAAAATACCTGGAAACAAAAAGGTTGAAATAATCAAATCAGATTGTCTAGTTCTCAGCTCTCAAGGGAAACATTCAAACTACTGACTTATTTTAGACAGTTTTTAGTAGGTACTATTGCAATAGTGGTTTGAAATGAAAAAAAGGTTGGGGGGGGGGAAGAAAAAGACTAGAGATAAGAATTTTTTTTTTTTTTTTTTTTTTTTTTTTTACAATGAAGGTGAATCACTTGCAGAGGTTGCCCAGTGAGGTTGTAGAAGCCCCATCCCTGGAAACATTCAAGGTCAGGCTGAACAGGGTTCTGAGCAACCTGATCTGGTTGAAGATGTCCTGGTTCACTGCTGGGGCTTGGACTAGATAACCTTTAAAACCAAATTATGCTGTGAAAATACAGCATCACTTACAATTGAGGAAAAGGTCATTTGCAGCATACAACATTCTGAAAAAAATAGATGCCATGCTTAGGAATGGTAAATATATATAGGTGGCCAATTGCTGCAGATTTCATCCTTTTCCCATCTGGAGCAGCCCATGTTTCTGTCTCCCAATATCTTAAGTATCTTGCTTATTTCTTGCAGAGGAAAAAAAATTCTGTTTTATTTATGTTCAGCTTGTTCCTTGCATATGTTTTTGAGATTTATTGCATGGTGTATTTGGTGATGTCTTTGTAATGGCCACCTTCAGGAGTTGATTGAATGCCTTTTTTAGTGAAGTCAGCTGGGACTAATTTGAGGGTATTGCTGTTTTTCTTATCAAAAGTCTCACCAACAGGGAAAAAACTCAGTTTTCACTTTTTCAGGTTTTTTGTTCTACATACCAATCAGTAAGTTAGCATTTGGGAGAGTAGAGCAGTTTAGGAGTGTAATTGATCATTTATTAACACTTGTCTGTCAATATTTTATTCTGTTTACTGACTTGTATAATTCTCATTTAGCTTAATTTTTACAGAAGATTGTTTCTAGACATAATTTCTGATGGAAATATAGCATATCTTGTATGATACTGGTCAAGTTTAAATGTTCCTATTAAGATTTTCATGCAAAAGAGCAACTTTTAATGTATTTTTAGTATACTGCAATGAATGATTAAGCTACTGGAGAGTACTATTGCAAAAATAAGATCAAAGAATGGGAGTCAGTGATAAAGAACAGAAAATACCACAAAGCAGAACACTTTGTGAAAAACTAGAACAGTTTAGCTGACGAAGCAAAGTGGTCTTAATTAGGGATAGATAAGACTTTATATGATCTGCATTATTTTTTTCTATGCTTAAAATTTTGCTATTACCATGATGTTAATTAGAGGCATGCTACCAAAACCCATACTTTGATCTTCATAGTTTATTACAGGTGGAAAATTTTACCAGCTTTGTGGTATAGGTTTTGTAGAATCAGCTCAGCCTGAATTCAGTTACTTTTATGTTTCTAATAATTTAGGAGAAAATAGTTTTAGGAGGGTATTTAGTTTTTTGGCAAGTTCTTGGCTAGTTTCATATTATGACTTTTTGCATCTTTCTACAAAGCACCTTTGGCCATTCATTCTTAAAACATTGGCCTCACTTTGCAGCAGTGAGCACTTCCTCAGATTACTTTTTCTGCTGCTGGGTGCTGCAGGCAAGTTGAAATTTCAGCAAACACATTAAGAAGTAGTCAATCACATTTTTAACAGAACTTCATGACAGTGTCTCTATTACATTTTTGAAACTGTAGGACAGGTGGTTCCTCTAATTATTGTGCATTATTGCTTCAACATAATGTAGCTGAGCTGTAACATTTGTAATTTGTACAGTTCCAAAATTGCTCTCTCATCCTAAAAACTGTCAGTGCTGGTTAATTATAATACATTTCTATTGCTGGGTTGTTTCAGTTTGAATACTGTTGCATTTTAAAGGGTTCTACAATTAGGGTGAAGTTGCTTTCGATGAATAAAACCAGATGTAAGATATAGGTGAAGGTTAATAATCATTTTAATAGTGATAAAATTCCAAATCCTAGAGTGATCAGTTCTGTAAAAACAAAACACCAACCTTGAAATACATTTTTTTGTCCTCCTTCAAAACATGCTCCAGAAGATAACATTTGATTTGATATGATTTTTTCTGTTTGTCTCAGTACAAGATGTATGTATATTACACTCCTTATTTCTTCTTTGGCTGAAAAAGTGACACAGTCTACAAGATTTAGTGAGAATTTTATAACTAGTATCAGACTGTGCATAAGCTCTTCCTTGTTTACCTTCTTGTGGAAGTATATAACTTCATAATATTTGAATTTAAAAACCATATATGTACTGGGCAGTGTTTTACAGATGGGTGTCTAAAAAATTGTCTAAACAAGATACTGGAGTTCATAAGATCTATATTGTGTTTGTTTCCCATTTTCTCAGTGGTTTTTATATTTTTTCCTCCATTCTCTGTTACTGCATTAAGTATTTCTTCTGTTGCTAAAGAGGATTTTATTTAAATAATTATGTCAGGCATATAAAATTGTACAAGGTGTCCATGTGCCTGTAACTCCATGAGTATATTACTAGTGTGGAACATCAACCTTTCTGCACTTTTTCCTGTTAAGTTGCAAAGAAAAGAAGACATAGCACACTGAAATAGAAAAAATGTTCAGTTAATGTGAGGAAGATTTTTTTTCATTTTAAAGGGAACAGTTTTCTAAAATGATATAATAGGGGAAAAAAATACCTTACTGACATCATTCCTCCAAGAGCTTATCTTCCTCAAGTGTGTACAGTGAGGTTTTTATGGAGACCTTGGAACTGCAGTGATATCATTGGTGGTTACAACACAATGCCCAAGGTAAAACTGGAGTTTGTCTCTTATCAGGGTGTGTGTGAAGGCTCTTGGGCTGAAAGGGTTTTTAGGTCAGGCTGTACAAGCTGTCAGTCAGACTAAGCAAAGGAGAGAGTGTATTTAAGGGGTTTTATTCCTCAGTAAAAGAAAGAGGAAGAAATAATCCACCTCTAAGGGTGTAAAGCATTTTCCTTCTGTAATCAAGATAAATTGTCAACTTATGTAGCTTTAAGATCTTGTAAGAACTGCGGGAAAAATGGAGTTGGATGGAATGACTTCACAGAAAAAATTTTGAGTTTTAATTAAGTTGATTTGAGAACTAAATCAAATTTGAACAATGCTGGGAGCTTATTAAAATCTTGTAAGGCATTGAATCAACTATTTGGAGGTTAATTTCCTTTAAAAAAGTAAGCATCAGATGGTTCACTCCTGAAAAGAAAATATGTCGCTTTTGTCAGATCTTTCAAAGATGTCTCATAGCTTCTTTACATGTAAACACTGCCCACTACAAGGTGGACTCCAGAAAAGTATATTTTCTTTTAAAATCTTTACTGGAGTGAAAACTCGAAAGGGAGATATACTGAAAATTTCATTTATTCTCCTAATGGATAACCACTCTGAAGGTAGCTACAGTTATGTTTATGGGGTCTCATGAATAATTATTTTTTGCTGAAATAATATGGAGTCTATTACTAAGGACAATACATTATAAAGCAGTAGCCACAAATCTAAATGAGTTTGTATCTTTCTGTGTAGTGCTTAAACTTCTTAGAAAAAATCTTTTCAAATGTAGTATTAAAGAACGGGAAAGTTTTATTGGAGGGAAGGGAGAGAATTTAAAGTTGTTATATATGTTTTTAAAAAGCTGTTTTAGCAGCTTGCTGGAATTGCATTTCTATTACTCCTTTTATTGTTAGAAAAGTAGTTGAGAGGATGAAAGATTTGAAGACAAAGCAGTTCAGTGGAACATAAAGCCTGCAAAGAAAGCGTTGTATAGAGATGCAGTCCAAGGTCTGCAAAAAACTACATAATTCTGGCCATGTAAAGTATAATGGAGGATAACATTACATCATGGGAGAGAAAAACATTTTGTACTAGATGGAGCATCAGTTGTCAGATAAATGTCACACAAATAAATGTATGGATGGGCCTGTAGATTGGGACTGAGGTGAATGCATAACTGACCTTGTCATTTGCTATTAAGGCCGCGCTTTTGCAGGCAGCACCTGTGTATTTAAATACCCACTGAAACATTTATCTCTTGCCATATGGAGGTGAGATGGTGTGTGAGAGAGGGAGTGCACGTGCACATAAGTACAGATTTGCTGGTAAAAATATCCTGAACAGCTTCAGTACATTGGAGTCTGTTGGGGTTTTGTTTGTTTTCCAGAATAGCATAAATGATGTGGGGTGGTTGCTTCGTTGGCATATGATGGGAACATGGAGTGTTCAGAGGCCTTTCTGATGTTGTCTGTATGACTCTGTTTTGCACTGAAGCTTCACATAATATCCAGAGAGTTTTTGAGTCATCACTGGTAGTTTTCTAGATACAGGTCATGAGGTGCCATCCTCTGTAGTCTTGCTTCTCCTGCCCCCCTTTGGTAAATAATGCTCTAATTTCCTGTGATTGTTTCAGAATTGCTCTGTCTTCATACCTGGAGCATTATTTGTCTTCAAAGATGAATACCAAAGGCTCCCCTAGATGAAAATAAATAGTAACTAATAGTAGCTAATAAAACATAAAGCACCTTGTGTTTCTTACTTTACAATTGCACTTGTTCTGTTTGAAGCATCTTAAAGCACTACATTTATTATGCTGACTTACAGGCAGGTCTTCTCTTTCTTGTAGTCCACTGACTGATTTTGAAGGGCATTTTGCCCTCCAGATGTCAGGAGTAACATCAACACAATTTTCAATTCTCTTGTGTGGGTAGAATCCCTGACTTGCAAAAACCTTTTGGCGTTTTCAGGAAAGTCAAGACTTAAATTGTCAAAAGTTTCTATAACTGGAGATAGAAATGTATGGTTTTCATTTAAAAAAATACCAAACAAAAGCTCAAAAAAAATCTTGGTTTAGATTGACCTAGAGGTGTCATCTGGCCCATGGAGTCATTAGCAAACCCAAGAAGGTAGTTGCGGCATGACAAAAATGTTCCAGAATCTATTCAGAATTTGCTGTCTTGGAATTTTCTTTGTTTCTCAGTTTCTTAACAGTTCATTTGTACTGCAAACCAAAGATCAGTGTAATCTTGGATATTAATTTGATTGTTTTAAGTCTTCAGTGACAAATAGTGACTTAATCTTAAAAGTTATGTATCCAAAAAAAAAAAAAAAAAAAAGGCCATCTTTTATCTACAAATCAAATTAACAAAGTAGCAGTGGGTGTTCTGTAAAGATTATATCAGAAACTGAAATACAAGGAGTGCTCTCATGTGTCTTGCAAAAAATGAGCCAGATAAACAGCTCTCCTGTGGTTCCCAAGCACAGTAGACTTTTGTTTCTTCTTTAATGTTTCTTGAATTTGTTGCCTGTACTTTGTTCCAACTCCCAACACTTTCATGCCACCAGGAACTGAAAGACAAATGTGGTTTTTTTGTTTCTTGATAATGATTTTTTTTACTTTCCGAAAGTGTTTCTGCAGTTTTGATTTTTAGGTTAATTTTTTCACTAGATTGATTTTACAGATTTGAGTATTTTTATAGTGTATCTTTCAATTACACAATCCCTGTTCTCCTGTGTTTTTGTAATGAATTTAAACTTGATTAAAAATAAAGTACTGTAGAATTGAGGATGGGACTGTGTAACCTTCTGATTTCCACACTAGTGGAGCTTTTTTGTGTTCATACATATGGATGAAGGTTTTGATATATTTTTAAATGTTGGCGTTTTTTTAGAAGGAGCTTCATCTTGAACAATTAGGATTAAAAGGTTGCATTTGCTATTTATTTCTGCTTAGCTTTTAAAGAAAACTCCCCCATAATAGCTTGCTATCAAGTATAAGTAGCTAAACTCTGGTTTTAACCTTCTGAAAAAAATTTTCAATAGCAATTTACTCTAATGATGGGCTGGTTAGTTGAAGTTCACCGAGTTAGCTAAACATACAGTGTTTGATTTAGAGAGATAAATCTGTGGTCTGTCAACCTTTTCAGACTTAATCCTGCTTTCAACATTATCTGACAGGTAGTCAGCCCATCAGGCCTGAGGACGTGCTCTGAAGCAGCTCAGCTCTTCACTCTTGACTTGTTATCTTATTTATCTTATGAAGCATAATTCACAACTGGTATAGGAGAAGTGAGGGGGACCAGAGCAAATGTTCCAAGCCTTTCCTTCTTTCAGGAAGGATGAAATAGTTTGTAGATGGGTCTGCAGTTCACCTTCCCGTGTGTCAGGATTCTATTTCCATGGCAAAACAGATCCAGACGTAATGTGTTTTGGTTACTGTAAACTCTAGCTGTATATTCTGAATTATGTGTATGTAACCGTGCTCAGTAGTAAATATCTTGCAAGAAATTTTGGGTACAAGGATTTTTTAACATTTTACATTTTCAGGGTATAGCGTAATTCCAAAAGGTAATCTTAAAAATGTCTTCACAAGAGAAGTATTCACTCTCTTTAACACTCTCTTTAATAAAACAAGGTTTTTTGTTCAGCTGGTAATTTAAGTTATCTGTAGATTTTGGTTTATTTGAAAGGAAAATGACATTCTGCTTCTAAATATCTGTTGTTGCTGCAGGCAAACAGAAGAATGAGTTTGAATCAATCATTTACCAAAGTCTCTGTCAGTTGGTAGATATAAGTCATTAAACCAGGGTACGTGGTCTTCACATTCTGTTGCATGCAATGTGCTCACTTGGGGAAAGCAGTTTTCTTGAGAGCATTGAAGTACCAGCAGCAAACCCTTTCTTCTCAGGGCTGCTCAAGTGGTTTGATCCAGGAAGATCTTTTAACTAGTTTAGGACAAAAAAAGAACAAACCAAACCAACCAACCAAACAAAAAAACCCTAAAAAAACTACAAAAAACGAAAACCTGAAGGGAAAAAAAAAAACAAAACACCATAAATGTTGTCTTTAAGTGCACAGAATTTTAAAACAATTGAATTTAGAATTTTTAACATTTTCACAAAGCAATGAACTGGAATGAGATCTGGATTCTCATTTACAATTAAAATTCATTTTAAGCAAATGAGAAACCATTCTCAGTAACTTGTACAAACTCTAAGCTTATCCTTTAAATATTTGAAGGGTCTATAGGCAGAGGAAAACTATAACAGAGACCTTCAAAATTTGATGTACCACTTTGTTGCCTAACAAATGTTTTAATCTGTATTTATGTGTGCAGTGCAATTGGAGAAGTCTGTCTTTTCCCAGCACATGTGCCACTAATTTCCCTGTCATCTGTTCCAGTCATGGCCCATCTTTTACCCCATACAGAAAAGCTTTCAATTGCATTCTCCTTCATTTTAGATTTTTATGGGCTAAGCAGAAGCAGTGGGAGCTTTTCTATGCAAATTTCACTCACAATAAAACACTGTTTGATCCCAGAACATAAACGGAAAAGTTTATTTTTTAAAAAAATAAATATCACCACATTTGCTGAAACTCCTCAAACCAGTAGTTTTTTTACCACTGTAGAGTATACAAATAAAAGTTAGTATGGAGCTCATTATTCTTGTATAACCCCATCTTTTTGTCATTGAAACAGTAAACTATTTTAAACTACTCTGTATATTTGCACTTCTACTGAATATGAAAGATTGGTGCTGCAGGTATTCATCATGTACAACTGAAATTACTTAACACTTAATAATAGTCTTCAATATCTTTTAAGTGTTGTTTTTTTGATATAAGGACAATGAATGTAAAGTCTCATCCCATTTTCAGAAATAAATTTCTGAATCAGTTTAGTTTGAAGATGATTTGGTGTTGTACAGTTCTGTGTTTGCATGCAGGAATGCACTCTTGATATGCAGAATAGTTTAAGCTACTTGGATCATCATATGTCTGTAGGGGAGAAAAAAGGGTTGTGGGTTGCAGTTGTTTGCTTGGTTGGTTTTTTAATGGCAATCAATTGGTATTCCTTTTGCTTCAGCTGCTTGGGAGTCTGTTTGCCCTGCTAGAAGAATCTTGGTCTTTCATGAAGTCTTATTTCCAGATGTATTTTCAAATGTTGTAAGATATTTTACTGTAGCCTAATGCCTTTTTTATAGAGGCATATAGCCTCTTAAAGGTCGAGGTAATAGCATGTATGAAAAAAATTATTTTAGAAAGAATTGGCTTTTTGGATATCAGGTCTAGTTTGTTTTACATAATATTTAAATACTATGCAGGGAAAAAAAATATTAGTTCCATCCTTGAGTAGAATTTTTGAAAGTGCTAAAACTGCAAAAGCACCTGAAGTCAGGGTTCAGGTGATGTCATGGACAGTTCTGGGGCTTGGCAGAAGAGTCTTGGAAGCTTTCATTTCATCATCCTTGTCCATGTGATGTCTACTTGGTCCATATGTCCATGGATACCACTAGATGGTACCATTAAACCTCACTTTTTGATATATTGAGAATGACTCACAATCAAAGAGTGTTTTTAAAAGGACCTAAGTAAAGATTTATTTAATTATTTGAGGTCTGAGACTGCAGAAATAAGTTATTACCTGCTTAGTTGAAATTGTTTTCCCTAAAATAGGCAATACAGTCTTTTACACTACTACTGAGATTTTATATGCTAGCAATAATGCAAGATTTCATGTGTACTCACTCTGGGATTTTTTAAGTAAGTGTCCCAGTTGCTGTGTAAAATCTATCTTAATAGTATGTAATCAGTTCTCAAAAAAATAATTTTTGCTTTTAACATAAACTGCAGGTTATTTATGGTTTTGAAGCAGTTCTGTCAATGAAGGAAAGTAGTAGAAATGCATTTCTCAAAATCCCTTTTTACATTTTTATGTCTTAATTCTCTTCTTAACAAAATAATAAATGGTCCTCCATTGAAACAACCATGGGTTTCGAACTGTGATTGTGAGTGAGGCAGAAGACTTTTTTTTTTTTTTTTTCTAATTTATTGTTTGCTTGCATTGTCTTACCTTTTAGCTCTTATATGTGGATGCTTTTATATAGTATTTAATCTTTTAGTACAGTAGCAAAGTCATGCCTAACTCTCACTGCAAAAACCTGAGACATTTCTGCAAATGGAGATCTGTTGTGAAATGATGCAAAGGCAGGAAAAAAAGAATTGCACCTTGAAATTGTGCAACACCTTATGATGGAAACAGGTGAAGTTTTTTACTGCCCCTTTTTTTTTTTTTCATTGTCAGATGAACAAAAAAGCCAGAAGCTGTGTTTATAATGTTTCCCCCTCTCAGATTTTTCTCTTGTGTCTTTGACTTGGCAAATGGGAAACTTTGCATCTGGGGATCTACACAGTGCAGCTGCAGACAGCAGGGGGAAGAGTTTGGTCAAATTGCCACTCTAACAAACCATCTATAAAGCAAACCAAAAAAAAATTTACATTACCAATGACAAATCAAAGCTGAAAGTTTGCCTTGCCTCTTGTCATTCATTGCCATTCATATTTAGAAAGCAGACTGCTGTGATAATTGATTTGATGGTCCAGCTTGAGTGGAAGCACTTCTGGGCATAGCAGGCCTCAGAGATGCCAAAAAAGAAGAAAAGGTGGGAATGAAATAATGCACTACTTTCTCCTCAGAGGCATGTGGCCCAGTTTTTGAGAACAGAAAAACATGCTTCAGAAGGAAGAAAAAAACCTCAGTAATAAATACAAAAATGACCATATAGCCTCAGTCAGATAAAAATAGGCATTCAAACAGAGACAATGAGTGTACATATTTTGCTGGCAGGTGAATAATGGGAGAATGCTGTGGAAATAATCTGATTTTTAACAGACTCTGTCCAAGAGAGTACCTTTTTTTCTGGGAGTTTTTTGTGTAACAAGAGGTTCACTTTCCTAAGAACAAAAACAAGCAAAAAAAAACCCACCCAAAAATCAAACAAATGTAAAAATACAAAAAAAACCCACCCCAAAAAAACCCAAAGCAAAACAACAACAACCAAAAAAGAAAAAATAGAAAACACTTACTTTTTACTGAATTTGAAGGGAGAAGTATGTGCTTGGATAATCTGAACTCCTGTTGAATTTATTTACTTGAAGAAATAGATGATAATGAAGCTTGTCTCTATATTTTTGACTAGGGGGTAGTGTTCACCCACAGCTTCCCGCTGATAGGAAGAACTTAGGACACTAAAGTGTTAGTTGAGGAAAAAAATTAGAAAACTTTGGAACTTTGAAATTCAGTGCCTGACCTCTTAATCCCAACTGGCAGCTCAACTGTGCACCCTGTCATCAATTTCAAGAATCAGACAAAACCAGATAAAAGACGTGAGCTATCGAAACACAAAACTCTAATCAGAAGTGGTTTGTCCTTTGAGTGATGCTGATTTACTTGCAAGAACAGTTTGGTCCTGCAGCTTTGCTGAACTCTTTGTATTCCCAGTCTTAAATCTTTTATACACAGCAAAACAGAAGTAACTGAAATTTACCTGTAAAGGTTTAAAAAGAGGAGCTTGTTGAGGTAACAGGGAGATTAAACATGCTATTCCAAGTCATATACAAATATTAGTATCTTTAATTTTCAGTTGCTCGAAGTACCTTGCTGTGTTACTAATAATTGATGTAAGCACACAAAATATTCTGGACATACAAAGGCAAGTCTGTAAAAGTCGTATTAACTTATTAGGAGACTTTCAAATTTTCTTGTTTAACTATTATGACTTTTTAAATTCCTTTTTTATTTATTCTGGAAGCAGAAGCTTCCATTAAGCATCAAAAAATGGATGGGATAAGCCCATATGGCACTATTCTATTGAATTTCTTCTGGCTTTCTATCTACTTATCTACAAAATTTCTCTTTAAGCATTAAAATACTTGATTAAATTTACAGATGAGAAGCTTAGACATCACATGTGGCCTGAAATATGTTGAATGGCCTGCACTGCTTCTTAGAGAGCCTTTCTTGCTGTTTCAGGAGAGGTAGAGAAATGAAACACAGATGCATCAGAAAAACTGACACTTTATGAAGATTTAATAAAGAATGGACTGGTCTTATTCTCTGCGTGACATTCTTCCTTTGCACTTGCAGAAATAGATTTAATGCAATATTAAATGGCCTGCATGTCAAATAAACATTTCTAGGGCTTCAAAATTCATCCCTTTATTATGATCTGATTTCAACCTCCCTCCTCTGGTGCAAGGAAATGAAGGTGGTATCTGACCCTTACAAGGAATAACCACTGCACAAATGTAAAAATTTATGTGCAGGACGCCTGATCCTTTCTGGTTCTAGGTGAGTGGTGGTTTGCAATACCTAACCCCCTGCCAAATCTCTCATCAATATTTAAGTTGTTTCCAGTCAGTTTTTCTTTTTTCCTGTACTTGTACTCCCCTTTTTATGTTTTTTCCCTGTTCTTACCTAGTTGTGTGATAACTGAACTGCAGCATATTGCTACTTCTGTGTGGTTCTCGTGAAGGTAAACACCCAGTTCAGAGAAGTACTGACAGTAGTACAACAGCTGAAAATTATAACAAAAAATCACAGCAAAAAAGTTTTCTATACTTTCTGGAAAGCCTGTTGTGATTAATTGTCACAGTGGAGTTGGGTTGGTGTTCACCCTGAAGGAACTCTTACCTTTTCCCCCTTGTCCTGTCCCCGTGCACCCTTGTGATGCTCGTGCCATAATCTTCTCTGTCACTACCATTTAGGTATTCAAATAATTTTATCTGTGTTAGGAAAAACCTAATCTGATCACCAGATGTCCTGACTTCTCAGAGAAAAGCTGTGTGTTCTGAAACTGGTTCAATGTGCTTTCCATACTGTCACATCACTTTTAATGTCATATGGAATTGCTAAATCATAAAAACAACCTGTCCAGAGCTCTTCTCAAAGGAAAGGAGAGATCAGCACAAAAGCACCTTATTTAAAAAGATAGAAAGCTATTGGAAGGTGACAGCTGGAATTCCAGAGCTTAATCTGTGTAATTAAAACTTTTCTAAGGAGCAGGAAAAGCAGGTTGGACTTGAGGTAGTTTTAGGAGTTAATTAGCAAGGTCTATTTGAATATTAAGAATGCCTTTGAAGGATAAAGTTTTGAAAGCTAGTTCAGGACTTTCAAACAGCATAAATTAAGGTAGAAACTTTTTTTTTTCACACATTCTCAAGATGTAGACAGACTCATCCTCCCTAACCATGCCATTTCCTTCCATCAGAAATATAATCATACATCCTCCTCAGTGTCTGATCTTCATAGGGATTTATTAACTTACTAATGTACAGTGGTAATTTATCTGGCAATAATATTTTGCAGGGATTTCTTACACATTCACAATTGCATATGTTGAAGTCAGTAGATCTTAATTCATAAACTGAGTTTCTTCACAGGCTGGATCCTGTAATATATTACTGATACTGATGACAGCAACTTGCATATTTCAAGGTAGAAGGCGGTCATTTCCAAGAAATCATAAAAAATGCAGTAACATTAATACAGTCTTGATGTCCTTCATGTTTTCTTCTAAACGTTCTGCATTTTTACAAGAGAATATAAGTCAAAATATGGCCTTGTTTGCTTTGCTGGGTTTTTGTAAGTGTTTGCCAAGAAAGAAGATTTAATTACACTGAAAATTTCTACAGGGTTTTTGGTTAGAGGACAGAAACAAATAACAAGAAAACCTAACCCTGCAGTTTATATGAAACTGTATTTTAATGGTAGTATTAATGGTAGTATCATTTGCCTGATACTGCATAATTTTCACAGAGGTGTATGAATTATTGCTGTTGAAAGGCATGCTACAGCTACTATTTCAGCTGTGCACAAATGTCCAAATGCAAGGATGAAAATTTGTTAACCATGAGAGCTACAGTTCCAGCCCAGTTTAACTCTAGAGCTGTACAGATAGATTTATCAAAGTTGCATTCAGCATTTAGTGAAGGCCTTCATGGTTTGTAATTGAAATATATTACAGTGAAGACAGTGGCAACAAGAAATAAATAATTTATTCATTTGTTCAGTGTTGTGAGTTTTGTAGTAATAAAGAAAACCCCAAAAAACTACTAGTGGAGCAGATGTCATGCCTTTGTTATAGTTGTGTTATGTAGGATACCTTTTCTTTTGTTAAAGCAGCCTCAAAACTCATAGAGGGTGACAGTGATTCTTGTCATGTTTGTCAGTGTGCCATTGCCCTGATTCTGAACATTTTCAGAAGGAATTATGAAGAAATCCTTCATATCATGTTTCACATAGAAGTACCTGAGACAATATTCTAATATAGCAGAAGTAGTGTAGTAAGTGCTCAAATCCCGAAGTAAAATGCTCCATGAGTAAGACTGATATATTTAAGAACATTTTTAGACAACCTGTCTGTGTTGCAAATTACAGATGTGAGGGGTAAAACACTTTTAAAGTAAATGTCAAAACATTTTATCATTCAAAAAATACCATGTGTTTTTTACCACTCACTTCATCTTGATGCTGTGTATAATGGGAATATGCAGATCTTGAAAGTCATTTTTGTTGTGCTGAAAATGATAAAATCAGGAAATGCTTTGGGTTGGAAAGGACCTTAAAATCATCCAGTTCGAGCCCCTGCATGGGCAGGGACACCTCCCACTTGACCAGGTTGCTCCAAGCTCCATCCAACCTGGCCTAGAGCACTTCCAGGGAGGGGACAACTTCCCTGGGCAACCTCTGTCTTACCACCCTCCTATGAAGGTGATACTGTGTATGGCTGAATTTCTCAGTGTAGGTTTTCTCAGCTATTAGAAAGATATGATCCATCAACATTTTCAACTTCAGTGATTTTTCCATACTTAGTGATCTGATTCCATTTTGGTCTCCAAGTTGTTTGTCAATTTTAGCCAGACCTAGGTGAGTGCATCAGTGTCATTGGGTATAGCCTGAAACCAAATAGCCAAACAAACAAAAATACCACCAAAAAACATCTTTGCAAACTTCTTTATTGTGTTGAGTTTAAATTTTCATTTGGCTACATAGTGGGTAAGATAGTTGTAGTACATTCTAGTTGTAGTATTTCTCACATTGTATTTTCTGCAAGCAGACTATTGCTCTATTAGGTGTATTATATGCATGGCATGAATTTGCAAACTTTGCTTCCAGTACAAAGATAGCAATCATCTTTTTGTGTCAGACATCCTTTTTATAGTATGTGCTCATTAAGAGGTAATATTTATCAGCAATGGAAAGAGGATTGTTTAGTCTTAGAGTTGTTAATTAGTGTTATTTTTGAATATGTGTTTTTTAACTTCTTGATCTTTACAATATATTTGATTTCCAAACTGACTTGGTATAGATAACCATAGCCTATTGGATCAAACCCCATGCTCTAAGCTCTAAAAACAATTTTTAAAGAAAGGGTTTTGGCAGGTGATAGCAACCATTTCACTGATTAGATTTATTTTTCCTATGATGGGCTTCAGGTGACAAGTGAGGATCACAGAGTTGCTTTAAAATGGGTGAGATTGTGCTGAGAAACAGCTTTTTATTTAGACTTAATACAAGTTGTTTTTCTTCACCTTTTTCTGCCTTTAAAAGCACTAAGAATCATCACTATCATATAGCTAAGCACCTCAGAAGCTGGATATAAAAGTAATGAGGTATTTATCTTTACAGCACAGGGAAAAACACACTCCTAAAGAAAGAAAATGCTTTTATCATTGAAATTGTGGGGGGTTTTCTATTTTACATAGCTTTCATTTAATTAGCAACCTTTCCTGAATAATTTTAGGGTTGTTTTGTTTTGTTTTGTTTTTTTTTAAGGATGTCGGAGCATAATTTCTCTTCAGTTCTGTATTAAACAAAGGAAAGGATGTAAGAGTTCACAAAATGGAATCGGTATTTGTCTGTGGAATAGTTTCCATAGCAGTAAGCCCTCCTTTTCCCTAATTATTTTCAGGGTCAGAAGATGCAGTCTGAAATGTTTTCATTTTCTTTTTTTCTATTTTAATATCCTCAAATATTTTGTTGTTTGAATTTTGCTGAATAATATGCACATTAAAATCCAAGAAGCAATAAAATAATGAAAAATAATACATTTAGACAACTCAAAGCTAATGATAATTTTTAGTACAGATAATTACAATACAAAAGTAATTTTTGTGTTTGTTTCTAGTGCTAATACAGCTCAAAGAAACTTTTCTTGTTGTAGCCCAATTTATTCCAAGACAAAAGTAAATATTTCTCAGGTGCAAACAATCCTCAGTGGACCAGAAGTCTGAATGTAAAGGAGAAATAGTACCCAAGGTCTGTGTTACTCAGTGACCAGCAGGATGCTTCTCACCATCACCAGAGATAATAAATATCTGCAAATTATACCTTAATGCTTTTCAATAGTAAATTAGTGTTTATTATAGCAAACAAAGAAAAATAATTGTATATTAGGTCTGAAATTACCTTTTATCAGGGTCTGCAGAGCATGTACATTAAGTGGTCTCTAGTTTCCTACTTGGCTACATAACTCATCATCATTGAGTGAATTAGTGCAGATTTTACACACTGAGGAAGTTCCATTTGGAAGTGGTTTCCATGCAAATAAAGCAGTAGTAGTCTTGTGATATGTATCATTTTATTATAACAGAAATCCTGTTATGTAAAAGACAACAAGTTGACTTGAAAACGGTGTTGATTTTAAAAATATCACCTGAAAATTAGTTAATTGAAGTATCATTACTTGGTTTCTTTCATGTAAGTTTGAATATAGTCTAATTCTCCAAAGAAATTTTTAGAGGTAAAATATGATTGTGACCATAATCAAAGACATATAGCCCTGAAAAAAAAGAAAGGATTTAAGGCTTGTGGGAGAGAGGTAAAAAGCAGCAATGTGAGCAGGATGAGGGAAACCCCATTTGATTTGGCTGTTGTGTGGCAGAGCTCCTGCTTTCTGCAGAAATGTGGTGGTGTAGTCAAGGTGAGTTACTGTAGCAAAACCCACAGGGACCTTGACTTTCACATCCCCTTGCTGGCTTCTGTACAAATGAAAATAGACAGGAACATGGTACTTACATTTTATACAACTAAGTATTTAAAGACGTCCTAATAAACTTATCTTGAAAGCACTGCTGTGCGCTGGTCGTGGTGTCATGACAGCATCTCTGGAAATGTTTCTGATACTGTGGCTTAGTGTTGTGATACCTCTAATATTATCCTGACATTTGCAGCCTATGCACTGAGCATTATGGGCCAATATTTGTGATACGTGACATTCTTGCTAAGTACTGTCAGGTATAATCTGTCAGGAAACAATCCTTGGGAGTACACACAGAGCGTGCAGTCTTTCTGCAGGGACACACATCCTTGGGAGGATGATATTCAGAGCTGAAAATCATTTATGCCCTGAAGAATTAAAATTATCAGGAAAATCCATATTTTTAGCCAGGGTAAGACATCTTGCGTTACCAAAATAGAAAGTCTAACTTCAGGTGCAATGCCAGCAATTTAAAATTAACCACTTCGCTCAGCACAGCAAATTGCTTGTGTGATGCATGGCAGTTCTTTTCCAGTCAGCTATTGTAAAAACACTTAAATTATTCTAAATACCTTTAGACAGAAATGTTCAGAAGGCTTTAATTGAACCAACTGTGTACCTACTGATAACCTTCCATTCTGCTGAAGCTAGATTGGAGGAAAGATGGAGACCTTCAGGACCAATGCAGAAATGTTTAGGTTAACTCAGACGTGTGTTTTTCAGGGACATGAGCAAGGAGTTCATTTCGCTTTTGTGCCCTTTAGGAAAGAGAAATAAGGTCACAGTTTCTTCTTTTGTGAAGTAGCTACAGGAGACTTGGACTCAATCACCACAAAAGAAATTTCATTATCTTCCTAAATCAGATGTTTTGGTTAAACGCATTGCCTTCTATTTTCCTTTTGAAGAAAGAGGTGCAAAATTCACATAAAATGGAGGCAAAACCTTCCTGTAGTTGTGTTCTGCAGTTTATGAAATTAGAGGTACATTCTTCTCAGCTAAAGAGTTGCTGTGGGCTAACTGCATGGTCATAACTGAATAAAATCATTTCTTCTTTAGATGAATTAAGGATGTAAGAACTACCAGCTGTAAGTTTTTTAGATTTGTATAGATTGTTCAGTTTAATAAACTGTTACAGCATGCTTGTAGGTAATGCTTAAACATCAGGACTTGTATACATTTAATGTTTTCAGCGTAATTCAAAAACTCATTAATTTGCATTTTATGATTTTTACTCTGATAAAATGTTTCAAAGAGAAAATTATTACTTTATTGGATCATCATCTTTTGCAACTACTCTGCTGTAATTAACCACACAAAGTAATAAATTGTACATTACACTTTCAATTACTTATGACTGAAGTTATCTTAAACTTTAAAAAAAAATTGGGTTTGTCCTATGGAAAGCTTCATTGCTTTATCAGTAGTGTTGTAGTAGAGCTCTAGATGAGGGTAACTTGGTTTTTAAATTAAATGTCAAATAGAATTTGCTGCTAGAAACAGAAAGTGTATGCCTATAGTCTGAAGGAGAAAAATAGCCAATTCAGCATCATTTAATAGTGATATATACATAAAAACAGCTTTTTCCCAATTAGATGTTGTCTGACAGAACACAAATAGTGAGTTATGTGTGTGTTAGGTGTGTTTGCATGCACAACCCTACTTTTTGGTGTTTGTGTCTGCATACATTACACGGGCTCCATAATTTAATACTTTTCATAAAATATTACTGATTTTTGAAATGTATAATTTCTGCTCTGTTGGTTGGTGACACCTCAGGATGATGCTGTGTGTGGCAGCAGATGTGTGAGTGGCTATCAGGTGGTGTTCTGTATAAATTGTGACCATAACAAAGAGCTGTCTCAGCATCACTGAAGGGACAGTAAACAGCAACACTAAATAGCTATGTGGGGATGGAAAGTTAAATTAAATGGAAAAATTGTAGGGAATGTCTTTGGGGGCTATATTATACTATTACAGTGTTTCAGAGTTCTTTGACAGTCTCCAAAACAAAGCAATATATTTCTATTGAAATAAAAAGAAAAGAAACTGCTAGGCAAAAACCTTTTTTTTCTTGGCATGTACAGAAACACATGTAAACATTGTAAACACAGCTTTTGGCCTTAAGTGGGGCTTTTTTCATAGGAAGTTATCATAGGAAACTAGTATGATCTAAGCATTTTTATTAGAATGTTCAAGACGTTAGAGATTTTTTTGGACCGGTGTAATGAAAAAATTTTAGGGACTGTTAATCTAAAGGGAAAATTGTGTGTAGTTAATTTAAAACCGTAAAAGCATAATTGTTAGAATTAGTTATCATTGTCACTTCTGTTTATTGCATGGAACACAGCAGTTACATCAATTTCACAAATGCCAAAATCTTCAGTTTCTTATGTGACAACTCTTGCATTGGAAGTTGCAGACAGGATCTCTTTGGGGTGAAGAGAGGGAAACTCAAAGGGGAGTAAGTGCTTGGTCTGTAAAGTTTTAAACTCTTCAAGCTGGTGTCTGGCGTGATTTAAGGATCTGTAGGGTGAGCTGTTTCCCAGCAAAGATGGCAGTACATATCCTCTTAATGCTTTATGCAAAAAAAAGGTTTCTTTTACTGCCCATGAGATGAACAGGGGTGGATTAAGCACTGCTCTCCTGAGAAGCTGTCAAAATGTACAATGAATATCAGAACTTATTTCCTGTTCATTTTCTAATAGTCTTTACACGAACTGTTTGCAATTTTAAGTTAAAGATTTATATGCTGAAACAGGAAAGGTGGTATCAAAGAATTTTAAAGCATCTTTCTCGTGAAGTTCTTGTCCAAACTCATACCAGAGTTCATTAATCTATACAGAATACCTTTGCCATAAAAGCTTAGATTTACTGCATGAAGGTTTTAACACATGAACTCTATATTTTTGCATTTAAAGAACCTGTAACATTATGTACTTGAAAGCAGCTTTCAGGAAAAGCATTATCATCCAACAAGGTTGACGTAGGCTTGAGCTGTATTCAAAGTTCATTCATATATAGGATGGACATATGCTGCCATCCAAAATATTTTTCATCACTCGTATAAATTAATGTTTCCACATAAAAAAAAAAAAAAAGAAAAAATAGCATTTAAAATTACTTCAAAGAAACATTACTTTTTTCTTTTCAGTAAATATTAAATACTTTTAAAATTCCTTTATGATTAAGTTTATCCAGTTCTTTCTATAACTTCAATTATTGATATTTACCCTTTTTGAAGGGAGAATATTACCCCAGTAAGTCATTTTGAGCAAGTTACTCCTTGATGACAGAATGATGCCTCTATATTGCTATTTAGGAGCAAAGATTAAGGATTTAAAGAAATACTTGCATCTGTTTCTTTTTTTACGCTGTATTTACTCTGATCTATATAATCCCAGATATTTTTCTTTTATTTTTGCATGTGTTGCCACTTCCCATCTTTATATTTTAACCCAACTTTCCTCATGGTACTGATATATGAAGCTGTATTAAGTGTCATAATTATCTTAACTCTTACAAGTGATGTTTTTTCCTAAGAAGTAGGTTACTATCCAGTAGCGTTACTGAAACCAGGTTCTATGAGTGTTAGGAGTTATAAATTTGGTTGCTTTTATAGGGTGAGTTCACTGCATGTTTGAGCTTTCCTGTATTTTCATATTCCTCAATAAGTAAGATGCAACCTGCATCTCAGTTGTATCCTCATATCATTGACTTATAATACCTTGCCCCCCATTTCCTTTAAATGTATTTAGAAAGGGAAATATTAAAGTAAACCAACATTAACTTCTATGTGTAATGTTAAGTTTCCCTGTATAGAAACTTTAGGGAGATGCAGACACCTTATATCAACCCTGTGTGGTGAACCTGATGTGTGTTAAATGACAGCTGTTAAATAAAGCATTCCAATCAGTCAGGTATCCTAGAGGAAAGCTCTTTAAATAATTACTTTTGATTTTGTAAAGTCATTTACAAATAAAATGCTTTGGAGAATGAGGAATCAACAGAAAAGTAGCAAGAACTTCACTGCCAAAATGACCAAGCAAATTCATGGCTAAATTCAGACATGGAGAATTTTTTTTGCTGCAGTCTTGTCTTATGACACAGGCATTGGAACTTTTTTTATATTATTTAGGAACAAAATTATTTTCCTTTTAAAAATTCATTCCCAGCAGCTTTTCCTTCCTAAAACCTAACAGGATTTGTCTCCCTTGCCCTCCCAGACATAGTAGATACAGTGACACTGATCTTTGTTATGAATATATGTATAGCTACACTTTTTGTTGGCATTCTTAGAGGGCTACTTGATTAGTATTCAAATGTGTTCAGATTATAATTCTAAAACATTTTCTCTTGGGAGTGTGTTGATATTTTATTATGAGAGTTTTGGTAGGAATTTCTTCCTCAAATTCTCTTTGTGTTTCAGTCCTCTGCTCAATGCCCATTGAAATGACCAGTTCAGAATGTTTTAGGGACAGGGGTGAGAGGAAGAAGCTTCAGGGAAAATTATTAGGATTAGACCAAATGCATGTAATTTTTAAAATTCATACTTATGGAAAAAACTAACTAAAACCTACATTGAAAAAAATCCAACCAAGTGGATATTTAGCATAACTTCCATGTTCCTTTCCTTGCATTTGTTGTGAGCCCTAAGAGAGGAAATAGACGTTGGCACACATTTAACACAAAATTATTCTGGCCATTCTTTTTTTGGTCCGAATACTGGATCTTTCTTCTTCCACTCTTTTTAATAGCCAGATGGTATCTTGAAATACTTTTTCAAACTGACAAAGCAGAATGGGAAGATAGAGTAAAGGAGGGCTTTAAAGGCAGAAGAGAGTTAATTACTTCCTGCAAGTCCCAAGTTCCTCCTATACCACTTAAGATATTCAGCACTTTTCAGTGTGCCTTTTAAGTTTTATGCTTAAAATAGCAAAGAAATAGTGTCATTGGGGAACCCAGAAGTCATATAAAGTTAAAATGAAGGACAACTCAAAGAAGCATTCACCTTTAACTCAGCCTGAATGCTGCAATCCACTTAATACTGGTGACGTGCATAAATCAAGTACTATATACAGATCAAAAAATTAAATGGATTAAATGCACAATCTAAATGTGTGGTGAAAGTCACATAGATGGAAGCCCTTTGCCAATGTCAGAAGCATACTGTTAAGAATAAAACTACATTTAGGTGATATATGTGATGACAGGCCAAAAATTACTAAAGGAGTTAGAATGGCAATAAGGAAAAAGGAAGTGTTGTTCTTGTGCTTCATCTTCATCCATCATTTCTGCAGATGCAATGAAGGTCTCCTAAGTATTTTTTCAATTGCTGTACAGAAATGTGAAAAAACCCACTCTAATAGTTTGTATTTTATAGTGATAGGGCTTCAGATTTTATTCTAAGGCAAAAAATGTGGCTTTCATTCAAGCAATTACCATGTCTTAAGCACTTAATATTATTAATAACTGGAGGTTCTGAGCTGTTTTGGGCCCCTCCCTCCTTGAGAGGTACCTTGGACTTGCAGAGTAAGGCATGTTCCCAGCTCCCTTTCTTCCATTTGCCAAGTGTTGCTGAAATGGTCAGGGTAAAACAAAGAGATCTGGCATCAGCAAGAGAGTTTTTTTACAGGTCAGATTAGTGAGAACCTCTAAATCCTGTTTCAAGTTTATACAACTAAAGGATTTCAGGGAAGCATCTGTCAGGACTTTTTATGACAGACAGAGTATACTGGAAGTGACTTTTGAGCTCTTAAAATTTCTGGTGTAATCTTTTACTCAGTGTCTAGACAGAATATTGCCCTGGTTGATAATTTTGTTTGTGTGTGTGTGAGTGTTTATCATAGCCTTGCATCAAAGAAAGGCACTGTACATACATTGGAGAGAGACAATTTTAATTGAAGTATAAATTTCATAAAGCAATATAAAAAATAAAAAATGAACACAGACACATAAATAGATTGTCATTGACTTGTACTTTGTTTTGAAGTGTTTCTGCTGGCAAAATGAACTCTGGGGTAAAAAAAAAAAAATCAATGCACAGGCTGTACAGTTTCTGCATCTCCATTTTTCACACCACTGTTAGTTCTAATGTTATTTCCCTGCAGACATGACCTGAAAGCTAAAAAATTTACCTAAAAATCATTTATAGCTTACCATTTTTACTAAGTTGAAACCAGCTTCTCTATAAAATTAAAGCTTTTTTTTTTTTTTTATATGTTTGACCTGATGTGCCCTGGTGCATAGACAGCCTGATCTCAAAAGCAATGTTTTTCCTAAGTAAACATTATTATTGCAAGAAAGTCATTGGGTTAAAATTCTTTCACAAATTTTCCTATGACAGGCTCTTTTGAAGATGTGTGCTTTAGGGCTTCTCTTTGTCAATTTTATCTAAGTAGAGGTACCATGGTAAAAGGGCTGCAGCCTACTTTTTGCTTGTAAAATTTTTACTGCATGTATTGGAGGTGGTTTTTTTCCCTGTATTTTATGAAAAATTAGTCACCATCCCAAAGGAAATGCCTAAGTGAGCATTCTGCATGATGTTTTTCTTATTTATGTAAAATAATTTTATTTTGTCGGAATTATTATCTAAGTTTACTTTTTAATTCCTAAGGGTTATCAGATGATCATTAAATCTTGATTTTCTGTCATGAAGAATTAATAATCTTGACTTCAGAGTAAATTTAGAAGCAATGGGGGATTGGAGTCAAATATTTGAATATCATTTCAGTGTTAAATCAGTTATTCATGTTTCATCTTAAGCTGACTGGTAGATAAAAAATACGTTCAAGTCATAAATCCTTCTTTCTTTTTTGGGGGGTCGTATGGGGGCTTTTTGTTCATATTTTTTGTTTGTTTGTTTTCCCCCTCAGCTGAGTTAAAAATATACATGATTTTGGGTGGGAAATGCTACTTGTCTGTTCTGTGTTTAGAACATCTTTTCATACAAGTTCTAATAAAGAACTTGGAAGCCATATGCATAGATCACATATAATCTCAAAAGCTAAAAATAAAAGTAGAATAAAATAATTTGTTTCTGGGTGATTTGGTCAACTTTATTTCAAAGGAAAGCTAAATTAAATTAAAGACTTCAATATACTAATACTTCCTTTCAAGACACTGCACTTAGCTTTGGAGCCTGTGTTTCTGATTGTTATCTATTACTGTATTTGCTTTAAATGGCTGCATTTTTATTAGTCAAATATGTTTTTACTACTCAGTTGCAATCCCAAGGACCTCTGAGTGTAAAATCAATTCAGCTGCAAACATTGAAGAGCTTTTTGTAGCCTATTTTATGTCTGAGGAATCAGTGAATGTAAAGCCACGTTGTCCCTACACCTTGTACTCTCCTGTAGTGCCATGCCAGACTGCACTTTTGGACACATAATGTTCTTCCACTACATAGCATGGCTTTACATTTACAAGATATGGGGGGTAGTTTTATTCTTTATGCTGTTTCTTTGTTTAACCTGTGTGTGCTCCTCTACACCATTTAATGTCTTATCTGAAGCTGTAGGAAAATGTTTTCCTGAGCTCTGTCATTTCCTATTAATTTACCTTCCTTGTGTTTCCTAATGGGACAGATTTCTGAATAACCTCCCCAAATCCCACATATTTATCCTGTGTATGTTCACATTTATCCTGCATATACATATATGCATACAGGGCATACACTATAAATGTACATGTATAACAGTATGTGGGCATATTATACCTTTACTCTTGGATTCTCTACAGTATTTTCAACCTATATGTCACCCCGTCTATCCTTTTAATATGAATAAAATTAAAATTACTTGCCTGTATTTTGTTTTTCCTTCTGTGTTTGGGCTGAGCTTGAGGATAAATGTTCAGCCCTCAGTGATCTTGACTTTTTGCATATCTAAATCATGTTGTAGTTTCTGAAGTCTAGTTGCCAAATGCCCTGAACTGCAAGCAAAGGTGTGGCTGCAATTAAATATGAGTGTTTTAAATTCTAGAGCTAGTGGCAATGGAAATGAACGCTTTTTGTGGTAATAAGTGGGTTTACTAAAAGCTACAGAAAAATAGTCAGAAGGTTAAAACCATTCTTTTGCTATCATAAAAGTTTATCTTATTTTCCTTTCCTGTTAATAATGCATAGTCTTTCTGTATAAAATAGTATTTATGCTTCCTGGAATAAAAGCTATTTTTAATTATGTTTTTTCAGTTTGAAGATGTTTTTTCCCATTATGTCTTTCAAAGAGCACAAAATCTCACCAGACAGATACTTTTTATGTGGGAGCGAGAGAATTTGGCATACTTTAGCCTGAGATGGATTTGCTTGTCTTCCAGACAGGACTCATTAGGGTTTTGATTTTAGCACCCATGTATTTCCAGAACTTTGGGGGCATATAAGGTAAATACATACTACTTTTTTGTACTTTTTGGTAAATCCTCTGTTTAGTCGTCCTATGTAATTCTACTCTGAACAAGGGCTCTCTTGGCAGATGCATTTCTTGGTGGTGGCTGAAAGTTATACCACAACTCAAAGTAAAATTCAAAAGAATATCATAGCAGTTTTAGACCAAATTATTTACTGTTTCCTTGAAGCTGCTCTGTATTTTTTTTATGTAAGTTTTAAGCATGTATCATATATTTAGAATAGAGTGAAGCTGCAATTGCTTGTGCCTCATGTTTTCAGATCGTGCATGCTGGAGAAACACCTGTCAGTCACTTCTGTCCTCCCAGATACACTCTTGGCTATAAGGCCAAAAAAAAGTAACAAGACAAGCCACCAAGAAACCAAAATGCTATACAGAAATCAGAAATGTATTTTCTCATGGCATTTCACAAAGCAGTCCATGCTGTGTTGGTTTTTTCCCTTTGGTTTCTTTTTACTTCTTAATTTTATTCTGTTTTCCAGACTCTCTTCTCAGTCTTTTTTTCCTGTGGTACACAACATCCAGAAATGTTAGGGACATCTCAAGAAGTTTGTTTCTCCTCTTAGTATGTTTTTATTCTTTGCTGTTCTAAAGCAGATTTTATCAGTTCTGTGTTTCTTTGGTGAATCCATTCTAGATATCATGTTAAGGAAGGAAAGGTCAATTTTCTCAGTCTTCCAATTCCTCCCCTCCTTCATTATCCTTCCACAACCTCCTCTCTGGGCTTCTAGCTGAAGATGATGTGAGACAACCTCAAGAGCTGTTTATTTATTTACTTTTACATAATCCAGGGAGGCTGTTCTCCATGTGACAGTGCTGACTGAAGTCCCTTTGGCTGTCTCTGTGGCATGGACAGACGTTTGATGGCACATTCAAGAGTCTTGGTCCATGTGTTCACCGCATCTGCATCCTGATGTGTTGTGTTCCTGTGGGAATTCTGGAAGGAACCCCAGACACGAGTCAGAAGTGACCTGGCTTATTGTCTACTGGGTACCTCAAATAAAATCAGAAGGGTACCTTGCTGGGAAATCCACCTGCTCTGCAGCTGGGAAGTGTCCAGCACATGCACATGGGTGCAAGGTTATGGAATGCTGTGGAATAATAGGTGCCAAAACCACAGAACTCCTGCACCATATCCCTAGCAGAGCTTTCTTAACACTTTTTGTGTTATGGGTTCACTCATACCTGACTGTGGCTGCTGTAGTTATGAATATGTTGATAATCATGTTTTACATCTATTAAATTCTGAACCATTTGTGCAGTTTATCATGTACTTAGCCCCATTTTTAGTCCCACTGTATCTTATCACCAGGTTCTCAGAGAGTAATGAAGATCCCTTATCTGTAACTTTTGTTTAATTTTTCAGTATATGTTTTAGCCTGTGGGTATATGTTAATTATTTTTTAAATGAAGCTAAATAATAGAAGATAATTTATTTTTATTACATGCAGTTACTTATGAAGAAGTCTCACTGAAGAGAGAGTTTTGGCTTCAACTTTGAAGAGATTAGAAATGAGAAATTGGCAAAAAAAAAGCCTTCTCCTATTTGAAAGCTATCACTGAAACCAAAGCCTTGGCATTTAGAACTGCTAAGAGTATAGATGAAAATACTAATTGACAAGCCAAAAATAACTAGTGTTAATACTTATTATTTCTGAATGCCTGATAGGTGCTTGCCAAGACTGTGGGAATTGAAAGGGTGTGAGGAATATCTGGAAGGGCTTTTTTGAAATCATCTATTTCGGCCTCCTGCTTGGAGCAGGGTTCTCACCACACGGGTTGGGGTCAGCTGTGACTTGTCAAACCCAGTCCTAAAACCCTGCATACCCTCCTAGGTAACCCACTCTAGTGTTGCCCTACATTCCTAGTGTAGAATTTTCTTTTCCTAACATTTAGAAGTTTGGACTGCTGTCTCTTGTTTTACTTTCTGCCATGACCAAAGAGCTTTTGACTTGGGTTTTGTGATTCACCTTCAGGCAGCTGAAGGTTGCTGGAAGTTCCCTCATTAGCCCTTCTTTTCACAAGCCCAAACAAGCCCAACTCCTTCAGCCTCTTGGCAGTTCATGTGAAGAGTCATCTCATAGGTCATCTTGAAAAAGCAAGACAAAATACACTAAGGAACTGAATTTTCTTCCTTTCATAAGGAAGAAATAGAGAGGCTGTGTGATAGGAATTAAGGTGAAGCTTTGTACAGAAACAAATTTTGCAAAGGCTGCAGGTTGGAGGTGTGAATCAGTGATTTGTGTGTGGTATCTGAATATGGTCAATATTAGTTATAGAGATTAAATATAAATTCTGTAGGATAAGTATCAATGTTTTGTTACATCAGTTGTCAATTACAGACTGGGAGATTTTTAATTGCATGAAGCCAGACTGGATGATTAAGCCATTTTCAGAGTGAAAGAAGGAAAGGCTGCTTAACTGCTGGCTAAACTGCTGGATTAAACCCAGAATATCCGGGGCTAAGTGGTTTGCTTAAATCCTGACTCTGTATTTGACCTTGGATTTTTTGAAGATACTTTGTGAGATTGTCAGCACCACTTAGATTTATAGGAAATAATTCCACTAGACATCTATCAGGTTTTGAGGAAAGGAGTGTGTTGAAAAACCTTTATGCTCACTCCCTTGCTCATATGCTACAGTGTAAATAGAACTGGAAATAACATTTCTTATCAGGATTTTTTTTCTCTTCGTGAATTTTTTGGTGTATCCCTGTGTACACATGTAATAGCTAGCACTGGACTCAAGATGCAAAAATCATGTTTCTTTGTTTCATTCATTTAGAAGGATCCCTTTTTGTTTATAGCAACTCTGTGTCCCACTGCACAACCACACTTTTTTTTCCATGTGTCTTAGACCTCTTACTGTTACTTGGAATCTCTGTGCTGTGTATTTCTTAGTAATGTATGTTTAAGGATTCTTCATGACACATGTAAGAGGTGAATAATCTGTCCCTTTTTAAACACCTTTCCTCTCTTTTTTTTTTTTCTGATTTTTTTTTTTTTTTTATTTTATTTTGTGGGGATTTGCCAATTTTTGGAGTGTTTTCACTCATGCAAGGATGTTTAGTGGCAGTGCTACCTGGCTGCCATTGCAGGATGGTCCTTAAACTAGATACTGCAAAAGTTACTGTGCACCAACCTAGAAACTAAACTGCCTTTCCTCTTTTGTGCTGCTCCATGGGATGGTCTGATTGTGTTGGGATGTTTGGGCTGTGCATAACAGTCTGCTATTTACCCACTCAGTACAGGGTAGGTACAGGCTGCTCTATTCTTTTTGGGTTGTGTTCCCATTCTTTCTCTCCTTCCACCCAGCATTGCTGTTCTCTCAGGCTCTTAGCAGTGTTGTCCCATATATTTTCCCACGGCTACAGACTACAACTCAATTTGTTTCTCCCATTCATCTCCTTTCCATGTATTCAACTCTTTTTCTGGAGAGGCTGGATGGTATTGTTTAACAGCTGAGGTGAAATTGGATTGTAGATGTAGATTTTACTGCTCTGCAGTTCAACTACTGTGTTAACTGATGTTTTATTTACAGACACTTCAGTGCAGTGCACTTGCTAGCGACTTCAAAATGTAATATTGTGAGGAAATGGGCTTGGTGGGATGTAAATTATTTTTCTCGGTGACAGATTGGTATGAAGACACTCCCTTTTTTGTTTTCTTGGGCTTGTTTTTTTAGAAACCTGAAGGGGGGTTGATGACATAGTTAATTATGCAAAGCAGTTTTTCTGAGGCTTATCTCTATCATGAATCTTATCAGTTACTCCTTGGCAAACTACAACTAAAATTCTGTCTCCTCATTCACACTGAACCCCTCATTGATTTTTGATTTTTGCAAAGATTCTAACACTTTCTGACACATTTGCTTATTTCTGTCTGCAGGGATGGACATTTAGCAGTGGTTTTAACCTTTTGTACTTCTTCTTAAGAATCAGAAATAAAGTAATAGAAGTAAAATATTTTTTTAAATAACTTTATTACAGGCAAGCTCAGAAAAAAGTGAGAAGATGCGAAAATGTGTACCAATAGTCTGTTATTATAGTCTGTATTAAAATAGTCTGTAAATGGACCTAGGTATTTCATAATAAAATATTTCAGTATGCTGTTAACCCCTTCATTAAAATAGAGATGTAGTGAAGGCAAATGAGAATGAAACTCATATCCTCAGCAGATGTTGAACAAAATGCTCCCATCATCTCAGCTGTTGTGTCAGCAACACTGACAGGGATGACCCTGGATGGGGAGCATTCAAGGGAAAACTAAAATTACATAAGTTCCTTTAAAAACTTAAGGAGAAGTATTCATAATTGTAATTAAAAAAAAAAACAACAACATTTTCAAGTATTTGGTGGAACCATGTTTAATATGGTTCTATAGTTATCCTAAACATAGAATTGACTTCTCTGTTTCAAAGAAGTTTTGGCAAAAGCATTGAAAATTGTTCAGTATTTCATTTAGTGTTTATTAAAGAAAAACTGTTTGGTTCTTCATTTAGTCAGTTTATGAGAACTTAATTTTGATATTAATTTTAGAATTTTTTTGAGTACACTTTTTCAGATTTAAGAAAATTTTTTTCAGAAAGATTTTTTAAATGTCCTACTATGAGAGATTTTCTAAAGAAATAAAATTTACAGCTAGTTTGAAAGTTGCTTACAGTGTCTTTAAACTGCAAAATCATAATTGTTTTCACATGCTAAGAAAAAACAGAACAAAGAATAATGTGTTAACAGTAATATAGAGAATAACCAATTTTAATGGGTTATTATAAAGCTTATGAATTCCAAGATAATATATAGCTAATCATTACCTATGTTATAAATAAAAATCAGAAGTCTGGGTTATCAGCTCTATAGGTTAAGTACTATATCTGGGTTTTTTACAGTGAGACTTTGCATGTTACAAGACATAACCTATAGTTTCTGAGTGATGTGTTAAGTACACATACATAAACATATAAACTTTTATAAGGTATTTTTATTTAGCTTTCAGAAGGTCCCTTCCTACAACAGTCTTGTCGTTGGATGTATGTGACAATGGAGGCAAAAAGGGGATGATTTTTCTCTAAGAGGCACTGCATGACTTGAAGTGTTCTAAATAGTTCTTTTGCTGGGCTGCTGACTGCACCACTCACACCAGCAGCTGGAACTGATGGCAATAGAGTGACCTTTTAGTTTGATCGTCATTAAGCTTAAGTTAGTAGATCTTTTTTTTTTCAAGGCATCCTGCTGTCCTTTTCCTGTTGAAACTCCTGAATCATTACCTATTTTAAGGATCTCCTGTGCCCTGAAGGTATTGGGCCATTTACTAATCCTTCCCCCTGGACTTTCCAGATATTGCAGCTGTCTCATGCTGTGCTGGACTTGAAGAACTTAAAGCTTGTTTTTTGAACTACAACTCCAAAGAAGCACAACAAATCAAATTGCAGTAAGCAATTTGGCTCTTTTTTACTTGTCATGCATCTGTGTAGTTGGAAGAGGGAAGTATTTAAATGCATCCTTGTCAAAATTTTAAAGGGGATATGAAAATATTTTGCATACTTCAGAGTATTTCTCTTCCTCGTTTTTTTCCGTTCTGTTTTACAGACATCATTTCAAGCCCTTTGCAAGTATGCTGCTTTATGAAATAATTATTTGCCTTAAACTGCAGTCAGTTGAGCACTTGGAATATAAGTGGCGAGATTTGCATACTTTATGAAAAACATCTCTGTAACAAATTTTGTATTAAAGCTTTTGAAAACTTTTCATTTACAGTTTGCCTTTCCGTTACTGCTGAGTAGAATATTCCAAAATCACAGATGCAAACTTCATAGAATTAAAAAGAAAAAGAAAAAAAAAAAATTAAGTTCCTGTCCTCACAGAAGAAAGTCTGTAGAGATGGCTTTCTCTATCCAAACCCAAGTTAACTCAAGTCAAATTGTTAAGCCAAAATGCAGGCTCTTTTATTTACTTCTGGTTTTGCTGTTTTCTATCAAAAATTAGGTTGTCCAAGTAGAGAGGTTAATTAAGTGATTGTTGTCCTTCATCATAAAGTGCTGATAAGTAGTTTAAAAGCCTCAAACCTTAGTTTTGTTATATCAGTTTACCTCATTTCCTTGAGCAACTGGTGCAATAGAAGTACTTGACTTTAACAAGAATTATCATCAATGTTCACTAAAGTCTCAGTCCTGTTTCACAGAAAATTCTGCCTGGAACATCTAGTTCAACAGAGTTTAAAAAAAAACAACAACAACAACAACAAAAAAATGTAACACATCCTTTGATGAAAGTTTAATTCAACAGAACAGACTTTCCATTGTGTGCTCTGAAATCTGATTCACTCTTGTCCTGGACAGTAGACAGTAGCTGTTCATGATTCTTATTGCTTTGGCTTTAGGAGTTTATAAGAAAATCCAAGGAAGAGGTACATGGTAGTGAAAAGGCCACTGTGCCTTGTGAATCACAAATAGGTGTAAACCTTTAACCCTGACTTTGTTATTTGTAAAGATGAAACTAGTTGAGGCATGAAAAAATATTCCTTCAGATGAAAGTGAAGGAGCTTGTAGTTAAGACTGTTTACATACTGCAAAACATATTTCTAAAGGACATTGCCAGCTTTGGGCAAAAAAATATCTGATGGATTAATGTTATTTTAGTGGCATTAAGGATGTATTTTCCTTATCATTTTATCTGCCAGAAAAAGCAGTTCCTACTCTCTTCCACCCCAGACAGAGGCTCCTGGGTTGTTTTTTTTCTTCCACCTAAATTCATAATTTCTTTGTTTGTATTGTACAAGTGGTTTTGCAATGGTACTGGAAACTAGATTTCTAAAAGGGGAAAATATTAGAAAGAAAAATAATTTTATTTTGTGGCATAAAACATTATTTTCAAGTCTAGAAGGCATGTGGGATTCTAAAGTCACTTTCATGTGAAGTGAAAAGGATTCCCTAGCAACCCTCATCCTTATTAGCAAATCAAGTTCTCTGTATTCAGAAGATGCTTTATGGCCACGATTTATCCCTAAATGCTCATTTTTCTGCTCCCTCAGCAGTGACCTGTTCTGAGCCTCTTCTGCAACTTTATACACAGACAAGCAACCCTTGCCCTAACCTTGCCTTCTGTTGCTTCAGTCTGGGGATGTGTGAAACACAAAATTTAAATTCTAAAATCTTCCTGAGCATCTTTGTATCAGGTGTCATCACTGCTTCCCATCCAACCCAAGTGAATACAGATTTTGTTTCTTCAAGCTTTATATTCACACACGTTGCATGAGCTGAATAAGGGGCCTGGTTTAGTCCAACTGCTCAGGTAGTGACTGAGTCTCCTTTTGGTCAAGATACAGAGTGACCTGGGGAATGGCAGGGTGCTGACCTAATGTTGTGGATACCAGTCAAAATTTTTAAAAGAAAGTCTATATAGCCATGTCCTGAAAATGCTGGTAAAGGCAGGTAAACATGAAGCTGATTCACTTACAAATTAAAGCAAAATCAGATCTGTTTGTAGAGAGGAAGTTGATGGAGGACTCCTAAAAATATGTGGAGAGTCTGTGTAAGAGTTACATGTTCAGGGATGAAAAAGGCTGAGAATTGGAGAGGAGGTAGAAACAAAAAGTAAGAACAAGTGAGGCTTTCCATGCTATTCCTACTAATGAATCCCAGGATACCAAAGCAAACAGGGACAGGTGAAGAAGAGGAGGAAGGAAGGAAGGGTTTGACTCTCCTGGTCCCTCATATTTATAGTGAGTATGACATGTATGGGATGGAATACTCTGGTCAATTTTAGTTATTTATCTTGTCTGCTCCTCTCTAAAGGAGGGTTTACTCATTTTCTCCTTCAGGAGGGCAAAATGTTCCTCAGAACTGAGCAGTGGCCTTGGTTCTGCACCCCATTCCCCAGCAGTAACCATAAACATTGAGTATTATCAGTCCTAGAAGCAGTCTGAGAAACTTGCTGTTAATTTCAGCAAGTGCACCTACTTACAAGAGATTTAACTGAAAGCAAAAATACAAGACAGAAAATTACCTTTATCCTGGCCCAAACCAGGACAATTTGAAATAGTGGCATGAAGAAATCAAACTCAGAACAACTTAACCTCTTTTTTTGCTTTATATTGTCTGTTTTTCCTTTAAAATAATGTGAAATTGTTATTTTAAACTTCTGAAGCTTGCATTGAGAGCTCAATACGTATTCTTGTTATTATGCATATTACATATTAATGTTAATACATATTATACACACACATATTAATAGGATGTGTTCTTCAGTGTCTGTAAAGCCAGGTCTTGCTTTTAACACAGGTGGTAACATTTTGTTAGGGTCTACTTCATAATGCATAACCCAGGCTACCAGCACTGTCAAAGCTCACTGTTTAGTAAAGGAAGAGCTTGTAATTATGCCTCTGGTAAAGGTTGAAAAGCTTGACCTCAAAAAGAAGTTATCGTGTGTATATAGATATTTTGCTTCAGGAATAATAATGTCCATATTTGTGTAATTGCATATTTTATTTTTTTTTTCCTAAATAGGTTTTCATTTGGGTAGTCAGACTCATTTGGAAGTAATATTTCATTGTATGGACTTAAAAAACCCTAGATTTTTAAAATATGCTTTTAAAAAGCAGACAATAATAGTGCACCTAAACATCTTTTTCTCATCATTAGTCTTTGCAAAAGGGCTGATAAGGCAGTTCTAAAGTACTTACAGGTTCTTCAGAACCATCTGAAGAGCAGATCCCTGTGCTATTAACACATGCTACCCCTGCCCTTCTTATCTGAGATTCTTGCTATTGTATCAGAAGGAACTGTGCTGGCTGGGAAGAGATACCTTGGTAGATTTTGCAAGGTAAATAGGTCAGCATTACAGAGAAATCAGGTGTTAATTTGGGGGTTTCACTCTCCATCTGGGAGAGCTGTTACTGAAATAGCACAGGAAACCTTAGAAAATTACACTCCTCAGATGCAAGGATTAATAAATAGCCACTGTGCTGAGCTCTTTCCTGAGAACTCATTACCCTTTCACAGCATTAACCACTTCTATACTTTTGTTCTTAATATGAACATAAAGGGTCAAATTCTGCCTGATGTGAGCACTGAGGTCTCACACTGGATCATAAAGCAGTCTGTGCTCAGCCAAGAAAGAAATTAAGTCCTAAATTCCTAGAAGTTATTGTATTTCACCTCAGTCTGTCGTGTATCATCTAAATTAATTTCTTATATGAATTCTTTTCATAAGTAACAGTTTCCCATTCACAGAACCTGCATCTGCCTTTGTTGCAAATAATTTATAGTGAAAGTCACATGCAGTGCCTGGTTACTTGCAACTGGGGTGTGTAGGGAAGTCACAGGTATGGATGAGATCTTCTTGCAAGGCTCAGACAGGAGCTTCTCTCTAGCATTGTATAATGAAGATGCAGATGGGCACAGAAGCTTCCACAGAAGCCTGTGCCAGGCGGTCATACAGGAGTGATGTAGTTTTAGGTTTTCTCATAGCATATTCAATTGCATTTAAATATTGCAAAATGCTGAATTGTAAATGTTAACCTAGCTATGAATAAAAAATGTTGATATTTTATTTAATAAAAAAATAATTATGGATAGTCTGCTTTTATTGTATTATTTAAAATACTTCATTTTACATGGGGACTACAAGTTATTGCAGAGTTGGGGTTTTTAATATATATAAAGAGAATTTGTTTCTGATGCATAAAAAAATACAGAGACAGACTTTTGGAGGCTACAAAGAAAATTGTTTGCTTTTGACAAGGGCTGTCAATTGTCTGGGTATGGAGAAAAACTGTGTGGCCACTTTACATGAACCAGCAGGAAATACTTGCCTTTCAGGAGTGATATCCAGCTGCTGTTCTGAAAGAAATTCCTTTGCAAAAAAATTACTGTTCCCTTTTTTCCTCTGTCTTTGAGTTCTTTACTTTTGTGTTCTCTGGAAAGGGCCAAGTATGGCTGCATGGGAGATGTAACTTCAATGTTTCAAGTAGAAAGGAGAAGTGGAGGTGGGGGGGAGGCAAACGCATCCTTATGCCACTCTTACAAAATTTTTTAAGGACCAGCTGGAAAGCTTCCCCTTTGCCTTTCATCTGGCAGGTTTTTATTGCAGTTTTGTAAAGGAATTGGTATTGACTTCTACCAGGCAGTTTCAGAGAAGAGGTGAAGAGCCTCCTCTCTTGACTTCCTGTATGTTTTGTCAAATCCAATCCTTCCATTTGAAGTGGGAAGTGAAGGCTGATGTCAGGAGATGCCTTCAGCACGAGCTGCTGAGGGTCTCTCGCGACTTTCTGCTATTTTAAAAGTATCAGATTAGATGGTAAAATGATGGCAATGTAGCTGGACATAAACACTTTTATTGCAGGCTCAGCAGCCATTACATATCATTAGTGAAAGGAGGCAAGGGGCATGGGGACCACTCTGATGTCAGGTTGATTCTTTTTAAGGACAAATGCCTTCCGATGGGAAGATGCGAACTTTATGGCTGCTCGTACACATGAAGTTCAGAACCTATTAATGTCTTGATTTCTTTGTCCTGTTTGTAACCTTACTGTCAACTTACTTTCAAAGCAAATACAGAGTGCGAGAGCAATAGTGTTAATAGGGGAGCTGGGAATACATAATTTTGGAAGCCATTTTAAATTCCATTATTTATGAAGAGTAGGGTTTATTACCAGCACACCAAATCCATTCAAGAGGGGAATATCTTTTCTTCTTTTTCATGTCCCACACTTTCCTTTATTAGTGAAATAGGTACAATCGAAATAGGAGAATACATCTTTTACATCAGCAAATCTGTCCTCTCTGACGTAGTTTGGTTTGTTTTTTTTTCCAGAGGATCTACATTTAGTTCTGGACAACTGCTAATAGTGTGTGTGTAGTCATGAAAGGAGAGAAACACTCTCTGTGACTTGAGGTTTGGGTTTTTTTTTTCCTTACTGAAGCAGATTTGGTTTTTTATTTACTCTCTGAAAATTTGTTTTGCCCTTCTGATTCACAAGATATACCCTTTTGCACTGTACGTGAGATGCAATAAAGGTTACAAATTAGAAGTTCAAAGGAAAACATCTGAATAAATGTAATTTTGTTGTGGATCTCTCCTTCTCTTTGTTAGTGTTAATTAGACGTGACCTGTTTTCAGGTTTTGATGGAAAAATCACCTATCTTGGTTTTTGGTTTGTGGTTTTTTTATGCATTATATGAAATACTTTCAGTTGTCTCATTTGGTTTAAAACAAATCATACATTCATGTACTAAATGTTTCACTAGTTGGAATAATTAAGTTGATCAGGTCTGGGAGCATTGGAAGGAAAATAATAGGGTCGTTGAAGCATTCAGGCTCTAATGGGAACCTAAGTTCATTCAGATAGCAAATCTAGTAATTGCTTTACACCTGTATCCACAGAGCTTCTGAGCACGTTCACATTAAAGGTTTAGTGATGTACTCTCAATCCTCTGGTTCAAGGGAATTTTATTACTGTTTTGAGAAGACTTAAGTTGCTTTTATTTTTTTCAACTTTGTTGGTGTTTGTGTATCCTTTGTTGTTTACTAGATTACTTATTTTTATTTGTTGGAAAAAATATTTTTGCATTTGAATATCTTACTGGAGGTATGGTCTGAGTGATGCATTACAAATCACATATAATAACCAGGACAGTAGGAAGGTTAACATCTGAGTTTTACTGCTTTGAAACAATTTAGTAGCCAAGTAAAATTTACCATGTGCAATTTTACAGGACATGATTGTATCTGTAGCATAGCATAAAGATTGTAAGGATGTTTGCTGCTTGAAAAAGGCAGTTTCATAAGGGTGAGGTATAAATCAGCATTATTTTGTGAGATTGTGTGAGAAATGAAGCAATAATTATAACTTTTCAGTTAAACTAAAATCTGTGGCAAATCTCCATGAATGCTTGTGGTACAGGCTGTCATAAGAATTCAAGTAAGTTTTATCACAAATGAGAATTAAAAAAAAAATACTGACTAGGAAAATGACAGCTATTCAGAGCAAGTTTCAGTAAATTCCAGACTCAAATGCTGGTCACAGTGCTGCTGTTATTGGAGAGGATTTGAACTGGTGCAATCGTTCCTCTTCGTCTGCTTTTTTATTTTCCCACCTTTATAAGTTTATTTCTCAGCTGAGAATTCAAACTGAAAAAGAAATGGAAAATGGCTGTATATGTGCCTGCATTGGGCTGACATGAAGGCCTGTTTTCCTCTGAAATTTTAAAGGCCAATTACCCTTGGAGGAAAGGAGAAAAATAGATTGATTTGTCTTGTAACCCCTGAGGCAGGTATATGTTGTCTCAAAGTAAGGTTTTTCCACTGCAACTCTTGTGGAAGAGCTTTCAATGCATATCCCAAGTGGTACTATTAACAAAGGAAGCAAAGTCACATTAAAATATTAAATAGATCATTTAAACATTTGAAGAATCTTAGCTTGTCAGGCCAATTCTTTTAGCAATAGTAAGATTTATTTTACTTGAAGTTAGGGTTTACAAGTCCATTTTTATTCTGTAAATATTTTATTAGATTTTGTTCAGCTCTAAGTAGGCTTAGTATTATTTGCTTAATGGAATTGGGCTACAGATGGTCAACATCCTAGGTTTTGGTTGCAAAAGTGTTACTTTTGTTGTATTCCCAAACTGTACTGACAGTGGACACAACTGGATTGTGCTGAGCTGGGGTAAACAACATCACACATTACAAGTTCTCACATTATTAATTTTTAGAGGGTATTTATATATAAAGCATTGAATATAAATTAATTTTTTTTTTACTGGTGTTCTGTATTTTCATACAACTCAAAGGCTACAACTAATGGTGCCCAGCAAGCCAGGTCTGTGTGCCAGTGGTAAGATTAGATGTATCTCTTCCCTTTTTATCTGAGTGAAACCCCTTTGTTCCAGGACTTAAATCCTTCAGCTCTCCATATTTTAGATCTAACTCTGTACTGCATTGCTTCTGGATAATAATGACTTTTACTTAGCAAGGTAAAAGGAATCCAAACATCCACATATCTTTTCAAGGAGAAATTGTCTTATTGGTCTGGAAACCTTCCTAAAATGAAGGGACTGTGTTGTTATCTTAATGCCTAACACTATAGAAGGCAGTGTTTGCAAACAGAATACATCTACATACAATCTACCTTACCTTAAGGCTGACTGTGTTAAGGGGATAATTTTGACACTCCTGACTTCTGCAGATAACTCAGGAGATGTGTTTCTGCTTTTTTTGAAGAACTATCCAGTCTTGAGAGACATCCTTTTAATTCTCTTATAATTCTCCTTAATACTTTTCTCCATATCCTAGGGAACATCTTAAGAGTTCCACAGAACCTTTTTTCTTCTTTTTTCACCTTATTTCTTTTAACATTTTTTTACTCTTCAACACATCTTCTTGTGAATCAGTATATTGGCAAACATCCCACTAACCAGGTAAAGAACATAATTTTTAAAATATTGTAAGATCAAAACATGATGCATTTATAATTACCATGTTTTGGGGCTGCTTATATGTGTGGACTTGGATGGCTTAAAAAAAACCAAACAAACAAACCAAACCAAACAAAAAACCCCACCAAAAATCCCAACAGACTAAAACCCTGCTATTTCTTTGGTCTGAGGATAAGTTTCTTTTTCTCCATCATGACAACATATATTGTGTATATGATCAGGTTATCACTCAGCTTTCACATGAAAGTCTGGGGTTGGACCTAAACCAGACCAAAATAATCTTTATAGAATTTGGCCCCACAGCTACAGGGTTTGCTTGAAATAACAATGTTTTCTTTGAAATTGGTGCTAAAGTAACCATTTTAGCTGTCATTTAAGTTTGATTGTCAAGAAGTTGAGATTCTCTCGAGAAAAAAAGAAGCTGAGAACAGGGATTTTGTATCACTTGATCTTTGCTCATATTTTATAACAAAAATACCACATCTGAGTGAATGTACAATGACCCAGTGTGGTCACTGTAACATTACTTAGTTCAGATTTTGCCAGGCATGTGTCCAGTGGCTGCTGAGATTGAAATAAAATGTGTTTTAATACTAAAGGATTATTTAAAAATGTATTACCTGTACAGTTCCCCTTAACCCTGTAAGAAAACTGTTTTGTTTGCTTGTTTCACCTATTTGCAATGAAAATCTTCTGGAAAGTGCTATCTATTACAGTGAGTGCTTTCTGGGGTGTTATTTTGGCTGCATTTCTCCCATAGTTGCTTTTTGCCTCATTGCTTTCTATAGGCCACACATTTGGAAAAATCAGTTTGAAAACAAATTTCATAGGGATGGACTGAATCTGAACAGAACTCTGGTTAGGAGAGAGATTCTCTCTCAAGGTGCTGTTTCTCAAAAGAATTTTGTTCTAGGCATAACAACAGGATTGAAACTCTTAATTTCTTTGTTTCTCAGTTGATGCTCTCTAATAACATCATAGGTACAGGCCAGGCAACATTAGAGAAGTGTTCAGCTGTAGCTGTTAGAGAAGCACAGGAGATTGATGAGCTTCCCTGCTGTCTCACGTTACATCAATTCTGCCTCTGTCTCATCTTCTATCAATTCCAATTTGCAAAAAGATTTACCTTTTATTACTGGTAAGCTAAGCTGATGAAAGTGCATACAGTCGATAAAGAAAAATAATAAAGCTAATTGTTGTCATAGGTCGCTCTTTAAAGCAATTGATAATGTGTTTTTACATAAATTACATTGTAATTTGGTTTCAGTTTTTCCCATGCGTGGGTAGCTCAAGGAGGAAAATTCGGGCTACTCAGACTAATGTGAAGAATTTCTTCTTCATTGCCTCAATTTTAATCAGTGATACTATAAAGAAAATATTTAGTTATCTCTGCCAGGAAAAATGTGACACTCGTGAAGTGCAACTCAGATCTCTACCTTTTTCTGAAGACGAAATACCAGTGTCATCAATGTCACAGGTGCAACGTTTGCATCTTGGAATTATCATCTGTTCTGACAGTTTCTCCATCTAAAACATTCTTAAATGACCAGCTTACTATTTTTTTTAATGTAATCATTCTGTATTTAGAGGAAATTATCCTGCTTTTTTAATTGTTTGCCATGTTTTATACATTAGTGGTGCTTGCTGAAGTACCTGGGACTGCATAAGTATTTTCCCTTGTGTTGCTCATGAAAACAAGATGTGTTTTCACTAGGACTTCCTGGTGAGCAAAATCTTACATGAATGAATAAATAAATATTTTATGTAAATGCTTTCATTGATTCCCAAAAGCATAGGCCATACAAATTCTATTATAACATGCATTCCTGCATCTTTTTGCATACCAAAATTATTTTTAAAATATGAAATTTTAAATATTTTATTCATTGTTGTGTGTTCTGCCTTCCTTATGTGGTCATTTTCAAGTCAACTCAAGCTGGTACCTTCTGTCTCTGAACATCAAACATCTTTTATTATTGACAGCTTTAGGAAAGTTAGTTCTTAAACCTCTGGGTGTTTAGTCAGGATGGTGAAAGAAAAAGAAAACCAGATTGTGCATGTTCATTGTGTGAGCTTTTTGAAGAAACAAGCATTTCAGAGTTCTCTGTACTGGGGCTCACTCCTGAAAACCCCACTATTCTTTGTAGCATGTTTTCCTATAACATGTAGGTGTTTTATCTTCTGCATGTAGGTTATTGTTTCAACCTCATGGTTTTTTAAAATGGGCAAAAAGTAGTTATGGGCACCAGGCATGTTGGTTGTTGGTTTTGAGGAGGGATTTTTGTGGTTTTCAAGATACTTTGGTTTGGTTTTTTTTTTAATGCTAATCTAAGGGTGCTGCAGTTACTTAAATTTGGGAGCAACTTAGGTATAATGAGGGCTCTAGGAAAGTCTGCAGGGAAATAAGATTTCAAAATCAGCCTAGTGTTTGAATTGATGTATTTAAGGCACAAAGGAACTTTTTAAATGATTTAACAGACTGGGGAAAAAAACACTTAATCCTGGGGAGTTGGTCATCTAAGGTACCCAAGCCTGAGAGAACAGTTTATAATACATTTATGATTTCAGTGCCAGGCATGCCAAAGAAAACTTTTTTGTGGTTGATAGAGGATAAAACAAATTCCAGATGAGTATATTTGAGGTATGGCTTTGTAGTCTCTGTCTTTTTCTATTATTAGATATCTCAGTCTCATGACTAGTCCGTTCGATTACACATCTTTATTATTAGTAGCATTGATTGCTCATAAAAAGCCAGGTTTATAATTAGGAGAGCAAAAACTTGCTACCTGGAAGAGTGGATAAGAAGAAAGTAAAATTGAAAAGTCACTTAATCTTAGAATTGCAGTTCTGCAGAGTATCATTTATTTTTCTCCTAATATAACTGAGTTTTATGTTGATAGCAAGCTACTGAGTTAATCTGTTGCAGCTATTGAGATTTCTCTTTTAATAATAGAACTAATGAAGGAGCATTAAGGAGAGGAAAAATACATTTTGCAGAGTATAATTTTTGCAAAAGTATTTTCCTCTCCCCTACCAATGTGGTTTTAATTGATTGTAACTTCTAATGCTTCATACATACAGGGTGTAAGAGAGAACGTCTTAAGGGAGAAGTTGTCAGATTCCATGAAATTAAAATACCTTCTCTAAAAATAACTGTTTAGATGTTTGTTGTTGACTTCATGGCATGTATTTATTGTACTTACGCACTAAGCTTATTGTGATTTTGCTTATATTTTTAGTTTTACATCAGTAGATTCATACAAACAAAAACACCTCTATTTTGTGTGTTGTAGATATGTATTTGCATCATGGTAAAATTGACATGGTCAAGATCAGATTCCAGTGTTATGCTAAAAATGAATTATCTGTTTGATTTCTCAGAATTTAATTATATATTTACTTGTATTTGATTCAGCTAGATAAAAGATGGGAAATGTTTAGGATATAAAAACATGCTTTGTGTTCCATTTTAATCCTTCATTGCTCTGCCTTTTACAGGCTAAGAGGAGACCTTATCTTTCTCTACAACTGCCTGAAAGGAGGTTGTAGTGAGGTGGGGCTTGGTGACTTCTCCCAAAAAACAGTGATAGGACAAGATGAAAAGGACTCAAGTTGTTCCAGAGAAGGTTCAGATTGGATGTATAGAAAAATTTCTCTACAGAAAGAGTTGTCAGGTGTTGGAACAGGCTGCCCAGGGAAGTGGGGGTGTCACCATACCTGGAAGTATTCAAGAAACTTCAGGAGATGGGTTAGTTGGCTCATGTGGTTGGGTTGAGGGTTGGACTTGGTCTTTGAGGTCTTTTCCAACCATAATGATTCTATGATTCTACAGGAAAAGGTCCATTCAGCTGATTGAGAGACCACTTTTAAGTTCATGTGTTCATTTCCGAGGCAGATTATATTGTCTGAAATATGAGCATTGTGGATGCTTTCTAAATGCCAGGCTTTTAAAAGAGTTGGACTTTTGACATTAAAAGAAGAAACAGTTTTCATCTACAAGGTAGATGGGTTACCCAGAAGGCATGACAGATGCACACAGGAACTTTTACCATCTTTTGCTGTCCCTTTCACATGCTTCTAAAGTGTACACCTGAGCCTTTTGGCAGTGATTTTTAGCTTACTTTTAAACAGTACTACCTTTTATTTTTCTGTCCCCCCTCCAGTATAAGTGAATAGTTTTATCATTTAGTGATGTTAGACAGTTTGATGCTAGAGTAGTCACAGCCATGTTTATAAGCAACTCTTGCTTGATGTGGTATTCAAGATGGACTCTAATGTAAAAAAAAAAAAGTAAGTATAGCTGTTGGAGATAAATGAAAGCATATGTTGAAAGCATTATAAATACAATGATTTTTTAAATTTTTGTTTAAGTCACTGGAATATCAGTCCAGCTTCAGATCATAATATGAAATTCTTTGTTTTAGCCTAACAATGTTTGCACATATACCAAGCACATTTTACATCTGGTGAAGAAATTAGTGACTTCTTTTTGGGCATGTATATATGTATGTACACATACTAATGCTTTGGTTTTTTAACCTGACATAAATATGCACACACACACAAGGTTGCTTGCAGATTCACTATTGAATAAAATAGGTCTCTTTATAAAACACAAGGAATACTTTATATTACCCTCAAATTTTCAGCTATGTTAAAGCTTTTACATTGATAGTAACTAAATCTAGTCCATCCGTGAACAGAATATTTTATCAAAGTATAATTTATATCCTACTGCCTTTAATGTAGTAAAATGCTCCTAAGCTTTGCAGGAAAGTATCTTCTAAATTCTGACATTGTTTTGTACTGGTAATAATTGAATTTTTGCATTCCTGCTCCTTTAATAGAACAACCTCATGGTTCCACTCTCCCTTGAATCTCAGATTTTGTATTCCTACCTCTAGAAAATGTAATTATCTCCATTTAAAAACTGGAAGTAATTTAAACCAATAAATTACTTCAAATAATTGGGAAAATACTTTGTTTGTCATCATCTGAAGCAAATTTATAATTTATAATTAATCATTTGTCTCATTATTTTAAGAAAGTCTTAAAAAAAAAAACATATGAAGAAATCAACAGTTCTTAGACCCTTATGTGTTTTTTTTTAACCTGTGCAGTCAACAATCTTGAAATTATACCAAGAAATAGTCTACAAAATGCAGTCTAGAAATAGTCTACAAAATGAAGGCAGAGAGCAAATGTCACTGGGCTCTTCACCAGTCCCTGTTGCAGAGGAGGAGCAGCACATTTGAGTTGGTAACTCTCCTCCTTAGGTTTTAGCATTTTTGTGCTTTAATTTCCAGTGCCTTAGTGACACTGCAACCAGCGTAGAGATTTATTCCCATGCAAAACAGATTGACTTAGGGTAATTTGAATACTTTATGCATGGATAGATTCATTAGGAAAAGGAGGCAAGGCAGAACTATAGAAAGAATTAATAATCTTGCTAAAGGAGCCATTAATTCCCTATAGCATTGGAGGCTCTTTTCATTGAGCAGGGGAAAGGACAGCTGATTTTGCAGAGCCCATGGAGCTTCCAAAGGCATCCTCTGTTCTTTGTCCAGAAAGAGATCACAGAGATGACTTTGCTTTGTCTTCTTCAGACATTTAATGTGCTTGGATCATTTCTGGCTTTGTTAGCTTAGAATCACAAAATGGTTGAGGTTGGAAGGGGCCTCTGGAGGTCATTGTTTCCAACCCCCTTGCTCAGGCAGGGTTGCACAAAGCTGGTTGTCCAGGACCATGTCTAGACAGCTTTTTGAATACCTCTACAGATAAAGACCACAACCTCCCCTGACAACCTATTCCAGTGCTCAGTCACCCTCACTGTAAAATACCTCCTGTCTTCCAGTTTATGCCCATTGCCTCTGGTCCTCTAACTGGGCACCAATGAAAAGCTCCTGGTCCTGGTCTCCTTGCATCCTTCTTTCAGATATTTCTGTTCATCAAGGAGATCCCAGACTGGTCTTTGCTCCAACCTTTCCTTGAGTCTCCGGAATGCAGTGATTCAGTCAATAGCTTTTTCCAAGGATATATTTTTTACCCATCAGGTGTGCCTGACCCGCCTTGGGTCAGGTTTAGCACTCTCCCACAGCAGCACCGGTGCCAGGCTTTTCTGGACTGCTGCACTGTGGAAAAAGAGAGGTAAATCAGCAAATTTGGGTAAAAGTTGAGAAAACTTTCGTGCCTGCAATTTCTCTGTCAGACTTTGCTTCTGGAGTGACTGTTTTATGATATCCAGGTACTAACTTGGAGTTCCAACCTTATTCTGGAACACCCTGAGCTGTAGTAATGTAGATACTTTACTGATACAGAGATGCAGAGAGCAGCAATCTGAATGTGACATGAGAGAATAAAAAAGGTTAGGTCAAAAGGATGCAGTCACTAAAAAGGACCACATTTTAAAAAAGAAAAACCCAAACCTCTAGAAGTGGGGGTTAATTTTCTGCCCCTTCTGTGTGTGCATGTGTATAGTCATTGCTTTAAAATTTTAATTTAGAGGCATTTAGGAATGAGGCTGGGACCTTATGATTGTTTTCCTGTGATACAGACATATTTATTATTCATTGCAGTAATTACTGTGTAATATTTTATACTAAAACTTGTTCACTTTGCACAATCAGGAAATGCTTAGGAAGTGGCTGATTTAACTGTTCTATTTTTAGCTATGTTCCAAATTATAGTGCACAATGTTAGGGCTCTCATACTTGGAGCTTCTAGTAGGCTTTTTACCACCACACTGGTCAGTACATTCTCATGGAATTTGACATGTATTTTTCCAGAGCTTTGGTGCATAAATTGTTTATAAAATAAGATTTTCACCCAGAATTTTACTTATTGTATGCTGTTTCCAAGGGGACCATGTTTCAGGATTCTCCTAATGCTTTTATCCCCAAGCTTCTCTGATCAAGAAAGTAATTTATTGCTGATTGCAGAACTCTTGAACTCAGTCTGGCAGCTGCAGTGTGAAACTTCTCTGATCCAGTCTCCTAGTTACTTATTTACATATCATTTGAAATTATTTTCAGGGCTGTTTGAAAACCTCTTGACATTGCATTATCCGTGTTTCAAATCTTATGGTGATTTGTTTTTTCCTCTCTTTGTATTTCAGATAACAGACGAGTGACTTTGGAAAGGTCTCGGTCTCGCCACAATGGAACAATTGCAGCCGTATGATTCTTCTCATGCCAAAGAATTAGTGAATTGATTTATTTACAATTAAATGGATGTACTTTGAAAAGAGTTTATCATACAAATTGGCAATGATCATAAAGGAATACTGGTATTGATTAAGTGAGGTGTATAAATATTTTGTATTTTAAAAGCTATTGCTAAATAATCCACATACTGTATCTTATTACCCCAACTACCAAGATCTGTAAACAGTGTTAAACAGTAGGATATAGTTTATTTTCTTTTTTTATTTTCTTTTTCTTTTTTTTTTTTTTTTTTTTTTTAAGCTGGCAACTTACATGAAAGGAGTTGGGGACTTCTAGGTTATGTTTTATATGGGTAAGAAAATAACAAGTTTGTGGAAAGAATACAGCTGTGGATTCCATTTGCAGTTCTGATTTGAACATGAAAGGAAGAAATAATAAAACTGTATGTTAATAAATTCAGAGCTGAGCTGAGCTGGTCTACATTATCAGAATCTTTTTTGTAACCATGAAAAAGCAACACATAGCCCCAGTCAGGTTGCTGAAGATCTCAGTGTAAAGCCTGGTGGATTCAGCTATTTTGGCTGCAAGTAGGATATACCACATATCTACACTTCTGGTGATATGATGATGTATAGTTACTTACCACTGCTAAGGAAAAAATAAAACAGAGCATAGGATTTTACCAAAATTAAATTATATCAAGGGCAGGATATGTTTTTAACTGTATTTAAGGAGGAATTTTTCTAATTATGCACTTATATATTCTTTATAGAGATATTTGGGGGGAGGTATGATTGTCCTATTTTAATTCTGCTACAAAAGAAACAAAAACCTTTGTGTAGGTTTTTTGAGACAAGCTACATTATGAAATTATTCAGAACTGCCTCTGAGTTTTTCCTCCATTTCTCAGGTAAAATATGGAGCGGGATCTCTCCTGGTGGATTTTAGTGCTGATGGGTTAGCAGCTAAGAACAAATTTTCTACCTGGAGCAGTGATCACTGATTGCAGCAGTTTGATTTTTGGGAAGCTCCTCCCATTCTGCTTTGTATACAGGGCCCTGCACTGCAGTACCTCAGGTGAGCAGTCAGTGTAGTAGCTGACACTGTCTGTGTTCTGCCACTCAAGGGGAAACTCTAGTTCTACAGTTCCCTTCTCTCCCCAGTTGAATGTACAGTCTGTTTGGTGTTCAGGGCAGTCTTCACCATCCTTTTTACTGAAGGTTCATTGCTTATCTGGATGTGATGGAGGATGTTAAGTGGGAGTTCCAGTGGAACTACTCATCCATTGCTCAGCTATAATGTTTTTAAAAGCAGGAATACACTGTAGTAGATGGCACTTGTTCTCAAGATATTACTGCTTCTCACTGATTGATGAATTATTATGAATACTTTCATTGCCTGATGTTATGGGGAACCTTTTTTTTAAAGATATATAAAGAATATTTGGAAGATAAGGTGTCACATGGTTTTCTGTGCACAAACTGCTAGCTCTAGAGGAGCCTTCAGTACTGGGGCAGTGTAACTTTGCACTACTGCTTGAGCCAAGCATCTTTGTACAGTAGATTCTTTTTGCTTTTCTGCTAAGATACTCTTAAGACTATCTGACTAGTTTGGGATAAATCCTCACGATTTCAAACTACAGTAATCAATATCCAATTATTGTAAGAAAAGATTTAGTTCTCTTTCAATCTAGTATTGTAAATTTTATTTTTTTAATTTTTTTTTATTGTCTTCAAAGGCAACAAGGGGTTTGCCCATTGCTATTACTCTAAACATAGGAATGCAACTGAAGCCTAGTGAAATGTGTGCTGTCAGGTAATACTCTTCCTAAACTGTTTGGAATTTTTTGCGCTTTTAGTAAGAAATTAAAGAGTTATATGGTACTTCAGGAAAAAAAAATGCATGCAACAGGATTCTGTCTCCTTGTTTATCAGTAAGAGATACAAAGAATTCTATCCTGGTTTGTGCAAGGTCAACATCAATGTTGTATTGAAGCATACCTTGTTAAAATGGAATTATTAAATTTACAGTTATACAAATGTGCTTAATGTACAAAGCCAGTTTAAAGGGATTAGGTTCATAATTTTTATGTAAAGTTGTAATACAATCAACAGTGTATTAGAATTCAGATTTTAAAATTAGCATTTTGCTGGGATTTACAAGTATTGGTATAATCTTTATATGTGAAAACTCGAAAGACTGCAAGAGAATCTTTATACTGTAGCAGGAATTATTAGTGCACGAGTTTTTCATTTCCATGGGGTTTTTGGTTTGTTTTTAAGCTGTGTGAAAGCTGACTACAGATTATCAAAAACCAAATCTTAGGAAAAGAAAAAACAATTCCAAAATAACATCACCACCTGATGCTTCTATTTTGCTACTATTTTTTTCATATTTGAAACATTTATATAATTTAATGGACATATCTGTTAGAACAAAAGTGTCTTTCAAAGGAAAACTAGTTTAGAAGGTAATTTATGTAAATATAGGGTGCTCGTATTTATGAAGTCTAAAATATTTTCTGAAATTGATGCTGGTCACTTTGTCTTTTGATAGTTTTTCAGTCTATATTGAATTGCAGATATTTTTAATGTTTTTATTATTGATCTAATTTTCAGAGGTGTCACATGTTTATCTAGAAGTGTAGAAGAGTAGCACCTTTTTCAGAAATGCACTTGCCTTATTTTCTAATTTTAAAAAATGAAATATATTAGTTAAATTATATTTGTATTCAAAGTAATCCCAGAAAGAAAATCGCTGGAGGGTTCATACATAAATTTCTTGCTAATTATGTTTCACTATATGTCCTCTGAGACATTACATTAACAATATACCAGCACATCTGTTTGCATTCACATTTTACCAGTTACAAGTACTGAAGAGAGGTTGTTTTTGTTTTTTTTATGATGTTACACTGTTTACATTTCTTAGTTTATTTAAGAGGAAGATAATCTTACCTTTTCAATGAATTGAACTAAATTTGCAATTGACATGGGAATTAAATTTTTTAATCATATACAAATATAATCTCTGTTGCTTAACTACTGGCTGTACAGATCAGAAATGTAAAGACACTAGACATTTTTTGCTCAAGTTTTATGCAGTTTACTGGAAAAAAAAAAAGTGCAACACAGTTTGTCTTGTATGTTTGTTTGTGATTCAACAAATATCCTTTCCCAGAACATAAGTGATGTTTGGTTTAAGTGTTAACCATATTATGAACTGATGTGAAAGCCAAAACAAAATTAGTGCCTCGGAGGGCATTGACTAACAGCTTCAGGAAGCATTCCCAGAAATAATAATAAACAACATAATTTGTTCTGGTTTTAGACAACCATGGTCAATATGAAAAATGTTATCTAAAAATTATCTGTTCTTTCTTGAACATTCAGAGACAAAAGTAAGCAATCTCATAGTTCCCTTCTGTAACATGCAAATAGTTATGAATATCTGTATATTTCCTCGTTTTTGTGTGTGGTATATGTACTACCTCAGACAAATGCTGTAAAAAACACAATGTTTTCATGGTTTCTATCCAAACCACAGTTCATCAGCGACCTACTTTATATTCATCCCACTATACACAAATGGTTTGCAAAAACTGAGAATCTGGCTGAGTTTTTGGTTTGACTCTGGAAATTCTCCTCTAGCTTTCCTTAAGAAAACTTTTGCATCCCTCAGGCAAATCCTGCTTTGATGGATGAACTGAGTACTTCCTATACTGAGAATGATCTCACTGGTAAATATGTCAAGCTGGTACTAGTTCCGTGGGAGCAAACTTACCTATAGATGTAAATTGCTTCTTATCCATTAAGCAGAGGCTTGGCTGAATTATACTTCAATGTTTGCCTTTGAATTGCTGAGAGGTCAGGCATGACAAATGCCATAAAGCAATGTAAAGCCCACCTCTCCTGTGCCATACTGTACCTGCAAGTTATTAATCTTAAAATACACATTGTAAGAAACCTCTCCATCTCTCCTGCAGTATCTACACACACACCCACGCATGCACACAAAATGTAAATAAATGAAAATCAAAGCATTTAAAGCCAAATCCCTCAGCTTCAGGTGTCTCTATTTCAGATCACATATTGCTTTTGTGCACAAAAAAAAGGGAGTTGGTGTAAGCCTGTGAATTCTGCAGTCCTGCAAGCTGTCACTCAGCACCCACTGATGTCATTAGAAGAATGCTAAAGGAGAAAGATGTTCCTGTAGTGCTGCTTTTAGCACTGTTGAGGTGATACATATGCCACAGAATGTGAACAATGACCTATTACAGTTTAGTCATCTGCTGTCATGCACCATTTGGTTTTTCTTTTGGAGGTCACGTGACTCCTGATGCCAAAAAAAAAAAAAAAAAGAAAAAACAAAAAGTGACAAAACTCATGCATTTCTATTTTTTAAACAGCTTTGTGTTTGTATGTAATGTTTAAAATAGGAATTTGATGAAATCACAGCCTGGCCATTGTTAATCCATGTATTCTGAAAACTGTAATAAAGATATACATAACGTGATTGTGGTAGGTGCGCCCATGTTTTACTTCTTTATAATGATTATTATCTAATGAGTACCATCACCTCAAAGTCTGTGTTTGTTATATGAAACTATCACACTGAAATTACTTTCCATTTTAGCTTCACAATATTTTATGCTTTTTTTTTTTTTTCTCTAGGGTGTCATTTGATTTAATTTGGGGTAAAGGTTGAGTTTTCCTGTGGAGAAGGACTGAGAAGCAAAATAATCTCAAAAAGCATAGAGTTAAAAAAGCCCCCAGCATTTAATCATGGTGGTACAATTTTATTTTTTAAAAAAATAACAATAAAAGGGAATAATTAAAAAACTTATATGGGTCCATATTTATTTTAGGTAGATAGATTCCAGTATAGCCTCTTAAAGACAGACACCCAGTCTGTCAGAGAGCTATTGGTGGTTTCCAAATGATTTCCTTCACTTGGTCACAAAATGGTCTTGACAGATAGAAACTGTTCCCTTTAAAACTGTATATTGCACCTTAAGCAGGTTAATGGTGGCACCACAACAGATTGAACCACACAAAACTATAGTGAGGCAGCACTGAATTTCTGCAGTGAGTACTTAAGATTCCCACTAAGTGGGATTCTAGTGACTCTGATCAGGCATGTTGATGCCACACTCCTAAAGAAACATTAATATGTGGAAGAGACGTGCCAAGGGATGGTCCAAGGCACCATGTTATTTTTAATGAACTGATTTACTGTTACAATGCACTACTAGATGTATGGTGAAGTAATAGAGGTTTAATTTCTTCTGAGATGAACATCAAAAAAGGAAAATGCTAGGACTGTCATGATTAAGAAGAATGTAGTAACGGTGTCCTGCATATACCTTATCTTATTCCTTATTTTTAGGTAAATGTTCCTGACTTCCTATTGTGAGGGTCTACATCATCCTCTCAGATATTTTGCCTTTGGGAGATTGGCAGGCAGAATTTGTCCTGAAACAAGTACCTTGATACCTTTCCCAATAGTAATTATTTCTTTTGCTTCTTCACATGCTTAAGAAATCTGTATGTGAACCTCAGAATGATAGCAAGGGGTGGCTCTCTGCCACATAGAATTCTTTCTTATATTTGGATACTTTCTGTAAATGTGAGCTATACACTTCCCCTCTATTATTTCTCCAGTCATCATATCAAAATTAGCCTTTCTACATTTTGTAATGGAAGTCAATATTACTGGGCTGTAGTAAAATTATAAAAACATTCCATTGATTTGCTCAGAAGTATTTGTTAAGCACTTAATGGCTGTAATCAATCCTTTTCACTGGATGAGACACTAAGATTAAGAAGGAAAATCCAAATAAGGGTGGTTTGTTTTTTTTTTTTCCCTGTAGGCTGTGAGCGAGCACTAATTTAGTCCACTTAAATTCACAAGGTACTGAAAGCTGTTTATTTGTGTTTGGGTAGAAATTAGGCCAACCAAAAAGCCCATCTGAGGGGCAAAGGATATTATCTCGGGTGTCATCCTAACAAAATCACAGCTTTTCGATTTTAACTGGATCTGCCCCTGCCTGCCCAGGGCACAGGCAGAGCCAGCCTGCCCCAGCCTGTGATGCTCTGGATGGACAGCAGTAGAGCCAGGTCTTCAGGCCAGGTTTTTATAAGGGCAAAGTGCCCAACTCTTTTCTGTTGAAATAACTGATCTCTGTGTCTTAAGGGGGAAATGATCTGTGAGGCACAGATGACTGATGACTGTGAGTGCCTATCTATTTTTTATAGTGCTTTAAGAAAAGAAAAAATAAATAAATAAATAAAAAGAAGACCTGGTCCCCACAAGACCTTGGTCAGATCTGGTGTCAACAAGCTAATTCTAATTGCCATTGGCATTTGATGAACTCTACAAACTCGAACCTCTGACCTGTAGAAGTTACTCCTGCAGTGCTCAGGAATCTCTGCTTTTAAATGGTCTTAGAGAGTACAAGGATGACTTGAAGAAAAAAGATCAGAGTAGTGATTCAGTGGTGTTAGAGATTCATGTCAGGCTGTTCCTGCTTCAGCACTTTGGTGATGCTGATGCCCTAAAGTGGCTCAGAAAACTGTTGCATTTGTGGAAGAAATTGTAAATGAAGACGTTTATCTGCTGGAGTAGCAAAGAGTAAAAAAGGATTACTTTGTAGAGATAAAATCAGGTAGTAACAAAAGGTGTATATATATGTTATAAATCATGAATGAAGTTGTAAATTTAAAGAAATAGCATTTTAAATGCAGTAAGGCTCGATTCCATACTTACTCATATGAAGTTCTTCTACTTAAGTGGTACAGGATTGGTGAACTTGAATAACAATAATATTTGCAGATTTAAAAAACAAAATGTAGAGAGAATTCAATGTCTGAATTCACTACCAGGAAGAGAAAGGAGATTACAAAGGCAAAAGGTAATGACATACCTGTAAAAAGGCCTTTGCACTATAGGTAATGAGTGGTACTGAAACCAGACAGAAAAACAGGGAAGGCAAATTTACCAACATGCATTTGGCTCTGTGCATAATGGATTTTGGAACTGATCTGTCCCACCTTAATGAGGATCATGGGATTTTGAAAGCTGTGGTAGCATAGAATGGCCAAATGAAAATTGTGCTCCAGAAATATTTCAAACTTCTGTTAACCCAAGAAAGATCTAATTTAATGTTTGGCAGTGTTTGTGTGTAAATGTGAGACGTGTTTTACCTGAAACAGATTAAAATCTCTTCCAATAGGCTGCAGCTTCAATTCTAGAGAACAGTAATAGAGCAAGATTTAAGGAGTTCAAACACCACCTAAAAAAGAGTAACACAGTATTTTATATAGCTTATTAATTCTGTGTCTGTGAGATGGCTCTTGAAAGAGTCCTATCACCTTAGGAGGAGATGCATTTGCAAACATTAATAAAATAATTTTATTTCAGATAGTGTAAACAAGTCAAAACTAAGAGGGTTCTTACATTTCACCTGAATATATTGCTCTCTGAGTATTTTGTTCTCCATTGCATTTCACTGTCCAGAATGCTAGGAACTGAAGCTTAGGCTTGCAGGCTGCCTATGTATTATTTATAGGGAGAGAGAGGATCTTACAGTGTTGCAAGCAGTCTGCCCAATGAGTTACCTTTTTTGCAAAGGTGTTTGAGGCATAGGAATAAACTGAGAATGGTTGAGACTGTGATTTATTTATTTTTCTAGGTCTGGGGTTTTTTTTAATCAGAGAATTTTAGCTCATCACAGGAGATTGCTACCAGTGAAGAAAAAAGCTTCGTATAAGTAGGAACGTTACAGTGTAAGTCAGTTGTCATGGCATAATTAAGTCTAAAAAAATATTTTACTCCCTCTTTATGATAAGTGTAAAATTGAACAGCATGATTCGGTGAGGTTAGACAGTTTCTACAGAGGTTATAGTGCTTTCTTTTTATTTTCTTTTCTGTTGTCTTTTTCCTTTTTTTTTTTTTAAAGGATCTCAATACCAAATGAACAACAGAAAAAGCTGACATTTAATTATTATAACTGAGAAACACTCATCCTCTTTAAATAGTGGATGAGAAGGATATGTAAAGAAGATCCTCATCCGTACAGTAATGACTCTTCTTTCTTCTGTTGTAGTTCTCACTTTTTAATCCAGTTCTACCCAAGGGAAGCCCCAAACCGCAGGTGTTGGGACGTGGTTCATGGGCTGGAGCCCTGGGAGCAGTTTGTGCTCTGGCTGTGCTTGTGCTTCTGGGCACTCCTGGTCCCTGCCCTGGGAGCTGTGGAGGGGGCAGGTGTGGCATTTTGGGTGGCAGGTTTCAGAAAGGAATTTTAGAAAGCTGTAGGTCAGTTCCCAGCAGGCCAGGAATTAAAAGAAGGAGGAAGGGAATTCTCTCTGCTATCCTGGATGGAGGGAGCTGTTGCTTCCAGTCCGTTTTACACTGTAGGCTCAGGAAGGCATCACTGCACCCCTTTGGGCATCTTTCAGCTTTCTCTGCACTTACAGTGTTTATAAGGTTAAGAACCATTTAAAAGTAATTAGAGGTGATTTTCAGTTGTACTTGAACAACATGAAGCAGTTCTGTGCAATATACAGAAGAGACCCATGTATAGATAGACCCTAAAGCTGGTGGTGATGGTTCTTTGATTCTGTTCTTAGCTCAATTACTAACCTGGAGTCTTTGTCTTTAATTTCATCAACTTTAAAGTAAAGCTAGATTATCAAAATTTGCACCAGATTAGGCTGTTACCTGCTTGATTTTCGATGGTTGGTAAATAAATATCCTTGCATTGACTAGATAAGTTGGTACAAATTGATTTTGTCTTCCTTCTCCTAGATAAGACATTAGCAAATTTCTGTAGTTACTGCATGAACCTATTTACATTTCCTCAGCACTTAACAGTGAATTGCAGTGGAAATTTTAAAAATACTGAAAGTAGTGATGTACTCAGAGGAAATACAACAAACACTTCTCATTGTTAATGGCCTGCGTGTGTTGTTTGAAACAAAAATTTGTATTGATGCACTTTAGATACATGAGTTTATCACTGAATTATTGGTGCTGTAATGATATGCAAGTGTCTGCCCCAGCTCCATGATGTTGCACAATGTTCATGCTTTTTGTATTGATTGACTCAGACCACTGTTCCTCAAACCCAGTAGGAAGTCTTGCAGCCTGATGCAGATGCTGAAATGTGATTATGTTATGATGGAATGGAGCTTATTCAGCAATTCTGTGATTATTAAGGTAATGAGGGTAATTTACAGCCTCTTACACCCTACTGGTACCAGAAGCTAAAATGTAGGTATTAGGAGAACAAAACACTACTTCAAGAGCTAATAGGCTCAAAAGCACATCAATTTCTGGTACATGGTGATAAGATGCAACCTGTAGTACATTTAAATACTCATATTCTGAAGTTTAAACATAAATTAATTGTGGTGTCGGGTGCTGAAAAATTCTTTTGTAAATTCTTTATCACAAAACTGTGCATGGATTCTGATGGAGGGGAAATAGTTCCAAGTATCTAGTTACTGAGACTTTAACTAAACATAATAGAAATGCATTTTGAATCATCTACATGATGGTTGCACAGTACAGTGACTTTATAAAAATTAATACTCTGCAGTCATTCACAACAACAGCACAGCTTAATAATTACTTTATGGTAGCATTCCTACTCAAATGGGTGTTCAAAGTATTCATTAATAGAAAAGAGCTATCTCCAACTGAAGTGACTGGGAGCCAAGTGTCTAATTTCTTAATAGTGAAGAATCAACAAAAAAAGGAAGTAGATTGGTGATAATCATCTGTCAGTCTCAGCTTTCAATCATATGGGTAAAAATAATTCAAGGAACTTCATGATTTACACTGGAAAGCAACATTTGGTGTAATGAGTAATGCCAGAAAGGATAGAAAAGAAATAATGAGGAAGAGCAAAATACACATAAAGTGGTGTTACAAAGTGATATATGAAAGCTGGTGTTTCAGAAAGAAATGAAAATACATAAATGTCTCAAAAAGAAAATTGGAAATTGGTAACACAGAGAGAAAGGTCTGCTATATTAAGTAAAAAAAGGAGCAAACTCACAACATATGGTTAGTTTTATCATCTAACACAAGGTGTTGCTCAGCTCTCATCCTTCAGTTTGCAGTATAAAAACCCAGCATGTTTGTCCATAAGGTTAATTCTGTTGCACAGCCTGTGAAAGGTGCCAATACTGGGGGAGGGCTGTGGGGAGGGGTTAATGTGCTCAGTCAGCCAGATCTGGCTTCCAACTGTCTGCATTGCATTTTTAAAATAATAACTGTTTTTTTTTCTTGCCTGCTGAAATTTGGTGGTCATCCTTAGGCATCACTGGCACAGCACTTCCCCAGCAAAATTCAGGCCACGTCTCTGTAAAGCAGAGGATGTACCAGCTGTGAGTAATCTCTGAAGAAATCACTTAAGAAATGCCATAAAGCAGCACACATGGCTTAGGAAGCAGGTTTCTCTCATGCCACTTTACAAATGTAAAGCTAAATTTAATTTAAAGGAGAAACTGCTTGGCCACTGGGGTACTTCTGTATCGTAAGACTTCTGTCTGGGCTGAAGAAAGGTGACTTAGTGCTTTTTTAAACTGGAATTTTTCCAGGATGTGTTAATAATAAACTGAAGTAGACACAAGTGGCAAGAGCACAGGTATGCTAAATAATTCAGCACAACCTATATCAGGTGCTTTTGCCAGTTTTTTGTATCTGTCCTTCTATTTTCTTCCTAAATAATTTTATTTCTGTAATCTTACTTTTACAGAAGCAACCGTTTAAAGAAACACTAAATCATAGGCTGTATAATCTCTTTTACACAAAGGAACAATTTGAAAAGGATAAACTTCATTTTTATGGGTTTCAGTGAACTGTATCAGGGAGGTGTTGTCTTTTCCCATTCATTTGGTTACTGGGTTTGCCTTGACCTCACAGTGTGTTCTGTCCTGTAAAATCTTGAGAGGTCTCGATTCCTGCATTTGCCAAGGAGCTGACACAGTAAATCAAAGGTCTCTTGATCTGTTCCCTTGTATTGTCCAACAAGTGACTCAGAGTTTTGCAGATATTCATCTCTGAGCTACACAGACTCAAACCTGAGGGTCAAGTGCAGTTTCTTGTGAAGCAAAATTTAACACACTAAATGTAAAGTAAATAGAACTTGGATTTAATCTATTTTTTTTTTTTTTAAATCCTATTTCTCATCTCTTTGGTTTGACTCTTAGAAAAATTTTGCCTTTGTAGAAAGTCTTATTTATACATATTAAAATACCAGGTTAAAGAGTTGTGCCAGGATTAATCTTAGATATTGTTTACTACTAGGATTATTCACCTAACCAGGTTGCTGGTGTTGCTCACTAATTTCACCATTATTGGTTTTCAGTTTGGGCCAAATTACATTTGAGGAGAGGTGTACCCTGTCCATTCCAGCTAATGCATGTCAGTGATCAAGGCAGGTAAGAGCCATCAGTCCCTGCTGATGTAGTTAAGCAGGGGAAGCCTTTAATATAAATGCTGCTGTGTCAGCAAAAATTTATTTTTACTGTAGTATATATACTCATGGAAACAAATTACATAAATCTGTCATCAGGAAGTTATTTTTCTTACAAAGTGTACTAGCTTTCCTACATAAATAAAGCATTTGCTCCTAATGAAGACATAGCCTGCCATTTTGGTACAATCCAGTAGCAACACAGTCATAATTATCTTTCATTTTTATTTTAATCAGATTTCCTTCATGGAGGAGCTTGTTGCAGATACTTGACTCTAAAAAGGAGCAGATGTGAAGATCAGGTAGGTTCTGCTGCCTAATTTGAACCAAAAGGTTTCTGTTGAATTTCAGGGTTTTTTTTACCTGTGGAGCAAATTCTGAAGTCTTTTGCTTTCATGTGTTTCATCCAGTATTCTTTCAGTTAGTTTTTCTCTTCCCATATAATTTCAGTTGCCACTGTGGTGACTGCATATTGCAGAGCAGAAAATTGAAGTTACTTGGTGAACATCTGCACTATACATTTTTAGACTGGAAAAGCAAGGAATATCCAACAGAATGTGTGGGAAAATCTCAAGAAACCAAATTCAGCCAACTGTGAGATTGGGTCCTCATACTTTTGATGGAAGAAGCCATCTCCACTCCTGTAGGTAGACTTCACCCTGGTGAGGCCCTTCATATTGGTATAAACCTGGAAAACATATTTCTTTAGTCTCTGCTCATCAAAAAATGGCTATTACTGAAGGTGCAGAACTAAACAAGGATCTTAGTAGTGTGGAAATCTCATCAATACAGCTTCCAGTGGCTCTTCAAGCTGACTGCAATGTGTTTTCTCTTTCTCACTCTCCAGAATATTTTTCTGAACCAGTGAGGTTGAGTTAGGTGCAGTGGAGAGAAATACTCAGTTTTATGGACATCTCTTGAGGGGGCAGAATTGACCACAAGAGAGAGACTGACAGAATTGTCATTAGTTTATTGATGCAGCATGCTAGGAACCAGAACATTGTGTCCTAAATGTGAAGGACTTTTTACTTAGCACAAGGGAGACAGCAAGGTAAATATGCATGGGGGGATGAGGGAATGTACGTTCCCTATGCCAGTGAGCAATGACAAGAGTTGTATTCATCAGTGATGCAAGGGTAAAAGCAGCAGAGGTTTGTATTTCTCAGAAGGCATTGCTTATTCTGGCAAAATGTAAATACATCAATCCATAACTGCCCAGCACGGTGTGATTTGAATAATTATTTTGCCCCCAATTTATTTTTGGTGCAATTTAACGTTGATGGAATTAAAAGCCAATTGTTTAACTGTAGGGTTTGTCTCCTCTGGCTGGCTGGCTGAATTCCCTTCTCAGAAAATCTCAGAAAAATGAAGCTTGTTCTGAATGTGTCAGTGTTAAATGTATCTAAAAGTGCTACCTTACTCTAATATTTTTGTACTTCATGCTGGGCCCAGACTTTTTACAATGTTTGTTGTACAAGACAATGATATAAATATCCAACACAGAGACTAATTAAAAAGTCTTCCATATAGCTTCTCACTGGCTGCAATTTAGAATAGGAGTTGCTATACTGTAAACAGTATTTGCATTTTGTTATGAATATTTTGCATAACTTTAAGGATGTTTCCTTTATCCCCAGGAGGGGCTGTTTTGAGCCCATGATGATGTACTGTGCAGTTTCCATAAGACAGGAAAATTTGCTTAGCATAGAGGCCAGTATCACAGCACACATAACAGCATTCAAGCAAAGAGTGTTTTGTATCAAAAATGTGTATACATTTGCATTTTGATGCAAAAAATCTACTTAATCAGCACTGCAAATGAAGTCCATAACAGAGGCAGTGCAGCATTCTGTGAAGCTGGAAAGTTCTGTGTAATTTGTGAAAAACTACACATTTTCAGTCCTATGCTTCCAATTTTAGGGCTTGCATTTCTAAACAATATAGGAAGTCTAATCAGGGAATCTCACTCAAATGTCAGGCTTCTTGTCTGTAAGGTATTTCCACTCTTAAGTGTAGTGCAGAATGTCACTGTCATTCCAATTAGTGCAGCTGATGGGTATTAAATTTGTTTTCTTTGACATAGTACAATATTTTTGCTTCAAGCCAAACATTTTGTATGAGATACAGAAACACCACATAATTACAACAGATGTTAAGGCTAATGGCAGAAGGGACCTCTAAGAATGTGTAAAATGGAAGAAACCCGCTTTCTAATTTTTGCAGTGTTTCAGCTATAGAAAAAAATCAGAAGTTATTTTAGGAGAATACAGAGATTTGAACCATGCCATCTACATAAATGTTTTACCTGGTTTACTGGTCAGAAATATTATTATGACAACTTTTTCACGTAAGTACACCCATTTTTCACACATAGCTTGTTTGTTTCTCTCTCCTTTTTTTGCCCAGAAAAACTGCAAAGATAAAATTTAAAGAGTCTTACTGTCACTCCCTCTGTTCTTAACTGACTTCCAAATTGGTCTTGGAAAGCTTTAGGATCCCCTCACTATATGGACTCATTCATTTTATTGACTGGAGAAGGCTGCTGGCAGTGAAGCATTTGTAGAACAGTCTCAATCCTCAGGCTAAGAGGCATTTGCAGGTGACTTCATTTGTTCATAGATAAAGGTGCAGGAAGAGGATGCTGGATCCTGAATGCTGGACAGGTGATGTTTGGCTTGAGCTTTATCTTCTCTTAAACCATCATGAAGAATCCTTATAGAGTCCTTATCCAACTACCTGATAGGGGGCCAAGTCCTTAACAGTCAAATATAACTATGGTGCCTTATGGGGGAATATGAAGAATTTGAGAGTCCCAGTGGTTTGCAGAGACACCTGCAAGCTTGCTTGCAGTTTTGGAAGAGAGTTTAGCTGCCTTGAGACTGAGCAGCTCTTTTGCCTGCCATTGAGGCCACACAAATGAAGCACAAGATGATGCTGGCAGGGCACTGGAGATAAAAACAGCAGAGAAGAGGAGGAAGCCTCCATCAACACTGCCTGTTCTTTATATAAATAGACTTTTCTCTCTCTGCCTGTCAGTCAGACGTCCTCCACTAGATTCACATAGGCAACATTTATGCATGCCTAAGTTAACATTTTACCTTGCTGCACTGCATTTCTATTGAAAAACAAGGCTCAGATATTCCATTTGAAATTAGTGGTATGCAGTAATACCAAGAGAGGACAGCTGCTGAACCAAAGAAGCTCCTCAAACAAATAAACACAGTGACACATTGGCACACTTACACTGAGAATGGGACAGCTGTCAAATTTTCATCTGCATGGCAGCTTTCTTGGTAACCCTTTGAGGCAGAAACCTGAGGACCATTTCTATCCTAATGTGCCAGAAAGCTTCAGGAGTTCCTTGGTAACAGAAAATGTTCTGGAGTAGAATGATAGCAAACACTGTAACTCTAAGGGGTGTGAGGAAAGAAGGGTATTCTATATTGAGAATATTTATTTAGAACTATTGGTAAAACTAATTCCAGAAAAATCCCCTTCCTATGTCTTGAAGTAAATGCCACAAAAGGAAATTTTCCAAGGATGGATTTAAATCTCAAGTATTTTCTGGAATATTAATTATTGCTCTGACATTTGGGGAATTATTTTTGTTTCCACCTGGAATGTGTTTCTGAACTTGATGCTACTGTCACATTTTCAACTGGTAACATGACATTCTCAGATATCACTTTTCTGAGATCCAGTGATGACCAGAATTTCAGCCATCATCAGCTTGAAATATTGACAAGCTGCAGTTATGTCAAGTCAAGCATCACTACTTCCCTTTTCTCAGCTGTGCAAGTGAAACCATAGAGCTCTAATAAACACAGCAGACTGGTCCTTTAAGAGACTCAGATGAAATTAAAGCCTAGAAAAGATTCTCATATCTCAAAATTAGCTGTAATCGATTGCAGAGTATAAGAATCTTCAAAGGTGCAGTACTTTTTTTCTCCCCATATACACCCATCACTCCCATGTTTATCTGGGGCTAACAATCCCTAGCATTTAAAACTAACTGAAGAAAGTTGAAGGCTACCCATCAATGCATTGCTGTTCTTTTTGTCTGTTCTTAAACACTGAGCAATAGCAAGAACTGTGAGTGCTTGGGCTTTCCAGATGCCTTTCAGTGAAGTTCAATCCTTAAAGCCAGGAGGGAGCCATTATCCTGGAAGCCAGTGGCTAGGGACAGGGCTGTGTGTGTGTGTGTGTATTCACAGTTTGTATACAAAAATAGTGGCTGTATTTGGCATTAGCAGCCTCTGGGGAAAGCAACAGTGATTATGTGAGAGACACACACATAGGAGTCTGGGATTTCACTGCCAGGCATTTTCAAGTTTGCTTACATGAGCCTTGCCCATCCTGATGCCTGTTAGTATTTGTTGCTAACTTTGAGGCTGAAAACTGGGCAGTAGTGTCCTGCCCTTAGAATTACTCAGGTATTAAGCCCAGTGCTATCAGTCTTACTGGGTGTCAACAGGAAAATTGTGTGAGTGGTGCAAGTTTGCTTGGGGACACAGCACTATTGACTGTAGTGTTCTTACAGCACTCAGCTGCCTTGAAAACTGCTGCCTCAAAACTCTTTAACTCCCAAAGTGACCAGTGAAAACAGTCCCTTTTTCTTTAGATCCTGCTGACCCTTTCTTTGCCAAGCAATAAAAGGGATATGTAAGATATTTGTAACACACTGTAATACAGTGAAAGCTGCTCACATGCAGGTATTAAAGCAGGACATGTCCTGTCAGCTTTTGGGCAAGGCTAAGCTGTGCATAGCAGTGGCAATATGCATGTAGAGCAGAAAGGTTTCTGTGTTCTGCTGCTAGAGATGTATTTACAGTGATTGCTTTGGTTTTTATTTGCACTCTTATTTCTCTGGGGTGAAGATGGTCAGAGGAGGTGCATGGGCTGGGGAGCACTGAGTGCTATTTTCACATTTTAGTATTACTCTTACTGCTGCGTAGGTAATGTTAATTTGTTTGGCAGTGCCAGAGACTCCAGTGAAAGTGAGAGGCTTAAGGTAGAAGAGTAATCATCCTTCTGGGAGAATTAAGAGATCCCTGGCAGAGGAACCCAGCAACACTGTTTTTTTCCCAGCTTCTGTCAGTCCCTCTAATTGTAAGGAGTATGAAATGGAAGCACCAGCAGGGGCACTGAGAAATTAAAACAAACCCCTTCTTCGTACAGCTATTCTATAGCTTTTAATTGAAATGATGTGTGGATGGTGCAAAGCTGCACCAGGAGCTGCAGTAAAAGTTGCAATAGTAATATATTCGGTAGATAAACATAACAATATGTCTTAGAGAAAGTGTGAGTATTCCTTTGTGATTTTATTCTATACCTTTATGAACTTTTCCACAAGAATATGTATAAGAGTCTGGTATATTAAATATATGTCTAATTACTTGTATTTTTAGTGGCTGTTGACAGAATTTATTCCAGCAGCTCTACTTACTCATGTCTGAGGAAAGATACTCTATTATCTACTGCCTGCAAAGTCTACATCTGTTTTTGTTCCATTCTGCTGCCATGTAGCTTTAGTATAGCCAGTAGGAGTTACTTCATTCTGTCAGAACACATAATCATCCCAGGTTAATTCAGAACTTTCCTTATTTCTCCCAGCATTACCCTTTCACATTCATTGCTTCCTTTGTTTTGGGTCACTGGGCCAGGTTTACTGTCTTGCTATTGGAGTTTTACAGCTCACAGTCTGAAACCCCTCCAGTTCTTAACAGATGTTGCAGACAAGAGACATTTAACCACTGGTAAACAGAGCCTTTGTGGCAGGAGGTGAAGAATTGCATTCAGAAACAGAAATGACACAGTAGGATATTTTACTGAGGCTTATCTTACAATTATTTGTTGTTTAGGAAAACTACAGTGTACCTCTCCATTGCCTGCCTTCAGTTATCTCTGGGGTTTCAGTCTCACTGCTTTTTGAGTTTCTAATCAGACAGAGCAAATAACTGATGTTGCTTTAAATCCTGCATTGTGCAGTAGCAATCTTCATTTATAGAATCGTGTATCAGGTCCTGATCATCACTCTGAAAAAAGTGATGGAACTACAAACCCTGTTGGCTGGACTTTTGGTCTAATACAGAATATCCAGCTAAGTCTGGTTTGTAGATGTCACCAAACCTTGACATCAGGCCTGAAGCCCAATAGATCTTTGGGAAAATTGATGAGTCCAAAATCTAAGGAGAATTTATGGCTGAAACTCTTTCTAATAATAGTATAAAAATTCCATTGTTTCTGTAAAAGTAAATGTGTCAACATACTCTTGTGTAACTTCATCAGAAGCAGTAGTAGGAGCTCCTTCCCAACGGGTGCAAGAAGTCCAAAGCAATTCATCTCCTTGACATTGTCAGTTTTCACTGAACTTCTACTCTTTATTGTAATTCATCCTTATCCCTGTATTTTTTTATTATTATTATTTTTTCTCCTGACGTTATTGTGGCTTAAATGCCAACAAAAGGAGAATCTAGATTTGGTTTTGTGGACTAATATTTAGAAGCAAGGATAAATAGAGTTAAGTAGAACTGCTATGTTGACCAATTTCTTTAATCATTCCAGTATAACAGTTTCCAGAGAGTTATCTGTTTCTCTGCTCAGAATATTCAGCACAGGATGGTCACCAGATGTTTCCATAATGTTTAGCCAAGTTAGATCCTGAGTATAGTCTGTGGACCATTAATAATATGTAAGTAAATAGTAGTAATGAGGATCATTCAGAGATTACCTTTCCTGGTGGGAGACCTTAGCTATGAGAAATAGGTGTAGCATCTGGGATGCTCTGTACTCCTGAGCTGTTTGACATCCTCCTTACGTTTGCATTTAACAGAAGAGTAGCGATTTATTACTTATCTTGGCAAATTGGATATGGGAGGTAATTAGAACTGTATTCCCATGAAATTTCATGAGCTTGTAAAAGAAGAGGAAGAACTGTACGTTTCCAGTTCATATGTTCCAATATAGTTGAGAACTGCTATCACCATTTTAGTGGGATAATCTGTACAAACTAGAAAAGGTAACCATCACCAGGATTAGGTTCAGTTTGGACTCAGTGCTTTTTACCAGTTCTTTCTGATGGATAAATAGGCCAGCAAGTGGGACACAACCTGAGATGCAGGAGACCTGTACTTAGTGTGCTGCTGTGCTGTAACCTTGTCTGTGACCTCAGAGCTGGATACAGAGACTTTCCTATGTTGTGACCTGATGGTGTGAGATCAACAACTCTTTCCTTCACACTCCTGTGCAGTGGAGGAAATTAGGAAGTAGAATTTCCAATAGTAAGCACAAAAAAGGGACCTCATCTGCACCAATCAATACGAAATGATTAAGAGGGGGAGGTATATTTAAACATAAATTCCTTGTCAGTTTAGGAGATTGTGTATCTTAGATCAGAATCTTAGCTGGAGTTGAGTAACTGTGCCATGTGTCTCAATAATCATTGCTATTTTCTCTTAATACACATCTAAAGAAAGATGTATTTCATATAATAACTTCGTGGCCCTATCATTTTCTTGAGTGGTGGAAATAATCTTCCTAGAAGCAGGTGGTAGCATTATCCTAGTTTTGTGTTAGCAGTCCTCTGGAGCAGGCTCAGGCTCATGTTTCCTCCTCCTTGAAATATGTTTATTCAACACTTTTTCTCTCTGTAAAATGTACAGACAATCCATTCAGCTGTATTACAGCTGAATTACAACTACTGTATCACAAGAAGCCCTAACCAACTGCTTTTACTCTGGGAAGCTGCTGTGCTTGCTGTGTTTTGTGCAGAGCATGATAATGCATGAAAAGTGTGTCCAGGAAAAGCCCAGTGGGATGCATTGCAGAGACAGGACAGACAGACTGGATGGGTTTAGATGTGACACCTGTGCTGACCCTCTTGCTCTGGTAAAAGTCAGCCCTAAATGTGTGGTCTTTTCAGATATAAGGAAATGTAGAATTTTATGCACTGTAAACCCCACAGTGGTTCCTAGTGTTATGCAGATAAATAGAAGTTGTGAATTTTAAATATATTAATTACTGCAGATTTCATTTCTGCCTGTGATACCGTTGCAGTCAGGGAAAACAAACCTTATTCTATTCTGTCAATGTTGTGTGTGTTCTGTGGATAATTTCAGACTAGTGCATCGACTTTGACACATTTCACAATTGTCTTCTACAGAAAAAAAAAAGTAAATATTTAACTACATTTCCCGAAGTTATTTTTGGCCTCCTGTTTCCCTGATGTTCATTATAGCCTCTTTAGAAAAAGGATGGAGGAAAAAGAAGGAAGCACTTACTGTTTGCCTGACTTCTCTGAGGAAAGCATGAGCAGTCACAGAAGGGACATGTTTTGCCTACTGTCCATTTTCCGGTTCTGTGTCTATTGTTCCATTAAATCTTTAATGCAAAAGCTTCATATGCTTATCTGCTTGATTAAGTATATGCTATCTTCTTTCATCTTCATCTTCATCATTAAACTGACAGTAATTACACAGAATTGAATGTGTGACCTCTAAGTCTTTGCCCCAGTAAGTATACCAGGGAAGGACTGGTTACAGTGTGATGTGCTGTCATCAAGTTACAAAGATTTACTTCCTTCAATTCTGAGACAGCCATTCACATTAGAAGAAGGGTGCAGATAATGACCATTTATTACCTGCAATACAAATCAGGTCTGAATCCTCTGTCTGTGTTGGCATGAAAAATAACCACTACTCTGTGGAGCAAAGGGTGATGACCCACTGGCTAATGAAGTTTCAAAATGAAGCCAGGAAAAAGGATGGGCTTTCAAAGTCAATGAAAAGTAGAGGGAAAAACAAAATTATAAATATTTTATTTCTTTTCCAGGATTAACACTGATTTGGTTTCCTGTTTTTAACTTGCTGTTGTTAATTCAGAATTGCAAAATAGGTTCTATCTAAACCCAAACACTTTTGTTGGAAATTGTATCATGTTGAGAAGGCTTAAAAACATCAGCAACCCCCCATATTAGTCAAACAGAGAGCTCTTCTGCTTTTCCTGGTTCTGTGAGATTGCAAGTTTTAGTTATAACTGACTGTCTTATGGATGAAGTAAGACAGCACCACTTCTGTGAAATCATCCCACAGAGGTTGGCATTCTAAAGCATAACTGCTGGATCTTCAGCTCAAAAATCTAGTTCTGCTTTGCTTTTTCTAGAAAGGAATGGGATCAGACCATGGTGGAGTTTTGCACAAGATCATAAATAAATGTCACTCCAAGCTCTTTTCAGTGAAATTTCTACATCTGTATTTAACACCTTGACCTATGTACAACCCTGTCTAATCAATCACTAATAATTTTAAATGTATGTGAAAACTAGTAAAAGCAGCTCTTCAAAATATTTCTCTGGTAAAGCAGCTTTGATTTAAATTATTCCAAGAGAAGCTATAATGTCACCAGTCAACTTCTAAGCTACTTTTCAAGAATACAGAAGAATGAAAGTTTCTTGGCTTCAGCTTGAAACTATTTCTACTAGCTGCTGCTAAAGTTTTGTTTGTCTACATGACAATTTACCACTTTGGTTGCTAACTTAGATCAGCTGGCACATAATGAGATCAAGTAACAGCTCAGCCTTAAGCTGTCTGTCAGCCTAGGAGCTCTTCTGTCATGAAATAGGAACTAGCAGAGCAGCTTGGATAAATCAGCTTTTGCAGTTGTCGTTTCCTGCTATATGGGGACTTTATGTTCGAAATATCTTGCCTAGATTAGGCACAGATTGATAGCTGTGCTCTCCAGGAATGATGAAGAAATATCAGAGATGTTCATTAGCCAGAGTCAGCTTCTCTGGCCAGTCACTGCTTTGGTTTCCATGGCAGGGGCTCTGACCCATCTCATTCTGCACAGCTGAGCTTACAAGAGGAACAGTGAAAAATTACATCTGCTTTTGTAATGGAGCTGAGCAGAACAAAATTCCTGAAAGCTCTTCACTGGTTGGACACCATTTCTTATAAGGTTGAAGGAAACAAGAAGGCAACATCAGATTTCTTTCAATAGCAAGTTTGTGAAAAGAAAAAGTAGAACAGAAAAAAAAAATGAAAGGAGAAAACTGATTATTTGCAAAGCAATGTGAAATGCTGAACTGTGGCACAGGACTAGAGCAAAGGTTAAAACTGGAGGCTACAATATTCCACAAATCCTAGCCCAAATTTCAATCCCAGGGTACATCAGAGCAATCAAAGCTGCTGTAATTCAAATAGTGGCAGTGCTATACAATACCTCACAAAGACCTTTTTTTGTGATTAGTTCTGCCTGTCAGGGTTACACAGCTCACAGGAGTGCTGCCTGGGTTGGGAAACCACCTGCCCATCAGGCAACACCATCAGACTCTGACCCGGTAGTCCTATGAACTACAACACGTGGGTTCTTTTTTGAAAATTTTCCTAACTTTTCTACTGCATTCCGTCATTGTTTGCAGAAAAGACAAAGTAATTTATTTCTGTTGAAATAAGGCTCTTAAAATTTAAAGGTACAGTCACATGCTAATTTATCTTCATGCATCATATGAAATCTTGTAGTATCTCCCTTTCCAGCTATTCTTCCTTTAAACCCTCCTGTCAGAAAAGCTAGAATTGAACAACTTTAGTTCTCTTAACTGCACAACGAAGGAAAAAAAATACCATTGGCAAGTTTTTTCTGCAGTGAAATGGGCTAATGATACAGCCTTCCTAAGTAATACATCATTCATAGTAATACATCTATGTAGGCCTTCATAGTAATACATCAGATGACTAATGCTGTGGCCATAATATTTCATAGTATTTTATTTATAACAGTTTTTCCATTATTTGTAGTTGTTGGGACACACTTGGATGTGGAAAACAACCTTCCAGAAAGGTTATTCCTAGCCACTCCTGGCAATTGAAATGCATTTCTTTATAATGTGATTGCAAGTAGTGAGCTTAGAGTCCTCAGAAGACTTTATTTACGAAGGCATTTCTGGGCACAAAATGTTCCCATTCTGGTGTAAGATAAGTATTTAGAGAACAGCTAACAGACCATCTGTTGTGACCCCAACCTTAGCAAATGTCTGTTTGTAGTAAGAGTTTTTTGAGGGTGAGCAGAAGATGTGATAGCAAACTGCCCATACTTAGCTTCTGAAGCAGTAGGAGATTGGGTTTAGGATGCTCTGTAATACATTGCATTTGTTTGTGAAAGGAAAACATGGGATTTAGTCTAAAACTCTACATGATGAGGAAACAGAACAGCAGAGAAACCAGAAGGAGGTTTCACCATGATTAAACAGCACTGAATGAAAGGATCTCTACCTCTTGAACCCTGTTCTCTGCTATAGGTACTAAGAGCAAACACCAGGATATACAAAAATGAAAGTAAGCTCAGGTTAATTTTATTCAGTACTAATACACATCCCTAAATGAAATTAAATTAAATTAATTAAATCTTTCTCTTGCTCATACATTGTTAGGAACTGGACTGTGTGGTTTAGGTTTAAGTTTTCTCTTCCTCTTAATTTTTGAGATAATTTTTAAAACCAGTTTTGGAACAGTGAATAAACATCCTGAAATGAGGCATCTGAATAGCAATGTGCTGTGTGCAGTGTTTTGCTGCCTTAGTAAAGTATCAGATGTAGACAGTAACATATCCAGTAGGAAAAAAATATTTTATTAAACTAATTTTGTGGAAGTCTGCAGCCTGTGTCTTTTGCCTGTTCTTGCCTGTCTGTATTCTCATACTTAAGTAACCAGGATCTGCTAAATGGAAGCTGTCCCTATTTTCTAGAGAACTCACTCAGGTAAAAATCCTTACACGTAGATCACTGACTCTAAGGAAAAGTAGATTTCACAGTTGTCCATAAGAATTCTCTGATTTGAAAATGCTGGTTTTTCATATGAGATATCTGAAGTATGAATATTTCCACCAGTGATAAAAGATGAATTAGCTTTCCTCAGGAACATCTCCCAGACCCGTTTCAATATGTCAATCTTGTGCCTGCCATTCATGCCAGAGTGTGATCTGGTTCTGAGATGTGACATATGGGCCCTGAGATTAAACCTCCTAACTTATCACTTACAAATTAATCTAGGATTGAACATCAGATGCATCATAGTGTTTTTTTTCCACCACATCATAAATTGAACAGATTTTTAATGGTATTCTGGCAGGGCACAAATGTAAGACTCAAATCAAGCAAAAATTGTGAAAAAGTAATAGAAATGAAATCAAACACTGTAGGAGTTGGAACTTGAACTTGGGGGGGTGGGGATTGATAGGAGTTTCTTTTGTACTCCTCTAAGAATACTAGAAATGAATTCTATGTTGCAATTTGTGTGGCAATGTGCTGAAGAAAAATAGAGAATGTAATCTTTAACTTGGAATGATAGGATTTCTGACCCCATTTCTTCAAATTCTTGTTGTTCTCAGTCTTGGAGCTACTGTTATTTTTTTCAATGCAGATGTGAATGGAGTAAAAAAAAAAATTATTTCAGTCCAATACTACTTTTTCACTGCTCATCTGAAAACACATTGAAAATCTGAACTCCAACAAGAAGGCCTCGATATTGCAGGTTACTTAATCCCGTGCCAGGCTTTAAGCACAAATAAGCACTATTGGCTTTAACACTGAAGGTCAGCAGTAAATTGAGAGATTTTTGACCACAGTTACCACCTTTCTGCTACTGTGGGGCTCTGCTTCATGATCTTCACAGAAGGCTTTGTAGCATCTGTATAGAAGCAGGGGATAGTTGCAGTTCAGAGTGGGATTTTTTGTTTGTTTACTAAATTTTCACTAAGCCTCTGAAAGAAAAGGAACATATGGACACTATATATAGGAATTATTTCTCTCAAAATGAAGTGCAGCTACCTGTGGGATTCAACAAAGCAGCTGTTTAAAGACCATACTAGTTTATGAACAAGAAATGAAAAACATGATTTTGGGATCACTGTGCAGATCAGCAACATCTGTGTTCAGTACAGCAGGCTGACATCACTTTGTTTCTGCAGAAGTAGAGGATTCAGTTTAAACCTTTGGGATTTAAAACTCATCAAATTAAAGATCAAGCCAGGCACACTGATACTTTGAAGATGGACACTGATGTCATTTTCTTAATAGAATGTCATTACAGCTGTGAGGAAATGGTGAGGCAACCTCCATTGTCATGGTTCTTTTTTTTGCAAAAACTGTAGAAGTGACATTGGAGCTATGTTTAAACATTGCTGAACAGATTCTGCTTAGGAAGTTTTGGGGTGTATGTCAAACTATTAAAGTCAGAGCTCACTAAAAAGAGCTGGTCAGTATAATGCTTCTGTTATATTCCAAGTGAAAGGAAGAGGTAGGAAGAGTCTGTAGTTTGGTGGGCTGAACCTGCTGGTTAATCTTCTGTAACCTGTGCTCATTTCTCTCTCCTTGTAATGATGAGTGGAGACAAAGCTCTTTGTTTACAGCTTCAAGATTATTTTTTCAGTAAAAAGCATTGGCCATCAGCCTTTTTCCCAGAAGTAGCATCGATGTGGTATTCATCTTTTGGTTGAATGGATCAAGTAGTTTAAAATTCCAGTTAGCATTTCAGGCACTTTCATCTCAGTTTTTTACTGTTTACTCATCTATTTTCATCTAAATTTCAAGAACAGGGAGCAAAGTTTGATAGAACTAATTAAAACATTTTATTTAAATAATTTAAAGTAATTTTATGAAAGCTTCCTGAATAAAGACATCAGGACTTAAAGAACTTATCTGCTATTTCTACATGCTTTTCTGTCTGAAGACATGTCTGTGAATTAATATTTCTATAATGAATCTGATGTGACTGCTGATCTCTATCCCTGTAAGACTGAATTGCAGCAACAGCTGAGAAGGCAAACTTAAGCATCAAGGAGTATTTTAAAGGATGGTCACAAATCTCATCATGGAGATAGCCATAAAAAAGCCAAGGAAGCTGACAGGTAGATTTCACCATGGTAATTAATCCTCTCCTTACTCATGTTATCTGTGCCACCACTGAGATGAAAGTAGCCATAGACCTCGTGTAGGACCAAGCTTATAAATAACTATCAAAAATTAGCAACTATGAAATCATTTCCCTACTTGGTTTTCCATTGGGCATGGATTTCAAGTATCATTATAGGAACAATGTAAAAAGTTTGCATAGACTGTTCCAAGTCTCTGTTAGGAGAACACTGATCCCCAATATATCCAAAATCTATTTCTGTAAGCTTTATCTGGCTTAGGCAGCTGATTCAGAAGAAATATGTGTTATTTACATATGAAGAAGAAACTGTAGGAGAACATTTTAAAAGTCCATTTTGATTATATCAGCTGATACACAGCAAAATTTTGGTAGCTGATTGGTTTTGATAGTTTTTGTTCCATATAGAAAAATCAATTTAGCTATCTAGATATTAAAAGAGTTTTTCACTGATATATTTTAATTATTTAACTATGCAATTAAGTCATATTAACATTATGGTTTTATTTTTAATTTTAAAAATTCACAAGTCTTCCCAAATCTTTCATCTTGATGAGGCTATGTATTCGTCTTAATAGGCATTCTGTGAATATTTAATGTTCAAAAATAAAATATACATGTTTTCTCTTTTGGTAAGAGCTTCATGGAGATAACTTTGAAATAGCTCTTTGGGGTACTATCTAATGTATATTTTTTCAAGCCAAATATTTCCTTACTATTTTTACCAAAACCTGGTTACAATTATGGTTTTGGCATTTCTTTAGTTATCTGAGGATGATGTGGTGTCTTTAATAAACAACATTTGTGAGTTAGGAACAATGTGATTCTCATAGAAAATTCAGTAAGAATGTCTTTCCTTAAGATCAAGCTTATAAAAGAGGTTGTTTGAAGCATAGAAAATGCAGTCTCCATATTTGGGTGGGAACTTCTGTCAGCAACAATATAGTACAGTGTCACAATAACATTCCTGGTTATTTTTTGCTTCTTCTCAGAAGGGTGTCACTCTGTGACATTGTTGAAAGATGGTTTTCACAGGAGCTGGAATGAGACAGTTCATAAGTTCATGTGCAGTTCCATAAGATTTAGAGGAAAAGTTTGCAAAGTCATCAGATAGCAGCTGCATCTCCCTGCCTCTTGAGACCTTGCTTTGATTTTAATGAGGTTTTGCAACAGTGAGCCCCTTGCAGCTCCTGTTTCTGATTGTATTTGAGAGCAGTGGGAGTTTCTTTGTACAGTGACAGGATGGTCAACCATCTAGGCTGATACTGCTTTTAGTACAGAGAAAGGAATCCCTGGTTCACTTTGTGTTCAATCTAAGAAATAGCTTTCTGATTTTATCCTAGTGCCTCCTCCCAATAGAACTGTGATGTAAAGCTGGATACTGCCCATGAGTTGGATTCTGTCCTTGCCTAATTCTGCTTGGTGCCTTTCTTCTCCAGTCAGCATCAGTGAGCTTGGATGTTCCAGATGATGAATTTTAGCAATGGTCACTTTTGTATTTGCATATACAGTGCTAAACTCAAATATACAGCATAAAGTGCATATACATAATGTACATAAAATATACAGCATCCACTAACTGCAATACAGAAGGCAGAGATAGCATGTGCAGGGGGATTATTTTCACCCCTATGCACTTATGTGGCATTTTCCCTTTCCTACCCTACTCAGGATGGTCATGAGCCATCTTGATGTAGTTGTTATAAAGGACAAGTAAAAAGAACCATTAAATATGATTCAGTTATTGAATCATATTAAATATTCCTTTTCTTTTCTTGTGTTTAAACAATATTCAAGTACTGTGAAAGATTACAGGACAAGAAAGCTTCGTTCTTCACACCTGTTCTTTACTGGTAGAACATTATTCCTGATAAATCAAAGAAGTCATTTTAGTGGAATGCAGTTGAACATTTTTTTTCAAGCTGAAATAATGTCTTACGTATGCTGTTTGCCAGAACAAAACCTAACTTGTGAAGTCCTTTTGGCAGTAATTTTTCTCCTTAGAGCATCCCAGCTGCTCTCTATGTATTACAATAATTAAGCCAAAATATGTTTACTTCCCAGCTTACTGCTGGGTACCATTTCAAGCCCATTAGGTCAAACCTGAAGAGTGTTCAGAACCTTAGGAACTCCTAAGAAAAGTTACTATTTTCGTCACATTATGACTTTTGCCTCTCCCCCCTCCCATCTGTTTTTAAATGCCTGGATGCTCAAATATCCATGTAGGAAGGTGTTAAAAGAAATGCTCATCATCGTGTCTTGAAGTAAAAGAACAAATGTCTTATGAATGCTCACTCTGATATCTTCAGACTTACAGACCAGTGATATTTCTAAGAGGTTTGTATTCCTCATTTGTTTCTGTTTCCCAAGAACAGTTGCAGGTTTAAAGGCCTTTGCCTCCTGAATGCATATTTTAATTAATATATTTTAACACAGAAGCTTTATCTTTAGCTTCCTTCATTAATAAAGTATTCTACTGCTTCTGGAGGATGTGGAAATGTTATTTTAAATTACCATGAAGACATTATCCATGTTTTCTGGTAAGATTTCCCAAATCTGGAGTGGATATGTGTTGCTGTAATATTCTGTTTTACAAAGATGAAGCTTTGTTTTCAGCATTCATTAATTAATGTGGTTTAGGTTTCATTAGATTAATGAAGCTAAAACAGTGAAGCAGAATATTTTAGTTACAACGTATCAAGACTGAAATCGTATTAAATAGAAACTGTAGAATGTATATATTTATACATCATATATATATTATATATATTATAAAAATACATTGATTTTCCGCTGGTGGTCTCTGGTGAGGCCAACCATCAGCTGATAAGGATGCAGCACCCAGCACAGCAGAGAGGGATATAAAGGACTGCGAAAAGCTGCCCCACCTTCTCCTGGTCATATCAGGTGTGGCCAATCAGCTGATAAGGATGCGGCACCCAGCACTGCAGAGAGGGATATAAAGGGCTGTGAACAGTTGCGAAGAGCTGCCCCAGCTTCTGCTGGTGGTCTCTGGTGAGGCCAATCATCAGCTGAAAAGATGGCGGCAGCCAGCACTGCAGAGAGGGATATAAAGGGCTGCGAAGAGCTGCTCCACCTTCTCCTGGTCATATCAGGTGTGGCCAATCAGCTGATAAAAGTGCGACACCCAGCACTGTTGAGAAGGATATAAAGGGCTGCAAAGAGCTGCCCCAGAGTCTGCTAATGGTCTCTGGTGAGGCCAATCAGCTGAAAAGTGGGTGGCCGCCAGCACTGCAGAGAGGGATATAAAGGGCTGCGAAGAGCTGCTCCACCTTCTGCTGGTGTTTTCTGGTGAGGCCAATCAGCTGATTAGGGGGTGGCACCGGGCACTGCAGAGAGGCCTATAAAGGGCTGTGAGGAGCGCCAGCAACCCGGATCGCAGCAAACAGGAATGGGGCGCAGCAGTTCACACAGCAGTTCGCGCAGGCAGGACAAGCAGGAGGGGCACAGCCACCTCCCAGCTCTCTTGGAGGAGGAATGGTCTCCAAAAATCAAAACCTGTTGCTGTTAAGACGCAGGGTGTGTCCACACAGAGGGAATCCCTTAAGAGGGATAGCAAGAGCGACGTAGCTGTTCAGGCCTCTGGCTGTGTAGTGTCTGAGCCTCATGTTAGCCCCAGAGGACAGTGTGAGTGGGGTCTGTGTGCGATGCGAACAAGTGAATGTCTTGCTATGCCCCGTGGCAGAGCTCAAGGAGGCGGTAGAGAGACTAAGAAGTATTAGGGACAGTGAAAAGGAAATTGACTATTGGAGTCACACCCTTTCTAACCCAAAAGAAGTCCAGAAGGAGATGGTGAAGCCCTGCCACTCCTGCCATCATCCTGAGTCCATCATCAGCAAATTTGCAGATGACACTAAGCTGGGGGGAAGTGTGGATCAGCTGGAAGGCAGGAGGGCTCTGCAGAGGGACCTGGTCAGACTGGAGAGTTGAGCTGATTCCAACGGGATGAGGTTCAACAAGGCCAAGTGCCGGGCCCTGCACTTTGGCCACAACAACCCCATGGGGAGCTCCAGGCTGGGGACAGAGTGGCTGAGAGCAGCCAGGCAGAAAGGGACCTGGGAGTCTGGATTGACAGGAAGCTGAACATGAGCCAGCAGTGTGCCCAGGTGGCCAAGGCCAATGGCATCTTGGCCTGTATCAGGAACAGCGTGGCCAGCAGGTCCAGGGAAGGGATTCTTCCCCTGTGCTCAGCCCTGGTGAGGCCACACCTCGAGTCCTGTGTCCAGTTATGGGCCCCTCAGTTCAGGAAGGAGATGGAGGTCCTGGAGCAGGTCCAAAGGAGGCAACTGGGCTGGTGAAGGGATCCAGCACAAGTCCTATGAGGTGAGGCTGAGGGAACTGGGGCTGTTCAGCCTGGAGAAGAGGAGGCTCAGGGGAGACCTCATCACTCTCTACAACTCCCTGAAAGGAGGTTGGAGCCAGGTGGGGGTTGGTCTCTTGTCCCAGGCAACTCTCAGCAAGACAAGAGGGCACAAGACGTCTCAAGTTGTGCCAGGGGAGGTTTAGGTTGGACATTAGAAAGAATTTCTTTGCTGAGAGGGTGATCAGACATTGGAATGGGCTGCCCAGGGAAGGAGTGGATTCTCCATCCCTGGAGATATTTAAAAAGAGACTGGATGTGGCACTCAGTGCCATGGGCTGGGAACCGCGGTGGTAGTGGAGCAAGGCTTGGACTTGATGATCTCTGAGGTCCCTTCCAACCCAGCCAATTCTATGATTCTATGATTCTATGAAAGTAGAACATTCTGAGATGGGATTAGAATTTTAATTACTTCAGTTCATTAAATTAAATTTCCATCATTGACTCAAACATAATACAATTCACAATTTTATATGCATGAATCACTGTTTTAATTACAAATATATAGACACAATTATAAATCTTATATATACAAAACTGTTAAGAACTTCTTCCTAAAAAATGGCCTTTGCAAAAAAGCATTTCCTTAAAAATGGGAATGTACACCTTGATAACTAACTAGAGTTAAAATAAATGTTGTAGATAATTATATCTTTATTTTAAGATATTGACAGATTTCATATTGATGATGTTGAAATGTTTAATTTTCAGAACATATTTTTTGGTTCATCTAGATTTCTCTTTGCTTTAGTTTTTTTATATTTTTATCTTATTAAATATACATAGTAATATGTGACCATTTATTAGCTCAATTTTATTAAGATCCTCTGATTTTTCTCAAATTTCCAGCCATTTTTTAAAAAAACAAAAACAATTACATCAAATTTCATTCTAACCCAAAGTAAAGACTAAGCAGAAATTTTCCATTTTTCTATTCAACTTGACCAATACCTTCTACAACCTCATTAACATAATCAGAGTTTAATTTTCTCTAAACACTGAGCTCACTATCTTTAGCAAGAGTATTGATTTTTTTTGTGTGCAAGTACATTAAGACTTCAGTTTGCTGAAGTTACACATAATCTCAAGCTGGAAAGTCCTAATGATCACCAAAGAAAGCTCTGTAAATTAATTTATATATAATCTCAGCCGGTTGCCACAAACTTAATTTAGTAAATGTCAAATATGAACCCAACATTTCTTCAGGTTCTCATGTCTTGTCAATACATACTCATCACAGTTTGTCATGGCAAGCTTTGGTTTGCCCATAGGGAGCATTTTTCTGTTCTAATAATAAACTGATACTCTGTGGAAGGTATCTGGGAACCTCACTGAGGAGCATGAATTTGAACATAAGGCAATTTTTACGCTGCTAAATGTGAAATCCTAATGTTTTTGCTACTTAAACCAAGCTTATTTCACAGTATGATTTATTGTGGCACAGGAAAAAAATGAGAAAAAAGCCATGAGATACTGAGTCACTGAAGCGAATAAATCTTGAAGAAAGCCCTGGCATTGCTGTTAATTTTTAAAATCTGACTAAACTTTTTCTGTGTTGAACATATTTTTATGTGCACTGTATAAAAACAGTGTCTGTAATTTTTCAAAACTAGATTTGGTTTTCTTTTAATGACTGGGTTTTGATGGGATGTTAAAAGCCAGTTCTCCAGCAAAGATTGGAAGACAAGTAAAGGGAGGAGAGCTTTGCTCTGATTGTTCCATAGCTATGTAAGATGTCTCATTTTGCTTCTCTTACAAAACAAAGACAAAAACCCAGACTTCCAGATGGATGAGGAATTGATAGTTGAAAAGAGTGCTTGGTGATCAACAATAGAAACTAATAAGCATTTCATCCTACTAATGGTACCCATGCAAACAGTTTTTGACTGCCAGGTAAGTTTCTTTGACTGGCTAAGTGTCTTCAGTGAGCAAAGTTAAAAGGCATGATTAGCAAAATACTTCAAGAAAGCATCATCAATTCTCTTTAGAGGAATGTGTTTTGAGAATAATAATTAGAGGACTTAGAGAGACAGCTTTGCTGGCAAAAAGAGAAAAACAGCATTTAAAGAAGTTCTTCCTGTTGAAAGCTGGAGTTTGAGCACCAGGGTTTTCAGGTGGGTGAGATTGTGCCTTATGAAAACTCATAGGAGGAGATAAGTAGATTTTCTGCTGTGGTCCTTCATCAGACTGAAGGTTTAACTCCTCAGCTGGGCAATATAGAGCACGACCATCCCATCCCACAAATACAAAGATCAGCAATATCAGCAATGAACTGAACATCTGACCCAGGCTGATGCCAGAACAAAGCTCCTTTCTTGAAAAGGAAAAGGTTTTACTAGTGTGAATTGGGAGTTCTTTTAGGATAAATGTGATGAGACAAGCAGTGAGATTCTTTTTCATTTTCAGAGAAATAGCAGTGAGATTCCCATACATTTTCAGAGAAATAGCGAGTTGCAGAAATACTCTGCCCTCCCCGTGCCCTATTTCTTCTCTGCTTTTAAAACTATAGATCTAAGTAACACAGATTCAGGTCAGCAGAGCAGAGAAAGTGGCTGCCTATGGCAGAATTTGGTTCAAAACATGAGATTTCCATTCTCATCTCTCCTATAGTGGAGTGGAAGGTACATAGTTGATAAAGTCTCTAACTTTACATCTAGGGGGGGGTTTAGGTATTGTTAATAACTTTGCTGTTTTATAAATGTCTTGAATTAAATGATATTACAGGAAAAGTCCATTCTAATTTTATAAAATTAAATATAATTAGATTTTGTATTAATTTTTTTCTCCATCAAATTTATTGCCTTTTGGAAGATTTGTAATATAGTATAAATTGTAGCTCATAATAGTGAAATAATTTTTTATTTTATTAGACATTACAATTCTAATAGTGATTAATTTCTTATTCAAAAAGATTTTTTTTCTTTACTTGACAAGTCAGCATTTATGAACAAACCTTTTCAATTCAGTTACCACCATGTCACTTTCAAAGTCAATAAACTTAGGTTTGTATTGTGAATGATATTTGTGCTAATTTTAGTTTTGTGGCACAGGAAAAAAAATTGAGATTTTTTTTTTCTTCTTACTGCTTTGTTGGATGAGGGAGAAATTGTGTCTGTTCCCCAGAGTATTAACCAGCACATGAATTCCATCAGATAGGAAAATCTCCCTTTTGTAGCCAAATTTTTAGAAAGCTGGCAGAAAACCAGATACAGATCCAGTAAATGTATGAGCAAGTTTCCTGTATTTGTGTTGTTAATGAGAGAAGTTGCATGTTTTTATGTTAGATATGCTGATCAGCTAAAAAAAGCAGAATACCCACCTGTAAATGTCCCTCCTGTGATTCCCCAAGGTTAATTTCAGTTAAAACAAATCTAGAGCATTGCAAAATGCTGGTGACAAAACCAGCTTTGGTCTTACTATTCAAGTCACTGCCACAGGACATGTGGCTTTGGTGTGCTGGAGGGAATATCTGGTGATGCTTTCAGACTTCAGCTGTGCTGTTCCCCAGCTTTTGTGAGAGTGAGAAAGACTTTCACCATACTCCAGATCACCTTTTCCTTTTATTTCTTGTGCTGCTTCTCCTGTACAATCTGAGAGGGAAGCAGACCTTTGCCTTAAGACATTTGAACATTCCCACCTCCAGTTGTTAGTGTGATGCTGACCATTGGTTTATTTAAGTCCTGACTGGTTATTAAAGATGCCAAAATTCCAGTGATCAGTTTAGCTTATTTCTAGAAGAGGAAGGAATATTTTTACTGATTGTCCTTTGTAAATTTATTAACTTGCTCTAAAATACTCCCAAAATTGGATTCATAAGCTCTTGCTGGGGAACAAATTCCTGCAGATGAATAATAGGTGTTCCATGCCACCAGATTTGCTTCTTTTGCCATTGTTTAATTCCTGCCAGGTTAGGCAGTCTCCTCTTTAACCTAATCCTCAGCCTGGCTCTGCTTCCAAGTGGCTGCTCTGTGAAGTCTTTTCAGTTTGTGATAAAATGCAAAGAATTGATGAGGTGCAGTAAGTAGCACAAATTCATCATCCATTTCTCCATTTCATGAACATCCTGCGTTTTTAAAATTATTTTCCTTCCTTTTGGAGCCTGGAGACTACTGCAGTAATAATAGCTCACCCTAAGAGCAGATTTCTTAGTAAACACTATACCTTTGTGAAGAAATAGATATTATTACATTCCAAAGAAAAGCAAGGATGTAGGGTTTTGTTATGTTTTTTGTTTGGTTGGGGTTTTTTTCCAGAATATTCAGTTTCTTTGCTAAACTGAAAAATTTGGAGGTTTTAATCCATCCTGTTTAGCACAAACCAATGTGATTTACTATTTCTGAGTAGCATTTTATGAAACTGACAGTATCTAGAGGTGTGTTTGCTGCTAACTAGGTGCTTCATAGTGCAGCCAGCATCTCTCTATATCACAAAGCAGAATTATGGTTGATTGAGGAGCAGAACCCTCACCTGTGTTTTAGAAATCACAGATTTTTGGAAGGAAGAAACTCAAAGTTTATTTTGGAACTTAGATCTGTGTCCTTTCTTTTACTTTAAAGTATTCACAGTCAGTAGCAATTGAAGATCTAAGAAAAGCATTTCTATTTTGATCCCTACACAGCAGGACACAGCTCTGGGAATTTTATGCACTTTGGGTACTTATGCTACATATGAAAGTAGGTAAAACTGAATCAATATTTATGACAAATGACATTTTGCCCATAAATATTAGTGCAAGAGTTTTAATATTTGGTTTCACACTGCTCAAGTTAGTCCATGCACTGCCAGAAATTAGCTACATCTGTTAGTCCCTCCATGCAGTGTAGATGTGACTGATGGCACCTAAATTAATTAATGCATTTTAGGCATCCATAATCATATCTACCTCTCCTCACATAATTGGACATCAATGAATTGTACCCCGAGTGTCTTCCCAAAGCTAAAATATTTCTATAAAGGGAGGGATACTAGTCCTGCAGTTCCTACAGTGACTAAACTTTAAGTATCTCCAATAAATAACTGCTTTTTAGATAACAGATAACTTCTTGCTGCTTATTTTATGGTGTGCTGAGTTTTTAATCCTTCAGAATACAAAACTGCTGGGCATTCTGCAAAGTCAAAGAGCATCTTATCAATGCATATAATTTTAAAACCTTCATACAGATTGCAATTTTTAAAAAATCAAGAATTTGTCAGCCATTAAATGTCAGATGTCCCTTGGGTTTACTGATAGAGATTCCATTTGTTGGTAATAGCAAAGGTATTATCTCTGGATCAATTTTTCTTGTTCACTAAATATTATGATGGCATAATAAGAAAATTGCTTGGAAAATATTTTTTTTTTCAGTAAGGTATTCACAACACAAACTGTTTAGACTATATAATCTGTAGGTGTATGACTGGGAAGCTGAAAAATACAGAAAATGTGGTGTTATATAGGTTTTAATTATAAGATGCCTTTCACACCTCTGATCAGCTGTGAGAATTCAGATATTAAGTCTAATTACTACAAGGATTCCAAAGCAAAGAACCCTAATCTCATTAATTCAATAAAATGTTCTTCCCATATGAGCAAATTACAAGTGATCTTTTGCACAGATCTATTAATAGTTACAATAAAGAAGCAGAGAAGATGTTAAAAAACTATAGATAAAAATGGTTAAAAGGTACAGAGAAAGTCACTAAGTCACTACCTTTACTTGAATGTTTTAATGATTTTGAAAACCTAGGAAAAGGTTTTGGAAGGGCTTTGTGCTGAGAATTCTGAAGAATCTTGTATTCTTATGAAGAATCTTGAAGCCTTTTGGATTTTGGAGCCAAGGTCTGATCACGGGTTTTGATGTAGTTACAAATTTTGGAGAATATATGAGACCCATAACAGCTGGAGTTGCTGTGAATGATTGCAAAGTTATACCAACCCACATATTTTTTGATATTTAATGGAGCACCAAAAAGATTTATTAAATTACAGGGCTTCTTGTGAGTTATTTTCTATCAAACAAGAAACTTCAACCTGTCAGAGGAGAAATTAAAACTGGAGATCTACCCAACAAGGTACAAAATTGTTACACTATATTAGTAAATAAGCTCAAGTTGCACTGCTATTTAGGATGACTGGTTTCAAGGCAAATGAAATATTTTTCAATTTCAGAAAAAAATCAATCCACATATATTTTAGTTCCTTTATGGGAACAAAACATTCAGATTAATACATGTGTGCAGTGGTCCTCAGTCACAGCTTCCTCCTGTGCCTCAACACATAACACAGAATTAGAATAAGGGGAGAGACTGATATAGAACTTCTTTCTAGGGAAGGAATTTCCTTTCCAAAAATGCAGATTTCACAGACTCAGTGGATTTGGGTTGGGGTTTTTTTGTGAATGCATGATTGTGGATTTTTGCAGTGGAATTCAAGTATGTCCTTTTTTTTTTTTTTTTTTTTTTTTTTTTTTTTTTTTTTTTTTTTTTTTTTTTTCCGGGAAGACAGAAAGCTCTGGGGGATTGGGAAGGCAGGATGCTGGCTGGGTTGCTGTTTGTCAGCTGCCAAGTGGACTAGAGGATTGTCCACTTAGCTTACCAACCAAACTTAAATATGTTATTCCACTTCACTGGAAAATTCAGCACAACAATCCAGAAGTTTTAATTGAATGGAAACAGCCATCCAGCAGCCCTGTTCTCTCCCTCGTTTATATTCATGGTATCTGCTTGGCCAGGCCTTTTGCATCTGATTGCTTTTGCATAAAAGTTGGCCTCAATTCAGTAGAGGAAGTAGAATGCAGATTGAAAACTTTGAGCAGTAGTCCAAGCTCCTGCATTTCTCTGGGGAAGCACTCATTTTGCCAGCCCTCAGAGTCTTCAGTATCACCTGCCTGAAGTTTGCTGTTTGCAGCTCAGGAACAGTTTGCACGTTAGCAGACAGCAGAATGAACTGGCCATAGATTTCATGGAAATAAGTATTGACAATATGTGCAGTATTAATCAAATTTATGTGTTGCAAACTCTGTTATCTAAAAAAAGCTGCCCATCTTGTCCCCAACATTACTGTCCAGAGGACTGGATTGTGTTAAGTGTTTAATTCTATTTGAGAAGTCTCAGTTATGTTTTTCGGAAGGACAGAGTTTAAATATAGAAGTTTTGATTTGATCTCTAATCTCCAACATTGCAATGCCTTCCTGTTACCAATACAAAACTCTAAATGATAGAATGTGTAGACACACTGGACTGAAATACCTCAGGAATATCAAATGTGCTGAGTAGTTTGGATAGGAGGTGACAGACGTACCACTCGTGTCAGGGATAGAACCATTTTGGTTGGAAAAGACCTTGAAGATGATTAAGTCCAATCATTAACCTGGTGATACCACCAGTCTTGGACAAATGCACACTGAGCAGTTCCACTGACCTCATCCCTGTAGCTAAATAAAATGTTTGTTTCATGTTTTCTTTCTCTACTAATGCAAAACATAAACAAGAAATTCCCTGCTGAATGTATTTTATCCTCTACAAGTTGATCAAATGAGAAAACCTGATACTTGTGCTCCCTTGTTCTCTGCCTTTGCCCTTCAGGACTTGCAATATAATCTTCCTTACCCAGGGCATTTGGGATTGTGGAAAAGACTTGTCATGTTGTCAGGCATGGACAGCTATGGAAGGACAGGTACAAGAAGGAATTCCTTCCTACAGAGCTTCTTAAAATCCTGCATAATGTTTCTTGCCCCTCTGTATAAAAAGGAGTTTTGATGCTGGTATACTCTGCTGATGCAGATGTGTTTCTCACATGTGGAGTCCTGATCTTGTTGCATGCAACAGTCTGTGCAAATTCTTTCTTTTACATCTCTGGAGATGTACCACAATGTTTTACCTTGGGAGGCAAGCATGCTATTTTTAGAAGAAGAAAAAAACCCTCTTTTTTAAAAAGAACTCCAGGGTGCCATATTTTTAATAAGAGTTTGCTTGTTTGTACTAAGGAAAGGCTTGCTAATTAGTCTCAAGCCTCAAAAAAATTTCATTTTAGTCTAAATGTCTTTCTCTATGATAATTTTTTAGTTCAATATCTTGCTATCCTTTTTTAACTTCTTATGCAATTTTAATACAAATATTTTTTGCAAGTGAAACAGGAGGATTTTATATTCACTTACAGTAGGAAAGGTGATGCTCATTCTTCTACTTCAGCTGGCAATATGGGATACTACTGAGACTGCCAGAAACTGCTTAGCCTTTGCTTTTGCCTGATAACTTAGGCAAGCACCTGTCTTGTTAGAGAGTACACAAAATTGAAGGGAGAGTCTCTATATCCAAAATGGTGTATGGATCTAAACGTGTTTAGCTGGCAGTCTTCTCTGACTACTTTTTTGGTAACATTCACCTAAAAATATATTTTGCAGCAACACATGAGAAATACAATTTGAGAATTCAGAATATCTGTGATTCCAATGAATCTATGGTTTTTCCCCTGATCTTATCTAGGTGGTAGTGGACACAAATTTTCTGGAATGCATAAGGGACCTGAATGAAAACAGCATCTTCATCGTGTTGGTTCTGTTCTGATGGGAGATACCTCTCTGTTGGTGAGTTATCACAGGCTTTTCTCTGGTGAGTGTTACAGATTTGCAGATTTTGGCTCCTTGCTGTGATACACCACTGTCTGTGCTCTACACCAGAAAATATTTGAATGGCTGACTGAAGCCTTGATATTTTATGAGCAATCAGTATTTTTTTCCCCTTTGTTATTTATAGTAAATTTACCTGCATTTCTCTAGGCTGTTGCTGCAGCTCATTGGTAGATTCATAGAATGACAGAATGTGCTGGAAGGGTCTTTTAGATGTCATCTCATCCAACCCCCCCTGCAGTGAGCAGGGACATCAAGATCAGGTGTGCTCAGAGCCTGGTCCAACCTGACGTTGAATGTTTCCAGGGTTGAGGCTTCTACCACTTCTCTGGGCAACCTCTGTCACTTTTTCACCACCCTCATTGCATAAAATTTTCTCTCATTATCTCTCATCTGAATCACCCCTTTTCATTAAAAACTGTTACTCCTTGTCCTCTCACAACAGGTCCTATTAAAAAGTCTGTCCCCATTTTCCTTAGAGGTCCCCTTGAAGTTTTGGCTGCAGTGTCTCCCTGGAGCCTTTTCTTCTCCAGGCTGAACAACCCCAACTCTCTCAGCCTGTCTTTGAAGGGGAGCTGATCGTTTTTATGGCCCTCTTCTGAACTCACTCCAGCAGATTCATCTCATTCTGCTGCTGCTATCTCCCAGGCTGGATGCAGTAGGAAAGAGGAGAGGGGCAGAATCACCTCTCTTGACCTGCTGCTCATGCTGCCTTCAAGGTAGCCCAGGATACAACTGGCTTTCAGAAAAACCTGACAAGATATGTTATGGAGAAGAAAAAAAAAAAACAGGATTAGTTCTCAGATGATAACTGTTAATATATTTCTGTTTTCAAGAATACTTTGCTGCCAAATGTATCCTGGATGCTGTGAATGATGATTGATTAGCACTGCTTGATGAGGGTGTATAGCAGAGCAACTGCTTCCAACATGTTTATGCCAGAACTTCAGTTACCCATTTGTTGCTTTCCAGACCACTGGTTCATGTGGTGTTATGTGCTCAAACACATAGCATGAAGAGAATAGCCCTGTAAGTGAGGCATGAAGAACTAGTACTAAATTGGTTTCAGTCTTCTCTGAATGGCTGTTGAAAGAGACAGAAAACAGAATCCACTTCCATTCTGGGACTTAGAAATTATTTGGTCTTTATTGAAAGGGGCCCATTTCAGAATTTAAAAACCAAGAAAACACCTGTTAGATCTTTCTCAAACTTATATTGTGGAGTTTTGTGTGTGTGTTTGTTGTTTGGTTTGCTTTGAGTTTTGGGTTTTTTTGTTTTTGTTTTTGTTTTTTATTATTACTGAATTTTAATTTTGTTTTTTGGGGGTGTTGTTTTTGCTTTATTTCATCTGTAAACCAACCACCATTCGGGTTCTTTTCAATTGATATTTTATTCAGAGCTTGAGCATGCATCAGTCAGGATTAACTGATTTGTTGTAATTTCTCTAGCAAGGGAGCTGTGCAACTCTGCCTCTACTCATCTTGCAAGCTCGCTGCCAGCTGAAGTTCTTGCCATGAATATCTGAAGGGTAAGCAGGTGAGTGGGTTGTTTCTTGAGAACCACTAGACTTGGACTTTGGTTTTTGGGGAGGAAAAAATACACCTTTGTTCCATCTCTCCTGTAATACTTCCACAGGGAATAGTGACTCTCTTCTGATCAGCTAATGTTTTCCACTGGAGTTAGAAGATATTTCTTTAAGCTTCAGTGAATCAAAGTAAATTTATCAATGTGTATTTCCCCAGTTTTAAAAATGTTTTAGATAAATCCTTTGAGCAAATTCTGGAAGCTTTTGTGTTGCCCTCTTTACAACTAGAACTAAAAATTTCTGTTGCAAATACAAATTTTACTGATGGTGAGATCAAGTACAAAAAGTTTTCAGTATCAATGATTTTCTCAGTAAATAATTAATTTCTTATTTCTGTCTTATTTAATTTCTAGTAACTCTTTAGCTGCTTTTGACCCTAAGAATTTCTGTCCGTGCTATCCATATACTGTGAATTATTTCTGCTTGTTTCTGAGAACTGGTGTTTTTTCTTGTTTTGTAATATAACTTTCTATTAATTCATGGCTTATTTATATATAGACTACATCGTTTATCTTAATTTTTTATATTTGTTCAGATCCTTTGGTTAGTATCTAACTTTTCTTACTGCATATTCCTCTCCTTTTATATTTTATTAAATAATTTTATTTCAATAACATAACATCTTCTTTTTTCCTGCATCTGATTTTCTGAAGATTTCTGGAGGGCATCTCTGCTGATGTTTTCTCCTTAATGTGTGTTATGCTCTCTCAACCTTTTTGCACTTATTGCTATTTGCCCTTCAATCACAGTTTTATAGTCCACTTTTTCTTGGTTTTTTATTTTCTAGTTGTAGTGTTTTGTGCTTCCACTCCTGTTTTTGTCCTTATACAGACGTGAAGCTATCTTATTAATTATCATTCTTATTTTATTTATCATCTGTATTTTATGTTAGTATTTATTTCTTATATTATTTAACCTGCTTTTAATTCTCATTTTGAATTACGGCTCCTGCTAATAACATTCTCTTCCCATTCCAAAACCTCTAAGGTATATTACAGTTTTGCCACATCTTTCCCATTCCTGCACTTTCTGTTTCTACTTCCTTTCCCCACTGTCATATCCTCGTTGATACCATCTTGATGAATAAATTATCAAGACTGTTCAACAAGAAATCCGTCGTGTGGTATGCGACCTCTTTTAAATCTGAGATTTAGCTATGAATTCCATACCACTTCTAGATGAGCTGCTCTTATGTAAATGTATAGGAACTGGTGTCTGGCAATTTCTTCTGAAGTCTTCCTGTCTTTGTTCTGCTTTTCTATCTTTCTCTAATTTATCGTTTTTAGGATAAAGTAAGTGACTTTGAAAAGGATGTTTTGCCCCAATTATAGTTTGATTGAAGTCAGGTTCAAACAAATGTACTCAATATACAATCTCCTAAGGAAGTCAGTTATTATATATTAAGAAATAAATACACATGGACACATGAAAATTGTGTGGGAATATTTTCTCCACCTTTATTCTTTCATAATTAATAAAGAGTAACTGTCACATTATGATTATAATCAGTGTTAGGTTTTTAGTGCAGACAGGAGAGGGTAGTACTGGAAACTTCAGTTAAAAAGATCTCTCTAAATATTTTTTCAAATGTTCTAATTGAAGTGAACCTGTGTATTGCTTGGCTTTTCTTAAAACTTACCCCAAAAAACACCATAAAATAGATCCTTTAGTACGTAAGCAGAAAACCCAGCGGTAACACAAAGAACTTCCCAGGAAAAATACTCATTTTAGTAATTTCCTGGTGGTACAACCTCAGAGTTCTCAAATCTATAAGATAGATTAACAAGTGAAAAAAATTAAAAATAGGTTGGAAGAAGCTAAGTTAAGAATAAAGCTTTTAAATTATCTGACTTCTTAAAGCACAGTGATCAATCTGATATTTAATCCCAAGTACTGCTGGTTTTCAAGTGATGTTTTTAAGACACATTTCTGTCTCTGCCTGTGTACCACAGCTCTTCAAATAACTGATGCCAAGAAGAGGTAACAATTAATTCTGTCTTGGAATAAGTTTTGTTGTCATTGGTGCAACTTCAGTTCCTGCAATAAGCTGGCTCTGAATCATGTTCAGAGTGAAACTCTTGCAAAATGGATTCACATCCAAGCCAGCCTTTGTTTAATGACTGAAAGGAGGATAATACATTGGAATCCCTATATATCAGGTTGTTCCTGATATCATTATGGTATAAGACTGTTACTAATTAAGCAGGTAAGGATTCATTACGTTCAGATTGCAGCTCAATGCACAAAATGCAGCTGTACTTCTCCCTGATAATATGTTTTCTTTGTATAGTCAGTGAGGTGTAAAATGAACATCTTATGTTATAATCTCTATTTTACATTACTTCTAGACAAAAGTATTATTGAGCCAAACTGCTCTCAAAAAAAAAAAAAAAAAAAGCTATCACAGGTTCTGCCTGATATATTTTGGGTAGGCAAAATTGACAGAAGAAAATAAATACTCTGCCTTCTTTTTCACAGAATGAGCATGCTAAGGAAAGATTCTCCACACTTCTCCAACACTACAGCACATGTCATCAGTTCTGTGGGTACCATTATTCACAGAGTTCGTACCTGGGTAGATCCAGACCTCCATGTCCTATACCCTTAACTTGGTTGACTTGCAGACTAAAAATAAAAAGTTAGTGTAACGACTGATGATCAGTAAAATACACAGTTCTCTGATTTAAATTTATGGCATTCTAAATGCAAGTGATAGAAGCACATTAGTGCCTTCCCAAATATAAGACATCTCTTTCCCCAGGCTTAGGAATTCTTAAACTCTAAAGTGAACTGTGGAGGGCAGATTTTATATTTTATTTTTATTCTGCAAAGGAAGAATATTGTTTAAGTATTTGCAACTGTACATAAGAAATAAGTGAAAAACTGTTAACGAAGTAAATTTATGATCTAAACAACAATGATTTTTATCAGTTTTCAGTTGCTTTAAAGATTATACTTTAACCTTTCAACTTAACTATAGCTTAATCATTTATTTTGCCTGGAAATTTGATAGGCCTAAAAATGCCCCAGTGGATGTTTGAAGGCACTGAGGTGCTGTAATGAGAGACACAAGAAGCTTGGTGCATGTAAGGACTGAGGCAGAACTTGAAGCTATTTGTTTATGAACATCTCATTTCCCACTTCTCAAAGTATCTTTTCTTTCTTCCTATTATTAGATGAATGTATTATACTTTATGTGGTCTCTGTTCTTTGTGAAGCTTTTATGAGGGTGTTTTTAATACTGGAGAATTTAGAATTTAATTTCTTGTAATTGTGAATCCATATTAACTGGATATACTTGATGTAGATGAGTATGACATTATCTCAATATCTTTCTTCGGGGGAATTATGCAGGAGGCACTATTCACCATGCTCAACTAGGCAAAGCAAAGTGATCATTTCTGTGCCAGGTCATTTTGGAAAAATATAAGTCTGCCAAACAGAAAATCCAATCTTGAACAAGTGAATCTTGTACATCTCTCAAGCATTTCTACCCAGATTTCTTGGAAGCATTATTCTCCTGATATATATTGCTTCAGAATAGCAGACAAATTGGTTTCATTTTGAAAAGTGTAAAGGACTGAACCAGTCTGTGTTCATATGTCTGAGATCCAGGGAGAGAAAAGAATGATAACAGACAGCTAATTCCTAGTTTGAACAAGCACTTTTCTGGATGTTGAAAGAGTATATATAAGGACAAAGTGAATAGTTTACAGAAAGCTATGGAGAATTTTCAGGGAAAAGGATGTATTTTGGGGAGTTAGGAAAAGAAATCTCAGTATTTCATCAGAATGTATTCAGCCTTGAAGAATGACATTTCATAAAGTGTAAAGCTCTGATGCTCAGAATTCAACGAAGGGGGAGTTTGGTACAGATATGCAAAATGTGACATGTCACATAAAAAATCAGAAGTACACCAAAATGATAGAGAAATGACTAAGTTATTTTTTATATTTATTAGCTGGAGTTGGATTAGTTAATAAGGTAAATAGGCATCACAGTAAAGTGTGTTGTAACATAATACAAAAATGCTTGGAATGGTGAAGAATTAAAAAAAAAAATGAGCCAGAAGATAGTTCTCAGTTCATAACAGCCTGCATGCAAATTCAAGAAAACATTAGTTAATCTTTAAAGGCAAATATCTGCAATTTATGCAGTGCAGCAGGGACACAGAGAATAGATTTGCAGAAGCCTCACAGAGAATACAAAAGAAAGTAGGAATTACAATAGGGAGATAATTACTTTTGCCATACTTTAAGCCAGATTGTGCAGTCCTCCAACATCCACAGTGAAAGAGAAGAACAGCTGGGAGGTGGAGAAGCAACAGATTCTTCTAAGTGAAGACTCTTACAATATTTGATTCCTTCACTGCACAGCACCTGCTGTGTTAATGCACACCAGTGTCATCAATGTACTGGTGCTGTAGAACACTGTGTTCACCAACACAGTGGGTGTTTTGTCTCTGCAGTGTTTGGCAGGAGGCTTCTTGGGATGGAAAATGGTCTTTCTGAGCTTTGTGTCCCAGTTTCATACGCAACTCTCTTTCAATTTGCATCTTTTAAATTCTTTTATTCTCTGCTCTAATGCCTTAAAATTTTCCTTTCAGTTCTTTCCTCATACTTTGCAAGTCACAGCTAAGTAGCTTTACAGAAAAATCTCAGTGTTTTCATTAAATCATATAGTCCAAGCCTAAAATACTAGAGCATACATCTTCTCCTTTGTGCCTGTACGAGAGCTCCGTGATCTCATAGATATGTCTTAGACCTCTGATGAACTCTGTTGGTGGACTCTGGTGGCTATTTATTCACCTGAAGTATCCTAGGCAATAAGTTCAGGGGCCATCTTTTTAGGTTTTCCCATCTCTGAGTACCTAATGAGTAACCCTGTGGCTGCACATGGACTTGTGCACAGAAGGTGTTTCAGTTCATATTGGTTTGCAGGTGACCTTTATTCTCCCTTCTTCATTAACTGAATGAGGTAATTTATTTTTATTGGGTTTTATTTGTGTTGAAATTCAAGGATAATCTGCCAGCCAAGGAGCCTGAAAGTTTAAGGAATCAAAATGTTTGAAAATGGTGCCTTCAGAGGCATTCTTCTTTTTTCTGTGATTTGGGTTCTGTTTCCACAGTAACAGTACCAGATCTATTAATGATTGGAATATCCAGCAGTACAAGTTTATTTGCTTATATAGCTATCAGACTGATCTCTACAGGCACAAGCAAACCAACAAACGAGACCCCAACCAGTGAGAAATAATTAGTGAAATCTTTAAAGCAATTCTGAATAAGCTGAGTGAGACAGCATCAATTTATCACAGTAGTTTTGACCTGTAACCTGGCACTCCAAAGCCAGATTAACTTTATTGTCCAATCAGATATAAAGTTACTTGATGTTGAAGCAAAATTCCTGGCCAGGATGCTGTCTGAAACTTAAGTATCTGCATATCATTAGAATACAGCAAAGAGAGTTAGAATTTGCTTCTCTTTCTCAATTGATCAAGTCATAATAGATCAATAATAACAATCAATCTAATGATATCTCTTGTACCTTTATTGTGTGAAAATATTTTGATGAGGGGTAGAATTGATGCTGTCTTAGAAGTACTGAGGAAATGCATATAAAAGTCAATTTTACAGCCTCAGATTGACCAACTCTGCCCTATTTAGGGGAAAAGAATCAACACCATCAATAACCTTTCCTAAAATACTATTGAACATTTTCCAACATACAGACTGTGAAGAAAACTCTATGAAAAGCCTGAAAATGTTTGCTAAGTACTGGAGTTGAGTTTCACATGTAAAAAGTATTTGAATTAATTTAAAGGGGTTAAGATATTAAGTTATATATTAAGATATTAAGTTAAAAGACTGTAAAAATTGCATTTTCTTCGTGTACCTAGTCTCATCAATGCTCACTGGTATATTTTCTTAAAGTCAGTAATTACTAAAAATTATTTATCAGCAATTTATTTTAACTTAATATAAAGGGAAGCATGAAGAATTCAGCAGCTCCTATACTGTTTACAGCAGTATGCAAATTTTGTTTCTCTCTAATTTCATGTAGCTCCTTCCCTTCCTCAACTTTTTTTTTTTTTTTTTTTTTTAAAGAAAAATGAAAAAAGGGGAAAAATGAAAAAAATTCTACACACAACAAAAATGGGATGAATTCTATGAGTGACTACTGTTCTATTTCTTCTCCTCCTTTCTTTTAATATTTCCATAGCAGCAAGTGGCTCCAAATTTCTGGAAACAGCTCTGTTTCAATTATATTTTGTTATTACTAGGGCAGGAAAAAAGGAATTGCTCATTTTTTAAATCAACACAGATTAACTCATTGAATGCATTCTGGAGACTGTACCCCTTTGCAATGAAACAAAGAAAATGTGTTTTACTGCAACTACCAAAAAAGATTTCTGAATTGCTTGACTTTTTCTTTACCACTTTAATATACAGCAGCTACAGTGGTATTTTCCATCTGTCTAAGTGTTTTAGGGAAAGAGAGCAAGTGAAGCTAATACTTATTTCCAAGGCAAAATCAATTTTAACTAGAACCAATGCATTTTATATTCCTATGCAACTCAAGACTAACTTAGTATTCATGATGCTTTTCTTCATACAGTACTCATGTGGTGTGTTTCATTTGCAAAGTGACATGCATAGGAAGAAAGGCCCAGAGGCATATAACCCTTCTACCTCACACAAAAAGTAAATTAGATTTTCTTAGTGTTCTGTCTCTTCATCATGTGGAAAACCTGCTGCTAGTGAAGTTTTCTTCTGATGTCCAGTGCATTTTCTGATAAATTTGTAGCTTGTTTAAAAGGCAGCTGCAGTTTGCATATAATCAGCAAACATCTGCAATAAATCAAAAGGAAAAGGTCAAACATTACCACTAGACAAAATTATCAGAGAAGATCAGGTACAGCACTTGCAAATGTTTTTAATAACTGAAAATCAAGTGATCTGGGCTGCTTTTGGAGGCTCAGTGGTGTCCAGGAAAAATAGGAATTGTTGCCCATCCTGCCACGCAGAGCAGCTGTTAGAGGAATGGCAAAAAGTCTACAGGAGGAGGTCTAATGGTAATTCTCAGTTCCAGCTTGATGGAAAATGTTTGGTTTCTCTGACTTCTAATATATTATGTTTACTAACTACAGAGCCTGGCTGCAGTATTGTATGGTGTACACTTAGTGAGCAGTGATAAATATTGTGATTGTCCTTGTGTTGTTGGCTTCACGTTGATAGCATGTCCCTAAGATCAGCTTTTGTTAGCTTTTCTGTTTTCAAAGTAGTAGACAAAATGTTGTCTTGTTCTTAGTGAAGTTACTTTCCCTAAGGCAGAAGAGTTGGTGGAGGAATAACATAATTAAGACAGGCTTCTCTGGCTCTCCATTTTCATGTTATTAACCATCAGATCAAGCCAGCTCTTCACTCCCTTCTCAGCGTGTTTCCAAGTGCTTTCTTTGGAGGATACCACAGATCCAGAGGGGAAAATGGGTGCATGCTGTGCATAGCCACCAGGTCTATCATGCCATTCCTAAAAGAGCATGAGAGTCACAGAAGTTCACAACAACCATTAAGTGCCTTAGTAAAAATCACAGTGGGGGTCACCATGTCCACCCTGATTTTTTTTTACCTCTTCCTATTCCTCCTACTCAATAGGCAAACAAAAATGTTTTGTGTGTATATAAATCAAAACAGACTGGCAAACACTGAGCAACTAAAGCAAATTACTGACAAAATCCCTCTGTCAACTAAGTAGCAAATCTAAACACAACAAACTTTACTATGGTGGCTATCATAGAGAGAAGTAAATGCTGAATACACAATTCTGCCATAAACAAAAGGAAAAGAATTAATTAAAACTCTAAGCAAGAGATTATGTCAATTTACCTTTTCTACTCTTCTTATTTTTAACTCTTTTGCCTGTCTTAGCTCTACCTCACATCATTTTTCTTATTCTGTAAGGCTCTGGTGATTTTTCTTTCTCCAAGATAAGTTTTTTTATCCATAATTATAGCTACTCTTCTCATATGCATCAAGTTCTACCTTTATTCCTCTTACTATTCTTCTCTGATCTGGCTTTGAGATTTTAAACACCAAAAGTTCTTGGAAGTTTTGAAAATGACTACTTAGCTGTTCTCATCTAACTGATGTTAAACTGCTTTTATCTTGCACATGTCAGTGCTTCTACTGCCTAAACTGGTTGATTTTCCTTTAGGTTTCCTGAGTATTGAGTGATCAGGAATCAGAGTGAATTGCAATATTACTAAATTTAGTATTGCAAATGTTTAGTAATATTTTTCAAGGACACATGAAAATTCAGTTGACTGGAATGTGTTCATAAAGAAAGGGAAACCTAGAACTTCTAGAAGATTTGAATCACTCTAATCCAAGAATGTGATGTACATTACAACCTGAAAAGCAAGTTTTTCTGATTTTTTCTGTTTTTTCCCTTTCCTGGAAAACAAAGTTTTGGAAACTTTTAGTTCCCCACTGAAATAAAAATGTAACCACTTACTTGTTTTCCAGGAGGGGGAACCCTAATGCAAAACTTATTTGGGGCATTGGCTTATGAGTTCCAAATTCCATATGAAAAGATTTTAATTCCACACCACTTTGAATCAAACAGAGCAGGAGCTTCAGTTCTGTCACAGACCACTATGCTAATGGGTCATCAGCAGCTTTTAATGCAATATTCCAGGCTAAGTCTATGGAAAGCTTTACTGAACAGTTGGTTCTTTGTATATAATGTTTTTACACTAGTGAACCAAATCCTGCCTGCCTTTCTCTGTAGTTTCTGTGGGAGACTATGAGCAAAGTAACAGAGCTCAAAAAATGACAGACTGTCCCACCTGCACTAAAGGGAGAATTTTAGGTAGGTGGAATGTAATTATGAGACTGGAATTCAGCCAGGATTTGGGCAGGTGGAGTTGTGGATCTGTGAAGCAGCTCTGAAATGTGTCTCAAAGTTGTCCCCTAAGTAGAGGGAAATGACTTGTCACCTACACAGTATTAGACTAAGAATTTTCTTCCCTTTCTCTGCTTTCGACGTATGAAAGTAAAGAGAAAAAGTGAGAAATAGAGAGAGCTGCTTTGCAGAACATTCAAAGAGAGTCAGAGGAAACTGCCAAAGTTGGGAGACAAAATCAGTGAGTTTCACAGCATGTATTTTATTTTCTGTCCCGTCCTGTTAGTGGGTGGTAAATATAAGTAGGGTGCCTAATGTTCACAAAAGCAATAAAACATCTTGAAGTATGCAGGGTGTGGGGTAGCTTTCAGTCCATATTTTATGTAATAGCACTTTGTAGAAAAGGCACAGGGAGAGGAAATTAAGGTGCAGGAACCATCAAAATCCAATTTTCTGAAGCATTAGAATTGGCTAAACAGAACTCTGTGACCGGTTATCATTAAATTATGAAAACTCCTTTATTACCTCTTCCTGCTTCCCTGCAGTCTAGAAATCCTGTTTAGTGAAACTGGCATTTTCAGGAAGCAGACAGAGCCATGGTTCAAGAAGTTGAGACTTATTTTGCTTCTACACTACTGTAAGAAATAAGGAGAGATTTCTGATGCTCGTGGTCAGTCTCCAAATCGATATAATGGTAATTAGTAGTTATTTTCTTGGCTTCTTTCTCCCCCTTACCTGTCCAGTCTTCCTAGGCAATAACATTCTCTGGAGATTAAAGTGACAGTCTGTAGTTAGGTTAGGAAGCAGCATGTCAGGAATACCTGCTGACTGCTGAATTGGCAGTGTTGGACTCCAAGAAAACCCACAAAAAATAAATTTCAGAAAGTGGGAAAACTTCATTTTTAAGTATTTTTTCTCCCCTACCCTTATTTCTTTCCTCCAATGAAGTGGTGTTTTCAAGGTCCTGTCTGTTTTAATGTGTAAGAAATAACATGTTATTTAAAATGTTTCCATAATTTTTCCATGCGTTTTTATTTTCTAAATAGTTTGCTTAAGTTGAAATTACTTCAGAACAATAGTGCACATTTGTTTGGTTGTTTTGTGGTTTTTGTTTGTTTGTTTGTTTTGGGGTTTTTTTGTTGTTTGCTTGATTGTTTAGTTGGGGTTTTTTTCCCCAATAGTTCTTTTCAGTAGAAGATGAAGCATAGATCAGTATCTGTCTGATGAAATTAATTACATTCCCTAATCAGATTTTCAAGAAAGTGGGCAAAAGCATAACATAAACCCAAAGTTCAGAGATGAGGATAACAGATACTCTTTGCTTAAAAACACCCCGAAGAACCAAAAAACCCTGTTTAATTGTTTAAGAAACTATAATTAACACTTATAATAAATGTTCCTGCTAAATAGCTACACAGGGAAGCATCTTCTGAAAATGGAATATAAAATAATCTTAAGGCAATTGCAAAGAAGTTTTTGATTTGCAAAATTTAGTGTAATTATGTAATTTTCTTTTGTGTGCAAGCAGGCTTGGCATTGAACTCCCACAACTTGATGAGTCACAGGGAGCTGGTTATTTCCTAGTGAATAGCAAGAAGCAAGCAAAAATTTCCATTTGAATACAACAACCCATGAGTACTATGCATTAATCTAATTTTACAGTAGAATCAATGGCAAAAGTTCACTCTGATGCTTGAAGACACTGTACCAAAGGTGTTATCTGGAACACATGAAGGCCTGACAAGCAATGTTAAAATGCTTCTTTCCTGAGATGTGAAAATGCTTTCAATCACCACCTTCAGATGAGTTCACTCCTTTAAAGCTTTAATTTCCTTGCCAGTATATTTGCAATGAAGTAGCTGTAAGAGTCTGTTTGATTTTATTATGCACTGTGAAAGGTGAACATATTGTAGACATTTAACAGGCTCCTTCTATCAGGCTTGTTAAAATGGAGAGCTTAGTAAATGCAAATGTTGCCCAACTGAATACAAGACATTTTATGTGTAGATATAAAAATTTCTGAGTGTAAGTATATATAGGGAAAGTAAGAATATATATAGTTAGTTATATGCATAATCTAGATTCTAATGACTGTACTCCTGTAACTGAAATTTGCTGATCTCAGTGTTACTAGGCCAGAAATTAATTTGGATTACTCCACATTTTTGTTTAAAGCCAAGCAATTTCTATTAAACTATTTACAAATAAACTGCTATTTCGCTTAGCTTTCAAAATCCTTTAATGAATTTATTATTGAAATGCACTTGATCACATTATGAGAGTCCAGCTTTCACCAAAAACAAGAATTGTGTTGTGGGGAAGACACACTTTGAATTAAGTGGCACCTTTTGCATTTTTTCAGAACTGCAAATACTTTATTTTTTATTTTAAATTATTGTGTTTGGGGTTTTGTTTTTTTCCCTGTGTAAACTATTAGTAGAATTAAGTCTCTTTAAAAATTAAAACCAGATGTCAGTGGTGCCCATTGATGGGATGAGAGGTTACATGCACAAATCATGATATAGGAAATCCAAGTTAAACGTAATAAAATAGGGTTTTTGCAATTAAGGTGGCCAAGCAGGTTTGCCCAGACAGTCTATAAAATATGTATTCTTATAGGTAACCAAAATGAGACTGGACCAATGTCCTTGGCAACCTGCTCTAGTTGACCTTGCTTTGGGCATGGGCACTGGAATAGCTGAGCTCAGGAGGTCTCTTCCAAAGTCAAAGATACTAGGATAAAATATTAATCAGTAAAATAGATTATTCATTGTATTCAGAGGAGGGAATTTCTAATTAATGCACCATTTTCAAAATCAAATATTCCTGTACTAGCACAGGTTTTAGAGCAGGACTATTTTGGAGCTCATTTTTTTTCCAGTGGATTCTGAGTCTGGCAAGAACGTGTTGTGCCATCTCTCATCATTAACATATATATGACATGTTCAAAGGACCAAACCAAGTGCTTTTTACAGGACATATGCTATGTGACTTGAGACACATTAAAAGGTAATTAAGTATATTAAACAATAATTTGATTTATTTCATATTTGTTTTATATAGGAATATAAAAACTGATTCATGCCTAATTCATCACCCAGGCAATATCTTTTCACAGCACAGATGTTTAGCAAGCAGAAACAATGCTGTCTCTACATTGCTTCTCTTGTAGTGCCACAGAAAAACTTGACCAGACAGTCTATAATCAAAGAAGCAATCGCACACAGAGGACAAATGCATTTGATTGCTTGGAAACAAAAATTAAAAATAAGATCCCTGAATATTTTTAAAAGAGTATGTTGGTCACAAGATGACAAAGACAAACAATGTGAGTACTGCTAAAAACAGTTAAAGACAGTCAACTAGGAGTGAAAAAAAATTCTGTTGCCAGAACTTTTTTCGTAATGATTAATGACAGTGACTTTTACCATAGGCAAATACCTAAATAAATCTGTGTGTGACTACGACTGCTTGAATAGATGAAAGGTAGTCAACAGAAAAGATCATTTCGTCTCTGAATTCTGCTTTTCCAAGCCAAATGACCCAGTGCTGTACTGTGACTGACATTTCCCAGGAAGGTATGCAGATGGAGGGCAATAGCAGACAAGCATTGATCTGTTAAGTTGTGGAGTTTTTCAAATACAATTGAACAAAATTCAGGGATTATATTTTTTAAAAGCTCATGGTGACGTTCAGCTTCCAGTTGTATGGAAAAGCATAAATTAGAAGTCAGGTCTAAGAACCAAACAAAAGTAAGAAGAACAATATAAAAATAAAATGAGAGCAAAAAATAATTTGAGAGCTTTTTTCAATACTATCTTGGTGTAGTAACAGTAATAATGAAACACCCTCGCACAGCAGTCAAGGACATCCCAGCACACCTCATGCTACAGAGAAACCCCCACTGTGTTGGTCTGTGACATTAAAGTGATTATAAGAAGGTAGCCCCAGTGTGACTGTCATCATACTACTGGCTCAGGGATCAAGGGTCTCTCCCTGACATAGTCCACAAAGACAATGGAGCTGTTGCTATGCTGGGATTTCAAAGTCATCAATTTGATGTCCCTTATTCTTATTTCACCGTTTACAAACTCCAGATTTTTTTTTTTCCCTGGGGCAGAACTGTGTCAGGAATCCAGGAAGACAAATTGTTCTTAAATGGTAGGCAAAAGCACATGGTAAATTCTGGTATGTTGGCTAAATTTTGTTTTTCACCAGTGTTCTGAAAGCAGTTTGTGTTATATGAAATGAAATTGCAGATGTATTAAAAAATACATTTTTTTTTGTTTCACAAGTAAGAATGACTGTGTCTGGGGACAAAGACCTTTTGCTGATCAGGAGTCCAGTGCAATGAAGCTGAAAGGAAGCAGAGCTGAGCTACTTCTGTGTCCCCAATCCTGAATCTGATAAGTGTTCAGACAGGTTCTGGCTCCTAGGACAACCTGGAATGAAACAACAATGAGCCACACTCAGGTGAGAAATTTCAGACTGGAATTATTAATATTTGACACTAGCCCTTCTTTACGAGCCATACAATGATTAAAAAAACAAACAAACAAACAAAAACCACAAGAAAACAAAGCTGCTTTTTACTGTAAATGTACATTTTTATAATGGCCAGATCTGAATAAATTGATGTTAATTTGGTGTCAAACTTTGCAGTGTCTCTATAATTACAATACCAGAGTCAGTCTTAAATCTTCCACAGTGGTCAGAAAACTCAAGTACTACATAATTTAGAGGCCTTCTTTTGACAGTCTCTTTTTTTTTTTTTTTTTATTCTTTTGGAATGTGGTCTGCCTTTGAAGGCAGAACCAGTTTTTTCTAGTGATAACTTCAATAGACTGTGTTGAAATATTTTTAAAGCTTTGTTTACCAACAGGATCTTTCTTTGTTTCTTTTCTAAAATAATAAAACCAGTGTTTAATATCCATTAAACAGCTATTGCACTTAGGATGTAAGTGCAATTAACATATTTTTACTAATTAGTTTGTATGTTGTCACTTAAATCCCACATTTGTAGATCATGGCCAGGTTAGGCAGGGCTCTCTGCAGACCTATAACAAGGAAACAAGTTTTTACTCCAGAGAATTTACAATATACATGAAAGAGAAGATGAAATAACAGGCCAAGACAGACAATGAGGGTTGGGGAAGAGAAGGGAGATAAACTAAAAAAAAAAATAAACAGAACAGAGCAGAAAAGCAAAAGTCACTGATGACTCCTTGTAAAACAAGAAGTATAAATATTAAAATATCATATCTGATATAAAATGTTCTGAAGTGCACAGATCTTAGAAAAAAGTAGTCATTAATACCTACTTCAATTATCCTTAATTCATTAATTTTAATTAATTTCAATTAATTTTATGGCTTTCTTAATATTTTAGTGAACAACACTCACTACTTTCTATCTACTTTCTGGTCTCTTTTCTGTTTCTCTGGGAATTCTGCAGATCTTTGACCTCTGGACCTTTAGCTTATCTACTGTACTTGTCAGTTTTATCAATAGTGTCCTGTGTGGAACATTAATTCATTAGTTATTTTGTGCAATAACCAATTTTGAGAACTGGTCTTTTGTGCTCTAATTCCAGAGATGCTTAGAAGTCTATTGTGTTATTTTTTTATTGTATGTAGAATGTGCTCTGTAGGTTATCTGAGATTTTCTTTCTTTTTCTGGTCTGTTATTTTCTTGTCCCAATAATCAAGATTCAAGAGTCAAAACATGTTTCCTACCTTAAGAAGGGTAAATTTTGACTTGCACTCATTCCTAGATTGAAGAAAAGTTCAGTTTTCCTATTATGTCAAATTCTGCACTGGAAAATTTTAAATTAGAAATTTTCTTCTTCTTTAGCTTTCCTATGTTTGTACTTACAGCTATATTCATATGCCCTTCACATACAGATTTATGAAAGCCTTGCAACTTCAGAGAAAAATCTGTCAGCATAAATACACAAAAATTATTTCCTGCATCAAGACTGTAATGGTTTTTGTTCTTTCACAATTTGTCAATTTAGACTATTATAGAAATACTAAACAAGCATTGGAACGTTCTCTAATTCCTTCAACACCTGTTTTAAGGGCACGCAGTTCTGCTGATGAATGTCCCACACTTAAAGTAGTGATTTGTCATTAATCACATTAAGAAATAGACCTAATGAACCATAAATTAAAAGTAAGACCGTGTTACTAGCTCTCTTTTTAGTAAAGATTAAATAGTCTATTAATATCTCTACATTTGAGATTAAGGAACATCAGGTTATGTTATTGCCATGATAGGTCCTTTTTTTTGAAAGAAATGCTCCCCACACAGTGACAATTCAGTCTTTGCTCCATACCAGGACACCATGACAGAATTCATTCCTGTGTTGGTGAAGTTATTTGTATGAACTTTCTCTGAAGGCTCTGGTCTGTGTTACACACACTGTTAATCACTGTCGGCGTATGGGCAAATTACTGAAATCTAATCCTGATTTATACTTTCTCTGAATAGAATTAGAAAACTGCTTGGCATTATAGCCTGAAGAACTCTGGGAATGATATTCACCACTGGAGATATTTCCTTCAACAGTTACATTGAAATTGTGATTATCAGAAGCTGCACTATTTAAAAAGGTAAGTTACTGCAAGCAAGAGATATAATTAGCATAATCTGTTCTTTAAAAGATACACATGTCATTAAAGTTTTAAAGGAAGAAAATCTTAGCTGAAATAATCTTTGTGTTTTACTAAAGCTCATTTCTTTACCATAGCATTTTGTCAGAACAGCACAAACTTGGTGTTGGAATAGCCTGAGCCTTCAAAGTTGTGTTTGGTTTATGTAGTTTTCCTATGTCTGTAAAATGACATTGATTTCTTCAGATCTGGTACAAATTTTCCATTTGCACTCTGAGAATTCTGTAACCACAGTTTTAAGCACACAGGATAGATGAGAAACAACTCTGTTAACTAACATTGGTTAGTGTCCATCACTTAAGCAGATGAATCCAAAAGGAAGAACACATTTTGATATTGAACTATGAGGGGTACTTAAAGGGGAATATGAGGTGGCTGCTTCTCTAACTTGTGCTTTAGTAGTTAAACACATTTATTAATTTCAATTTTACCTGCTCTTGTTTAATGTTATCAAGCTAGCCAGCTAGCATCAAGATATTCCACAGAGAAAATTGTGGCTACTCCCAGATGCCCTACAGCTCCCTTGCATTTCTCCTACATTTAGCATGTCTGGGGTTACAGGTCAAGATATGACCATAGGATTATGGACCAATATAGGTTTGAAGGCATCACTGAAAGTCCCAGTGCTACTCAAAGCAGGGTGCACTTAAAGCAGGACCATGACTTGCGCAGTTTTTAATTTCTCCAAGGACAGATTTCATGGGCTTTCTGGACCCCTGTTCTAATATTTGACCGTTCTCTTTGTGAAATTTATTTCTCCCAGTATCTGACTGGATTTTAGAGGTTAGAGCTCTCACCTGTCATCCAGTTGTTATGTCTTTAAAGAGAGTCCATCTTCTCTATATCCTCCTGTACTTAACAGGTACATCAGCTGAAGATGATGTGAAGATTCTCTTCTTGCCCCTCTGTTCTTAAGGAAGAAGTGTTCTTAAGAACTACTAGGACCTCTAAGTCCTTTCCCGAATGTTGGAAATTTAGTCAGGACCTGATAAATCTCAGATCTGCTTACTTGTTTGCATTTGAATTTGAAGAATACCAAGCATCTCCAACACCTATTCACCTTGAGTAGCCTTCTAAAACTATTTTAGAAAGTCAAGCCCTGAATTTTTACAATCCTTACTTGCCAGTAGGAGAAAAAAGACAGAAAAGTCACATGCAATTAGAAAAAAATCAGAGCTAAAACCACAAAGGTCATTTTCCACTTGTAAATGTGAAGATCTCCTCTTTCAGCTGTTATCATGTCTAAACTCTTTTATTTGCCTGTGTGCCACTTCTCCTTGAGCATATGAAAATATTACTTCATTTATGCATGTGTAGTGAGAATTAAATAAAAAGGCTTCTTGAAGCCCTGGATTCTGCAGGAACCAGTAGTCAAGTTTTTATTTCAGGATTCAGTAGTAGTAAAAAATTAGTTGTTCATACACACTTCAGAGAAACTGTGAAAGGCCAGAACAAGTCACAGATGTGTTGAATGATGTATCTTTAAGCTTCGTAACTTTTTTCTCAGCCAACAGGTCAGGGACTCTACAGGTGAATTCAAAGTTGAGGCCACACATTGCAGTGGATTTTGTAGTAAGTAATCTGTGGGAGTTGGTGACACTGCTTATTGTGCCTGTCCTTTCCAAGCCATGTACTGCTCTGCTTCCTTAGGGAAATGCCTGAGTTTCCAGGGAATTGATAGTGAGGGCTGAACAAGTACAAGACTTGATTGTTCTTCGTGTTTTGGGCCATATTCTGACTTCTATTTGCTTCCCATTCAATAAAGTCTAAGCCTTTCAGACAGGATTATGTGGTGGGGGAGAGGAAGGCAAGACTCCAACACCTTCTCTCCAGTTTCAGTGTTCAAAGGGGAGGATTTGAGCCTTTCACAGTGAGCTGTAGAATAGGGCAAATCATGCGGCGATAAAATCTGAGTTTATAAATCCTGGTTTATTTGTTTGTGGTAGGTATGCTATAAAAAGCCTATCTCCATGGTATCCCAGCTCTTTCCAATTAAAGAAAACTATTTCTACTATTTACTTAGCAGCTTTGACAATAGCCTCCAGCTGCAGTAAAACAACTTGACTGCCTGGTATTTTTACAAGATAGATTCTTCACTGTCTGTTTTTTCTTGCACTGTTGCTTGCAAAGACTTAAAAAGTTACTACTTCTTCAGCCACTGAGGTTGGTATTGTTACACTCACTTGAGATATGGATCACTGGGTACACTTTGTACCTTTACATGCCAGTTTGAGAAAAATCAATTTTAGTCTTCAAGAGATGAAACTAGTGTTGCAGAAGATCAGTGTGCATTTCCAGGTGCTGCAGGGCACTGGCATCTCGATGAGGACTCAACAAAACATGACATAGGTATGGTAAAACATTATCTTATGCTGTATTTCAAATTTTTCTTTTATGTTAAGATATTTGAAAAAAAATTGCATACTAAACCAGAATACTGCGAAGAAGCAGAAGTGACACTAGGTACAGAAAGCCTTCTACATTATTCTCAATCTTAGCATCAAAACCAAGCTATTTCACTAAGTCTAAATTACTGCAAGCCAACAAATGTTGTAGATACAGTAGATGAAACAGATTATATTTTATATAGAAATCCAATATAGCCTGAGAAATGGTTCATTTACTTTCTTATCACTCAGATAGAAAAACTGTTTTTTTTTAAATTTTCTTCTGGTAATTTAGACATTAGCCCACTTTTTTCTCTTTTGAAGGACTCAGATTGCAGTAATATGGGATATTAACTGTGCTTTCACTGAGCACAGATCAGAAACCCTGAGCTCAGATAAGACGTTCTGCTGAACTTATATTCTCTGCCAGATCATATTTATTAACATATTTGAAAGAGCAACTTTGTCTTTGAAGAGGTTATGCTTGGTCAAGTAGTATCTGTTTGTGAAACTCTAACTTAATGCTAGGTCAGGTGTCTGTTCTCCTGCAGCTGATACAAGTCTGTTTTGTTCTGGTATAAAGTACAAACCAGTATATATATTTTATTGTGTATTCAGGCTAACTTGCTGCAGATTCAGTCTTCATACCAGCTTGGAGCATTTGCTGCTCCACCAGCCCTTCTCTTCCTCTCAGTTTTCCCTGTAGAACATAGTCCTTTTTGTAATCTGATGGATTTTTCTTATCTGTATGCTTCATAACTAAATGATCCAAGTTAACAAATTGAGTATACAGAGTAGAATTTTGCTAATCAGCCTGATTGGAACTGAAACAGGTTAGGAATTGCTTATACAGGCAGCTCTCCTGGGAGATTAGAGGAGGCAGTAACCTCTAACTACTGCAGCAGTCTGAAGGTGGCAATTATTTCACTGGCATTGCTTTAGCTGGAGAAGGATGTATGAAAACAGCTTAAATGATAAAAAGGTTATGGATCCTGTATAAATACAGGTTGGAACACTCACTCAATTTCCCAGTGGAAACACTAAATATGCAGCCAACTGCAGGCTCAAGAGCCAAACCAAAACAGAATAAAAAGGGAAATTGTGTAAGACTTATCCAAGGTCTTATTCCATTTTTTTTCTTTTTGCAGTGTCATTTTCCAGGAAATGCTGTTGAACATGCAGGAGTGGCTTTGAAATGCACTCTGCATTCTTCCTATAACAAATATAGATTTGTGGAGAGAGAGTCAAAACTTGCCCAGTATACCAACTTTTTTGAAGGAAAAAGGCAGCTGAGAATTCACCTCCAAATATCAATTTTGTAGAGTTAGCTGAATAAAGCAGTTATAAGACAAGGCTGATGATTAAATATAAAATGTAAATATAAATATATAGAAATATATACATAAATATAAAATATATAAAAATCTATCTAACTCAAGTCAATCATAAATCTGATCTTTACCAAAAGATGAGGAGGTCTGAAAAGGAAGTTACTTCATTAAGAAAAGTTACGTTTTTTCTTTTTGTTTCGTTTCAAAACCACAGCTAGTGATGGTTGCAGTGATTAGGTGACAAATGATTTTGACATTTACATATTTTTGCAATGCTACTCATAATTTCTAATTTACTGCAGTGATTTATGAGTAAAAAAGCCTACCAGTGTTTAAACTTTAGAACTTTAGTATTATTTTGTAATGCTAACGAAGGATTTCTAAACAATGATGCTTTCCTTCTGTATTTTAGGATTTCTATGGCAAATTTTAGATTGTATTTCTTTTTTTTTTTTCCTACAGGGAAAATTTCTCAGTTGAAACACCTTCACTTCATCCTTCTTTTCATAGAATACTTTTGGGCACAAATCATTGATTTTGCTTACGTACCAAGTGATACTCCAGTTACAGATCATTTGTATCTCAAGGGATTCTATTTGCAGGGCATCAGGAACCCTCTTTCAGCCTTTTCTTACAGTCCCTCATCCTCATCTGGCCTTTTTCATAGTGGGAGATTCCTGTAGCTGCTCTGTTCATGAATTCAGTAGAAGACTGAGAGCAGCACTTACCCACAGGCCATAAATGTTAAGATGGCCACGTAATTCCAGCACTGAATTTGGGATCCTGATTGCACTGTGTCCCCTCCATATGCACTAAAAAAAGGCAGACAGCTCCAGAATGTGATTCAGCCTGCCAGAAGTATAACTTATCTCTCTAGGAAGCCTAGTGCAAAGACACACTTAGCACACCTTAGCATGGTGCCTGGGTTCTGAGGGCAGTGTTAGATGCAAACCAGTAAGTGAGCCAGAGACCACAGAGCTTCATTTCCTCCCTCTGCACTTAGCAGCTTTGTATTGATTTCAGGGTTCCAAAATGTTGTCAGGATATCTAGTCTTGGTCAAATTAGCTTTTAGTGGGGGGTTAGGCTTCATGCACAATATATTCTCAATGGTTTTCTTTTCAAAATGAAGGACTCAGAAAAAGAATTACTTTATCTTGGAGAGGGGTGCTGTTGTTCCATTTTAATTTAAGAGAGGGTTTCAAGAGCCTGGCTGATAGATTAGGACACTAGAAAAAATAAAAGGAATTTAGGACAGTGTAAGACCAAATCCATTCATCGAAATGAGAAGAAGTGAGGTGGGTTGATGGGAAACATTTTCAAAAAACCATGGCAAGAATGATGGGTTAAAGCTTTGCTAATATTGTCTATATATTATAGGCCAGAATCTGTGGACCATTTTTCTCTTGTGCTTTCCTGTAGTAAGCAATGTCTACTGTTAGAATTTCAGCTCTTTTATTTCAGTTTCCATTTTATTTTTCTTAATGAAGAAATCAGCCATATTTAAAGAGAAAAATTCCCAGTTTCTCTGTTAGAAATTAAGCAGACTGTTCAAAAACTGAGTGGAACAATTTAAACATTTCCTGGAAATCCTCATTGTGTTTCTTTGTGATTAACTCTCAAATGCTAAAATTTATTTGTTGAAATTACAGCTGTGGAAACTCACCTGTGTGATCCCTAGCATGTAATTCCAGACTGCTATCATGCTGTTCAAAAATTGTTCTTCCTATGTTGGCTTCTCTGACCACATGAACATTTGCTTTAAAGTTCATTTTCAGCAGCTGAAACAGTTATTAAGATTGATTACTAATTTATATTATCTCTACCATTACACTTAAAGAAAGCAAAACTCAGTATTAATTTTGGAGGTTTTCCTAATTAGCCACCATCTTGAATGGAGTATGCTGGAGGAAGAATGCCTGACCCAAAGTTTTTCATTGTTTTCTCTTTATTTTATATGCTGAGATTAATGCTTAGAGCATTACTGCTCATTACCTTGCTTAGGGCTTAGGATTGTTTCCACCAACAGGCACGATATATTTTTAGAGAAAAATATCCTTTTCCTCTTAATTTGTCATTTCTAAACTCGACAGATGTATCACAGACCATTTTCTTTTTTCCAGTCTCTAGAACATTATACTTACTACACAAAACTAAAAGTATCTGTCCTTGCAATAACAGGTGATTTTAAAATCAGTTAATTAATGCAAAATATTCTTGAATTAGTATCTCTTAAAAAACCTCACCCCCATTCTCTTCCATACAAAGGAAAAGTAAAAATACAGGTGTTTTTTTCTGACTTTCTATTCTTACTGCCTTACATGAAAAGCAGATTTTTTTTTTTCTCCTATGATTATCGCCTGTGTTACTTCCTTTTAGGACATCTTTGAAGAAGGCACTCTAGGCAGCTAACAAGTATAAGGAACTGAGAACTCATAAATTAATTAGAGAATCTGCTTCCTTGACTCAGCTTGCTCCAGTGATGTTCTACTGTGATTTTAGAAGTGCTCTTTTTATTTCAATCTCATCAGTTTGTTTTGACTTGTAGAGCTTATTCAGAAGGATCTATAATTGTTGCTGTTAATGACCTACTGGGCATTCTGTAGCTGTAATGATTGCCTTTTTTATTATTATTATTTTGTTGTTGTTGTTAAATTTTGGAGTAAAGTTATTTATGCTCATTTGAATGATTGGTATTGATTTTAAATATTGACTGAAAAGGCAGTAGATCGTGAAAAGTTAGAAGTCCAAAAATGTGAGTTCAATTTACTTTATTCCATCTAAGCACCATTCATTAATCCTGGTAGTTTTCTTATTCTTTTAACAGTAAATGTGTCGGGAATGGAATCAAAACCAATCTTAACCTGTAGTTACACCTTTACAAGGAGTATATTAACATGTCATAAATTCATTAAAATTATCATCTGTGAGTGTTTTAATTGAATTATTTTGACACACCGACATAAGAAGCAGCAGAAGGATACAAGAAAACTATAAGCTAATTACTTGAACTTAGAGACCTCAGCCAAAATATGAAAAAAAAATCTGTTTATTTTTGCTTTAATACTTAAAGACATCTCACAAATCTATCTTCTTTTCCTGTGGTACCATGGGAGACCTTCTTGGAACATGAAATATTGTGTGAAAAACAATGCTCTTGCATTAAATATCTTTATTAATATGGATATTCTGTGATTTAGCTGGGGCTAGCTTCAAAACTTGATGTTTTGGAAGACAAAGTACAAGCAGAATTTAAAATAAATGTGAGAAATAATTATTTGGGGATGGATACTTCACCAGCAATTCAAGTTTAATCCTTATTCAAATTGAATTTCCTTTGTGAAAGCTCAAGGCCATCAGTCTATTATCAGACAACAAAACTGGCTATTATTCATTTGAGTTGGGCGTATTTTTCTTAAATCTGAAAGCAGTATGATGAACTAATGCATTTGTAAACTAAACCTGCAAACCCAGAGCAGACCAGTTATGTTGGTAGGAAAAAGAGCTTTAGTGCAGTTTGTGTATTCTGACCTTTTTTTCCCAACATACCTCAGCTCTTATTCCTGTCACTTTTGTCACTTTTTGGGGTCTATTGATCCATTATAGTGCATTTTATATTCTTCTATTCTATTCAATTCAGGCAATGTGAAAGCAATGGTATGTGATTCACAACTGGCTTAGGTGCTCGTGTGAACCAGCTGCTGTCTATACATCTTCTAATATGAAACTAGTCCTAACATTGTTTTCAAAGCAAAATCTTTGAAATCTGAAGGGAACATCCAGTGTGCAAGACCTTGGATCCCATACCTGACTGTGGCAATTTGCCTTCAGTAGGCTGGGGAGGCAACCAGAGCAGTGCCATGGAACTGGGTAGGTACAACTACCTGAAAGGAGGTTGTAGTGAGGTGGGTGTTGGGCTCAGCTGCCATCTAACCAGTGTTAGGATGAGGTGGAATGGCCTCAAGCTGTGTCAGGAGAGGTTTAGTTTGAATATTATGAAAAAATTCTTCACCAAAAGGCTGCCCAAGGAAGTGGCTGGTAAACCTCCATCTCTGGAGTTATTTAAAAGATTTGCAGATGTAGTGCTCAGGGACATGATTTGATGGTGGATGTGGCAGTGCCAGGTTAAGTGCCTGATCTTACAGATTTTCCAACCAAAATGATTCTATGAGATGGGATTTACTCTGAAACAAGAGACACAAGAGGACTAAAACACTGCAGAGCTATTTTAAATTCAGTGCTGTAAGAGAAGCCCAAGCTCCTATAGACAATATGGATTGGGAAGAACATAATAAGTGGGACAGAACTACAGCTTTGTTGTGTCACATCTTATCACAATTACCTAATATATCACAAGAGTTACAGTACCAAAGCTGAGTCAGATTTTAGAGGGGGAGAAGGAGGAATGTTTATCAAGACTTTTTTTCACTCCCTTCAGACCTCACTCTGCTGAGTGATGGTTGGGGTGTGCAGCTGTGCAAATCTCTCTTCTGTTTCAGTGACAACTTCCTTATCTCTGAACCTCTGTTTTATATGTATGCTATTGCTTTCCACCCCCCCTGCTCTTTAAAATCCTAATAATATTTATGTATTTTGCCAAAAATTTATGCATTTTTGGGGTAACAGCCGGGACCAAAAAAGTAATGGATAATGTGTGATTATGCTAGTAACAAATTAATAAATTCTTTTCTAGAGGTTTAAAATCTCTGCACATGGTAAAGTTAGAATTAATCATCTTCCTTGTGTCATGTAAATGAGGGCAAGTTTTTATCTAGAAAGCAGTAGTAAACCTGTAGCCTTTGTCCCGTTAAATTATTTTGGTATAGACCATAATAATCAGTGTTGCTTGGAGGTGAAACAGATGCCCAGTATGTAGTATGATTAAGGATATATTTATGCATATATTTTGAGAGAAAACTGCTGAGAGCAGGACACAAGAAGACTCTACATGCAGGCAGTTCTTTCTGAAGGTTGGTAGGTTACCACAATGTCTCTGCTGACATCCTTCCTTTTTAGAAACAATATTTAAGGAATAAAACCACACACTATCCAACAGAAATCCAGCTGATATTTATTAGTCTGAATGTGCTACTCAGTCACCGCAGAAGCACCACTTAGGTAGATTCAGTGTTACATTTTTCCTCCTAATAGTTCTATCGTTAGGATTTTGCTTGAATTTTGAATGTTAAGTATACTATTGATACAATAACATGAAGTGATTGATGGCCTATCCCAGGAAATGTGTCATACCAATAAAACTGGTTTTAAGAACACTGCTGCAATTCCCCAGTTGAAAGAATTTCAAGCCAGTTAAGACAAAACTTATTTTTCATTATAGAAATTCCTGAGCAGTTCTGCACCTGAGCTTAGAGGACAGAATGGGCTTTGTAACTACACAGAGAATTATTGCTGGTTTGCTCTCATTCCCTTACACCTTATCAGGGAAGAGGCAGTAGGAAAAAAAAAAAAAAAAAAAAAAAGGCTGCTTGGAGTTTTTTGCTTCCCTGTGTCTCCCACAAATTCACTAGACAAGCTAAACTCTGTTGCAAAAAGGGGCTGAAAATACAACTGGCTCCAAGTTATTGAAATTCAGGACTCAGATTCCCAAAAATATTAATTGAAATATTCAAAAAGGTTTTTTGATTTTGTTGTTTGTTGTAGTACCACAACTCAATTCTTTTTCTCTGGAAAATCTGCCCTAAAGGTATGAATTAGGGTACTATGGACTTTATTCAGAAAGGAGGTTTACTGAAAGATACTTGAAAAATCTAGATAATGCAACCTAGCTTAGTAAAGACCAGTCTTTTTCTTTCTTTTTTTCCTTTTTCTTACTTCCTCACCTTAAAGTGCCAAGGGGGTCATACTTTTCTAACTATATAAATGCTAGCACTGCCATAGCTTGGAGTTAACTTGTAGGGTTTCTAGAACAAATTCTGTAGTTTACATTAGTGCACTAAGTTGTGGGATGCCACATGAATTATTTTGCTCTGTATTGTGGGCCACTTTGTCTGTTCTAGGTTCATAAATGCAAATATCCCTGGCCAGGCAGTTCAGTACACTAAAGTAAAGCTGTTTTGGTGCACTCCTTCCTTCTGTGGTATCTCTTTTATCTGGAAATAAGTCATAGATTCAGTTGAAAGTGATGGCACCTTCCAACTAGGGCTTTACTACAGAGCTCCTTTCTTCAGCCAGAGTTTGTATGTCTGAGAGGGCAGATGCAGCATCTGGGATCAGACAGACCTGGTGAAGAGAGAATAGTGGTTAAAAGTGAAAACCAAAACCTCTCGATCTGTGGAAATGTTGTTGCCAAAAAGCTTCAAACTGACTGGGTGAAATTTTCAGGTGTTAGAAGCTGATCTTGATTCCTCCTTTAATCATTCTGAACACATAATATGCATCTAAAATTAAAGCTCATCCACTCACCCAGGGTCCTGCAAATGTATTTGGAGAGTAAAAGGTTTTCAGTTAAAATATACTGGGACTGGAAGTACCAGCAGGGTCTATAGGGTTAAGCAGTTGTCTTTCTGGTTCAATGAATACTTTTCCTTTTGTGTTAGGCACAGCAAAACCAGCTGCTCCCCAAGAGAGAGGACCCCTCTCTGGTAACCCAGCCTGGGTAACCCACACTGGGCAGGTGCTTGGGTGTCCCTGGTGATGGCAGCCAGGTCTGCTCAGCCACCCATGGGGTCAAGCTGGGCACACACATCAGAGAACCAGAGAGGGGACCAGGCCTGGTGCTGGTGACCAAGGGCAGGTGTATTTATGTGACTGCCAGCCAAACAGTCAGGAGGCAAGGTCTGAGGTCAGGATGGGGGGAACTCAATTCCTATCTTGGTCCAGGTCTGGGTCAACAGGACACACAGCCAGGTACAGCCTTGGCTGTGGCACAGCTGATGTTCCACATAGTGCAGGCTGGAGCCAAGCCTGGCAATGTCAGTCTGAAAGCAGTTCCCATGGAAGGGGGGATCAGCCCTGACCCCCAGCAGAGCTGTCTGGGGAAGGGAAGAGCCCACAGTGCACTGTGGTGAAGTTGTCCCTGAGCCCTGGCAGCAGGAACTCCAGCAAGGGGGGAGCTCTCAAGGCCATTAGAGTTTGATGCATTAATGCTTAGGAAATGTAGCTATTTCCCCACTTAAAGTTATTTCTTTACCAGCAGAGCGGAGACGCTTTTTTTTCTTTACATTTTTGTCACAAAGCAATTGGTGTGTCACGTTGCATTATGTCATACCATATGGTGAAACACAAGCTGGCATACTGTATCCAAAAGGTATTTGAACATGTCAGAAACTGGAAGAAAGAATACATGCTCTTTCTCTCTCTGTCTTGGCAGAAGTTGTTTTCCTCTCGTTTTAATTTCCCTGAACTGCCAATGTTTAAACAATATATCACAGCAAAGACAATGCCCTCTTCCCTGTGCTCATTGCCCCTCTAATCTTTCCTTCTTGTCCTTGAGAAAAAGCAAAAATACAAAAAGAAAATCTAGCAAGTGAGCAAATTTGCTTAAAAAAAGAAGGGGGGAGGCAGAAGTAGAGGGAAAGCCAAACATAGAAAACTCTTGTGAGAAATGGCCACCTGAGGAAAGATTAACTAAAGAATCAATATCAACCAGTGCATAAGAAACCAGAGTAACTTGGTACCAGTCATCATCACTTTATGGGAGGTGTCAAAGAAGATTAAAATTAAGGAACTGGCAGTAAGTACAAGTCAGGATTTATTTTTTTTTTCTTGCAAGGAGGAATCCAGGGCAATATATGCTGTCTCAGTGTCTCAGTGTGATGGCATTAAGAACCAGCCCCAGGCATTCAGTTGCTCTTGGTGAATCTGATTATATCTGCCCCTGACCTCTACTGAAACATCCTATCTGTTTCATATACTCATTCATTCATTTAGCTGTGTACTTTGTCATTGATGCTTTTCCAGAAGCTGTAAAAATGGAAATATAATCTCATTTGTATTCATTCTCCTTTCCCATAGCTTTCTGTTTTGAATTCTCTTTTCTACAAGTCCTATCCACTTTTTCCTCTTTTCTGCCTTCCTTGGTTCTGTTCTTTCCTTTCATATCATTTTGGCATGTTGCAGTTTTTCCTTACTTTTGACCTTCCCCATTTCTCTAATCAGCTTATGACCTCCATTCTTTTTTCATGTTATTTTACACCTGTGATCTTTTCTCGTAAGTGTTTTCTTCTCTATTCTTGCTCTGCAACAGAAACTTTAATTTGCTGGAAAGAACTTACAGGAAGTTACTACTTCCCTAGTAATCTTCTACTATTGTAGTTATCTGAGGTGAGACTGATAGGCATTAATATTTACAGATTTTTTTTATTAATATGAAGATTGATTTAGAGTGATGCAGGGAAACAGATGAACTATGGAAATGGTAAGGTTTCCTAGGATTCATAAATCTAAAAGCCATTCTGAGGTGAACAGCTTTTAGTAAAGCAACACCTAATGACTGAAAATCATTAAATGACTGCAGTCCAGAATAAGTTGGAAACCTAACTCTCACAGGTACCAAAAATGATCTTTAGTGGTTAAAAAAATCCTCCAAACTCTGGCATCACTTGTCTTTAAAATTTATAAAGACTAAAGATTTTCAATAACACAGTTTTCTTAGGTAGTATTGTGATAAATATACTATTTATTATCATCACATAGAACTGTGACATCCCTCAGAAGTGGTGACACCAGTACATCACCAGCTTCTGCAGCTGTGACATTTAGAGGCTGGATTGTTGTATATTGTCGTATGTCTTATGCACTTAATAATTATTCATTGTAAGCATTACAGCTACATCTTAAGCAGAGGATTTAACCCATTTACTGCTCTTCTGACAAGGCAAATGTAGGAGTGAACTAAATTTGTCTTTCACACAAATTTGATATTTAAGAGTAAGATATTCTTCTTCTTACATCTGAGAACTGTACCTTGTAGTGGTCAAGGACTTTGCTTTCTTTTTTGTGTTATTAGTTTCATGCTAGAAACTGTAGCTTGAACTCTGTGGTAAGGCTGGGTAGGTACCTGTGTAAGCTGTGCAGACATGCTCCCTTCTACCTGCAAATTTCATTTTACTGTAAGGCAGAATAAACTGCTTTCCTTGAAACACTAAACTCTCCGAAATATGTCAGTGAGATATTCCTAACCCAGTCACATTCTTTTAGTATTTCCTGTACTTTGTATTTGTTTTATGTATTGTGCATTTGGATGCCTTTTATCAATTCAGAGCTAAAAACATTACTGGTATAACAAAAGCTCATTATAAAAAAAAAAAAATCAAAAGCAACACAGACTGTGCAATTAGAGTGTAAAACTGCAAGACAGTTTTGTTTTCAGGAGGTCACTTACTCTATCAACCTATCATCTAAAGTGATGTTTATAAAGCTGCTTCAGTCTCTAGGATGTGTGTAATATACACATCATAAAAATACACATTTTGGAAAACAAAGTGGCACTTACTCAAGATGGAAATGTAGAGTAGAAGTGACTGGAGAGAAAAAAAAAACATAAGGGCCTGTGTGAAGCTTCCCTTGATTTTGAATAAAATTGTGAAACCAGAAACAGGGTAAGAAGAAAACCTGGAACAGATACACATCTGCACTGAATATTGTGATTCCACATGCACTCATTGAATTCCAGGAAAATTGTTGCATGGAGTGTTAGAAAAATCAGAAGGTAGACTTGACTGAAGGATAGAATGAAAGTAGTGGTTCTTCTCTAGCATGCAAAGAAAATCAGTTTTAATGAACCATTTCCTATTATCACACATTGTTCTCTTACAAAAATTTGGTACTTTGGTACTTATTTTTTGGCATACAAAAACCTCTGCATGACAGTGCTGTACAGCTGCATACTCTTTATTGAGCTACACTGAAGAACTTACCAGACCCTGTAAGTAATTTCTGAGTATTGAGAGCTAAGTAATGAAGATAGAGACATAAAGCTTGGTGAGTGAGCAAACACTCATCCCACACACAGAAAAAAAAAACAACAAACAAACCCAAACCAAAACAATCAACCAAACAAAACTAAATGAAAACCAAATCCAAAATGCTGTCTATCTCTGTATCTATTTATTCTGAATTCACTCCTCAGCTGGCTAAGTTTTGGAATAGAGCATGGGGTACAAATGCTATACATGACAACAGTGATTTTCAAAAATGTCATGAACATCACTGTAGAATCGGTTCTACCAGAAGAATCTCACCACCCCGTATTTGGTTGCTTTTTCCAATTACAAAATCTTTATCAATATTGAGAGTCAAACCATTTTCCAAAAGGATTAATAGAATCCCCTTGCATAGATAAAAAAAGTTCTATGTTTGTTTTTTTAAACGTAATCTAAGAATAGTTTTCGTATGAGTTTTTTCTGAGGCATTTGGATTGTGCTTATAGAGGTGTTTATATGAAAAAGTTTTATCTTTTCTTGGATCACATAATATGTCTTGAAAAAGAAGCATCTCAGGCTCACAAATGCTTTTTTGGCCCCTCTCTGTAGGGAAATGGAAAACAATCTTGCTGGGAGGAAGAGAGCTCAAGGGAGAATATAGATGTCCTGTTAATCAGGCCACAAAAAAGCAAGGAGAAGCTATGATGTGACAGTGACTGGTGGAAGAAAATCTAGCAAACAGCAGAGAGGAGATTGGGAGATATGACAATTTGGGGAATTTATGTATAATTTATAAATCCAGACTTATTTTATGAATTTCATGTAACACTCTATTCCTCAATCTGTATTTAATCTGCCACTTGCTGACTGGGACTATGTCATCCATCACATACTCTGTGTGAGAACAGATACAAGAGTAATGTAAGAGATAACATGATATAATTTTTTTTCTCAGTGAAACATTGAATATGCTAAATAGACTGGTTAAAGTAAAGGAAACTGATTGTCTCAGGCTGTCTGTTTTTAAATTAGAACAATGGAAATTGCCTAGTGAGAAAACAGATGAGAAAGGAGTGCATGTTCTTTTGGCTGGGGAGCTATCTGAATGAGTGAGAGAAAGCTGGTCCTGAAAAAAGAAGACCAAGCTTGCTGAGAGAGCTGGCAGGCTCATCAGGAAGACACCAATATTTCAATACCATGGAAGGATTTTCCAAAACTTCAAGGTTTTACAAGGCACCAATGGGCTGTCAAGGGTTTTATTTCCAGGATTTTTGCTTCTTTGCCTTTTATTCTGGCTTTCTCCATTAACGTAACAGGTATAATAATATGAAATTATTGTCTCCACTTAATTTTTAGTACTCTACAGTCTCAGAAGATGAAACTTTAAACTGCAGAATTCAGGAGGGGAAGCTTTCTGCCTTGGAGAGGTTAGAACTAGCCTTAGGGATCTTGATTCTAGATTCTACAGGCTGCCTGAGAACAGGCATCAGCACCCCTATGTTGCATATGGTCAGTGGGCATCCAGTGCTCAGGTTCAGAGCACAGCAGCAAAGAGGCCTAAGAAGGAAGGGAGATTCAAATAAGAGTTATTTCAGAAAATAAGAGAAGTTAGGAGGGAAGTATCCATCACAGAGTAGTTGGTGCCTGAAGCTGAAGTAAGTTAACTTAGGCAGTCTTGGTAAAGAAAGATGGAAAAAATCCAGAGCAGAGGAGATACTTCTAGCAAAAGTTTTGTGTGGCCTGATCAGATAACCAAGGTAATCAGCTGCTTTAATTTTTGTCAATAAAGGACATTAAACAGCTCGTACTCTCCTGAGATACAACTGTGCCTTCCTGCCAGAATTTGTATTGCATTCAGAAAGGAATGGAACAATGTCATGTTTGGCCTCCCTGACACTCAGCAACACCTCAACACAGGTTAGCATATAGATGATTGCTGTTGTCTCATTGTCTCCTTTAAATCCATTTATAAGGTGAATACTGTCATAAGTTTAAATTGTGGGTTTCTTTCTTTAATGTGTCGTTAAGCATTTAGGGTAACTAAGGTCCTGTTCCTCTGATCCCAAGTTGCTGTTAGAATACAAATGTCATCTAAACACAAATGGAGCACGATGGTGTTCTGACAAAAATGTCTGCACTAAGTACCCAGCCTGGCCCTAGAGCAACTATCATTAACTGGGAGGGTATAGTTCAGATGGTATGTCTGACTTCTTGGTTGCCATGGTCAACCAATTAATGGAAGCACAAGGTTTTTTTTATCTCATTCTATTTGTTAAGATTTTATACATACCAGAATATTCAGAGTATGGATGAAATTACTTTCTTTTTCTAGCTGTTTTCTGTTGTTCGTATTCCACATAGGTTGTCTCAAACAGCCTTTCACAATACAAGAATAATCTATATGAAAACTATTTCTTTCTCACAGAATAAAAGGAGACCTCAGTCCTAATCTTTATATAAGCTTATAAATCAGTATCCCTCAGCTGGCTCTTTGTTATCTACTTCTTCACTAAAATAACATCTGTACTCCTTTGTCAGGGAAATAAGAAAATCAGAAAATTCAGCATTTGGGGAGAAAAGACCTCAAAAAGGGTTTTTGGAGAGTAGCTGCCAAAAATATGACTGTATATATTCCAGGTTATTTTAAAACGCCTGGTGGGTTTGGCCTTGACATTCATAAGTAAAACCACTTTGCTGAAGACTGAAGAAATAAGTTCTGTTGGAAGTATAGGTTTCACTGGAGAATTTTTGAAATACACCTTATAAATCTAAAGCTGAGCATTTCTCCTCTTCATAAATAGATGCCTACTCCCCCCTGTGCAAAACACAAAAGATGTAACAGAGGAACACAGTGTTCATTTTGACAGAAGTGTCAAGTTTGTCTTAAATTTTTTCATTTTCCATATAACATCACTGAAGCGAGGACAGTTAAGAAGGAATACTGTAGAACTGCTTTTCAAAAACAAGTGATTCTGGAAAATGAAATCAGACCATTTTTCAAACAATTATTAACTATTTTTATATTTTTTTTTTTTAGTATCAGCCTTTCCAGTTGTTTTTTTTTATTGTACCAGAAGGAATAAAAGTATCATTAAATGAAAAAATGTGTTTCCTTTAAGCCTAAACCTGGTGCTTAAAGCTAATCATACTCAAAGTAGTTTCTACTTTTTTTGTTTGTTTGTTTATTATAAGAAGTCCTTCTGAGCACAGCAAACATTTATGAAAATGCATAAACATTTTCTGTGTAAATCCAAGCTTTTAAACCAACTTCACTGAAATTAGGCTTACATTGATGTAACAGAGCAGATGTCTTTCGTAGACTGGAATATAAAACTACACTTGCATCAGCCTTGCTAATTTAATTGTTTCACTTCTGTGTGGGGTCCATTTAATTTTTTCTTGATATTTTCAAATTATTCTACAGGGTGTCTATATAGATACCATTCTAATGAATGTTCCATTTTTATGTTTCAGGAAGAATTTATTTTTTTTTTAATCTGAAAACTACAGCATAGTCATATCAGGCAAAATGCAGAAAGGATTCCTTTCTCAACTTAGCTAATCCTTGTGGGCATGTTCCTTGGTAATTCTCTAATTCTGGAACTCCATTGGACTGGAAATAAGTAGTTTTAGGATGTGCACTACTATAGCATTGTTCAAGATCGCTGAAATTCTTGCCATTTATCAACACAGTTAGCAAGGATATCCCTAATAGGTGGAATAGTAAAAGACATGGTAGTAGTGCATATCTCATACAGGAGTCCTCACAACATTTTTAGTTCTTACCAGTCGATTAAGCTGAAAGCTCCATTCTTTTCGTTGGTTTTAACATTCATTTCTGAAGGCAGATAGGTACTTATGATACCTCTTTTCTGACATGAAAACCTGTTAAATTTTGTTGTTTCCTAAATCAGAGAAATTAATGAATATAGATTGAGGTTTATTAGTGTGCCTTACCACTAGATTCATAAACTTAGTACAGACATAGTTTCACGCTTTTGACTTGGAAATCTGATTTTGATTTAAACAGAAAAAAAGCTTTTTGAAAATGCAGGGTGTCTTGGCTGCCTGCAGTCATGTCCATTTTCATCTGATACTGTGCCTGTTAATTGGTTGGACCACCTCACTGGGGCATAGATGCCAAGAAATAATAGCTTTGTATAGGCACTTTGCATAATAAGGTGAGTGGCATCATTTGCAGCTGGGAGACCCGTCAGGTAATGTCTGCAAAGAACCCCTGCCTTATGTCTTTTTAACAATGAAGTACACCTGTTGGCTTTTCTCTGCCAAACACACTCCTGAATGGTGGAGGGGAGGAAAACATAGAAAACAAGACAATTTTTTGATGCCAAAAGAGACTAGATATACTGCAGCTGGCAGCTTGGACCACTCAGAGTATATCTAACAGGAAAGCACCACCTGATTCTGGATGGAGAAGAAAAATTAAACCACCTGAGAAAGAGGTTGTGGCCTCATTCTGAGAAGTTGGCTGATACTGGTAAGAAGACACAGAATGGAGGAGAGCAGTAGTTTAGTCCAGGGGGTGCTATGAAGACTTAAAATTTCTAGGCTAATAATGCTGTGTGGAAGGTCTTGAGCTCCTTCTGTGTTAGGGTTTGGGTTTGTTTTTTCTTTCTGTGTGGCCAAGGTCTTCTGAGTGAAGTATCTTTTTCCTGGGTTTTTTGGTTTTGGTTGGGGTTTTTTTGTTTGGTTGGTCATTTGGTTATTTTTTTTCTGGACAAAATTAGAATATGTTTTTGTGTAACGTTCAACATCAAGTCACCACCAGAACTTGACAGTAGCCCAAGATGATATATACTTAGAAATTATGTGATTCAGTTCTCAATGGATGCTTGACAGTTGCTTTAGGCAAATATTGCCTCAGCTACCAAAAAAAATCTATTTTAAAGAGTTTTTGGCCTAAGGAATATGTAAGCCTCTACATCAATGTATTTTGATTCAATATAGAGCAGATGCATTGCTTAGGACATCTTATGTCCAATTTTATTATATATTTGTCCGTTTATATTAACTCTTGGAATTTTAGAAACGACTGATTATCCTGTATGGTTTTTGATGTAACACATGGGTCCTGCAGTGGATATATATATATATATATATATATATATATATACACACATTACAGTTACAGAATTGCTGAGGTTGGGAGGGACTTCTTGAGGTCATATACTCCTAAGTCCTGCTCAGGCAGGGTTAGATAGAGCAGCTTGCGCAGGACTGTATCCAGTCAGGTTGAGATTTCCACAGAATTTGTTATAACCAAAAAGCAATTATTGGTGCAGCAATACATGGTTTGCTTAAAAAGAGCCTTCCCCTTTTTCCTCATGCCTGCTGGCACTGAGGAAGAATTTAGGAGCAAGAGAAAGAACAGAACTGGACTCTTAAATGGTTACAGGTTACATTTTTTCTCATGTGTTGGCTGTGCAAAACTCTCAGAAAAGATTTAGGTAAATCTTCAGTCTGCCCAAAAGTAACCAGTGCAAACTCTTCCCCTGAAAAATCCCAGCTGGATCTCAGCAATTAAATTATCACCAAGCAGTGGAACAGTTGGCATGGGGCATCAGGGCTATTCTGTATCTAACTCTGCATTGTCTGGATGGAAACTGAATCCGTATTTTCTTGGATCAGAGACAGGTCTTAGGGTTGAAGTTTAATTTACTTTTTTGCATATTTAGCAGTCCTGTATGTTTAAAGTACAAACACTAACTTTTAAAGCATTCTGAAATTTCTTCATCAGTAAGATATTTATACTCCAAACCTGGGATATTTTACAGGTTTTTAGATTGACTTTGCAGACAGCTTGTAAGTGAGTGTAGGTTACTTGTGTGATCTGATGACACTTCTTGACAATCAGTTGCCAGAATATCTGTCTCTCAGTAAGTTATCTGTAGACTTTGTTCATTAAAGAGAACACTATTACTGGTCTTTGTTTTTTTTTACTGCTTAAGGAACAAGATAGATTGCCAGTTGGCTTATTTTGTTGTATTCCTTGCCTATTTGTTGTGGGGTTTTTTTCCACCATAGTAGTTGTAGTTTGATTTTAAATACCTGAAGGAATAAATTCCCTTTTCAGTGGTGAGGATTAAAAAAGAGCACCAAGGTATTACTAAAACCAGGAAATATTCCTTGGTGTTCTATATCAAACATTCCCTGAAAGTAAAGATTTGCGTGTTAATTATCCCACCTACAATTATTCTACCTTACCATAATACCCTGATGAAAGAGCTATTTATATTAATAAAGCATTACATTCATAAGAACAACACTTCACACTGGTCTTCATTCTATATATAAGCAAATAACAAGAAAAAATACTGCTTTACCCCAAGCAAAATGCAAGTTAATGTGTCTGGCAGCTTACAGAAACAGAGCACATCCACAGTCATATTTGACTGCACTCTTAGGGGCTTTTTATGCCTCAGTCAACTTCTTTCTCTCCCTCAGGGATCTTAATTCTCTTTATCTACTCATTAGCATGTAAAATTAACACCGTTCCTCAGAATATTAGTGATCAGAATTTTAGTAATGCTCATATTGATGTTAATCTTGCTGCATTTTCCATGACAATTAAGCAGATAGTTGAATTATATTGTAAGAGTCCTATGACATCCATATTTCTCAAACACTTGTCCTCTGTTCTTATGCATGAGACTTTTAAAAAACTCAAATGGTTGCATTTCCAGGGGAAAATTTATTTTTGACTTGCCTTAATGGAGTTACTGTAATAGTTGACACTTCTCAATATTTAATCATGATGTAGACTTGATTCAGGGTGACTTATCTGAATCATCTTGGCATATCTGTTTAAAATAAATATGTCATGTATTCGTAAACAAATGCAGAGGTCAGATAATGTTAGCTGTCAGGTCTGACTATTCCTTGACTTTTATTTTAAAGCACATAGAGATCTCTTAATAAGAGATCAGAGCTGCTGGATTTAAATTACATGTTTTTCATCCTTTTCTTATTTGAAAATCCTACCTGCTTAATTTGACAATAAATTAAGCACTGGTGTTAAAATTTGATTTTCATTGAGACTGAAGGAATGATATCCCTATTAAGAAGAAATGATTGTGATGAAGAGGTCTGGTTCATTCATCTTCAACTTAATTGAGCTATATGACTGTGGATTTAGATTTAACCCAGTCTCATTCTACCAAAGATCAGTATCAGTGAACGATGTGATTCTAGGATACCTGTGAAAAGATGGCTTAATTCATGTATTTCCTTTTTCATTTTCTCTTTTACCTACCACAAACTTGGCATGCCTTATGCAGGCTGCCCTAAGTCATCCTTGGTGATGGGAAGGGAACTGGCTTTGTGAGAAATGGAGGGAGACTGGATTATTCCTGAAAACTGAGGAGATATTAGGTAGGCAGCAGCCTGGAAAACTTTCATTTCCAAATATTCGTTCTTGCCAGTCATCTTCCAGCAGGAAGATAGTGTCAAAGGCAGCTACTAGAGTAATGCAGAGGGCTGTGAGATTATAAAATGGAGATACAAATAAGCTGTGCAGATCAGTCTCTTCTGTTGTCCCCCCCTATTAAATATGTGGGGGGTTTTTAAAGGAAAAAAAAGATATTAATATTAAATATGATTATGTATATGTAAAATATGCACATAAAATTATACATACGTATAGTATCTCAAGTAATTTGTAATACTGAGAATTAATTTCTTAGCAGGAATGTAAAATACTATAATAGTATACCAAAGCTGTTCTGTATCAGTGAGCATGATTAAGAAAAAGCAGTTTTCATCCTATAAATGGTATTTTAAAATTAAATTTTAATAACACATTAAGCTGTCATTCATGTTTCCTAGATTTTTAATAAGTAAATTGGTTATCTTTCTAATCTGTTCATAACCTGGATTTCTACCCTACAACAAAACAGAAACTAGTGCTTTTTCCAAATTATTCAGTTGTAGAAATTCAAGGGATATTCCTAACACATTTCACTCTGCATTTAATCTTACCATTTGTGTTTATAGAGGTTTTTCCTGGTTCTTGTTTCTGAAATGTACCACCTGGTGAACATTCGTTACCTCTGAACCCATATGAGCAGACATTTATTGACATTGTTAACATAAACCTAGTGCCTACAAAAGAGAGCTTGTTTATACATTTTAATACATCTATTTGTCTTTGTATTTCTGTCAGAATCAGTAAACAACCTGAATAGCTCTCTTTTATAGACCATAATGTCTTGAGTGGAAGAGGCTGGCAATTTTTAAATTAATTCTATTAAATATTAGTGCATATAAGTGCCAAGATATTTACGATCACCAGAAACAACCCTGGGGTCAATTTGTAGCACTAAATGTGCAATTTTGGGGCAGGGTTATGATCTGAAGGTGATGTTGGGCTCAGGGCAGGACAGGAGGACAATGACAGTAAGAGAGCCCAGGCTGTGCTGGTAAATTCACTCCTCTTTTGGATCTCAATCATTCTTCTCTTGGAAGTCACTCCTCTCTTGGAGATCGTTGCTTTCTCCTGAAATATAAGGCAGTTATGTTTTACTTTACTTTTCTGCCACGTGGCCTAATGAAGAAAAGCTTCGCTGCTTTTTTAAACAGATTTCTGTACCTTTTGGAGTAGGCATTTTATGTGGCTCCTTTGTCATATCTGTAACTCTATTTGTCAGATCTGTAACTCTATTTGTCAGAGCAAGCACACTACCAAGATGGAAAGAAAGGTTTCCTAATAAGACTATGGTGGTTTCACAGGGAGAGAATCCTGGGCAGCTGCTCCAGGAGGACTGACAGGGGTGTCCCACACCCCTCACCTCATCCATCATCAAGGTGGGGTTTCTGGGGGGGGGGTTCCCCTGTATGGGGCTCCTCCCTCTGGGTCTGCTGCTGCCTCTGCTACTCCCAAGGACCAGGCAGAGTGTAGCTTAGGTACTTGACATTGGTGTTTGTTGTGTTATTTCATGAAATCCATTTCTGGTTCAGCCCTTGAGGCTTCTCTCCTTTTCCTGATTCCCCTCCTTGGCTGGGAAGGGATCATTGGCTGAGAGAGCAAACTGCTTCAGTTTGGTCCCAGACACAGGTTCAGTGAAGACAGGGATGCTGTTAGATTACCCCAGGTCCAGAGGAAATATGGACAATCATGATTTTCTGAAGCCCCAAATCCATCCCAGACTGGTGTGTGGATTGCATAGCTCATTGTCCCATGACCAGAAATATCATTTGTGGTAAACTGTACTCACCCGCTGTGAAACTTTGTTTTGTTTCCAATTATGTCAAACAGGCATTAAGGAGCCCTTATTTGCCCAGAATTAACTCCTAAATGAGGGATCTGTGTTGACAGAAATCAGCAGTGTCATTCTCAAGGGCATGTAGTCTCACTACCATCAGCTGTGCACTGACTTAGATAGGATTAGTATTTGGTTCTAAAAAGCCCAAGAAATACATTCATTTCTTTCTAGGTTGGTAGTTGTCAGTCTTCGAACTTTTTTCCAGAAAAAATGCATGCAAAATCATGTACGTGGAAGAAATTGCAGACCTTGTGATGAGCTGTGCACCATGAGTAAATGCTAGAACAAAATGTTTTCTTAAACCTGCAGTGTTTATTTTACACAGATGCTGTTATGACTACAGGAAAAGGGCAACCTTTCCTGAAAGGATAAGGAGCAAACATTACACATCTCCTTTGGAAATCAACAAAACTTTTAAAAGGGTCTGAAATAGACAGGTTTTTCCCCATCGTATTGAAAAGGCAGAAAGTGGAACAGAAGAAAACTCCCAGCTGTTGGGAGAAGTGGATACATATGGTCCCAACAAATCTTGTAAACTCTAATCTTGCTAATTCTAAACAAAACCAAAACCATTTAAACAAAATCTGAAGAAAAATATCTAAAAAAGTTCAGTGGAAATGGTATCACTGGGATGTGTACAATTATTTTGACTCAACATAGCAACAGAGAAACTACTACTGGCAGAAGGTCAGTTGTTTCCTTTACTAATTTAGGAAATTGTAACAGGCTTCGTATTATTTGCTTATCAGATGTTTAAATTTCATAGCTACCAATAAAGCTCAAAGTTTATCAACAATAAGTTGTCTGAGAAATCCTCCCAGTGGTGTATTCTTTTTGAAAGTGAATTTAGCGTGCTAAGAATTTTGGAGCAAAAGCTCTATGTGTCAGGAGTGCTTCTTTCTCTAGCCCCTTAGTCAGTCTGGCTTTTTCTTGCCTTCTAGGCTTGTGAACACAATTTAGTCTGTGTGCCAACTCACTCCTTGACCTTCTGCCGAGAATGACATTAGTAACGCCAGTTCTGGTGATAGTTTGTGATGTGCATATTTATCCACTAAAGCTGTGGACTAACCCATCAGTTCACTTCATGCAGGGTACAAAATAGCCATTGGGCAGCAGTGACTTTCAGCCTTTTTTATTTAGGGCCAGAAGTGAGCCAATGACCTTTACATGAAAGGCACTATTGCCTGTCAGAGCCACCACGGTAAAAACTCATGTAAAATACTATTTTAAAACTGATGAAGATACACCGTACTCACTAATCAAATAATAGTTTTATTTCCTCAAAAATGTGGAGCAAGTTACAGTCATCAGAATAAATTATAACTGATTTTCAGCAGTCATTGAAGAAAAAGTTCAGAGGCCATGATGGAAAGAGACCTTGGGGTGGGTTGATACATTATTAATACAGTCCGTTAGGTCATGTCTTGACAGTATGTATTTGAAATGAGTTGAAAGCATCTATTAAACATTTACTATTTTTTATAATTCTATGCTAAATATAGAACTGATTGGCATACTTTATGGAAGCTGTGTTTTGTTAATTTTTTTTGTGTGTGTGTGTTATTCAACACACATATATGCATATATATATATTTATATTGAAACATATATATGCATATATACAGAGAGGAAAATCTGTTTTTTACCTTTTCTACTGTTATAGCAGTGCTTGCATGACATTTTTCTCCTCCTTCTTTCACTGAGCCCTGCTAGGAGTAGACCCTGAGGCAAAATATCTACAGGTTTGCCTGCCACTTCAACATTCCAAATAATTCAGAAGGAACGCCAGAGTAGTTTTCCTCGTTCAGTTTCCTTACTTCCTTTTCTCCTTCCTTGCTGTTTCATTGCCTTCCTTGATGATAAACAAAATTTTTTTTCACCCTTTTGACTCGATTCCTACCATCCCCTCATCTGTGGAGGGAACAAGCAATTAGGTCAGTGCTGAAGAGCCTGGAAGGAGGGACTGCTGACACACTTGTGGCTGCCGGCTCGGAGTTCACCTCATGTTCCAGGGTTGAGCTGTAGTTAATTACCACAGCACTCAGTAACACCGCTCCCTGAAAGGCCGCTGCCACAGCCCCGTGTCACAGCACTTACCTGCGTTTCAAGATAGAGACATTTTTATTCAGTGTGTTGCTCAGAGACTGTGAGGGGGCTGCGTGAGGGCCTTGGCAGCAGGGGGGGGATGTCCATGGGTGGCTGCTGTGAGGAGCTGCTGGAAGCTCCCCTGGCTCTGGGTCTGACGCGCTTTAGGCCAAGGCCATCAGCAACGGGGGAAGTGCCTCCGGGATATTTAAGAAGGGGAAAGTTAACGGCTAGAAGACCTTCAGAGGGAGAGAGAGAGGAAACGGATGTGAGGGAAACACCCAAGCAGACACTAAGGTCAGTGTGGAAGGAGGGGAGAAGGTGCCAGGGAAGAGGTTCCCTTGCATCCTGTGGTGAGGCGGCCAACAGTTCCCTTGCGGCCCATGGAGGATCATGGTGGAGGAGCCCATCAAGGAGTGTGGTGGAGCAGATGCGGACCCGCAGCCTGTGGAGGAGTATGGTGGAGCACATATGGACCTGCAGCCATGGAGGACTCCAAACTGGGGGAGATGTCTGTTGCTAAAGCAGACTGTGACTCTGTGGGCAGCCTGAGCTGGAGGAGTCTGCTCTGGAAGGACTGCATGCACCTCATGGGAGCGACTCGTGTCAGAGGGGTTGTGAAGGGTTCTCTCAGGAAAGGGACCCTGTGTTGGAGGAGAAGATGTGAGGAGTCCCCCCCCCTGAGGAGGAAGGAGCAGCAGGGACATGGGTGATGGTCTGACCACAACCCCATCCCCATCCCCCTGCACTGCTGTGGGACAGAAGGTACAGGAATGGGGAGATGAGCAATTTGAGCCTGGAAAGAAGAGAGGGGTGGGGGAAGGTGTTTTCAAGATCTAATTCTGTCTCTCATTCTTCTGCTCTGTTTTGACTGGTAACAAATTGATGTTTTTCACCTTGACTGTAATTGGCAAGTGAACCCTTCCTTGTCCTTGTCTCAGCCCATGACCTTTTCTCCTCCCCATCCCACTTGGGTGAAAGGCTCAGCAAGTTGCTGGCTGGGCAGCAGGACAGAAGCAGAATGTTTTCAAGAGTGCAGCTGAATAGTTTGAGAAATTTTTGACCCCTTTGGCCTGGAGCCAAATCCATGTTCAAAATAGTGCTGGGTGTTTATGCCGGCCAGTTTAATACTTCCAGCCCATCTGAAAATGGCTGCCAGAAGGTAAAATGCTGCTGGTGTTCTGTGAGCGAATCAGGGTTTCAAATTATTATTATTTTTTATTTAAAAGCAATATTTATTTACTTTTTTTTTTTTTTTTTTTTTTTTTTTTTTTTTTTTTTAAATTTAAGAAGTGTTTTAAACTGGTAACAAAAGAATTTATGCCAAAAATAGTCTTGGGGAAAGTTTAACTAGCTCTCAGGTGGTAAGGGATATGCATCAAAATAAATTCATTGCACTACTACTGGAATTTAATGGAAAAGTATGAAGGAGGAAATAGGTTTGTTCACCTCTACATAAGAATAATTTTTCCATAAATGATGGATAGGACTTTACAGGTATCCAAAGCTAAGGAAAATTCAATATATCTGATTATCTAAGATATCTATAATACTGTATTGAAACTTCCACAGTATGTTGAGATTTGTGTTGTTTCTTCCAAACATTCCTTCTTGAAAAAATAAGGCCTTATTTGATCCTCTTCACATATAATAAACCTTTTAATTCCTTTCCGGGATGTGGACTTTGAGGGGTGACCATGGTGGAAAGACAGATATAAAAAATATTTTTAAATTCACTGTTATTTTTAGCTTTTGGATTTCAGGTTAGTATTATGTGGTCTTAAGCATATAAATGTAGCTCATGTGCAGCAGAGTTGTCTCTGAGTTTGACCATGGACTTGGTGCAAAATGGCAGACTCACCATTTTGTATACCAATGTTTATTTCTTGGAATTAAAACCCTAATGCCTGCTGTACATTTTTGTCATTCCAGGTAAGGATCCCCAAACTGCTTCTTTTTGCTGTTCACTTTGCAAAGGTAAGCCTTCCTCTTATTATATAGATATGTTTCAGCATTTTATATGAGAATTTTTGGCAAAGAGCTATATACTTTTCTTCTCTACAAACTGAAACTCGTATTCATGAGAATTCAAATATCACACATTAAAGAAAATTAATGCAGTAAACATAAACTTCCTCATAGTTAGTAATAAAATGCTTTGTTGCTACAGGTTTGGTTATTTTTTTATAAAATAAAAAATAAACCCTGTTATAAAACAGGGTTTTCAGCAACCCTGTTTTGCGTTTTAATGTATATCTTATTCCAGACTGTCTTTGTTAGAAAATCTCATGTATGATCTTAAAAATCTGGATTTGTGGCATTAGTATAGTAAAAAATTAAACCAGATCTTCCTGATTAGACTTTCCACCTGCTTTTACCTGCACGAAAATTGGGAGCAGTGTAGCATCCAACACAGGAGAAACAATGTCACTTTATCACTTGAAAGTGCACATATGACTGACAGAATTACCTGCACAGATAACACACTAATAAAATGCCTTGGACAATATTAAATTGGATTGGCTATCAGCTGGTTCCTGAAGGAAGCCTTGGTATGTGCAACTGTTATCTTTGCAGGACTTTTTAGATTTTATTTTATTTAACAAGTAATTCACAGTAATTAAAATAAAAATTAAATAGCTTTCACTGTAGTATCCTAAGAGAGTTTAGCAAACCAATACTCTTAACTATGTGAAGACAGAAGTGATTTTTAATCCGTATGGTATTTATGGAAATATATTTACTTTCCCAAGGCAGAAAATGATGCATTTTTTATATTGCATTTTATTGGAAGGAATATTTTTTGTAATAGAAATTTTTACATAGTGCATAATTTATGATTTCTGGGAACAGGTGATTGAAAGGATGTCTTCTGTAGAGAAGGTTCAAAGGAGCATTTGACATAAATTAAGATCACTTATATTTACATTTTTTTTTTATGTTTTTATACAAATCATTGTTCACATGGAGCTTTCACAGAGGGAGAATGAAGAACACTATCCAGGTCTATTTGTGTTTATAGATCTATTTGTGTTTACAGAGCAGGTTATTTTATGTTCTGTTCTAAAAAAATAAATGCAGTATGGGCTGTTTTGAAAACAAGAAAATTATCATTAAAGGCATTGATGGATAACAACATTAACAGCCTGTCAACAGCTAATCTGAGACCATCTGTTCTTTAGTGGACTGAAAAGGTTAAGAACATATGGGTGTCTCTACTTGCCACATTCTGTAATATAGACTTGCCAGGATGAAATAATGGTGCTATATTGCATGACTTCTGGCAAAGCACATGTGCTGAAGTTCAGTTCATGCTACCAGAAGTGGACACACAGGACACAGTTTTTCTAGGCAAGCACATCAATAACTAGTGTCCTATTTTTAAAAAAATTATTTTAATTTTTTTGTATGTGGCTAAAGAGACTTAAACAGCAAGTGGTCATATGTCAAGCTAAAAGACAGGTAATGGGTGTTACCAAGATCTTAAGCTCTTTTTGAGAGAACTGTGGATTGAAAAAAAACAGGAAAGGCTTTACAAATTGCCAGAAAACACTGAGAATCTTCAGAAAAACTCTGATTTTGATTTATGACCATTCTATTACTTATCTTCTACAGAAAATTGATTAGTTTTTCTTTTAATTCTGGTGTGTATGATCAGTTTTCAATATATTGTCATAAAAGGAATAGTGTAGCCTCTGGGACAGATCAGAGCCTATCTGTGGGTATTTCTTTCAAGGCTACCTACAGCCATACTTATGTCCAGCTGACATGGGACCCTGATGGTCTGGATTCTGACCTGTGGACAGCTTGACCTTGAACACATCTCCTCACTATCAAGAGTGTCCTAGTGTGTTTCTTTTCTTCTTTATAATCAGCATTGATCTAACCACAGGGGCAAGAAAATGAAAATATACTTGTCTAATTCCAGAAAACTGAATTAATAGTAGGGACACAGTGATTTTCTGACCTTCATTGCCATGGAGACATTGGAGAGGTAATAGTAGTTTTGTGTATGTATATATATATATATATTTATGAATGAACTGTGTCTGTGTATATATATATATATATGTATATATCTATACCTAATATGTAGTTCTTCAATGGTGTTGTGAAGAACTGCAGGGTGAAAGGAAATTGTTTGGGTCAGCTCAGATATCATGGGGAAAGATTTCTCCTTCTTTTCAGTGTCTGGGTAATAGGATAGCCATGAAGGAAACTGAAGTGGGAAGTAAACTGATAAATGCAGGAAAACTGAAAATGCATTCAAAGTGTTAGTTAAGAAGACACTTCCACATGTTATTGATTTTCCTACAACAAAGAAAGCTTCTTAGCAGATGAGAGCCTGGCTCTTTCTTCTACTATCTTGAAGAAAAGTGGTTGCAGGAGTGCTTTGGGTTATTACTTTCAACTGGGTAAAATACTTGAGGACTATTGTCTGGCTGAGATTACCTATTTGACTCTAATATAGGCAAATTCATTGGAAGGTGGAAAACTGAAGAGATGAACTTTGTTGCAGTGGCTATGCTTTTATTTGTAAATGAAAGCTAACTAAAATGTGTCAAGAATATTCTACAGTCCTGTAGAACTCTTCATCCTGCAGTAAAAGCATGAACCTGTCACAGTACTTGTATACCTGAGTTAATGAATCTAGATCACTTACAAAGTCTGACATGTGGACTTATCCCTCCTTTTAGTTCTTTAAGCTGTGCCAGTGTTATAGTCTCAGTAGAGATGCCTCTTGGGACAAAAAACCCCAGAAAGTAACTTCTCACAGGACAGAGAGTGGCATATGTTTCAAATGTAGTGTCATAGAATGAAGTAGAGTAAAAGTCACTTAACAGTGAATCAGCAAAAATGTCTCTGATCAATTAAAAAAATATAATCACTGAAGTCTTTCTGAGTGGCTGAGCAACCTTTAGAGAAAGAAATAACACTTGTATCTGTAAGGAGAATTAAGTGAAGGGGGATTATAAATTATGGGAGTTTATTCATAGCAATGTTTTAACAGGAACAAGCAGAAGAATAATATTGCTCTGTCAAACATTTTGTGTATCTGCTTTCTTGTGGAATACATAAGAAAGAAATGTGAGAAATATAATAAACAATAGGAACTGAAGGTCTCAGCACAGGGTCGAGTTTATGATGTAATTGGCATATGGAGACTTGAAGGAATAATTCACATGATATAAATCTTGAATAATGTTTGAATTTGACAGATTGTAGCTTGCCAAAGAAAACAAGTAAGGTGATATTCCCTGACAATAACTTACTCCTATACCTAGAACAGACAGAGTTTAGATGTCTGGAAGTGTTTAGCAAAAGGAATAAAGTCACTCTGACAGTCCATATCTAATACAGGCTCCCAAATAGGGAAGCCCAGGTTTTGGAGACTTTTTGTGAGCATTCATTAAACTGCAGGTTTATTATTTCAGATTAATTGCCACAACATATGTAGCTAGAATACAGATTACATTGGTTTTCACTGGTCTGGGGCTTTTTAAAAAAAAAAAAAAAAAAAAAAAAGAAAAACAAAACACCAGGTAAAAGGATTATTAAAAATTGCATACAGAAACTGGAGAATTAAAGGAGGAGGCTAGTAAAGGCAAAAGAGAAATTAGCAGGGAGAAAATTGCTGAGAATATTGGTCAAATGCAATATTGGAAGGTGAATCATGGAATTATTCATCAGCAAGTTCATGATTTTAAGGAAGGAAGGGAAGATAATAAAATAATAGATTTCAATAAACTTAGGTAAGTAATGGTTTGTGCTTCATGTGAACCTAAGCGAGGTGAAATAGGATTAAGGAGACAGCAAAGGAATAACAGCTTTTACTATTTTCAATTTTTTAATAGGGGAATGGGGAAGAGAGCGAGACAGAAAGTGTAGCAGGAGTCCAATCTGGATAAATCATGAGTTCTTAAATTGTCTTAATAATGAAGTACAGGAGAACTGGGGTTACTGAGGGTGAATAGATAGGTACAGAAATAGAAAGGTGAATGTACAAAGTGAGATGCAGCCAGTAAGGAAAAAACTTTTTTTTGTCTCCACTTATTGAAAATGAAAAGAAACTGATTGAGAAGTCTGAAACAGTCCAAGTATTTTATATGTTTTTCCTTCACTAAAAAGGCCAACTGCGATTAATTGACTGAGGCAATTAATTTTTATGTCAAAAAGGCAAAAGGGGCTATAATAGGAGAAGAACATAAAATTGGTGAGTTATTTATTTTTGAGTTAGTTGTACCACATCAAATTAATCCAACAGGCTGAATCAATCTCGGAGCCATTACAATGAACTTAGAGATATGGGAAAACTGAAAGTGGCATCCATGATTTTTTGAAAGAGAAAGAACTAGAGAAATACAGGTGAGGCAGCTTAATTTCAATTTCAGGAAGAACAGTAAAACAAACATAATACTTGTGAGCACCTACAGGATAACAAGAAACTGTCAGCATGGATTTGTCAAGGATAAATCTTAGAAAGCCAATCCAATTTTCTTCTATGGCAGGATAACAAGCCTTTGGCTGGAAGAGAAGTAATAGACGTGTATCTTGATTTAGAAAAAAAAAACTTGTGAGATTTCTATAACATTCTCCTGACGAGACTAGGGAAATTAACCCAAGGTTAATGTGCAGATGTTTAGACAGGAGGACTCGAAAGCACTTCTATTTGTTCATTTTCATTTGATAGGTTGTATCAACCAAGTTTCCCTTTGAATCCAGCCTGGGATGATCTTCTAAATTTTTTTCATTAATGATCAGGATGATGGGAAAGATAGTGTGCTTGCTCGACAGATTTCAGACACCAGTAATCTGAGAAGATTTGCAATCAGGATAGAAAGCAATACTTAATTCTTGGGGTATAGATATTCTAGGGATAAATATCTTAATGCAGATATCTGGGCTATATATATTTGGGTATATATATTCTAGGGGTAAATATTTGAAAGAATAAAAATCATTGAAAGGTCCAATAGATGGACAATAGATATCCAAACTTATAAATACAAAATTAAGAAGAGCTGTCCAGGAGGAGTTTCTTCTGGAAAAGATTTGGGGAATTTTTTGGATTACAAATGGAATATGAGTCAATGATTTGAGCAATTCTGTGGTAATAAATACATTGGTATTTCATATTCGGCTAGAATTATCTGAAGAAAAACCCAAACCCAGAGTGTGCAACTAAAGTAGGTGGAAAGGCTTCTTACAGTTCAAACTTACAAAAGCTGCTCTGCACCTTCTCCTTTTCCTTACACACCAACACTTAGACTTGTGCTGGTTGACAAAGTATCTCTGCATTTTGATCCTTATGCTTTGAAGTTCTCTGCTCTGTAGGTTCTTTGTTTTGTTTTGAAACAAACTCTGTTCTTGATACATTGTTAAGTGGATATGGGATTAGTACATACTGAAAGTAAAATATTTTAAAGAGCTGTATCTGCTTCATCAAGAGAGAGCTTCTGTTTGATTCTAGAGCTCTGTAAATAAATGTTTTGTTAGCTGATTTTCCCAGTTCTCTCCAGTACTTGAACTAATTTATGTGACCATCCCAGAAGTTCTGTTTGCATTTGTTGCACTAAGAGAAAGACAGATAAGAGTAAATCACTGCACCTATAACACTTTTATATTTTACCTTTCCTTCTAGAGGGGAGAAAGGGAAAGAATATTGTTCCAGAGACAGGTCCTTCATCTCCCAACTAGCAACTAAAACCTGCCCTGCAGCAAGGGCATTGCTTTTGTACCTAACAAAACATGGCTTGTCAGCTTTCATACCAAAAGTTTATTTGGTCATCAGGGAGAGCAAGACTAGGAATTCTTGGCTATATTTGGACCTTAAATGTGAGTTAAGTGCCTTGTGAGTGACACCTGGAGTAGTACTTGTGTATCTCGTCATTCCCACTGAAATCTTTGATGGCCTTGTTGTGTGGATCCCAAACTGTTCATTATCATCTCCTTTCCAAAGAGTTTACTGTATCTTACATTTTAAAAACGTAGAGATTTTTTTATATAAGTAATGATTTTTAAAATTATTATTTTTTAAAACTAAAATTATGGTTATAGTCCTTATCTAAATGGGGAAGTTCAGATCTGGATTTTTCAGACTTTGCAAATCAAATTGTAGGTGGTCTCCATTTATTTACTTCTCTTCAATTTTTCATTACCAAAATTATTGTGTAGTTTTGTGCATGGTTTAAAGGAAGTAGTCTTTAGGGGCTTCTGCTCTGAGACCTAAAATCTTCAGTATCTGTATGTACGTATACAGCAACATTTGGATATTACAAACTTTTTCTAAACTTGAAATGCAATATGAATGCCTTCAGCATCACAACAGAATAGAAAAAACAAACTAATGCATAATGAAAGACTGGTCTTGGAGAGCCTTTGCAACCACTGTGATTTAAATATGTTCAACATAATTATAACAATGTAACTTTCCAGACTTCTTGCACAGGTTTCTAATTTTTAAGCCTCCGCCTTGTATTTCGTTTGAAATTTTTAAGGTTGATTTTTTTATTTTTTTTTTTAATACAACGGTCATCTTCATATCTTAATAAAACAAAAATTGAATTATATGCTCTGCTAGGCAAGCATCACACAACCTTTGCTAGCAGATGTAAGGTGTGAAAACCTGTGGGAAAATCCTATTCATTTTAGGTTCCACTTGAGAACACTGCAGAGCACTGGAAATAGATTCAGTCTTAACCATACTGAAAAAGAGAGAAGCTGGGGAACAATGGAAATCAATGATTTGAACCTAATTAAAAAGACCTGATAAAAATTCTAGAAAGCCAGATGGCAAAGTCAATTTCTGAGTATAATACCAGTGCAGAGGAAGAATATGATTAGCTGTTGACATTCTGCAAGGGCAGAATGATCTTATCATCAGGGAAGCCAAAGTGTTTCTTTAACAATATTAGACTGTGCTTTTATAACTGTTGTACACTTGAGTTAATGTACACCATTTACTTTCCAAGAAGTATGAGAAATAATGTTTTTCTCAAATGTCATAGTGCACACCTCTCAAGTTGGATACCTTGATATAAGCTTTAGACTTTGATTGCTGAAGCCTAGACATCTGTATAATTTGAACATCAAGGCTGAAGTCAAAGTGCAATTACACGTGCTGGAAAACATAAGCACTTTTGTGGGTATTTATATCTCTATTTGTGTTCATACTTTTCAGCTAATTCTGCTGAATTAGCAGTAAATTTTAGAAAAGGATGTTTCCTGTACATATGTATAATGAAGCATAAGTCTCAGTGCCTTTAACAGAGCTGTTGAGCTTTTGACCAAAATGCATGGAAAGATGAAATGAACAAATTGTGTGATGACCTGATAGCTACAACAGTCACAGCGGAGAAAAGATTTCTAGAAACTTTTGGTTCCTGCTCTGGCGAAAGCATCCACTTGATAGACTGGGAATATCCAGCAAAGACTGGACTGAAAAGTGGTGATCTGGGAGTCTTCCTGGGAGGAGAAAGGTCCAAGCTCAAGTCTTTTCAGAGTAAGAATTGAATCTAAGTCCAATATATGGCAGGCACAGGTGATCTGATCACATTACAGCCATACGCTGGTGATTGTCTCCCCTTGAAGTACGGACTATAGTAATTTGTAAGAAAGGTTTTAATATTGCTGTATTCGGAGATACAGGATGAATACTAGTGCTAGCAGGATTATGAGCTATTTAATTTTGGTTTAAAAAGTGGTCTCCTGGGTGCTACTGATGCTAGGTTTTGGGAAAAGATGCATTTAAAAGCTTTGTTTATTGCTGAATGAACCAAGCAATAGCTGGTTCGCTGCTGGACGTTGCAAACCCCAGAGAGCTGATGACTGGCATGAACATAAGCTCTTGGGCCCTTTGTAATTTTTGCAGCATGTGAGAAAAATTAGCAAAAGAAGCATTTGCTAATTGAATATATTTCTGTGTGTTAAGTGGCCTGGATTTCAAGGGCTGGTGATAATGTCAGCTGGGATTATTGACAAATGCTTAGTTTCAGTCTAGGTACTGGGCACTTGAGTGTGTTCAAGCTAGTATTATGTCTGGGGATAGCCTAGATTAGACATTCTTTCAATTCTCCCTGTGCTTGGTGAATAATTTTTTGTTGTCCAGAGCAACACAGACATGTCAATTTTGATTTTTTTATAAAGCGTAACTAAAGGTAGAGCCATATGTGATTTATCGTTTCATCCCTAAAAAGAAGCAATCTTTATTTGCTACTCAAAATTCATATCTACTACTTTGCATCAAGGTAGTATCCATTTATATGTGTGAATAAATATTAGTGCTACATTACACTTCTTTTTTTGAGTTCAGGCAATTTTAAGCATTAAAAAAAAGCCTCAAGAATTGGTATTTGATAGCCTGTGATGCAGGCAGCTTGGGTATAAATTTATGAACAGATGAATCTTCCTTTAACTTCACTAATTAAAACAGTTTTAAGAATCTGAACTAAAGATAAAACAGATGATAGAAATGTGCACAAATAAAAGACAAGACTGACAAGGGCTGTCTGCTGCACAGTAAAGCATACAATGCAATGGAAATGGTTTTGAGTAATAGAGCATTGAAGTGTTCCTTCCTCATGGTTTTCATATAAAATGCTACTGTATAGCAAATGGCAAATAGCAATATTCAGATCCCAGCTTCAAAAACTAAAGCACCCTAAATGATTTGGTTTCTCTTCTGTGCCCTAAATCAAATATTTTACATGCTCTCCTCCCTCCTTTGAATATTTTGATCATGTTTAAAAACACAATTCTTGGTCCTAAGAAGAGAATCAATAACATTTTTTTTGTCTGGTGGTCTCTTCCTTTTGCATACATTAGAAGACCATGGCATTGTTTTATGAAATATAAAAGCTTCGTATTATTAAGTTGTGATGAAAGGTAATGAGCAAATCCAAGAGCTCCTGGTTCTTGTTCAATGGGAGAAATTTTCAGATTTTGAAACTGTTTCAGTTGACAGCAGAGGAGCAATCCATTCTGGAAAAGATCCAGATAGATCCCTGGGGACTATAGAAAAACAGATGTAGTCTTGAGGTAGTGTGTGTTGACGTTACACCCTGCATAGAGTAATGATAACAATCCTTCCCACACCTGGTAACTCAGGGAAGAGATCAAGTGTTTCGAGATTCAAATTCTTGACTGCTTGAGGCCTGATGTGTTTGGAAGGCAAAATCTCTTTCTATATATTATTCCATTTAAATGATAGATCTTAAGTAAAATTAATAGCTCTGAATATTTTGAAACTTACTGAAAAGAGAATAGTAGTACATGTTTGAGAATTTATGCAATATTATATTAAAAATCAATTGGTAAGAAAATAGCAGCCATGTAGTTTCAAAGCCTGCAAACTTGCCTTAGCTCGTTGTCTGCATGTTGGACAATGAATATCCATAATCAAGATACATGAAGCAGGAAAAAAAAAGACCAGATAGCTATTGGAAGAAATATTTGGAAATAACATGGCTGTATCATTATGTATATTTACATAATTCACTAAAGGCCTTCTGAAATTACAGGATTTTCATTAAAAAAAAAAAAAAAAAAAGAAAAAGGGGATTATAACTCACAGAAAGGGTAAAAGAGAAACAGGTACCTAAGCTGTTATAAAGTAGTAAATCTAGTACTAAATGTTTATAGGCAAGTAATGTGGAAATGAGAACTAGTTAACAACTGGTTTTACAAGCTTATGTTCTGTTTGTTTTCTAGCTCTTTGATAGAATAAGGCTTAAACATTCATGTTGTGTCTTTGTTTCCTGAACATTCTGTAAGAAATTGATCTGTTCTCTCAATTGTAGAAGAGACCAAATCAAAAAAACTGAGAAACCAACTGGGCATTACAGGAACATGATGGAGTGATAAAAACACTGCCTTAGTTAAATTATCTGATAGTTTTGGCCGCATTTTTAACTGTGAGAAACTGTACTTATGCATCCTTCCTAAAAAGGTGTGTTTATGGTATATGTACTTAGTGATTTATTCTGACAGTCAAGGAAAAGAAACTCTAAATGATGTGCATGGCCTGTACATATCCAGCTTAGGAAAAACGAAATCTCCAGGTATGGATGTGCAGCTATGAAGAAATTTTCATTTAGAGTACTTAGCAATACAGGGGAGAGAGGAAAATACTGAAGCCTTCAAAGTGAACTGTGAGTGCTCCATGTTAATGATGATAGCTTGGTACTTTTTCTCAGAAAGAAATGCAAAAACAAAAAACCTTTTTTCTTAAAACATATATGGATTTTTTTTTTTTTCTGAGAAAAAATAATGGGTTATAACAACATACTACAACATTAAAGCCAACCAGGAGACTGGTGAGCCTTGGTTTAAGGAGGTACTATTTACTGATACCAGTTACAATGATGGATACTTCATAGTTTTTGTGTAAAAAATCCTGCAGATTAATTAAGTTCAGAGTGTATCAGTTCTTTGTGCAGACTGTTCTTTGTCTACCTCCAATATTTTATAGAACTGTGTATTGAAACAAATCCTCAGTCATTAAATATGCAATGACTTTTGTTTCTCTCTATTATTTTTTTGTCTTTAATTTAAGCCAACATTGACAAGTCCAAAACAGGAAACAAGCTGTTAAAAATTACTCCGTTCTTGGCTCTAGCCTAGGTCCATTTGAAAGGAACAGAGGGAGATTTTTCAGAAATTTCTCAGAATCCATTTTCTGAAAATCCAACTCTTTAAAAGGATTCAAAGGGTTATTAGCCTGTCAATGACATCTGATATTGAAGAAGACTATGGAGCCTGTTTGTTAAGATGTAACACCAAGCCTGAGAATTTTGTCTAGAAATATAATCAGTATAAAGCAGATGTGTCAGAAAATTGCTTGAATTATGCAAGCTAATTGTTGGATGGTTTTAGGTCCTTTTGTTTCCACTTGTGAGTCACTCACAAATCAATCTCAAACACTAGTGATTAACTGGTATATGCTAAATGGTGTTAACCAACAGCTTTCAATTTTGACTTCTTTCTGTGTTCACTTTGGCACAAGTTAAAGGCCTCTACTTATTACTTACATTATTCTGCCTTTTCTCATATGCCTGCAGGCCAGGAAATAGCCAAAAAAGTGTTTGTGTGAGTGAACCAGAAAAAAAATTTAGATAGCCTAAGTTTGTTGAGAGTAATCGTTTTTTGGAGAAGATCTATCAATAATAAATATGTGATAATAAAATAAGCAGGTTCAAAGTTTTAATTTTTCAAAAATCTTGCATAAAAATGCCTATACTACTTTTCTGAAAATACATTTAACTAGATCTCTCAAAGCTGATATGGTGCTGCTGGCTTAAGGTGCTGCAAGTTGAATGTCTGAAACTACAATATATATATATTTATCACTTTGTTAAGCTCAGGGATGTGTGCATGACGTTTGTTTGTGAGCGTGTGTGTGTGTTATAGAATTGTTTCTTAAATAAATTGGAATAAGATACTTCTGTGTCTGTAGGTAGATGTACTTAGTATTTTCTCCAAGTGATGGTAAAGGAGCCCTATTAAACAGACTAAAATATTCTGAATGAACTGTGGGAGCCACACCACATCTAATTTAATGCTGATCTATTTTTCCTTTGGATAATTTTCACAGAAGGAGGATTGATGTTTCTTTCATTCGTGTTACTTTTGTAATCTTAACTCATATGAATTAATATTTAGCTACTTCTCTTTTTAGTAGATTTTGTTACAAGTGTATCAGAATTCCCCTTGAGCTCAATCCTTCCAAGTACAGAGCACTATGTGTCTTTAAGTCTTCTGGTTTGCTCTGTGAACTGAGGCCAGTAAGTGCTTTGAAAGACTGTTCTTCAATTTTGCAAAGCCCTGAATTAAATACTCTCTTGACCTTTTTTTATATTCTGGGTTTAGAGTGTTCACACTGCTGCAATATTTCACCAAGTGAATGAATGATGACAATTTTAGGATTTGAGTTGGGAATTTAAGGCAAAGAGGAACAGAAACTATTTCTCTAATCTGTTGATGAGATAGTTTAAATAAACATGGTTTCCAGATTAATTTTCTGTTTCCCCTCAACAACTCTTGCTTCTAAAATTTCTTCCTCTAAATCAGAGGTTTTATTTAATTAAGGATATTAAGACTATGAAAATTTTGTTATGTTGTTGACATACCTATACATATGTTACTGTCCGAGTACTGGGAGATATTATTTCCATTGGCACTTTCAATATTTCCACTTGCTTTTGGAAGCAGTCAGCCATTTATTCCAAAAATGTACTGGTATAGCTGACTTAACAAAACCATTTATAGATGTAGCAGGCAAATTGCACATAAACATACACAGGTCAGACTTACCTAAAGTATATCTGTATGTGTCCTATTTCTCAGTCTTCCTCTTGTATATCAAGAATCATTAGACTGTTATATACATTGAGGTCAATTCTTCACAATAATGAAACAAACATTAAATCTTCTTCAGATCTTACTTAGATTTTTAGGTAAGGGACAGTTCTGACGTTGCTTCGTTTACTTAGCTTTATTTGATTGAATTGTTTTTCAGAGTTCTTTAAATACATATGCAGTTGACCTTATATTTTCTGGAATGTCTGGGGGCAAGAGAGCTGTATTTTAGAGTAAATTATATATTAATTATATATTATATGCAAGTAGGCAATTATATGCAAGTGAGCAATGCAAAAGAACTTTAATATACAAAAGTATAAGGGAAACATTTAAACAGCTCTTAGTGGCTAGAGAGGTCAGGAAAATATTTCTCTCTGAATAAGTACATATGGACTAAATTAACTATTTCAGTTGTTAATTGTTAGCTCCCCCCTGCAGCATAAGCACAAGTAAATTCTGGAGCACCTGTTTAGGGAGTCCCTAAAAGCATTTAATGAGTGATCTGTAGGTGATTAGGGAATAAATTGGAGGAGGTTGTAGAAAAGTCCTCATGTCGGGCTGTAGGGGATAAACTCTTCTGTCTCATAAATGAATCAATCTTATCCCTTTTCCAACCAACAAAATTCAATTAACTTTTATGAATTATTTAGCCACACTGAAGTTTTAGATAGTATTAATATTTGTGTTTCAGCTTTATTTTTGGAAAGGAATATTTCTTTATCATCAGTCAAACTCCAACGTAGATTGTAATTTTCTGTTTCACCGTTTTAAGAATTATTTTCTTAATCACACCTGATGTTGACTGAAGAATTTTACATACTAGGTACTGCTTATGTTTAGATTAGTAATTGCCATGGGAGAAAGTCAGGGATTCTACATAACTGAAATGAAAGAGTTTTGGGGTGTTTTTCTTCTTTTTTTCTTTTTTTTTTTTTTTTTTTTTTTTCCCCTTCTTTTTCCCCCGTTCAATGACAACATTGTAATGCAAGCTTTTAGAGCTGTAATGCCAACAGCTAAATCACAATCTGCAAGTTCAACCTAAGAAGAAAGGATTTGGAATGGTGTTGCCCGAAGTGTTGCCAGAGTATTTATGTCTTTGACAAAAGAATTTAATTCTCATCTGAGAAACTATGTTAGGGAGTGTGGCAAAGAATAAAACAGGATTAACTTGTAGACAGGAAAAAATTACTTTTTGAGTGCCTCAAAAAGTGAAAGATTGTCAGTCCTTCAGTCACTCCCTGTGCTGTTCTTAATATGATAGCAAAGATCCAGTCATCAAAACGGAGGAACAGGAGCTTGAAGACTTGACAAGCTAATGAAGGTTGCAGAAATATTTTTTGCAAGTGCTTGGTGAAAACCATAGGCAGAAAGGCTTGGAGGATGAAACTGCATGGGGTAGTTACTTAGCCACTGTTGTCAACGCTGTCATGAAAGCATAAAAAGGTCAGTGGAGCTTTGTCACCCAGCTCTGTGCTCAAACTCAGGGCTGAGTACTGCAGTCTGCAATAACTCCATGTTCCTACTCCTACACTGGCACTGATTCCACAGCGAGGTACCTCACATAGTTTAAAGCTAACGTGGGTATGTGTGCAGAAATGAAAATCACAGCAGGGAATAGTGAGCACTGCATCTCTGGACCTTAAATCATTTATGCCAGGATTTGTCTTCTTAAGGATTTTGGCCATTCCAGTTATACTGTCAGCACTTCTGCATGTAAATGAGTTATCTAGCACCTATGTACTCTGCCTTCATTTCAGCTTAGACAATACTGCATGACATCCTCTCTCCTTGAAATAGCATATCCTTCACCATCAATCAGGCATTTTATCAGTGCCCTCTGGTTTCTCTTGAATTGCTTTAGGCTGATTTAATATTAAATTTGACTATCATTTCTTACGGCATTTTTTCCATTTACTTTTAATTAAATGTCTGAGCCTTGTGGATCAGGATAACTTTTATTAAAATTAATAAATGGATGGCCCTAGCAGATCTGCTTATAGTTTCTCCTAGTTTCATCAAAGCCGAAGACACTAAAGCTAGAATATGGTTATAAGATAGAAGAAGACTGAAGAATTAATAACATGAATTTCAAAAGCAAGTTACTAGTTTTTCCTGAAGAAAACAAGAGGACAGTGTTACCAAGCAAGCTGGAGAGAGACCTTTTTGAAAAATCTTAGTCAATTGCACACCAAGCTTAACAAAGATGCTTGGATAAGACAGGAATTTACTTACAAGAGCACGTAAAATTCCACTGACACTTGGCATGTCGAGTGTAGATGTTGAATAATTTAGAAGTCTCAGTAGTGCTGCCACTGCTAGTAAGATATGCTAATTCCTAATATAAGAATGTGCTGTTCAGTACCTTTGATTTTAGTCTCTGCTCTTACAACAATCTTACCTTTTCAGTGAATGAAACTTAGAGGATATTCTTCCAAGTGTCAAAACTGTATGTGATATAATGGTAGCACACCAGGGTAGCATTCCAATGTACTGTTGGAAGTTCTTTGGTGTATGAAACACAATAAGCTTAACTCTAAAATCTATTGTAAGTGTAGAAAGAGGTATACATTTTATCTTCTTCCCTTTCAGTAGTTTATCTTGCATTATAGAAACAGTAGTTGGAAAGGAAAAATTGTTTAATTTGATAATTATTTTTAGTGTCATGGAAATGCTTATTTTAATTGTTAATACAATCAATGACATTAACTATTAAAATAGTGCTGTGCTTCAACTTTTTTTTTTTTTTTTTTTTTCTTGTAAATGTAGGCTGTGTGCTTGCAGATAAAGCACACTCAAATCAGGTTGCTTCCATTTTCTCAGCATCCTTACCTTTTTCTCAACATTTTACAACAACTGGAATGTGTGTTCAGCAATATAACTTATACAGTTGTAGCTTACCTGCCACTGTTCATTATTTGATTAGTTAAGTAGCAGGTTTAATGGTCATTATTAGTACAGTACTGATTTAAGATTTCTACTGTTACATATTATCACCAGTTTTTCTGGAATGTACACAAATGATGTATTACAACAATTTTATTCTGTTAAGCTGTTGATAAGTTTTTACTTTTTTTAGCATACCTGCCATAATTTCACGAGACAAATTGGAGAGTTATTAAGGAAAGGAAAACTGTGCTAAAGTCATCAGCAACCCTAAGGGATAAGTTAGAGAAAACACCATTTTCCATGGCTTGTGAAATTTTCCATTCAGAAATGTAGCTCAATAGCACTAAGCTAGCCTTGCAATAAAATCCAGACTTCTTGCTAACACTTAAAAATCTGTCTAGATTTTATGCCACAGTCAAATTTTCTTATGCAAATGTTCCCATACTTGTTAATATTGCACACCTGGCCTAGTTATGTGATGCATAATTACACTGAAAAAAATGAGGATGGCTTTAAAGTCAAGTGTTTGCTTAATTTCAACAACAGCTGAGCCAGATCTGTAAAGTGGCAGCCTCTTTGTTTCAGTGGGAATTTTCACTTGAATAGAGAGAACTGAACTTAGTATGATCTGGTTGCTACAGAAAATGTGGCTGAACACCCCTTTTTCCATACTAATGCTATATTTTAAAAGCATTAAAAAAATATGGATGCTTATAAAACATAGCCATGAGGAAATATCAATCATTTTAGATCTGGCATAGACCATATAGATTTGATGTAGTGTGAATAACAGGGTGTCAGTCAAAAGTTGTCCTTAAAGTGAATAAAAGATTTCAGTGGGAAAGCTGAAAGCTTACATAACTTAAATCTGCATCAGAATCAAAATTTTGACACTGTGCATGTGGCATTAAATTAAATTAAATAAATATTTGTCAGGCCTTTGTCCTTTGTGACATTAACAGAGCTCAGGCTGGAGTAGGTTACACAGTGGCCACTTGACCTCCAGAGTGCCAGTTGTTAAAACAAGTTAAAAAGAGCTCAGGCCAAAGAAAGCTTAAATACTTCCTGAAACCCTGCACTCCCAGGTCAAAACCCTCTGCCATCTACTCATAGTAGCAAAAATTGTATTTATTAGGCTAATTCTGACTGAATAACACTGAGTTTTTCAATACAGGGAGTGTGGTAATGCTTTAAAACTAATTTTCAGATCTCTCTTGCAGAGTTAGAGTGCAGTCCCCCAGGATATAAAAGGAAACTGTACGTGTTCAGTTTAGGAGCTTACAAAAGACTTCTTTGTAGAGAAAGTTTCTTCTGGTAGTGATGTTTACCCCAAATTCCCAACTGAAGCAAAGGGTACTGAGCCTAAGCACTTGAAAGTTTGAGAAAACTAATGAGCACTACCTAATTAAGAAATTCTTAAACAGATTTCATTAGAATCAATCTGTTTGAAGAAGTTTCAAAATACTATATACGTATAGCAGAAGATATGGGAAATTTTTGCAAGATCCTATCTGTAGAGCAAGCAATAAAGTTTATAAGATTGTCCTGATGCAGCAAATAACAGTTAAAATTTCCACATTTCTAAGTAGTATTCTTCAAAACAGCTAAAAGCAATTGTATCCTACAGAATATATAAATACTATACATTTCAGAAACAAGCCCACAGATACAGTGTTGTGTTTCAGTCTTAGCTAAACAGATTATAACATATAATCATGGAATCACTGAAATGTCTGGCCCAGAAGAGACCTTCAAGCTCCTCCAGTTCCAAGCCCCCTGCCTTGGGCAGGGACACCTCCCACCAGACCAGTTTGCATCCAGTCTGGCCTTGAACACTTCCAAGGAGGGACAACTTCACTGGACAACTTGTGCCAGTGTCTCACAACCCTCAAAACCAGAAACACCTCTCCTGAAAACGTATCATTTCCCCTTCTGTTCTCTGAACTGTTTATTTTTCTGTGCCTGTGTTTAATAGAAACAGCAGTGCCTTTTTCTAACATAAGCAATGCTGTGAAATCTAAAACAAACAAACACAAATCCTCTCAAGGAACAGAGACAGATTTTGAAGAGTAGTATATATTTTAAAGTTTAATTTTTACAATAGAATATTTTGTTGTGTTAAATAACTTAAAACAGTTTAGAGTGGCTTGTTCCAAACATATTTAGCTATCAGAATACCCACATGAGATAAGCAATACTCATTTTTTCAGATCAACAATTAGAAGCATTATTATACTAAATAGAAGCAATATTATATTAATGCAGGTCGTCTTTTTATATACAGATGTAAGCAGAAGAGCTAGGTGACTGAAACACAGCTCTATTTACTGTATTTTTATTCTAATCTTCTGGAAATTCATTAGCATCCCTCTCACATGCTTGTGTTCAAATTCTGCCCATAAGAGAACAAATAAGAAAAGTAACAGAGCAGTCATTTTCATAGAAGCCATGTTATATGCAATTGCAGCTAAGGAAATACTGCATCCTTCTGGGTTCCCCATGTTTTGTTGCATTGGAGGAAGATACAGAAAAAATATAATTTTCCTTCTCAAAAAATAATTTCTTATGAGGGTGACTGGTGAATAATGAATGCAATTCACTAAGATTTTACAATATCCTCATCACGAATTATAATGAACAGGAATGAAGAAAACAGTTGTGGATTTGTTTTAGGAATGGATTGCATCTTTTTGTTTAATTCTGAAATCTCTATTTGTAAGACAGTGAGAGTGTCAGCTGTTGTTGTTAAAGAAACAGTGGCAAACAATTCAGACTGTCCCTGAGTCAGGTGGGTGTGCTTGCCAAAGTTTCAGTGTTTTCAGTAAACCATCAAGAATGGTTGCTGCTCAGAGATGTGTATGCCCTGAACCCTGGATAGGAAATCTATAAAATATATTGGAAATGCCTTTTCAACTGGAAAATACTGCTTTCATTCATTCCTAATTGCTCTATGTAGGTTTTCCTTTTAAAGCTGAAATTCCCTGTGGCTTAATTGCTTGTAATATATCTCGTTCATATATATATATGCACATTTTATCTGCATTCAGATGAATGAATTCAGATAGAATATGTCTCTGTCTAATAAGTGACCACCACTGAAAATTTGATTTTCTCCAGACTGTAATATAAAGACAATTAACTACTTCATCTTGTACTCCTGGGAGGTTTGCTTTCTCTTACTCTTTCTGTTGGTCTGCAAATGTTAATATTTCTGCTCTATGAACTGTGTTGAGATGTGCTCACCTAAGGTAAGAGAACCCATAGAAGGCTTGTGCCTTGGGTTTTATAACAAATAAAGGGCTTCCAGAGCATTATTGGGTCTGTTCTATCATCTAAAATCTGCTTTATTCATTGCCACAGCATAAAATAAAATTCTGCAAGTTACAGATGGTCACCAAATTGACAATGCATTTACTGAAGCATAAATTTCCAACCCACTGAAACTCGACTTCCCATGTGCTCAGGAGACTCCTGGAATAACACAAAGCGACAATATGCATGGGTATGCAGGCAAACATATGATGCATACAACATATGTTATACCTTAGCTTCAGAGTGAGCTAAAGGGAATTGACAGAAAAAAATTATGCTTTTAGCAAAAGAACCTTTTGGTACACTCAAAACTCTGTCTCAGTTCTAATAGGATCACCTAGAGATGCAGCTATTCAGGTCTCTGTTTTATGTGACAGGTACCATACTGCTGGCCACACACATGGTAAAGGTTTCTCTGGCTTTCACACCTGTGACACCTGTGACAATAGCACTAAGGCCATGACCTTTCTTTGTGATTATCCTGCTACAGTTCTGTTCTAAATAATAAAATTCCAGACTTCTGAGATGTTGCTTAAACTTCGTGAGTATACTTGCTCTCCAGACATAAACTCATGTTCACAAATGTAGTGCATATGGAACTTAAAAGTTGTCATTGGACTGTAAATGAAAACATATGGTTCCTAGAGCCAGTGCAGGTGATAGAATGTTTTGCTGCATAACTTCAAAGTAGCGTGCAAGTCCATCCACATAATCAACGTATAAGCCAAGGATGTGAGAAATATGCCCATGATTTTATCTTTATATAAATACATGTACACACACCAACTCTGCTGCTTTGGCATTAACCTGAGCACCTGTTTCCAAGGTCTGCATGTAGATTTTTCTTATTCCTCTGGAACGTGGTTTAGAAATTTGGACTCAGCTGAAAATTGGTGCTTAACTGTCTGCTTTTAATTGTCTTGCTTTTTTAACAGATATTGCTGGGCTATTTCTCCAGTGGTTATTTTCTCATGTACAAACTAGGTGTCAAGGCTGAGGTGTAAGGCTAGAAACAGAACAAATCAGCTGCCTGAATACAGCTGTCCAGTGCCCTCCACCTCCTGCTCCAAAAAGGTGCCTTTCTTCTATGTCTGATGTCATATCTTCCAGACCTCTTCTGTGGCTGAGGTGCCTACAGGATACCTACTATGGCACTGGGTGCTCTTCATGGGCCCATACAAGTCAATAATGTTTATGAAGTAGCAAATTATTTGACCTATTAATTTCTTCTCATTGATTTAGAAAGCTGTAGTTGTTGTTACTCATACTCCTGAATACACACCTGTGAGCTTCTATTTTTGGAAATGAGTTGTCCAGTGTTGTATCTTGTGATAAATTGATGGTTTAGAATTACATACAAACTCAAAGATAATTTTTTTTCTTGAACTGAGGACAAACCTTACAAATTTATCACTCCATTGTTTCTATATAGGCCAAAATCACTGAACAGTTTCTGAAAGTGTTCAGAAAAACAGCTTTCTGAAAGCTACTTCTTAATTTGTAGACATAGCATTATTAGAGAAAGAGGTATTCTTTCTCTTTCCCTGGAAGATCAGCAGTAATAGCTCTCATCCAAGATATGAGAGATCTAAGTTCAGTTCTCAGGAGGCTCGAGGGTCATTGTCTATCAAAATACTTCTTCAAAACCCCACTCTGAACCCAGTGGAGAGCAGCTTTTTATTCCAGTACTCAGTTAAGGAAGTTGTAAGTAATTTCAAATGGATTTTTCTGAATTTTTGTAGCTGGAGCCAGCAAATATATTTGTATAAAATATTTATATAATTTCTGAGCCAGAAAGGGAATAAGTCACTAATAGGGTAGGTGGAACACTCACCTGGGAAAATGGGATATGTAGCCAGCAGTCTCTTCTCTAAGTCTTAAAGATTTATTCAGGGTGGAATAACTGAATAAGATAAAAAGAAAAGCATCCCTCAGTGGCACACCTAGGGCTTGGTGTCCACAAGCAGTGAATGTGAGCTCAGATCTGTGCACACTGAGGCTGAGTCTCATACTGTCTGGGAAATAGCTCTAAAATAGAAAAGCCATGCCACCAATGCCAGTTTTATGAATCTAGTCTCTGCTTTTCTCTTCTAACAAGTGCTCCAAAGGCATTTTTTAGTTTAGGTTCAGATGGAAATTTTGAGTAGGCTTTATTTCTGTTCTTTTAAAATCTTCATTTGGCAAGGACTTTTTTCTTATTTGGTTTTGTCCAACTATTTTTTGCCTCTCTGGTTTAGCTGCATAGTATCACTTTCAGATAAGTTCCAGTTTTGAAAAGAAAGGCCTCAAGCTCACCTGCTTTTAGGACAACAAATGAAATCTGCAAATTCAGATGGATAATGTTATAACTAATAAGGAGCCTCTGTTCTTTGTAGCCAGTGGTTTTAATTTTTCTTTTTTAATTGGGAGATGGAGGAATGATGGAGTATGTCTTCTGTTCAGCAGTGGTGTGAGGGAGAAGCCAGTTGAACTACCTGTGTCTTTCTCACAAACATTTCCAATTACCATTTAGGCTAAAAGAGAGAAAATCAGATAAAATTATGGGAATTTTCTGACTCTAGCAACTGCTTTTCAAACTGTGGTACAATTGTTTCTTAATAATAAATAATAACTGGCAACAAGGTACCCCTTGTACTGAATATAACTTCATAGTCAAAGAAAAAGCAAGCATTCAGTCTCTCTGGAATTGCCACTCTTTTGGTTCATCTGGCATAAAGTGCTATATAAGAAGCACAGCTGGGTCTTTTTCTCTCAAGAGAATCAAATTAAATACCCTGGTGTCAGACTCAGCTGGCTGAAAAATATGCATGCCCAGAATTGCCTCCCAGTTGCCTGCAAAATGCTTTTTTAATCTATCTTGCACTAACTGGAATTAGTTCAGCATTTCAGATTGATTAATAAGTGTTTTAATAATATTCAAAACACATCCATGCCAAAGAAATACATACATAGCATGAAAGTTCTGATTGTAAATATCAGACTCTTGAAGACAAGAAATGCTAATTATTTTCAAAAGGACACTGTGACAAACTACAGGATTTTTATTTTATTGTTGAAAAAAATATTTTAAGCTCCCATTGCTATGCAGTGATACAAAAATTCAAATGCTTACCATGAATTAAAGTTACTATTTCAATTAAAAAATTAGAAAGGGAGTAACTTGTCCTGTTTGACTACTACATGTGCTTCCTTGGGGCTCTGTCTTGCAAATACATGCACAAACTTTTAACTTAATGCTGGTGACTGGTATTACTGAAAGCTACAAGAAGTCTAGCTCAGAAAGTCAGAGAAAAGCCCGTGAAGATTTCTGTATTGCAGATCCTTCTGAAATCTCTATGCTCAGAGCACATGTTCTGTATTAAATTTCACCGTTAAGGGAAAAAAAAAACAAACCCAAAACCAGAAACTGCAATGTGGCTGACCCATTAAATGTGCAGTGAGAGCCATAAAAATCTATTGATTATTTATTAAACACAAAACTTATCAACTACTGAATAAGAATATGTGTAAAAAATTCCTCTCTTGACTGTTGGCCATGGTCAGCATTTTTTATGCATAATATGCATATTATTTCATAAAGCAGTGATTGCTTTCAGTGGAAGGGTATTTCTCAGGACAGTTCATGGTGATACTGAAGTAACTGCTTTTTTTTTTTTCTTTTTAACATTTGTTGTTGTCTCCACAGCCTTTTGGGTTTTTTACTTTTTCTTTTACTTAACCCAGTCATACGATGAAGCTGTCAAGTATTTTATCCTGTAAACCACTTCTTTGGTATTATCTAGAAAAGCAAAAATTGTAAGGGACTCTCATTAAATTTAGTTGGTATTTTATACTATGGAAACAGGAGGTATTTTACATTATGGAAACATGAACACTTTGAATCAAACTCATCATGAAAACACATCAAGCATGAACTATGCTTTTCAAACTCTCCTAGGGCCTTCAAGAAAAAAGGTAAAATATCTCTGTCCTAAACTGAACTTTCTTAATTTAATGTGCTTATTCCTCTGTGAACTCCAGTTTTATGAAAGATATCTTGATGTAGTCTTTTATTGAAATGGAATAATACTGGGAAAATCCTAGGAATATATATATCTCACTGCAGCCATATCAGCCATAATATATGGGAATATATTTGAATGTTTTCTACATTAACACAAGCTTATTGGTGAAAATGTATGGTTAAACATTCTGACATTCACTCTGGAAATATTTGTCTGTTATATTCATTCCCAGTGAATATTATTACCACTTGAAAAACAGACCACTGGAGATTCAGCTGTGATTATTTCTTTAGACTGTTTTTGGGATTACTGTATCACTTTAGATGCCATTTTATATCACAGTGAAACTGCTGTATTTAATCTTCAGACTCTCTCTTTGTCCCCAGTTCGTTCCCTTTCAAATATTATCTTTTATAATACTGCTACAGGATGAGAGCAAATCCAATGCTGCTTTATACTGAAGTTAGAGGCATTGTTGTAGCTGTTTACGTGAGTACATCCTACAGTTATTTCAATATCAAATACCAATGAAACTGCATCCCTATTGTGGGGGGAGAGAGATTTATACTTTTTTGAAAAGCAGCTAAAAATAGCAAAGATTTTTGTGTGTATGTAAGTTGGTCAGTTTGTTCTGAACACAAAATACACAGCTGTAATATGAGTCCCAAAGCAAGGTCACAGCATTTACCTGTTACAGAGTTACTTGAAGCCTCATGGGCAGGGCAGGGAATGAGTTCTCTGTGGTCTGATTAGACAGTGCCTAAATGCAGACAATCTCAACATGTCCCCATCACATGGCAGCACATACATAGAATCATAGAATCATAGAATTAGCTGGGTTGGAAGGGACCTCAGAGATCATCAAGTCCAACCCTTGACCCACCGGTGCGGTTGCTAGACCATGGCACTGAGTGCCACATCCAGGCTCTTTTTAAATGTCTCCAGGGATGGAGAATCCACCACCTCACCGGGCAGTCCATTCCATTGCCTGATCACCCTCTCCGTAAAAAAATTCTTTCTGATATCCAGCCTAAATCTCCCCTGGCACAACTTAAGACTGTGTCCTCTTGTCTTGTTGAAAGTCATCTTACATGGCCTTCTCTGAGGGGCTGTTGGGTAAAAAAAAGATGATGGCCCATTTAAATTGCTCTGGTGAGCCACACACAGCCTTTTGGTTGTAAATTGATTCAGTTTCAACTATGTACACATTTATATTTCCCCACAACTCAGAAATGTTATGAATACAATTGTTTGCATTTATGAAAATCACCAGGTTTTCCCCAAGGTATAAGATACATGTGATCCAGCTCCTTTGGCTCCATACAGGGAAAATCATTTGCTATCAAAGTTCTTTAGGAACTAAATGGGTTTTTTTCCTGAACATAATGCTGAGTGCTGTTTGCAAATTGCCTTGGTTATATTCTGCCTCATTTGTCTACTCTCTTTCACAGATTTTTCATTAAGATCTCTAGAGTATTTGTCCAGTTTCTTTTCTCTGAAATGCATGAAAAATTTGCCACATATTTTCCCCTCATATTCAATTTTACCAAATGTGACCAAACAGCCAAACCTGTAACTGTTTACATATTTAGGCCAATTTATTCTGAAAAAAAAAAAAAAAAAAAAAAAAAAGGTTTCATTGATAATTTGATTTGTAAATGCATGCTTTTGCAACCACGTCTCACGTTTTAGTCCCCAGGTGAATATCAAGAGAGCCTCTACGTTCAAATTACATTGGGTTTCTGCAGGTTTAATGAAAATTGTACAGTAGGTAGGGAGATCCTATTAGTCATGTAGGTTCCAGAAAGTCTGCAGTATCAGCCAGGTTTGTGTAGCCCCCCAGAACCTGTGTGGGTCTGCTATGAACCAACAGGACTCCAGTTCCTGTACTGCTTTGCTACAGCAATGCAGAAAAGCTTTATTTAGAACTTGTTCCAGATCAAAAAACTCTTATCACAAGGCAGCAATCTATATGAAAGCAGACTTCCTGTGGGTCCACAGGGTGTAGAACAACCTGTCATTTAGTTTTGTTTGGCTTATGTAATGCAGTTTCTGTGTAAGCAATCAAAGCATACATTAGAGTCATTAATAGTTCTGTTGCTTTCCTTGTATCTGATTTTCAAATCATCAGAATGATATCTTTTGTTCCATAATAAATTAATTGTACTTGAATCTTCTGTCATTGGGAGATAGATTTCTTTGTTTAAATATAAATCTGAAGATGGTGATTTATTTGAATTCTTGACTGCTGATTGTATAATTGTGTCTTCTCGTGAATAAACGAATTATTTTCACATTATGTTAATCTCATTTCCCTTAAAGCCTGCCTGAAAATCAGACTGATTGATTTACATGTATAGGGGAATACCTAATCCAGAATGATCTATTTTTAGTCTGTAGAAACACTCTTTTCAAACATCTCCTGTGTCTTTTTATTATTGGTAGTGCTGGTTGGAGCACTGCTAATGCAGCTGCAGGAAGTAATGTTTTTTATAAAAAAGCATCTCATGCAGTTTGTTCTGGTGTAATTCTACAGTAATTAATTCTACAGTGTTAATATTTTATTAAAACAAAACAACAAAAACAACCAAGAAAAAACCGAAGAGAAACAAAACAAAAACAGGAAAGGACTAGAAATATGTATTGGGCCTGCATTATTCTAGGTACTGTATAAAATTTGTGTTCGAACTTTTTGCTCTCCAATAGTTTGTTGTTTTTTTTTTTAAATAATCTGTTATCTTTGCTGGTATTATCTGTTTGCATCCAAGTTATGAAATGTGTTGCATGAATTTTCCATTAATTTCACATGCAGAATCTTGTGGAAAAGAAAACACACGTTAGCTGAAAAGCAAAGACAAATGTTTATGATTACCCAAACTGAAGTTTTAAGCATCTAAAAATATAATTAGTTGAGTTAGGATGAAACAATTTGTTCATATTATGTGCAGTTATAATTCCTCTAAACATTCCAGCATGTACCACTTTCCTTCAAGGGCCTAAGGTAAATGGCTTCACTTATGAAGTGAGCACAGCACATAGAAAATCATTAGCATCTTGTGACCTTAACTGGGAAGACAATATTGTTGCTATTTTCTTCTTTGTTACTGTGGGTTCTCCACAGGGTCATTTTAATACACTTATTCATATGCTCTGTATCTTGTTATTTCTGCCTTGGTATGGAGTTCTGTGTCACATCCAAATGTACTACTTATGGATTGCTTTACATCTCTTGGACACCTGATTTTTTCCTCTGCCTTATTCCTAAAACTGGGCTTGTCCAGTTTGGGTGATCTTTGGTAGATCTCTGGAAACATCCTGTTATTGTACTGCCATCCAATGCCTGCTCTCCTCTTTGTGGTGTTTCATTCTAGGGCTACAGATAGTTCAGTCTGCACAGAGGAACTGGTGATATAACTGGATATTTATTCCAGAAATATATATATGACACTAAGCATTAAACCATGCAATAATATAAAGCCAAGCAAAAGCTAACACAAACTAGGCAAAACTCACATTTTTCAAAGCTGTTTTTCTACATATAATTATGCTAAAATAGGTCTCCTTGCAGATCCAGACAAGGCCAGAAAAAATCCTGTCAAGTGCCAAGGTCTGAGTTGTTATCTTAACAAAGAGTTAGGATCATGTCACCAGCAATGGCAACCCCATGTTCAGTGGGCTAGAAGGCTGCACTAGCAAGATTTAATCTAGAAATTTAAAGCCAGTTTATTGCAAGTGTCACATCTGGTTTTCATTTTTTACTCATTTTTCATCTGGATAACAATCATCTTGAATATAAATTACTGGTATACCACTTATGTAGTATTTTTTGTATTTTGACCAGAAAAATGAATTGACTTTTTTCCCATTGGAATATCATTAAACACTGAATGGTTGTTTTATTACTGAATATCAGCAATGTCAATCACATAATTTGCTCTTTCATGCTATTCCAGCTCTGAAAAGAGTCTTTGAGAAGTGGAAATACATTTACTATTAATATTTATACTTGATTATGTGAAGTGAAATCTACAACATTTAGTGTAATTTTGAGGTCAAAGAAACCTTACAGTAGTTTGACTGATGGGAAGTATATTTCAAGCTCCATGTCTCTTATCAGTAGAATATTTGAAAAGAGGACATATGTTGGCATGGCAACACTGGTTAACTCATATTTGTCAAGGCCACTGTAATTGCTTAGCAGAAGACATAGGTCACACGAAGAATGTTATCAGAAGCAAAATTGTTCCATCTCCTTCTCAACTTCCAGGTCAAAGGTTTCTAAATAAATTAAGAAGTGCAGTTTGACTAAAGGAGCACGTTCTCTATTGCCTTGGACTTATCAAAGTCTCATAGCAGTACAAGTTTGTTCTCATGTATCCTGTATGTGAATTGCAAATTATTTTGTTGAAAGCACCTTTCTCTTGTTTACATGATAAAAATGTCTGGGTATGAAAGAATGGATTGTTTACTTACTTGAAGTGCTACTCTTGAATGCATGTCTTAGAAATCACGACTCAATATCTGAGATCAACATCATCTGACAGTAGGTATTAGAATACAAATTAGTGTGTCAAACAGTGGGGTTTTAGGAGACATTAAAATACAGTATAAACTTTATAAAGTAAGCTTGAAGGAATATGTGTTCATTTGGGGTCTGGATTTGATGTGTTAAAACTAGAAAGCTAATAGAAGATGGTTGCTGCTGGATTGCTGCAAGGCTTGTGTGAGATCGGAGCTTAATACACCTTAAAATCATCAGCTGTGGTCTTCTATCATTGCTATTACATCTAAAAACTGTTCTTGTCAGTACAGAGTTTTGAATTTTTTTGATCAAAGTTGGAATTACCTGCTACCACTAAAGACTGTTCATTGCATATAAAGGATGAAAAACTTCCCTTGCACATGCCATGCTTTCAAAGAGGAGAATTCAGTGGTTGTTAATAATCTTTCTGCATCAAATTCAGTTGATTTGCTTACAGATATGGGGCAGTAAAGCTTCTCAGCTGAAATAGGGATAATTAATTTCGTGACTAAGAGCCTAAAGAATGGCTACAGAATGAAATATTTATTGGTATTTCTCCTCTCTGTCTTAAACACCTGAATTATTTTGCATTTCTAGCTAGCAAATACAGACTTTTAAACAAAGTACATCTTTCTCCCACAAGGCATATGCTGATTTCTTGACTTTTGATGGGTGCTTTGAAGAATATCTATTGGTAAAGGATTCCAGTTCTTTGTTTTGGTTGTTGGCTCTACCTTCTAGTACTGCAGCCCTTTCAGTTCTCACCACAAGAAAGACTGAGCTGCATCTCTATTGGAGAAGAGGCAAATAGGTGTTAGTGACTTCAAAGATTCTTTTGCCAAAATCTGATTCTAAATGGATTAAAAATGACACTGGCTGTGGTCATTTCTTTAGTTGGTGTCTCCAGACCCTATTAGAAACTGTTTTTCTTTTGTTAAAAGCAGGAATACTACTGCCTGTGCTGGATAATAATTTAGAAAATTATTCTGAAGCCTATTTAAATAGTAGGTGAAGCTTAAATTTAATCTATTATTTTGTCTTTCCTTTCCTAAAGTTGTGTGCACAGCATTGTAAAATTTCCCATATAGAATTTCACACATGGCTTATAGAACTCTTTCTGATAAATGGCTTTATGTGAAAGACATTATGGATTTTAGTGGTATTTAAGCTTTATTTCTATTTTCTTCTTTGATTTATAATATTCTTCTTCTATTGATCCATACCATTAATGCACAGATATGCTAAATTTATTTTCTGAGATTGATTGTACTAAGTGTGTATGTTGGCTTTAACCTGACTGTGCATAAGGAGAAGATTCTCTGAGCAGATGGAACTACTATTTGGAACAGCACAGAGGTCTTTTCAAGGAAAAAATCCTAGGGAATGTATCTCTTATATTACAGATTTTACATATAACTTCGAGTTATCAGTAACTATACAACCCATAGGGAAATTTTTGATTTGCTTTACAGAAGCAGAGATTGTCATTTGGTATAAATGAGTATAACTCAGTTTTGATGGACTTAGACTACTCATAGTGTCAATGGATGTAGTTACTGTTTGGGGGAAAAAAATACCATTTTTATCAGCACCTTTTCAGTTAAATTACACAATAATTTCTCTAAGCAGCATTCTCAAAATAAAAATGTAGAAATGTTCTTGCTGGAGCAGAGAAACAGAATAACAAGGCTCTCTGAGTTCACACCTTGTTGAGGGTACTAATTGAAACTGAAAAATCAAAACAATTTAAATCAAAGCAAAAGCTATTAGCAAAAGAATATAACACTGCTGAAGTTTGCCACGTGGCAATGTTCTTATTTGTTTCCCAGAAATCTTTCTAAATGAAATTGTATAGGAAGTGTTTGTCCTGCGATTGACTCATGAAGTTATCTTCGTGTTTAATGGTAATATTTTACTCTGTTGAATTTTCTTAAAATAAGGTAGCACAGGTTTTAACCTTTTTGTGTTCTGTGGCCAGGTCTATGCATTGCAAATACAATCTGTGAAATCTGCAAGTAATGGCTCCAGCCTGTAGCTTGCTGAAAACAGCTCTTTAATATCTTGTGCAGTTCTTTATGCATCCCATTGCATAGGGCACAGTACCTTTAAAGGGTACTCAGTACCTACCTGGGCTTCATTTTAGCTGCATATATACCAAAGAAAACCCTGAAAAGTTAATGAGACAAATGGGGGAAAAATAGCCACTGCAGTGTGCTGGAAAAAATAAATTGTATCTGAAAACTCTCAGCACAAAAGCAGTAACACCAAGCACCCAGTGCACTGAACTACTGTGTATTGCCTTGAGATTCTCAGTCAGTGCTGGGAAAACCCAGGCTTCTGTGGTTTTTTGTTTTCTCTATTGTTCCTAAACTCTTTTGCTGTTCTGAGTATTGATGGCTTGATGCCTTTTTGGCTGTCATCATTAACAAGACTTGTGGCTTATTGCTATTGATATAAAAAAAATATTTTCATAAGGGGAAGAATTAAACTGAAAGAGATTCAGGACAAAGGCTGAAGTGTGTTTCATACTGAAAGCTCACAGTTATCCCATAAGAAAATCGGTGTCTCTTAACACTGAGGATCCAACTAACCTTTGAGTTGGACTATTTTCAGTGACTGCCCATACCTATTGCTGTGTAAAGGATGATGAATTGTTTCCTGTTAGAGGGGGCCTTTACATGAAAGGTATAATCACTAATAGCTTGTTGGAACTCTCCTGTCTTGCTCCTCTAGAGGATCAAAGTCTTATTTCAGAAGACCAGGTAGCCTATAACTTTAACTTTACATTTATATTATTAAGGGAAAAGGGATGTTTCCTCTATTGGTGTTAAACATTTCAAGTTTCATTGTCTAAATTGAACTACATTGATTTAAAACAGTTGAAACTCACCTACATTTCTTATTTATTTCAAGACTCCCACTGATTTCTACATAGTTTGTAGCTGAAATTCCCCAAATAAGAGAATGAGAATGCAGTGTTTAGACTCTACCTGGCATTTCTGAGCTCCAGGTCTTGTTAGCAAAGAATTAAATATAGGGCTCATAGGGTACAGAGTTTAAATTCTACTGCTGTTGGGTTGTGGGGTTTTTTTGTCTAAATATGTCTTACATTTGTCCTATGTCAGTGAGAGGAAGAGTGGGCTTTCTTAAGAGGTGGCAAGTAAAGGTTTGGACCTTTTTTTTTTTCTTGGACACTTTTCAGTAAGGTAGAGCTCAAAATTAGGCCTTTCAGTCTTTAATACTGTCTCAAACCCCTGTAACTATACTGCTGTTACCCTTATATTGTTTTTAATCTGTGTCCTATTAGCACATTTATCTCGAGCTGTTCTCTGGTGAGGCTTCTGAGTAGAATTCTGCAGCCACAACAGATGTCCAGGGCCAGGATATGAGACTGGTCCTATCCTCAGGACTGATCTAATGGGTAGGCCTAGAAATTACTATACTTTGGGTTTTTTTAATCCTACTCTGAAGTATTGTTTGGCCCTGTAAAGGGAATGTACACATTCCAGCCAGTGTTCAGAACTCTGCTCCAAAGAGGAGACATTTCACTGAAAATTTGTGGTGTACTGTACTGAGTAGTTTCACTTCTTTTTCCCTTTAGCTGATCTGCCATTTGATCTTGCTCTGCCTTTGTTGTAAAAGTTAATATTTTCCAACTCAGTATTCAATATTGTGATGTATCTGAATATTTGGATAATACTGACACTAAAACATCTTTCTATATCTACGTTAGGATGAACTCAACTGAACTTGCATTCACAGTTTTCATTTGAGCTTTTAAAAGAAATTACTTCAAGCTAGAATAGGTGCAAAGAAGAGCTCCTAGTATGAGAAGAATATGGTGTGTAATACAATAGAGAATTCTAGAAAAACTTGGTCTACTGACTAATAAAATGAAGGCTGAGATAAGCAGGAAGGTATACAGCTAGCAAAACCTGGGGTTCTAAAATACTTCTAAAATGGAGCACCCAACAGGACTTTTAAGGTAGCATATTGTGAATATGTACCCTGATCAACTGCCTGGCATTTAGTAAGCACCAATTATATTCTGATACCCTATGAATTTCTAGTAGGATCTCTCAGTAGCTCTTCTCTGATGTCTTTTGGTTTCTAACATTCTTTGAACTTCTGTATCATCAAAATACATGAGAGTTAGTAGTGTAATGAAACTGTTTGTTCCAAAATCTAATTAACTAGCAAAGTAATCTTTAATATTTTTCAGATGAAATTTTCCTTATTCTTGCTTCTAGGCCAAGTTTAATTTTACATTATTTTGGAAACAGATATAACAGTATGTTTGTTACAGAACCTTCCTCAAAAGCTGCTTCTGCTTGACTCACTTCATAATGTTTTATACCATTTTAAAATTAATTGGAACTTTGGAATCTAATTACATTTAAGATTCAACAATTTACTAGTGCTTTCTGATTTTTTATTAAATTACCAGTTAAATGGTAATTATAGATGCTCATTGCTATTTTTTGAGAAATGAGTGGCAGTCTTTCATCTATGGTAATAGAATTTAATCTTGTCTTTTGTTATTGTTTAAAAGAAACACCCATTTTACTTAAAATTCTGATATTAGGTTTTGGGTTTTTTTGCCAAAGTGTATTTTCATAACTCTTGATATAGTTATGAGATAACTACGAGGTCTAAGAAAGTAAAAAAGAGATAGGGTATCAAAAGCACTCCACCAATAAACCAGTGTACATTTCTTTGACCTTGAAATGAAATTACAAAACCTACCTGCAATCATTGAGTGTGCAACTTTTTCTAAGGTATTTTCTTATTCAAGTCCCATTTACATATACACTCCAGAACAGCTTCAAGTGTTTTAAACATTGTGCTTGCTTTCTGGCATGTAGATGAAATTACTGTAATATATTTGCATTTTTTGAATTCTACAGTTCCCTTTATACCTGTTCTTGCTAGTCTCACAATAGCACTGGTAAACAACAGTTCAGTGTGGGATATGTGGGATATCTTGTGTAATAATTGCACTTCTATACAAGTAATTTTAGGGTGTGCAAAGCTTTTCTTTCTTTCTTAAAAATCAACACTGTAATCAGTTTTGTATGAGAGACAAAAGACTTAATTCTCCTTATTGTACTATGTGGTAAATTTATCCAGTGATTTACTTTAACAAAAATCTCAAAAACTACTTTAATGCAAACGTAGAATATGTACCCCTATGCCATATGGAACAAGGTTCTTCTGGCAGAGAAAAAAAATAGGAACCAGCTTTGTGTACAAGGTGTATTGGGTGTTAGTATTTCAGATTTATACATAAAAGCATATAGTAAGAAACTGCTGATTCTAGGTACTTCTATGACCTCTGTTTCCAAGGATTGGGAATATTTATATTTACAATACTTATAATAATGGGGTTATTATAGTTATAGTTCATAAATGCATTCATTGATACATATTATGTATGATTATGTCATGCATAGGAAACAGGAAAAAGATATCACTACAGAGAATATGAGTCATAAAGACATTAAGGTCTAGATCATTAATGCTAAATTTGTATTAAAAGAATTGAGACCTGAATATATACCCATATATATTCAGCATCTGAACCTAAATTAGTTGCTGAGAAAGAGAAGGAAATCTGTGGAGTACACAAAAAGTATCTCAGATTCTGGATTAGGAGCCTGATTGCTGAACTAGCTCTCTTATAGTAGGTACAATTTTCTGTATGTAGATTTCTGTATGTATGTATATCATTGACCTAGGATGAAAAAAGTCTCCATGAACTCCAGATATCTGTAGGAAAATGTTAATTTCTACATATCGAGCCACTAATAGTGGAATTCATTACCCTTAAAATAATTATTTTGTCTTTGCTTTGTGGCATATGGTCTTAAAATATATGTTTTTGTTTGTTTGTTTGCTTTTTGTTTGTAAACACTTGAAAAATATATCTTAAAGAAAAAAACACATCATTTTTCAGCATGGTCAATCTACAATTTGCTCCCAGCAAGAAGTCAACTACCTCTTTACAGCTGCTCCTAGCAAAGATTTGTCTTTTGTGTGGCTGATAGCAAACAGAAAGGAAATTACTGCTCTGAGTCAGAATCGAGAGGACACAGATTCAAAGAAATAAGGTTTTGGCAGCTAACCTTTAGAGACTAAGTCATGCTTTCATAGACAAATCTTAATAAGAATCTTTTTTTAGAGGTGAACAACTGGGTCATTTGCCTGGGGTTGGCACAATCATCCAATAAAGCCACAAGGGAGAATCTGTTCTGGTGCTAATACTTACATGGAGAACATATGTATTTTTAGGTTATCTCTTTATATTAATTACATTATTTCTGTCTTCTTTATATTTTATTTTAAAACCTTTCCTTTTTTAAAAAAAAAATTATCATTCTTAGAGTAATCCTTTTCAAGTTCACTGTGTATTCTGTAATGTATTATGGGTTTGGCTTTTGCAGATGCCAATCCACAGCTGGGGAGCTCTTAAGCAAAACCAACTTTCTTATCATTGTATTGGGCAGTCTCCTACCCATGCTTGTTTCATGCTCTGTAGAAGTTTCACTGCTCCCTAATCTGTCATTACAGATGTAATAATTTGATGCTTCCCTAATCAGACATCATGATAAATTTATTGTGTTTATTTTTTATTTCTACCTACCAAGATTTTGTAAAAAAATTTATACAAATTTATAGTTATTTTACTAAAAAAAAAAAAAAAAAAAAAAAAAAAAAATCCATAACAATGCTTTTTGGGGTTTTTTTGTTTGCTTGTTTGTTTGCTTGTTTTTGACTGAGCTGGAATCAGATGGAGTTAAATGGGACAGAGGAAGAAGAACTATGCTCACCTGAAGTGAAAAATGCAAATCCTTCTGTTACCTTGAATTAAAAAGTGCTCCCCTAAAGGGTAATTTGAACAGTTGCTGCATTACAGTGTCAAGTGTAAAACCTTTAATGGAGAGAAATTGCCTCCACTAATCTATTCGTCAGTAGGGAGGGGAAGTAGAAAACTATATATAACTTAGAATCTGAAAGGTTTTGCCCTTCTTCAAAAGAATAAAATAATACAGCACTGAATAATGGTTTCAATTCCAGTTTTAAATTAGAAATCCAATTTGTTCTTATGAGCTCCCCACTCCATTTCTTACTACTCTCTCAATTCTTCTGGCTGACATAGTGAGGTAAAGCAGAATCTACAAGATAGAAATATGTAAAATTTTATGAAAGGTAGACTTAGACATGTCCCTAAAAATGTATGTAAACTGCATTGTTTTTATTAATAAATACCAAGTATATCCATACAGGAGGATGAAATTTTATGCTTAAAGGTGTGTTAAACACAGATGCCAAAGCCATTCTTTTCATAATTAGTGTTACCTGTAGGAGCTGAAATATGGAATTTTTAAGTTGTCCAAATAGAATACTCTGTTACTATTGCATGAACACAGAGACTGGAAACACAATTGACACGAAAAAAATGAAACCCAACCCTGTTAAAATAAGTGGTTTATATCATTTGAAAGCACTCATGGAATCTGATGTTAAACAACTTTTGCTTAATATTTTATATCTATGTTTAAATTGGGGTTTGTTTGCTGTGTTAGAGAAGTGTGGTGTATTCACCATGGCCTAGGATGGCAGTGGTGAAGTTAGTTGGGTCATAATTTATGTTATGAAAAACTTTGCTAAGAGTTACATAGTTTAATTTCCATGAAAAAGAGATCATTCCAACAGACATACGTTAAATTTATTAACTTACTTTGAAATTATTTTTTAAAAATAGAAATAGAGGAAGAGTCCAGGTTTCCACCTTTTGTATTCTGTGAACTCTACATGGGCAATCTGTGAGCAAGTGTATATTGATGAGGTCTGTATATGCCAGCAATGAAAAAAGTAGAAAAGTACATTGTGAATCTCTCACTATATATGAAATACATGACATGCAGTGGAAAACTTACTCCTTACACTGTGATTGTAAACTATATTCAGAAAACTGTGAACTTGTGTGCTAGTTGAAAAGTGAAGCACAAACCTCAGAGACTGCATGAAAATGAAAGTACATAGAGAATTTTCTAGTGAAACTATGTTTTTGCAAAACCTTTGGAGAAGAGAGAGGATGATCCTTTGTTTTCTAGGCAGTGTGAATCTCCTGCTGACTTCAGTGAGAGCTCTGAATTGTTTTTGATATATGTACTTGCAGTTTTAAGAGACTGTAGCCAAATAAACAGAGACACTTTCAAGCTTTATGTGTCTACATTTATTGATGGACCTTTTGGAGGTACAGCAATAGGACCTGCAAAACAGGTCCATCCTAGGTTGCATACAGGACTTTGATTCCTTTCTTACCAATTATGTACAAATCACATTCTTGGATTTTGTAACGTATTCAGTGCATTCCTTCTCTTCCTCTGTGTATGGGCTTCACCCTCTCCTCAATATCTAAAATTTCCAGCCTGAAAAAATATAATTTTTAAATATGAACTGTATGAAGATACAACTGAATCTGAGCTATCTGTTACCAAAGCCTTAAAAATTTATTACTGTTTTACAGTTTTATATTATTGTATAAAGTATGATTGTCTTAGTTCCTGCATAGTAATTCCAGTTATCAACACTTGAAAAGTGAGTTTCAGCATTACTTCACTTTCCTGACCACTTTAATGCTACTTGTTGTGAGTGAGTTTGTTAATATTGGAACAGACAAGCAGCCACCAGCTGAGACCCAAAGTCCAGTTCTGTAAGCAGAGGGGACAGCAGGGGATACCTGGAGAACAATGGGCAGGACCACAGCCCACTGGGGCTCTCTGTAAATATGAGCATCCAGCAGCCAGTTATCCTGGCATGTTCAGAACCAAAGCTGGTATTTTGTGAATTTCTGAAAAAATACTATGTTTGCATTTATATATTTATTCCCCTTCATGGGATGACCATAGAAATTGTTTTCCTATTCATGTAAAGGAATTGTCATGGAATGATGCTCCAGATGATGCAGCATTCAATGGCAGAAGACTATTTTTACTTCCAGAGGACATAGTCTGTTCTATATAGCTGGAACTGCAGAATGGGATTGTTCAACAGGATATCAGCTAAAAAAGTGAGGTGAATATTGGGATATTGATGAGACCCTATCCATGTTTGTATTGTGAACATGTTTTTATCTAACAGCACTGCAGGTAGTCTACATACTCATTTTTTATGGCCTAATAGAGACTTGAAAAGGAAGAATGCCATTTACAGAGCCAGCACTGCCAGTGTTGTTGAACAATATATGAAAAAGCTTAGAAGGGAATTCCTGGGTAATTCAGGATATGTTTGTAAGGCCAGGTACAGACAATTGCAAGCAAGACAGGTCTGAAAAGAAATAATTTGGGGCTTTAGCAAAAGGGTATTGATTTTTTTTTTCTCTTGATATAAGAAAACCTATATGGATCTTTTTCTCATCTACTCAAAACTGATAAGCAAACCATTACAACACAAAGTGATGTTATTCAGGACCATACCAACCGTGATGTACTTGTGGTTTAACCAGTGTGAATACGAATCATTCTCCAGACTGCAGAAAAGAAGCCAGAAACTCCTGGCTTCAGTCCTCTGAGAACTGGGTTGAACACCAGGCTGAACACCCCTGACCTCTCAGGAGGGCTTGTCAGCTGCTGCCAAGCTTTCTCCTGGCTTTCCAATGCCTCCTTATCTTCTTCGCATGCTGACATTTGCCAGTTGGGTGTCCCAGAGGGAGCACAAGCATGCCATGAGGAAAGGTGCTTCATTTATGAAATGATCTTTTTTCAAGGTAGAAGTTTTAATTAAGTCCAAGGTCCCTACTTAAAATACTGCATTTTGTGTCATCTCTCTCATCACTGCCAGTTGGAACTTGCCAGAAGGCTGTGCAGTGTGTCTTCATGTGTTTAACTATTGCTTTGGGGACATTTCCTGATAGTGCCCCTGCTCCCCCTTAAGAATCATACTCTTTGCCTTATTTTCTTCACATGGGAGGAAGTTCTCATCCTGCCATCCATAATGAAGTCTTCCTTTTCAGTAACTTGCTTGCTAATACCCACTGTGCTTAGTTTTATCCCTAATGTAAATTATTAGCCTTTAGATACTGGAAATGTTAGCATGTTGTTGCTGTAGGCTAGGTGTAATTCTTTTAATCTTGATGGTAATTTTCTGGCTAAATATTTTAAATAAATACATCTAAATAAATAACTTTGTACAAGTAACAGTAATTAATCATATCACTTCAGTAGCACATTTGGATGCTCAGTTATTTCTGACTCTGTGTTTTTTAATTCTTATGTTTGGAACCTTATTTGTTGAAGAAGAATATGCCTTATTTGTAATAAATTATTTTAATCAGCATGTTGTAGTTCTACTAGTATCAATGAATATAGAGAACAACTACCATAGGGTGCATAACACTGTTGTCAGTGGTAGTCTGTAGGCACTGAGAGATGTTTGGGACTTTCTGCTGTGCTCTCCTCCAGTTTCAGAATGTTTTAAAAACTAAAAATAGGATAAATTCAGCTTCTGTGCCAATGTGTTTCATCCGTTAAAAAAAAAAAAATTGGTTAGATATGGCTGAGATATTATGTATGCTCTTTAGTAATGCAATTGTAATACAAATGCTTTTATTCTATCCAGGACTTTCCCGAAACAGAGTTCCATCTCAGTTAATTCACAGAAACTTGTTTTGGTGATTCCTTCATTAGTTCAAGCTTGAGTCAAAGTAAATCAAATGGGTTTTAAACAGCTACTGTAGATGTTTGTGAGTTTTCTCACGAAAAAAATACCCAAACAAACAAAGAAACAAAAAAAACCCCTTAAGCTTTCAAATTATCAGGAGGCAAGGGATGGAGTAGGAGTTTTAATGTATTTGTGGCCTTGACACAGAGGACATCATAAAGAGTGGAGTGAGTTACTGCTTCAAGAGAGATTATGACTTTTTTTTTTTTTTTTATCTTGTATTCTTTGATGTTAATGCAGATCTACTGTGCATGGTTTCCCTGTTTTGTTTGAGTGCAATTGAACTCTTCATGTTTTTAAGGCCACTTAAACTTGACTTACAAGTGTCTCCTGCTTTGAAAGATTTCCTGTGCTGAAATGTTCTCTTTGGACTTGTTTTATATTTGTAGGAACAAAGAATTAGAAACAAACCCTAAGATTTCCATGGAAATTTTATTTGTTCCTTTATGTTTCAACATGGGGTGCATGCAATCCTCTCTGAGGTTGGCTCAGCTCTGGGAGCTGTGCACTCCTGGGCCCTCCATCACTTGTTCTACTGTAAATTCTGCTTTTGGGGAGTAATTTCTGCTGCATTTTCCCTCATTTTACACCTCTCCCTTATGAATCCTGGTAGAACCCAACCGGCTACAACGGAGTTAAACACAGACACAGTAAAAATAATATTACTTTATGGGACCATTGCCTAGATATGGAATGACTCAACAGTTTAAGCTCTTCTTTTATTATTTTTTCTCATAACAAAATGCTAGATTTCACTGAATGTTTTCATTCAATTTTATAGATTGTGCATGGTGTTTTCTACTTCCTCTGAATTAATTTAATGTATTTTTCATCTTGCTATCCTATTTTTCTGGTTTCTGTTTTGCCTTGTGTCTTCATAACAATATAATTAAAATTTCAAGTATCCTTCCTACAAATATTTCAGAAAATCCCTATACTTAGTAATGTCATAATGAAAATGCTTTAAAAGTTAATTTTAGGAAACCGATTTGTTTCAGTCAGTTCTGTGTAGAGGGCAGTTTCCTTGGCATTATATCAGTTTTACAAATATACATATACTTATAAGCATATATATAAACACTTACATATATATAAACACTTAGAGGTTTCAGTGCAATATTTAGAATATTTGCTCTCTTTGTCCCCATTTCTGCTCCATGCTAAATCTGAACTAGTGAGACCTCCTATCTAGGACCTTTTTTTGTTTGAGAAGAATTCTGCAGTCCAACTGACACATCACACATTGCCAGAAAAATAACAAACTAAGAAATACTTTGAGTGAGAAACAGAACAGTAAAGCTTTCAGGAAGTGTGAAGAACAACTGGAGAAGGCTTGCACAGCATTTTATTCTAAGCAGTGGATGCCTTCCAGAAGGAAAATGCTGGCTCCAAGCACTGTTTTGCAGTTTTCAGTTAAATCAAGGGAAGTGAGCCAATTATGTTTCTTTTTAAAAAAATCTGATAGTGTTGTGTAATGCATAAAAATGAACTGGATGATTACATATTCTCACTTAGGATTCAAACAGATAGGCAGATCAGTGAAAAACTTATTAAAAGCTGATGAGCCAAAGGCTGGGACAGCTGGAGGGGAGAGGGCTAATGGAGGGCTTACCCAGTCCTGTGCCATTTCTGTCACACCAGGACTGACTCCTTAGGGGATGCAAGTGGAAGTCCTAGAGTTAACAGAATTTACCAGGCAAAAAAGAAAAAATCTCACCAGAGTGAAGTTAGAAAACAGGAAGAAAAAGTCCACTGAAAGAAGAGATGGCATTATTTTACTTTTTACTCTCTTACCTATTACAAGAAAGACATGGATGTGCTGGAGCATGTCCAGAGAAGGGTCACAGGGATGATCAGAGGGCTGGAGCACCTCTCCTATGAATTCAGACTGAGAGTTGGGGTTGTTCAGTCTGGAGAGGAGAAGGCTCTGAGGAGACCTTATTGGAGCCTTCCAGTATCTAAAGGGGGCTACAAGAAAGCTGGAGAGGGATTTTGTTGATGTCTGGGAGTGATAGGATTAGGGGGAATGCATTCAAACTAGAGGAGGGGGGATTTAGATTAGATATTAGGAAGAAGTTCTTCACCATGCTGGTGGTGAGACACTGGCACAGGTTGCCCAGAGAGGTGGTGGAAGCCCCATCCCTGGGAGTTTTTAAGGCCAGGCTGGGCAGGGCTCTGAGCAACCTGAACTGTGGGAGCTGTCTCTGCCCATCTGCAGGAGTAGGCAGTGTCTGGGGAAAAAAGGGTTATCATAAGTATAAGTGTGTCAAATGTTGCATAAATGTTGCTTTCACCAAAACAGTAAATTGAATAATATGGAAGAGAAGTAAAGTCAGTATTTGTTGACATCTCCTGAGACATATGGAAGCTCTAAATACAAGACAGGTTAGAGCTTTAGAAATTAAATGAGGCAACATTTGTAAAGAGAGGTAATATGTAGTATTTGATCTGACAGATAAAAAAGAGACAAGCTTTTGTGAGATGTCTTTTTTGTGAGTCGCTTTTCTACTTTACAGAATGGATATTTATAACAAAAATATTATTATGGGTTAGATGGTTCTGTGAGAATTTATCTTTCACTTTCCTTAAGAATTGCAAAGGTAGTTACTTTTCTGTTTACCAGGGTTTGTTATAAATTTTTAGATAAATATCTAAAATGCAAATAATTATCTGTATGTCTGGACTACTTAGAGAATTTCTGTCCTGTATTGGAGCAGCAGAGCAGGTTCACTGACTGGTCAAACACCAGCATTATGATTTCTCAGTCAAGCAGTTTGGTTCTGGGGTGAACTTTGACCATTGTTCCCTAATTTTCTGGACAGTTCAAACTCCTGTCTATATTTATTAATATGTTTTTATTTCCTACTGGTTTTTTTCTTCTAAAAGTTGACTGTTGACATTTTACAAAATTAATAAGCATAAAACATCTACGAAAGTTTAATTTATACAATATAAAATTTTTGTCAGAGGGGAAAACATGGAATAAAATATTTATTATCTTACTGTAAAATTACATCAGGATGCAGAGTTGTTTCCCCTTTCCCATTTTGCTAATAAGTATGACTGTATAACCATTGCATTAATAAAAGTGACTGTTTTTCAGACTTTATAAGATATAGACAATTCAAGAAGTAGAGGGCTGTATTGCTGCTGTTTAGAAAGATTTTGGATACACCAATATAAATTGAAAGCTTTCATTAGGCTGCCTCTTGCCACATTCTCTCTTTGATGATAACCATGGAACAGTTTAGAATATGGTGATAAAATCTTAAAAAGCCTTTGGATACAGTATTATTTATTTTAAAAATCACATTAGTTTTTGGTAATACACAGTTAAAACCAAGCAAACCATATCTGCAAGTAATTTAAATTCAAAATGAGTCGTTTTCCATTAATTTTTCATGAGACAAGCTAAATGGATAAATTATTTTGAAATTGGGATTTAGTCATCTAAGTAACTTGTTACTTAGTCAAACTTCTAATTAGCTAAACTGTTCTCTTTATAATTCATACTGAGCAATTTCCTGCAGCAGTATTTTACAGGTGAAAATCTATGGATTGCTGATTTACTGAGTAAGAAATAAAATATGAAAGGGATGACTTGTAAAAAGGTTTTAATTTGTTGCTTTTTCATTTCACTTGAATATGCCCTTATTTTTGTTCTTGGGTTTTCCAATTTTTCTTAAAACCATTATTTTATGAACCATTGACATATAGACCATCACTCTCTTAAACTGTAAAATTCTTTTAAAGAATTGCAGAATATTCTGCATGGAATACAAAATTACTCAAGAACCAGCTTCAATCTTTTTTTTATTAAAGTGGCAAAGAAGAACTATTTAAGTAAAAATAGCACTTGTATTTAAAAAAAAAAAACAATCCAGAAGGAATGAAAGTTTCAACAATCCCTGTAATTCAGCAAGTCTTGTAAAAAACTAGAGGGGGGTAGATTTAGATTGAATGTTAGGAAGAAGTTCTTCCCCACGAGGGTGGTGAGACACAGGCACAGCTTGCCCAGAGAGGTGGTGGAAGCCCCATCCTGGGAGTTTTGGAGGTTGGGCTGGACAGGGCTCTGAGCAACCTGATCCGTGGGAGGTGTCCCTGCCCATGGCAGGGGGGCTGGGAACAAGATTATATTAAACATCCCTTTCAACTCTGAAAATTCTGTTATTTTAATTCCCCAAAAGGAACTTAGGTTCTTTGAGAAGCTAAATATATGTTTAATTAATTGTCACACATTGTGCATGAAGTTTGCACAGTGTAAATTGGATTGGAAATATATTTAGAAATGGTGTTAGTAGTAGAGGAAAACTATGATTGCCAGAGATACAACACATCAGCCTTCTCCTAAACAGTAATCCTAGAGGGCTATAAGGATGTTCATGCTATGGAGAGAAACTTAAGTTGTCCTGAGTCCTCTAACTGATTCTCCCCAGCATGCTGCATTAGGTCTGGTGTTCTCTTACATTGGGTTAGTTTGGAAGAAAGAAGTTCTGCAAATCCTCACATTGACTTCACAGGAAGACGTGTGCTAAATGCACATCTGATCCACAGATAAGCAAGGAATATTCTAATCTATGTGTGTTATTTAAACAGATAATTTCTACAGAGTATTAAAATGCAAGTGCACCAAGTGTTCAGAACAGAGCAAATTAAATAAGCAGCTATTTTGTTATGGGATCAGTTTGTCTCTCTTCCATATACCACTGTCCAAATGCAGTTCTTAAACTATATAATATCTAATTCTGCACAGCACTATTCTTTCATTAGTAATCTGTATGTTTTGAGATAATGGAACTATTTGCAAAAGAAACACTTCTCATGTTCAGAGGGCTATACAAGCATTCATTTTTCCCTTATCATAAGAGGTGCATTTCTAATAGATTACATTGTATTTGAAATATTGTTTACATTTCCAAAAGGACTTGGAAATTTTCTCTAATGGCTTTTGAGATGCACCTAAATTTTTCTTATTCTTGTGACAGTCCCGAAAGAAAGGAAAAGAAGTTGTCATCACTGGAGAAATTTCTATTTTGTACATTTTAGATCTATTTTTTCTCATAGAGCTGAATGATGTTAATCGTGGCTAGCATTATATCATTCCAGAAATGGAAAGGAACTCATTTATTCACTGACTTTTGCAACCTAATCCTGTATAGGAGAGCTACCTCTTTTTAATAAAAGTAATGATAGTAAAAATTTCTAAATTTCTTCCTTCTTATTTTTGTTTTTTTTTTTAATGTAATCCCCTTCCAGGAATAACTGTATCTTAGACTGCCTACAGTTTTTATCACTTTGTAAATGTCAGATTTATAAAATGTATAGAGTTTTTCAGTGCTTCTGGTTTTTCAAGCCAATACATTCTAAGCATATACTGGCAGTGATGACTAAAGACAAGATTCTTTCTATCTTGTGGAAATTATTATTTTAATGGTAGTAAAAAATAATTTAATTTCATTAGTTTTGTAGTTGCAGTGCTGCCTGGAGATATGAAAACAGGTATTAGTTGAAATAAATTTACATATATTATTAAATATAGTGTTGGAAAATCTGTCAAGTAGTTCATTATTATGACGAAGAAATACTAAAGAAAACATTGATGTGTGCCACTTAAAAGACTGTACGTAACATTCTTAGATGCCAGTAATGATCAATAATGCAAATGGAAGAGTTCTAAAATTTATTGTCCAAATATTTATTCTTCTTTGTGCAAACTGGAAAAGTTTGCACTTTTTGCACTTGCTTTGTTTTCCAAATCCATCTTGATCTAGAGGATACTTTATATACCGTTTGCTATTAATTTACAGATAATTGTATAGATGTTTTTATAATAACAAACATAACAATTCTTTGGAGTTTGGAAGTGGTTGATGCAACAATGAATGAGCTAATGGATTCACATTAATCACAAACTGGCTGGACAAAAAGGCACAGGATCTGAGAAGAAAGGATGGTAAGCAATGCCATAAAACTCTGTCTTGCTTTTTGTACTGAACAGACTGTGGAAAAATGAGCATGAATTTTCAGGTGTTGGTATTCCTGATATTTATTCCTCTCTGAAGACTTTGTTCTTTCTGTGTAAGTTTTCACTGGTCTTTCTCTCTGTTCAGAATTAAGATGCTTCAGACAGCACAATGGTCAATTTTTTCTTGTTATTTCAAAAACATATATTGTTACTTTACTGTGGCTTTGTAAATACAAACTCCAGCATTTTTCCAGGCACTGGATGTCTTAAGTTCATATCCAAATGCACTCCATGAAATACAGTAAATGCCTTAAGAAATATATATCTCAGTAAAAAATACTCTGTGATGTAGTATTACTGCTTCTTTGAAAGACTCTTGTTTCATGCCATGCTCAAGCAACTGAAATAATAAGTAGCAAATGTAGCATGTTAGAGAGTTTATAATAGTCTTGGATCTAGAAGAAGAAGAAGGAGGAATTAACTTCCAAAGCTGAGACTAATTTACAAGCTCATTCTCCCATGAAGCCATTTCTTTGTGACATTTAGAAGCTCCCTTCATCTCCACACCAGCCACTGTTTCAGTAGCAAGTCAGTCCTTAGGGGATGTATGTGAGGCAACAGACATTGTGCTATTTTTCTCTCAGGAATAATTAACAAGAGCTATTCTCAATGTCTAGTGTTAGCTAAGTTTTACACTGGAAAACATTTGTGTTTCTACTGAACTGCCAGTAAATGAAGAATTACTTTTGCTATAATACTATTTGCAGGAGGATGGGCTGACCTGAAAACTGGTAAATGCTGATTCTGTCGTTGTCATCTAGGAAACTTTATGCTTTTTTCAATGTTGCCTCAGTAGCAAACATATTTTCTTTCCCCCTTTGTTGTCTTTTTCTGTCCTCTAATAATTATGATTAGGAACAAGGAAAAAAAAATGGTTTTCCTTTTTTATTCTGAGCTTTCAAATTGGTAAAAGTTGGTAAAAGTTTCTCTTGCTTGGTCTCTGCCTAACCTACTAGTACTACCAAAGAATAAAGTGCAGTTAAGGTTCAAGAAAGTGCAATGGATCCCCCTATTTGACAGGTGATCTTTGTGACTCCTTCTGCCCAATCTTCATGTCACCACTGCACGTACAATGCACCTTGCTGGAAGTCCTCAAGTCACTTGAGGAACCACTGAAAAGAAAGCTGATTTTTAATATAGATTTAAGAAAGTGCAACTCAATAGGATTTGATGCAAGGTTTACTGTGTTACCTGCTATGTGGAAGGGATATGTGAGGGCTGGAATTGGATGGGAGTGACTTATATGGGGGTAAGGGGCATGATTTATAGAGACAAGAGAGATGGGATCAGGAATGGGGGATCTGCCCAGGATCAGGGGAAATAATGGGGAAGAATATCCTGCTGAGTCATGAGGTTAAGAGTGGACTGACCCCCTTGCTTTCTAAATTTCTCAGTGGCTGAATCCAGTCCCAGTCTTGGTCAATGTTCACAACTAAGGGGTTTAATTGTAGGGATTTCAGTGTACTGAAACACAAAGTTATTGGTCTGGTGTGATTTGGAATAGCAGTAAATCAGATCAATTAACACCATTATAATGAATCAAAAAATGAAATTAAATGGTTTTCTAATAACCAAGAATCAATATTTTTTTATAACCAATACAGAGGTTCAAGTAAAAGCCCTTAAAAGTTTCTAAACTAAATTGAATATACACACAGAAAGATACAGAGCTTAACCTGTAAAGGTGTTAAATTTTGGTAGCTAATTTAATGAAAGAAGTTGCAATATACCCCCAATTACCCCAGAGAGCCAAATTATAACAATTATAATTGTAATTTGATTTTCCCCAATATCCAATAGGCATGGCAAGCTGCTTCATGAGGCACGGGGCTGCAGCTCTGTGAAATGCCTGGGAGCTGCACAGGGGCCTCCCTCTTAAGACCAATATGATTGCCCTTGGTCAGTATTTTTCCCTGATAGCCATTATTTGAGTTGGGTGATCTTTGGCAAATTTTGGAGTGAGCCTGTCTTCCAGGTATGGTCAGGGAGTGCTTAATCACCCCAAATCTCAACATTTGCACTAGGACTAGAAGCTCTGCAATTCTCTAGGCTCCCTGCTCCAGCAGGCAAGATCAGAAGGTGCTGGGTTGTATCAGCCTTCTGCCCTTGCTATTGAAACAAGAGCAATGTTGGGCCCCCTGCATTTGTAACCAAAGCAAGAGCAATGCTGGCTGCTGGTGCTGTTGCAAGGTGGCTCAGAGAGGAGGGTGTGCACACCATGCTTGGTTCAAGGGCAGAAGTTCTCTTCTCATTCCCATATCAAATAGTGAGCAAAATGATAGCACTGGGACCTTTCCTTAGTGGTGCAGTAACACATAAATCAGTCAAAGAGCTGCAGCTTGATTAAGAATTTTAGGATTCTGTTTCAAGTCTTCAGTTCTGCAAGTTGAGAAATAATGACTAATTAAACATCTGAATTAAAAGGTGAACCTCATACTGTGTCCTGAATATTTTCAGGTTCAGACTTTGCAGATCATTTGAAAGAGAAAGGTCATTTATTAGAGTTCTCTTTTTTCCTCTGCTAGGCTTCAAAACTCGAATATTCTGCCTAAGAAAGGGATAACTTCATAGCACACTTCTTAAATCATAACTAACATTTTCAGTTGTATCTGAAATTAGTTCAGCAATAAGTGTAATCACAGCTTAATCAGTTCCATGGGAGTTTTCAACATGTGGGGCCTCTAGAAGAGTGTTAGTGTTGATAAAGGAAATCAATGGTATGAACCACTATTAAAATTGCAATGTTTCATACAGATACAATGCAATAACTGGAAACCCACCCCCCTCATATTCATTATGAGAATTTTGAGGGTATTATTGGCAAAAGAGCATTTTAAAGATATTGTATCCTCCACATTGCTGCACTGTTTATCTTCCCTTAAAGTACTACAGTTTAGGGGTTGGGGTTTTTTCTTTGGTTTTTTTCTTTATTTTTTTTTTCTTTGTTTTTTTTTCCTAGTATGTGAATGGCAATTTATTGCAGGAAAGAAAATAGCTGGAAGGGGAAAAGTGAGGCATTGTTTTTGCAATTCCTGTTAGGTTGGTTTGACCTCCACAGTTTGTTTTTGTGAGGGCACTACAGTGAAATCCCACATATGGATGATATTAACCTTCACTAAGTTTTTTCTCAAGGGTAAATTTCTTCAGTCTCACATGGGAAAGCTGTGTGGGTAAATCCCATGAATGCTAATGAAATAATGAAGTCTTTGCTCCATCAATGAAAAAGTTCTTAGAAGTATCTATTCAGAAAGGCTTACAACAATTCCTTTATGCTTTTTACTAATAAGCAAGATCTATACTACATTGAAATCCAGTCCTCACATTCACAGATTTGGTTACTACAAATACCAGAGCGAGAGAATAATGCATAAAGGGTTATATTTTGTACATTTGTAATTATGTAACTTAAGGATACACTGAAGAGTCTAATACCATATTTTGCTGAGAAAAATCTAAGAAGAAAGGATTTATCTTGAAAAGACTTCCCATAACATGAAAATGCTCAGTCTGTATAGAAAAACTTCCATCTGAATAAGTCCCAAGTTTAGGATCTGTTATGACAGCTGAACCTGAAGTCCAAGTAAATATGGTGACTTTTTGTTTGCTTTTAATTTTCTACCACAGTCTTGCAGGATCTTTTTTTTCTGTATATTAGAGAAGTGTTGCCTAGCACACCAATGATTATGGGTATGTGTTGATTGATGTTCACTATGTGAACAAATTAACATATTAACAGAACAATGCAGGTAAATCATTATGGTAAGTGCTGAAATTAGAGCTTTAAATTAGTTGGTGACCCTTTACTCAGAATTCACTCTGCTGATGCACAAAGTCCATTTGACACCAAAGTCAGAAAATGCTATGATTGGATGTTATAGAAATTTGGTTGTACAACAGAGAGGTTTCTATAAATCACTTTCATAGTTCAAGCCAGTAGCTCTTTCTTGAAAAATCTGATGCCTGTTTGGTCAGAAAATCTGCAATATTCCATTTAGTTCCAGATATTTTTATGCCCGAAACACAAAATGCCAGTTTTCAAGCAGTTTATCAAATAGGATTGAAACTAATCTTTAATAAGTTTTGATACTGGTGGTGGATTTGAAATGGGCAGAGTGATTATTACTCAGAACATCTGGCAGTTAATTTGATCTGTGACTCCAGTGCATTTTCAAATCTATGTGTTTTTTTATATAATGTCTGGATTTGAGGTGCAATCTCAGTAGTGTAAGATACATCTCATTAGTAAGACATCCATGATGAAACTTTTAGGAGTCAAGGATATCAGTGAGCATAGGAAATTAAAGTTGATTTAAGCTTCCACTTGTTATTCATGGGACAGTTTGTACTTGATTAATTTCAGGTTAGCATCAGGTTTCACCATGATCAATCACTTCTGAAAATAGAGGATAGACTGGTATGTGATATTACTGAAAAACTTAATTCTGAATCTGCTTTTTCATACAGTTTTCTTCTAACTCAAGATTACAAAATTTCAACAGAGGAAATATGATAGTCACTGATTTAATATTTTTCAATAGCTCTAAATTTAGTAAGTTAGATAAATAGTCTTATTTTTTAAATTGTGATAATAATAAATAAAAAGGCATCTGGCAATATTTTTAGTCCCTATCACAATCCAATGATCATTTCATACATCAATTCTTTCAATTATAGGACTACTTTTGTGGTTGTTAGTGAATAAATAATTATTAATACAGTCTATCACAAACTTTATTCTTGCCTTAGAAAAAATAGCTAATTTCCTCTTTGGCCTTTCACAGCCCTTCATGCATAGAACAGATTTTGTTTTCATGGAAAACAGTTGTGTAAAGAAAAAAGCTTTCTCCAGTCTAGAAAATGTTTGGAGAGAAGCACTGTTAGAAACAAAACGGGTTTATCAAATGGCACAGCTGTTCACTGTATGTTCATAATGATCCTTCTTATTTGGGTGCTGTTTGGTATTTATACCTAATTAACTCCCTTTTACACCACCCAGCAATCTGTGTTTGGAGAACAGAGGAAACTGAAATAGATTGAATTAGAAGCTGCTAAATACAGAGAACAAATTTAGTTAATTCACTGTAGAACCTTCTTGTCAAAGCATTGAAAGATATTTTCAGGTTTGTTTGTTGCTTTTGGTTTTTGTTTTGTTTGTTTGTTTGTTACTGTGTCCTTATTTTTTAAAATTTTACTTAGAGGGCTGAATATAAAGACTCTCAAAAGTTACAGAAACTCCAAAAACAAATATCCTCATTTTCTCATTATTAACTTTGAAGAAATGGACTCTTTTCAAGGTAAGATTAAGAAATGGGTTTTATTGCTACTGTTAAACTATTGCTATACAGGTAATGTTTCATGAGGGGAGGAAGCCTACTTCTTACTGTGCCTCTGGCCAGTTCCAATAAAGAAAAAATACACTATTTCATTCCTTCTCCATTGCTTTAAAGTGAGTTGTTAGAAACTGAATTTCAGAAATGGAGAATTGCAGCATTATCACTGAAGTGTAGTAAAATGGGTAATGATAGTTTATGGAATAGTCCTCTAGCATAGATGGAAATAATTTAGAAATTACTTGCTGAGCATTTGTTTACAGAGCACAGGTTCCCATTTAAGTTCTACAATAAATAAGCTGAGTATTACTTCCCACTACAAAATTTGGAATTTAATTTATACTATTTTAGAATGCCAGTTCCTTGCCATTTTGGTAGACACTGCCAATTAGAAGAAATGATGAGTATTTCTTAAATTTTCTAATACAAAAAAATTGAAAAGAGAAACAGGAGGGAAAGGTTGTTTGGATGCTTGGCCATTTCTAAGCCTTTTTTTTTTTTTTTTATCTTGCCTTTCCTGTAAGCTTCTTTTTGAACCAAAATGACTTATTTTGGTTTGATGCTTACTGTTTGGGTTAGTTTGGGCTGATGGATTTCCTGCTGCTTTTTATTCTTAGTTCTCATTTACTGTATGGCCTTAGAAAAGTTGCTTCGTGGTAAACGTAATGATTGAACATACTTTATACAGTCTGGTTTTAGATGAAAATATTACGGTTTTTCCATTTATAAAATGTGTGGCAAAATATTATTTTAGAACATTATTGTTTTTAAAGCATTTATTGTTCTTTGGGTGAGTCTCTTAAAATTATAGATAGCACATGTAAGGGACAGGAAGCCTTATTACTACTTGGTTTATTTGCAATAAGACTCTTTCAAACATTTTTTTGAAGTAAATATATGCAATTACAATATATGCACTATTTAATATCTCTGGGCAGATGAGGTAAGCATGAGAAACCAAAAAAAAGGAACAAAGAAACATTTGATACTGCCTTCCTGTGAGATTTCAAGCCTGTTGTTGGCTTCTTAGTTCAATTTATTCACTAAGTCGTGTAGTATGAATGCTGTAGTGAGACTGAGCAATGGATTAACCTCACAACTCTGGTGAGACTGCCTTGCCTCCCTTTGTTGGGCTGCTTATCACCCTTGTGTAGAATGGGAATAAAGTTTCAGATTCAGGAAAAATTAAATTTCCCCCTCTCCTGCCAGACTTTTCAGTTGTCCTCAGCTGGTTCCACAGAAGTAGTAGGATAATTAGTTCCTGTCTTCTTCAGTGTTCTCTCAATATTTAGAAATGCTTTTAACAAAAACCAGTCCTTCTAGCTCTGCACGTCAGGAAGGAAATAGTAAAATGTTAATTCAGTATTCAAAGGACGTGTTGTTTGTTTGTGTATTATTTAATTTTCACTGACTTTCAAGCAAGATAATGTTTCTATTCTCAAAGTTAATAAGCACAAGTGGGTGTTAATTCTGATACCGTTCAGGAGGTAGCAATATAATGCTGCTAGGATCTTAGTAAACAGAAAACTGCTGTAAATTTTAGTTATATGGTGTTAGTATCAAATAGAATGAGCAGGCAGTCTGCAGATGAGAGATTCAAACCACTTTGAACAGATCTCTTGTTCAATTGGTAGTCATTAAAGAGGCATTTTTACTGATTTAGCATCTGGTATTCCATCAGAATTCATACTTCTGAAAATGTACCAAATAAGTGCCTTTATAAGGTAGCTAGTCTGTTGGATTGGATTGTAACTTCAGTTGAAAAAACCTTATCAAGACTATAAGCATGAAGAAAAATGCATTATCTCTGTAATTCTCTCTGAAAAAACATCTCAATGTGAATTTGTGAACACTTGTGAACTACATGGAAGTCAATGGCTATTTTTCAGCAGGCTTCAAAAACTCTACCTTTATTTCAGGACTGAATTTTTCTTTTACTAGGTTTCAAGAGTTCTACCATGTTACCAAAACAGCAACTCAGGGGAGCAGTGACAGTGTCATCCTAGCTTAGAGAATGAAGCATTTCACTTAGAACCATACCTTTCAGCATACACTGGAGTCCTACTTGTGTGACTAAACAGTGGATCACCATGGAGGGGATTTGAGGTGAAATTCAAATATTTGCCTGAAAGAATTCTTTAGCTGGAAGTGGGCATGAAAGGTTGCTTCCCATTTTGAAATGTGGAGAAAAAAAATTAATACAAGAAAACAAACAGAAAGGAATGTATTGCTTTTCATTCTATTTTAGTATCTGCATGAGGAGGTTTACATTGCTGGAGAATCCAACAGACTCCATGTGTGTGTGCTGAAAAGGACTGTAGTTTTTAGACTTAATTTCCTATATCATGTGCTACCTTTTCCTTAGCTTCCCAGTCACAGTTATTTGCTCCTCCTCCCTTTCTATACTCCTGCCAATCATTAACTTTTATGTGGTGGTTGATTCCAGCCACATTTGACAAGAAGGCATAGATCTGAGCTTTAGGGTCTGCCTGACACTGGTTCAGTCATGGGCAGACTCCAAAGATATTGGTTTTGTTTGCCATTAATTTAGAGGTAACATTTCTCCAAGAAGCAGCAGCCAGCTAAACAATCCATGGACATCAAAAACTAATACCTAAGATATGCCACTCAGCAGGCTAAAATGGAATTGTTAGTGTACATGGAATGGGATCAAAGTTTAGGAAAAAGAAGAGTTGGATATGAGGTGCGTAGAGATTGAGATGGAAACTTTTTCCTTCCAAACTCTATGACCCTTGTTTGGGAGCAAAATTCTCTGTAGGTTTTAAAAATTGTCTCTGCATTTCAGCATATACATATTTTTAAGGCTTTGCATCAGATGGAGGAAAAGTAGACAGTGACAAGATTTGCTGAGTATATAGTGTATGTAATCTGACGTTTTCAGGACACGGATTTTAACTAATTTACACCATCAAGCAACACTACTTAAAGTATGTGACAGCAAACCATCTTCAAATTGTATATAAGGATTTCTTCATTTTATAGATCTAAGATCCATCAATTTTGTTCTGCAGAATTTAATCTTCTTTTCTCCTTCCATGTTATGACTGTGAATCAATATTGTGGTTGTTAGCTCCACCTTTAGTCTCCTTCATGTCCATATGAAAGCTCACCTTCTACTGTCAAGTTCTGGCTCTTCCATCTCATAGAAAGTCCACAAATTATCCATGGATGTTTTAAAGCTTAAGTGATGGTACTTTATATCTAATTTGGCTTCTCTTACCTGTTCAAAAGCCGTAAGAAGTCTGACTCATTCCAACACACTTTGAGGATGAGGAGGAGATGTCAGGAAAAGCATACCATGGAATTACTGGTGAGGAGAGACTTTTACACCAGACTTACAGTAAATAATTGCAGTTCCAGAGGGAGGGGCCAGTATCTGTTGGCTCCGTGTCTCTTGTCACAGTGTATGGAGAAAGCCAGGTGTTATAGAGCTTTCTGTGGGATGACAGAACTGTCTTTAGCATTTCTCAGGTTTGCAGCTAAGCTCTGATCTTTCTCACTGTTATACTCTTTGCTATACCTGTACCTCAAGCCCTAATGTTAATTGAAGAGCAAAATACATCAGAGCACAAAACATGAGACTGTTTGGGGTAGCAGAGCGTCGGGTCCAGAGTAATTCCAAATGGGAACATCTAGTTTTTGGTCAACAGTAGATTAGTAAATTTGTGAGTTGATATAAGGATTACTTTGAATCAAAATTAATCACATAAGTAAATTTCAGCTACTGAAAAAACAAGAAATATCAAAGATGTGAAATGGCAATAATTATTTTTGGAGTTTCTGAAACATGCAATTATATGCTTTATAATTAAAACCAAACCAAAAGCCCTTTACGGATACATCTGTTCCCTTTAACTTAAATAGCACCTCTCCCAAGGATACTGTTTAGATTTTATTTTAATGTCTCCTATCTAACAGCTTAAGTTTTGCTTCTAGCACACACCTCCTACTATGTTTAATGCTGTTGGTACCCATGATCTGTGCTTGTCACCATCTTCTTGGGTATCACTACAGCTGTTTGTATTCTTATTAATGAGACCATCCACCACCCTCTATTTATGGTATTGTGAAATACAGTTTCACTTCATGTGGATATTTTATGAGTTGTATGAATTGAGGGAAAAACATTTTCAGAACACTATGTGGAATGAATGAGACTAAGGAAGGTTTTATTCCTCAGCAAGTTACATGCTGTGTGGCAAACTGTCCCCTGTGATGTGTAAAAAAAGAATGAACTGCACTTTTGAGTATTAATTAACAAAGATAACTTCTGTGCTTTCATAATGTTGTATAATGTTATGATTAAAATCCTTATGCTTTTCAGAGAAATAAAATTTACATCCATATTTCAATCTAAGAATAAACATTTTAAATGCAATGCTGAGAAGAAGATAAATAGGCACTCAAAACTACCCCAAACTCCCCAACACTGAAATCCCAATGCTCAGCTGGCTCAGTGTCTCTTCCACATTATTCCTGCCTATCTCCCCTTCCTTAAAGTAGATTGGTGGTCAACAGAAATATGATGGAGGTACACTGAATTTTTACAGAGGGGCATATAGAAAACCAGATCTATAGGAAGCCATCAGCATAATGCTGATAAAATCTGTTCAGTAGTTTTGGAACCACTGAGGTAGCTCTGGTACTAAAGGTCTGGAAATATAGTAATACATTTTGGTTTTCTTGCTTCTTTAATTTTGTGTAGAATAAACTGCACTCTGTCAGGGTGAGGTGACAGAGGGTTTGAGTTCCCCAAATAAATTCCGGACAACAATTTAGGAATTAAGTGGTGTTATGCATCATGAACTTGCTTTGCCTATTTATAAACCTGTGCTGTGCTGTTGTGTGAGAACGTTACCTGCATGTTCGTGAGAACATTGCTGGTCAGATCCAGAACACACTGGTTCTGTCAGCAGGATATGGGACTGCATCTTTAAAAAAACCAACCCAGCTTTCAGTCATGTTGCCTGTTGTTGGGGAGCATTAAATTGAGTTGGTTGGGGGGAAGCAGTATCTCATTACTACACTATCTCTTCCTGATTGTATCTTGTTAGGAACTATTACTGTGTTAATCAATGGTGTCTGCTGCTCCCTGCACATGCCCAGTGCCACCAGAGGAAAAATGTGAGGAGCAAGGAAACTATTTGCAGTGCAAACAGCTTTTAGGTAATTAAAACAGAGCTGCATGCTGCTGATTTTGTTCAGAGAGAGAATAGGAATTAAGCAAATTTGAGATGATCACAGTTGTTGAATAGCAGCTCGATACTGCTCAAATTTCAGAAAAAAAAAAGGTGGGTGATCACTGAAGGTAATTGTAATTTTGGATTAAATATGCCTAGGAGGAAAACAAAAAAAAAGCAACACAACACCGAAACAAAACAAAAAAGCCAACCAATATATAATTAAAGGTGGCAAAGGCAAACACTTAGAAGTTACAACACTGCAAAATTAATGCTGCCGGCATAACCTGGTTTGGGCTTCCTTATGTGAGTACACTGTGTCAAAATCCAATTACACAAACTTATGCTATTTTTAACAAAAACACTATGCTTTGTCTTGTACACCAGGATAATTTAATTCACCCAATGAACAGAGGTTCAATATTTCATTTAAACCTTATTGTTAATCATTAGCACCTTCATCTGATTGCCTGACTGGATACCACTGGGGCTTTGATCTAAGGAAAGAACTGTTAATCACTTCATTGTCTGTTATATACTTCTCATCAATACAATGTATAGGTGTTCCTCAAACACTAACTTGATTTATGTGCTTTTCTAACGCTCCTGTGAGCTGGAAGGGTACTTTTTCCTTTTCACAGATAAGAAAGTTAAAAAAGACATTGATGTCAAAAGTTTTGCTAATTTCAGAAAATTTGTATATTATATATTTAAATCAGTGGCCTGAGTTTTCACAGAAATTTAAGCCTGGGGGAAAAAAACCAAACCAAAACAATTCTCCCACAGAGCTACTGACTTCCTATGAAATAGTTAAAATAAGTCTCACAGAATCTTGTTTCCCGAAGCCATTCTCACGTGCTACAAATGCATGGTTGTTTTTTTCCCACACAATACTCCACCTCTTGTACTGTTTGTCTTCCAACTTGTTTTATAAATGAAATTAAAATCTGAGAGATAAAATGCATAGTTTCCATCCTTTATTTACAGCACAACAAACTTTGGTAATATTGCTTGAAAAATTAAAGCATCTCCCTCCTCTGTGACAGATCTTATATAAATAAAGTTGAATGCCAGATCTGTTGACAAACTGAGCTGGACAGGCCCCAGAAATGGAAATTTAGGATAGTACTTATGGGATGCATCCACAGGATATCAACATAAGAATGTCAGGTAGACCCAGTCGTGGTGTATTTTGTAAGTATGTTGCTTAATTTGTAAATTAATAAATGAAATTAAACTAAAGGACTAAATTAAGTACAGAAAAAGGAGAAAACCTGTGATATCTGTGTCATCAGATCAGGCCTGTGTCAAAGATCAGGCTCTTCATACTTGTTCTTTTACTCTGACACTGCAAATGGTCTCAAAATAATGGAGAGAAACTTAAATATCTAAATTGACATAAAAATATATAAATTATTAAGCATTCCCTAGAATAAATAAATCTGTCTAAGCAGTATGCTAATGGAGTGTAAATGTTCACATAATCAATAACAGTAAATTTTGTGAGTGGGGTTAAAATTGCTAAATTGCTGCTTCAAAGTTTTTTGTTTCTTTGATTTGTTGTTCTTTTTTTTTCTTCTTTTTTTTCTTTATGGAGTTGTGAGAGTTTTGTGTTTATGCCTGTCTTAAATTTTCCATCTTTATCCTGAAAGGGCAATAATCTGTCTTAATCAGGATTGGCAATAAATTATCCAAATAATTTCTTTTAGGTTATCAAATCACAAACTTTTGATAGGTTGCCTTCAGCTTTGCATGAATAAAGGATTAGAAGCAAACAAATAGCATGAGCACAGTCTGGTTGTGGGTTTTTCTAAGCATTCCACCTGGTTTTTGACCGTTACTTTTCTTTCCTTGTCCACTGGTTGAGGCAATAAAACCTATTTAAAACAAAAGACATGGAAAATTGCTACAGGGAAACACAGGGAAAACTCTGAAATCTGTATCAAAATGTCCCATTTGCCTCTTCCCAACAAATGTATCTTTGGAATAGTCATCAACTCCTGCCTATTGGCAATCATTAAGAGTCTGAATGCTACTCCTAAGCTGACATCTCACTAAATCTACTACAGAACTGTCAACAGGTGCCTTATCATGAAAAAACCCAAAAGCATTGGCTGCTTGGGGAATTCCATAGGCTCCTTACTCAGTTGTAAACAATAAATATAGGTAGAACTTGGCTTCTTTTCCAGATGATGTATATCTTGTATCCAGCCATAGCTTCTATCATCCTTGGATCACAAGTCAGATAAGCAGACTTGTTCCTTTCAAGCCTGCACAACAGATATGCCACTTTAAATGCCAGGCTTAACTGTAATTTTTCTGTTTTATTTCTGTTTTCTGCATTCTGTTCTGTCAATCCATAAAGAGAACAAACACCTCCAGGGTCTTTGTTCAAAACAGTCTGAAGAAACTATGCTTGCATATTTATTCCACTAGCAAATTACTTCAAAAAAATAGAGAATTGTTGCTGAAGTATTCCCACAATTACATACAAGTGATGTGACACAGCAAGGCTGAAAAGCCAACATAATGTTTGTTTTCTTATCCTCACTGTGAATATGTCTCTGTCATTTGTTAGTAGCCCATAAGGCATCTTGTAGCTCTACAGAATCTTTTCTAAATCTGGAATCTTTGAACTTTTGGAATGTTCATTAAAGGCAAAACAATCCTTCTTCCATGCTTTTTCCCCATCTCTATACTTTGCATGGACAAGATATCTCAAATGTATAACTCTTTTATGTATTAATAAATTGTTCTTTGTAAACATACTTAGGACTGGCAAAAAAAGAATCCTTGACAAACATATTTCTTAGGTATGACAGTGTAGCTCTTAATTAAAAAATAATTCAGCAAGAAGCCATAGAAAGCCAGTGAAACAATCTTTCATTGAGAGAATAAAAGGATAAAAATACAGCCAGCACTATCGTTTGAGCTTTTCTCCCACTTCTTACTACACAATTTGATCATTAATTTTAGATAAATAGTGTGTTAAATGCTTTTAAGGATGTACAAAGACGACTGTCTCTTTCTTCTTTGTCCACCTTTGCTGAAGCTGTTAATTATATATTATCTTTTTAAAATGTAACATTTCCTACTAATTAAACTCCTCCAAAGATAAGGCAGTATTCTTGTTTTTGTAGATTATAACAATTGATTTGGAGATTGGGCTAAAAGTGGTTCTGTAAAATATCAGATTGTCTTCAGAACAGAAGGGAAACTATATTGCTGTGCCTCTACACATGGATAAGAAAAAAATCAGCTCTGCAAATCAGAGTTCAAAACAATGAAACTGTGTTAAGTAGAGCTGACAAAAGTGTTAAATTTTTTTTTTTTTTTTTTTACCGAACCTTTTCTGGAGTTTTAGGAACAACAATAAGAATTCTCAGCTGCTGCTATGGAAACCTGCATTGCCACTCTGTTCTGGTCCCAGGGTGTGTGTTCTGCCAGAGTCCCCTTGCTGTGACTGTGCCCAATGCTCAGCCCTTTGGTCGTTCTCCTCAGGGCTCCTGCTGCAGAACTTCTCTACTGCCTTCTACTCCCTGTCCTGCTGGACTCCTCTCTTCCTGCCCCAGAGCTTTCCTACAGAGAGGGAGCATGGAGGGCCCAGGGCTGTGCTGTGGACACTGGAGCAGCTCTGCTCCACAGTATAGATTTGACTAAGAAATATTAATTATTCCAGTTTGATTTCCCCCAGTCAGAGAAGTTCACCAACTGAGTACACAAAACCTGCTGAGAAATTTTGATGTATCTCAGGTGCCAGATGAATATTTGATTTCACAATTACATCAGTAGAGGAGGTGAAACGAGTCCATCTGACTCAGATGTCAGTCATTCTTTTTGTATGATTTCTCTCACCTTGATCTTGTGCAGTACTTGCAGCTTTTATATAAAAATAAACCCTGACACTAATACTTGAACGTGATTTCATTCCAGCAGGCCTATCAGTGGGTGGTGTAAAGCTACCATGGTCCTGCACTTCAATGAATGATTGCCCACAGCAACTGTAATAGACCACATTGCCAAAGTTAGGAAAGTAAAATGCTTTGTGTAAGTCACCATGAAGATGGCTCAAATCAATGGAGCTTGATTTGAAATTGTTCTGCAGTATCTATGTACTTTACTAATGCTGCTTGTTTGATAGGCAATGATTTGTGAAGTCATGGTAATGCAGTCATTTCTGAGGGTGTGACTGTTCCATAAAATTGCCAAATGTTTAAGAAAACTGAGCTTAAAATTGTGTAAATACTGCTGGAGAGAACTGATTGTAGAACTTCTTTTATTATATTTACTTAGAACTATAATAATCTTGAGAGAAATAATGTAGTCACACAACTTACTGAGAAGTCAGGGTTTTCCTTCAAACATGGCATTAAATCACTCTGTCATGGTCTTACATTTAGCACACGATTTGAAGGTAACTGTCAGGCTTGTTTGCTCAGATATAAATAATAGGAGTGCATGTGCAAAATTGCTCAACTGGTTTGGAATGTTAGGAGCTGAAAATCCTGGTGAGTGGTTGATATTCCAGTGATTGTTGTCTACCCATTGCCTACTGTGAATTTAGAAATCTTCATTGGTGACAATCTAGCTATATAAATACAGGTAAATGTAAAGTAATTTTCTTGGCCTTGTTTTGTTTGGTTGTTTTTTTCCTATTTTCCTATTTATCTAGAAATTGTGGTCTAGAGTTAATTTTTGATGGTTGTAATAGAGACTATTTCATGGCTTACTTTGATAGAAATATGTTTACTCCTTAGTTTCTTTCTAAGCTGAAATGAAAAATTATTTCTTTCCCTTCTGTGCATGGAAAGGGTAAAAGCTTCCATTATGATGATCATGACAGAAGTCTTATTTCAGTTGTTCATTAAGGCTGGTGTGCATTTCCACTCAATCTTCTCTTCCTAAAACAGAATAAACAATCACAAGCTTGACAATCCTTTCAGTGATGAAATTCAGGATATAAGTAAACAACTTCTTTAGGTGGTTTGATGGTGGCTTTTTCAGAAACATGCCAAGCATCACAAATATGTTATTTTGCCTCTAGAAATGAGAAATAATAAAGCTTTAAATAAGAGCTAGAGGGGAAGTCTACCCTAAACCCCAGTATTTATATCTGTATTAAATTCATAATTGATAGAAAGGTATTTCCCAAATCTCTACTGGAATGAGTACAGTGTTGCACTATTGCCAGATTTTAGATGAACTTTGCCAGTTCTTCCAAGAGTAGATACTGGGAAGGTTAGGAAAGTTTAGTGGAGATTGCTGTACAAATAACACAGGAGCTGCATACACCAGATACTGTTTTTTAAGGTGGAGGAAGCATGCAGTTGAGGCTCCTCACTCATCTTTTTCTCACTAACTTCAATGCATGTTTTTGAAAGAACTGCAGAATTCTTTCTTATGCATTTTTTTACAATAGTAGATGTTAGAGGAGGCTTTAATAGCAAAAGAGCACAGCACATCATTGCACCAAAACCAGCACGATATTAATGCTTTGCTTTATGCATCTTGGAGACTGTGTGCAAAACATGGATTGATTTTTATTTGATGCTTTTAGCAGTTTTGCTGGTATCTTGTCCATTGCATTAGGGTTTGTGGGGTGACTTTTGTTGGTTTGGTTCGGCTTTTGCTGAATTATTTTTTTCCTGCTGTTTTTTGCTTTGATCTGGGGAAAAAAGTTTCTTGTTCAATCAATTCTTCTCCGTGGACCTTTGATAGTCCTTGAATGTGTAGAGTAACTCTTCACAGTATTCCTTCCAGCAAGAGATGTGAATATTTTCCACTCTCTTTATTAAGTGTGAGTTTTGTGGTTTGTGTGTTGTTAGAACCCTCACCGTGTCAAAAAAGTTTTTCTTTTTACCTGAAACTTGCCCATTTTTTTGCTATAGGCACTCTTAGAGGAGACAACCATCTTTGTCCCTTCCTGACATTCTCTGCTGGGTGCTTTGATAGCAAATAAGAGCAAAATTGCATACTTGTGAAGTAAAAACTATTTGTCTTCTTTAACCTGAGTAAATGAACTTACTTGGTATGATTTCTCCTTTGCACTATGTAAATTTAGAAAACTTTATTCTCAGAGAGAACAGAAGAAAGTTTTGTGTTGATATGACTTTTTCCATCACCCTCTCTACATTCTGTGGTTTGTTTTGTTTTGGCTTTAATAGTCCTTTTTCTTCATTGGTAATTTCAAGAGGTCACACTGAGGCTTGTTGGTTTTGACTCCAATAACTGTATTTCCCTAACAAATACAAACTAGTTTTTCTTCCCATTTGAAATCAATACCTTAGAGCCTGAAAAGTAATCAAACAAGATCAGAAACATAGCATTTCAACAATCCTGCCATAGAAGACTGTTGTTCATGTTTAAAGATAATGCTACAAATAAATTGAGTTCTACTGCCTTTTTTTTAAATGTAACTACATTTACAAAATTTTTACAAAAATTAAAAGTTTCTCCTTCAGCTGTTGTTTTTGTATAGTGTTCTTTGTTTTTTTAAATTCTGGCTTTTTATAAACTATTTATTTTTCTTCTTTATTTTTTGTTAAGAGTTGAAAACACCTTTCAGAGTCACTCCAGGGAAAGCTCTAAGCCAGAGGACATACACCTTTTCCATGTTTTCATGCTTCAGGCTGAGATAGTTTGACTGATCCATCATCTGACTAGTGGGCAAAGTATAAATAATATATGAAAATGTCAGGTGAAATGTTTGTGCACCTTCATGTCATTAATTGCACTTTTAAAATCTTATGTCTATCATCTTCAGAAATTCCCCAACATAACGCAGTGGCAAATACCAAGTCAAGACTCTTGAATTTGTTTGGTCTTGGTGTTTGTTGTTTTTTAATGGTAGAAAAGCTGAAGATACATGAGAGTATTTTGAATTGCTCTGCAAGGTTGGGTCAAAACAGATCAGAGAAACAGTTCTTCTAATTCTACCGGTATAGACTTATCTTATAGACAGGAAAATCTAGAGAAGTTCTCTTGAAGTACAGAAGTTACCTCACTAGTGGAATTCTACCAGTCAGTGGGATTAATTTGCTATTTTCCATCAGGCAACTCTACTGACAATGATTTCTATTTCTTTAAGGTGTAAATGTGTATCAGGAGATACCCCAGCTCTCATTAAAATGTGCTATTTGCTCTTCCTCCTTTGTGTGTGAGAGGAGGGAAAAAAACATGAAAGCAATTAAATTTATGCTATTGTTTTCCTTTACAGAACCTGGATCCCAGTCAAGTTTGGGTGCATAACAAAAGCAGCTGGTAAGTCAACACATACTGCTCTGAAACCTCTCCAGCTTCAAAAGTTCTTGGTTTATGCTGATTTTTTTTTTATTTTTTTTTTTTATTTTTTTTTTTGGTAATGACAAAACCCAAAAGCTAGTTGATTGAAAGGTACAAAACCATCTCACAGAATGGATTTGTTTTCTGGATGCTATACAGCTTCGTCAGATTTCACATCATAATTTTATAACTTTCAAAGGAAGCCTGGTATAACACTATATTTTTCTTCTGATGTTTTCTGTCATTAGTTGTCCTTGGCTTTGAGGACTGGATTGGTTTTGTAGTGAATGCTATGGCTTGGGATCTTTTAATTTCTCATATAGCAAGAAAGGACTGATGTACTGGAAACTGCATGATTCTGACCTTTCTTTCTGTTTTGTACATTCAACTTCAATTAGATTGCTGTAACAAAGTGCACTATTCATGTCCTTGAGAGAAAGCTGAGTCATTGAGTAAGATCCAGCAATCACCAGTATAACTAAGAAGTTTAAAGTAGTTTAGTATAACCTTCTGGCTTCCTCCTGTCCCTAAGACAAACAATCAAAAAGAGGCCAATTGGAAAGTGAAAACCCAGACAACATCAGTTTGGAGTAGGATGTACACAAAAAATAAGTGCTTCCCATAGATGAAAACAAGATCCTTTTAAAACATCAGAGCTGTAAAGCCAAATCAGACCTTCCTCTTTGTTTTTCTTTTATAACATATTTACAGCTAAAGGGGTTCCCTGATGCTTCCCCATACCTCAGACTGCCTTTCTTCTAATAAGTAGCTCAAAGAAAAACTTGGTTTGTTTTATATGGTTATGTAGACAAGGAGTGAAATTTAGCTGGTAGCTTGAATTTACTTTAAAAGTTATGTCAAAATTTTCTTTAGTGAGAGAAAAACATCTTCATGTGTATACAGAATTTGACAAATGTAAAAATCTATCTCCTTGAGTAACACTGAGCCCTACTGATAAGTTTCTGCAGGTCAGTAAGACTGTGCTGAACAGGAGGATAATCAGAGTATCTGCCTACAGAATAATGGGTGTAGCAAGGGACATGGGAAAATATATTTGTTTTGGCTCTTTGTTTCTTATTGCTTTAGAGATATCACCACATGCCCCTGAAAATAGCTTGACTCTTGGATATCAGGCATTTGGGAGGTAATACTTTGTAGGTAGTTCAAGTGCTAACATCTTCCTTCAGGTGGAATGCAAGTGTCTTCCATTACTGGTGCACTGCTGAGGGAACACACAGCCCAAAACACTAAAGGCTGGGTTGGTTTTGCTTCCAGAGAGCTTCTGGTAACAAAAATATAATTTACTCACCCTTCTTCTTTGTGCTTATCGGTTAAGGTAATATTAAAGAATTTTACCCTAAGGGAAAAAATTAGAAAATGAAATTTAAATTATATAATTCTCTGCAAATAATCAGATCCACTTTATACATGTGGAAAAGAAAACAGACACATTCTACTGTAGAAATGAGATTTTGCCTATTGTTCTTTGGTCATGTAAATAGTAAAATGCTATTCATATTCCTTCACCAAACAATTCTAATACCTCTTAATCCTGAGTATCTGGATGCAAAACTAGCATTTGTCAGTGGTTTTCAAATTTCACTATGGTGCAATAGCTGAATTCTCCACTTTCTGCAATTGAACTTTCAGAGATGAGTTTCCAGGTTTTACAAGGAAGTTTCTTTTCATTCCTTTGAGATTTTGGTAGCTGAATAAAATCCTGTTTAATATATTTGTACTTTTTTATCCAGTACAGGCCTGAAATCAATTTAGACTATGGATGTTCTAACCAAGTCTATAAAACGTATTTTGGTGCAATAACCAATTGTTAGGATATGCTTTAATCACTTGATGAATTACATTAATATTGTGATTGAATTTATTGAACTACTGTAACCCTTTTAAAAGAAATAAGCATGATATGGACTTAGAAGTGACGGATGTTATAGGATGATATTGTAAAAGCATTGTTAGAGCAGTAATTTTTTTTAAATTTATAGATCTTAAAACTTAATCCCTCTTTGACAATTGAATGAACCCTCTCCAAACATTTAAGGTTTTAGTCACCAGTTTTTTCAGTTGTTAAACACTAAAATGTTATCATTCTAGTAATATTTCAGCATAGTGAACATCATATACACTAAATAATACTAATTTCTCATTTTTTAGAAACTCATTGTTCTTTTTTATAAACAATAAGACATCATAAGCATCCATTGTTATGTTTAAGATGCTTTATTTAAGGTTTTATTGCTGCATTTTGGGAACTATGCAAACGAAACTATCTAGGACAAAAATCTCCATTGCTTGCATAGGCAACTTACAGGCACTGAGCAGAACAGATACCACAGGAGTTTTGAATATGAGCTTGTGACTGAGCTCAAACTTGCCTGGTAGGTAACATTTCAGAACAAATTATTCATCAGCTGCATACATTAGGCAAACTTTAGAAAGTTTAATTTTCATCTTCCTGGTTTTGTATCCTCAAAATTTGCACTGTGAACAAGACAGTCCACTGCTGTTTTGAGCTACTATGAGCTACACAGGGCAGCCAAGTGGTTTCAGAGGCATCTTCAGAAGGATGCATGTTTGACAGGGCAGTACTCAGCATTCTAGGCAGGAAGGATCATATATATAGTGCACTGATACAGATAATATGCCATGGAACATCCATACTGTTGACCATAACAGTAGTAATATTTTAAATGCATAATAGTAAACAGGTTTTTGAATTATCAAAACATTATTACCTGCTTAATATAATTTTTTATCTTAAAATCTTGGACATTTTACCAAGGGCAGTTAAAACGAGTGTAAAATTAGCATTTACAAATACAGCTTTCTACAAAAGGTATGAAAATAGTCCTGCTGGGAATACCTATGCAGGGTTTTGTTTGGAAAGTCACAATTACCTGAGTTTCCATACTTCTGCTTTCATTTGATGGATGCTTCCTTTTTCCCTCTGACCTAATGTTTGCCAACTGTGTGGCTAAAATGTATTTAATATTTCCATTTGTATTTCTATTTTTCCTCTTTCCTTCATATTCCTCTTATTAATATTAAATTTAGCATTGCATTCATTGTTACTTCTGAATCTCTGAAACTGTTCCATTATTAATACAAATATTAACTTTCTTTCTGGAAGTTCTTAATCTTAAATCCAAGTTATTCTTGCATATTATTCTTCCAGCCATGATGCCTTCCTGTTCATTTGCTATGAATATAAAAGTTTTCATGTTCTCTCTTTCCCTATGTACTCTTCATATAAATGCAACTTTCTAATGAAATTCTCAGACCAAAGAATTTATTATTCTTCTTACTGCTTGCCTTGGGGAAGGCATATACTTTATGAACAAACTTTATGAAAAACTTTTTATGTTTTATGAAAAACATAAAAACGTTTTATTTTCCCACTGCAAGAATGAATTCAGTGACCTGCACTCTGCTGGACTATGATAATTTTTCTTATCATTCTGCCACAGAAAGATAAACTAAGGAGTTTATCAAATTAAAGTTTTGGGAAACATTTTCACATCCTAGGCTCTTTATACCATCACACAAAATGAACCAATCTTCTAGTCCACAGTGCAAACAGAAAGTGGCCCTTTTTCACTGCCAAAGATTTTTAGAATAAATAATAGCATTTCTAGCATCTCTCTGGTCTCTGGAATGCCAAGTCAGAAACTCTGTGTTGCTCCTACATTACACTCAGATATATGTCTAATTATGATTTTTTTCAATAAATCCATAGTCATAGCATTAAAGTAATGTTTTCTGGTTTGGGGGATGTTTCAAGCACAGTAATTTTGTTGACCCTCAGGCTTTTAGTTACCTCTTTGTTTTGGTTTTTGCACTCCAAGTCACCTCTTTGATAAGAATGAAAATAGATGCTATTCCTACAGAAGATAAATTTGCTTATTAAAAAAGAGGCTGGATTCATCCTTAAAACAGAATTATTTTTATCTTCACAATTATACTATCAAAAGTATATTAAATCTGATTGATTAAGATAAGATCAAGGGGGAGAAAGAAAATAAAAATCAAACCTATACTTTTTGAAAATTTAGCTTCCTATTCTGAATTATATTGGAGCATAAATATAGTGACTTCCCAGTTACTTTGATAAAAGCATTGCTCAATACACTTGAAAGATACTTCAGCCTATCCCTCAGGTAAGAAAAAAACAAATGAGACTGGAATTACAAACCAACAATTTTATTCAGACTCAGAATTAAATAGCTTAGCAGTTTCCCTTTAAGACAATTTGAATCACATTTTGAATCAACGTTTAATAAGTCTCATTTTTATTGTTTAATTGCTATTTAAGAGGTTTTGCTATAATTATGTTGAAAAAGCATTATCATCAATCAAAATGCATAGTTTTCCAGAAAAAGATTGGAATTTCTAATTTCAAGAGGGAAAAAAAATCTTGTGCTATCCTTTGCTAACATTTTTCTTGTTAATCATTTTTATCAAGGTTGGTGAGTGTACTTGTCTGTTCTTTATTTACCAAATTATTAGTTTTTCCAAGTAGTTTACAGTACTTCTTAGTCTGAGATAACAGAAGTTCACATATTACTGAGCAGAGCAGGCAGTAGGAGACACTTTTTTCTTTAAGAGTGCTTCTGAACTGTTTCAAAACTCAATAGTTGGCCTGAACTATTGTAAATTATTCTGTGATTCTATGATTGTAACTCAAACACAGGTATTTAGCTATTAGAAGCAATTCCAGCATTTTCAGAAAACCCTCGATAGCGATGTACAGGCCTTTAAGTTGCAACATTAATATTACTTTAGAACTTTTTATGGCATGATAAATATTATAAATTGGTACAGACAGATTCCACCAATTCTCACAGCAGCTGTGTTAGAGAGGAATTCTTCTCAGTTTCGGGTTTTCTTTGGAAGATCATTGTAGCAGAAACCTGCAGCTTAATTCTTATTAAATAGTTTACTAATGGGTTAGAAGGGTGAAAGTGCTCTTATCCCTTTGTCTCATGGTGTGGGAACACTTCTCTGTGTCTCCTGAAATAACTTCTCATACTTGCAATTCATTTGAAAATATTATCAGGAGTTTTCAGGGCATTAAATTTAAAAGATAAATTGTGTTGTTCATATAGCAAGGAATACAATCAAAGCTTTCTGGGGAAGGAAAGACACTGGACACTGGGTGGCTTTAGGCTACTTTGGTCCACTCTGCATACTGCATATTACTCAAATGTCTTCTAATGAACATTCAATTTAATTTCTGTCATTTTTCAAACACCTGATTAATAAGTCCAAATGGTTTTATGCTCTCATTTTACCTGTCCCACTGACAGTATAGAACCTTATTTCATGTTAAGAGTACAATTTCTAATTAAATACCCAGACATTACAGCAGGATATTTTCTGTTCTTAAAAGTAGTCATAAAAGATATTTTTTTTTAATCCAACATATATAATATGACTGAGCACAGTCCAAGCTTCTCTCACATTGTCTTTTTTCCTGTGACCCTTAATTTAGGTTTAAGTTTCTCCTTGCTCATTTAGTATGAGGCTAATTTTTAACTTCCCCATTCGATAACACTTTCAATATCTTTCTAGATATTTAGTCTATGGAATATATATTGATTTTTGGTGGACCATTTTCTTTCATATCTCTTTTATTGAGGGTCATTAACGTATAAAGGACTGAATTCTCTAAACCTAGTCAGTGAGGCCAAGTCCATAAATTCTGAAAAGCAAGAAAGCACAGGGGCAATTTAAACAAATTATAAGAGAGCTAAAAACTTGAGGCAATAGTATATTCTTATACTGCTTTTTTTTTTTTTTTTTTTTTTAATTAAGGCTATCAGGTGCTTTTAAGCAATTATCCTCTACTTATAGGCACATGAGACATTGAATTGAAAAAACAGAAAACACACACAAAAAGTAAAATAATAAGAACAAAACCACCAGTCCTAGGGTAAATACTTCTGGGATCACTTAGTACATGAAGGTCCACACTGAGGTCTGTCCACAAAGAGGTGCTCTGCTGCTCCAGTCTTGATGTGTATGGATGTTGTCATTATTAACACTCATGGAGGTGACTTCACTGTGGCAGACGGATGTTGTGTGGGAATCAGTGTACTGAGCACTTGAGGCAGGGACATTTTCCACATTAAGTACAGAGAAGTCCACACTGACCACAGAAATGCTCAGTGTACTCTTTTTGTTTTCTCCTTTCAATTTAGACCCTGCACATGGGAAGCATCAGACTCTGCATTCATTTTCTCTTGTGAATTCTAAGGACGTGGCAGATTTCCATGATGCCAAAAAATCCTGTGTTATAAATGATGACAAATCTCAGTACTGTTGTGGCACCTCCAACCTGGAGGAGCACAGTGCTTAAAATCTGGGCTCCCAATGTCAACACAGTGATTTAGAGACCTCCTGAAGTGCCACAGTTACCTTGGTCACTAGGGAAACACAGGGACTTGTCCCAAGCAGGTGATGGAGTGGCTGGAAGCACTGGCAATGCACGGAAGGGTCTCGTGCCAAACGGGAATGAGCGCGCCTGGCACGGAGCGGCCCAACTTAGAGCTCCAGACAACTGCTTCATTGCTTTGCTGCCTCTGGACTTCTCCTGAGGGAAGCTGCTTAACTGACAACAAATATTACCCTGCTGCCATATGAAAAACAAAAAAACTCCCCAAATAAATAAATGGCAGCTGTACTTTTCGAAGTTTACTCACTAAGGCAAATTTGCACATTATCAGCACTGTCAGCAGCCACGTAACAGTTACCACAGCAGAAGCAAAAACCCCTGAAGTTGATTCACTTAACCCAGAATGACTTATGCCTTTTCTTTCCCTGAAATCATAGATTTGTTATGTCTCTTCTTTATACTGTTTGTGTATGGTGAGTCTTGTTGTGACAGAGTGCTGATTCTCAGTGTAATGGGGTGTCTGGATGTTAGTTCATGAGTGGAACTTCCAACTTTCCTACAAAATGATGGAGTTAACAAAATACAAGTTGGGCAGGAACAAACTAGGTTTTTTTCATAGCTATAGGGAATTCCAAATCAACTCACCTTTGTCCTTCATGCTCATGGCTACATGACTGTGGCCAGGAAAATATAAAATACTGCTTTGTGTGTACACATTTCATGCAGAATTTTAATTATTATGCTCAAAATTCTCAATTTCACATTTAGGTGAAGCTACTTAACCAGTAACACAAGCAAATACCTCACAGATACCTCACAGATGTGACAAAAAGTAGAATCTTGTGATACATGTGGCATACCTGTGGCTTTTTTTTAAACCTTCCTGGTATGGTTTTGCATCATAGCTAATGGCATCATTTAAACTTAGGTCTTTTGAATCCATACAGATAAAAGGGTGAGTGGCTATATCTGAGCCTGTGATTCTAGAAAGTCTTGTTACCAAATTCAGTTCTTCTGCAAATAGATTTTCTCCTGTTCAGCTACTGTATATTTTTATTTCTACTACCTCCTTTCATATCTGACAATCTGTTGTAGTCTGTATTAGTGATCACAAAACTGATATGCCACTCTTACTAATTGGTTTTGCATTATGTTGAATTTCATGGAGAACCTGCCTGACCTCCACAGCAGGTATACAAGACAACTGTATACTGCATTTAAAGTGCAGCTTCAAAGACTGAAAGGAAGGAAAGGCAAATATTCAGAGACATTTTATTCAGCTTCATCCTTTTTTTGGCTTTTTTTTTTTTTTTTTTCATTTTTAATAGGCTTTTTTTCTATAGGCCTTATTAAAATAGGTTTTGGTTATATAAAACTTGGACTATTTTCAGCAATTTCTTTACCAAGCCAAGCATTAGTATAGCTATCTGATGAGTAGCATCTATAAATTGAACAGTAGAACCTCTCATTCAAATCCATCCTTCTTTAGATGTGAGGAAGGAAGAAAGTATTCAGCTTTTCATTGGGAATCTGCACCCCACAAAATGAAAAGTTAGAGATTGTCTTTTTAGGAGAATGCAAAACTGCAGTTTTAATGTACATCCTGGTCATAAAATTTGGAAGAGGTGTCTTTTTCCCTGTCAGATATATTGGCTGAGTATCCAATGAAAGTGAGGTACTCTCAGAAAAAGGCTATTCCAGATAATCTGGCATTGCCAATCCCTTGCTTGTTGGGTATTGCTTGATACTGAATTTTCCCTGGAGCTCCTGGGTTTTGGTTTTACACTAGACTATCTTTTTGTGATGGTGTCTTCCAATTTACCGTTTAATAGAACATATTTTAATTAGATTATATATAGCAGTTTCGTCTTCTGGTACCTTGGAAACTCCACATTCAGGCACATTTGCTCCAGGGCACTGCAGGTATCACTGGTAGCTGCTTTCACTGATCAACATACCATAAAACTGAATATATAAGCACAAATGGCATTAGTTTGCCATGAATTGTTTAAATATTCTGGCTGGTAAGATAACGATGTTTTGTAGCAACCTTCCTGACTGCATTAGAATTTAGTCACTTCCTCAGCATATGCTTCTCAAGAACTTCAGAAGATGTCTACAGGGCTACCACTGAATATTAAAGGAGTAGAAAGAATTTTAGGATTTTTGATTTCTTCTTCTTGACTTGTGTCAGGGCTGAGGAAGTACTCTGTGTACAGTCAAGACAGTATTTAGCTCATGGTGGAAATCAACGGAGTAGCTGCTATCATTTCTACAGCTATGCCTCTCTCGAAGCCTGATTTACATTTTAACTCTGATAAAATCAGCTTTGTGTCCAAGAAGTCACTTAAAGCACAAAAAAAACTTGTTGCATATCACTCAACAAAAGCACCAGTCTTGTCTGATTGCTTATCATTTGCTGGAGAAGAGTTTTACTGGAGAAAACTCTTCTCCCTGAACTGACAAGTATCACAAATAGGTGTATCCTGTAAGACCAAGCCACCTCTAAAGCTTCATGCCAGGGATTCATTTTAGATACAGCTTCATGTTTGTTGTAGATCAGGAGTATCCACATACTGGTGCTACAAAACAAGAAAACACAACCACATAAACTCCTCTAAGGAGAAGGAACTTCAAAAGTCACCCCAGCTCTGTTGTTGTGTAGATGAAGGCTCATCTGCCTTAGGCACGAAAGTGAATCAGCTTTCAGAATCTTAGTACTTCTGGTCCTACTCTTTTGCAGTGATCCTCAGGGTCCCAATAGGCTCTTGGGTTTTATTAAAAGCAGATTATTCTTGTTCTGCATGCACGGGGTGAGAATCGAGATCCCTAGGCCTGACTGGAGGCCTTGATCCTCTTCAAGGGGTCACCAAATTACAAATTACAAATTTGACCAAGTGGTGATAACCTTTTAATTTTTCTAGCTGGATAATTGGTCATCATTTGATTATTCTGTGGAACTGTGACAAATAAAAGAAGCAATCATTTAGTCCATGTGACAAGCTGACAACTTTCTCAATCTACTAAATCACCTACAGCTTTTTGAATATCAGTCAACATGATATTCTGAAAATGTGGTTTCAGAAATAACTTTTATGTATTCCTTTTTATCTTTTCCTCCTGTAAATAGATTATAAATGGAAATGCAAAAGCCAAATGAAGCATCTTATACCCACCAAGAACTGGTGTTTGACATGTTCTTCTCATAAGTCAGGTATTCCCGTTGTAGCATTCTTCAAATCCAAATCCAACAAGTTTGATTGCTAAAATATGTGTTGTATGAAGAGCTATGGGTGATTTTCACAATTTCCTCTTTTCACTTGTTTTGAACCTGCTACTTGCTAGTTTCTTTTGATGCCCTCTACTTCTTTTATTTCAAAATATGGTGAAATATAGCTCCCTATTCACTGACTCCGTGTCACTCATGACTTTCATAGCCCTTGATAAAAACCTAGTGGTCTTTTTCTCACCAGAAAAAGATAATTTAAAACCTAGACATTTCAGCAGTATGGAAACCAATCCACACATTTTTATTTCTATATACTACTACTATGTTTATTTTCTTACTATTTTACTTTCACTATTTGAATGACCTCTAATGCACAAAGGATTCAAAAGCATCGAAAATATTTCTGTGCTGAAACACAGATGTTTTCAGTTTTGATCTCTATTCCAGTCCCATCAATTGCTTTCTGTTTGCCACTGAGCTGAGATTTTCATAAAATGTCTATCATAATTCCAGCAACATATTTTTAAGTGGTAATAGCTTGGTCGGAGTCCTAAACTGTAGATGGAAATTCAGAATTATTTCTTACTGTGCAATGGCTTTATGCCTATCAGCTTCATAGTTTATTTGCCATTTTATTGCCACTTTCTCAAACTTGTAATGTAATCTCATTTTTGTTAGCATCCATACATTAGAAACATCAGAAAACCTTCTAAATTTACTTTAAAAAAATAAAAAGGAAAACAAAACAAAAAACTTTGCTATGCTTTATTTCCAGTTCATTTCTGAGTATAGGATACAGTACAGATCCCTTACAAAAACCCTTTTCCACTGGAAGAAACTGACCTAGAACTCCAAGCAACTAAATTTCTTTAAAAGACTTTAGTGAGGGATCTTGTCAAAGTCTTTTGTCATGGTGTTATTTGATCAATGACATCTTCTCTTCCCTGTTCCTCTTACCTGGAGCTGCTGCTTTTTTTTTATTCTCACTATTTAGATAATCCTATTGTATGTTCCCAGCCCTTCCTTCACTTCCCTTCCTGCCCCTTGAGGTTTCACTCCAGCAGGCAGCTCAGCACCCAAAGCTGCCCACTCACTCCCCAGAGGGGGCTGGAGGAGAGAACCAGAGGGTAAAAGTGAGAAAATCTGTGGGTTGAGATCAAGAGAGTTTAATAGATAAAACCAAAGCTGCATGCAGAAGCAAAACAAAAGAAGGAATTCAGTCACTAATTCCCATCAGCAGGCAAGGGTTTACCCTTCTCCAGGAAGGCAGAGCTCCATCAGGTGTAACCTAAAGACAGCACACTGATACATGCCTCAAATCACACACAGATGGAACAACTTATCTGTTGAGAAGAAGATAAAAAATGAAGTTTGCTTTCTCATAGTTTCCTGTTTTTTCTTCTCTAAAGATTCCTCTCTTGCAACCCAGTAACCTCAGCTGTTCCCTTCCCCCTGTGCTATCCTTGCTGGGCATGACTACTCAAAGGAATATGCCCATAGATGTTTCAGAAGCCCAAATCTGCTGATTGGACAGCACTTTTATGTCAGCAAATTTTCAAAAATATTTGACAAGTAATATGCTAGATCCTATATGTCTATATGTAGTGCAGTATACAGAACCAAATAATAAAATAGTATAGAATGGTTAGGAACAGAAGTTGCTACATATAAAATGCACCACTACAGCAAAAGCTAAAGAAAGTAAATAAAAATCTAATACAAGTAGCTTTGTTAAGTTAGGAAGAGTTTGTTTTGCAAACAAGTACAGTCTGTTTATAATTATAGAATAGAAACATAGAGTAAAATATTTAGGTTAACATTTACTATAAAATAATGGAAGTGTGTGAGTATTGAAAAGACAGAAAAGATCTTGTGAGAACTTGCCAACATATTTTTTGTAAAGAAAGTTCTGTGGAATATTCTTTTTTCCTGAGCCAAACAGAAGAACTACTGAGAAAGATTTATGTAAGTGTATGCCTTTCCATATGCCACAGTTTAATAGACACTAGCAGGTCTGTTTATATCATCATTTTTCCTCTTAAAAAAAAAAAGAAAAATTGCTCTTTGCTAGTTTTCGTATGTTCCCTAAAGATTTTCATCTTGCAAATAAAAGAGCTTAATTATTTCTATAATGGAAGGATTAGTGTTCCCATGAGCAGATTCTTTCTGTTTAAAAATCATTGTAGGTATAATAAAATGCAACTAGTTCATGACCAGTGCAGCTGCTTCACAAATTACTGGAGCTGAAAAAAAACCAAAACCAAACAAGAGAAAATAGATCCTAAAAAAGGAAGGATTAAAATAAAACTAGACAAAACTACTGATATTAATGGATAGTATCATTCAGGTCAAGACCACAGAGAGTAAATAAAGCTCATATTTTATTATATATTTGCAAAGGAGTTTTAGTTTGGTTTTATTTACATCAGTGTACCTATTGATGTCAAAGTATTCATGTTTTACACCTGTGAATGGTGGGACAATGTCTAGCTCATGAATAGAAGTTACCTACCTCAGGCATGTGACATCAAAATAGTGAATTCTGTTATCTGGTTCTTCTAATAGATTTGTCTTTAGTTTAGACAGAGCATGAGAGAGATTCACTTCTTCAGTGAAGACATCTCCCACAGCTCCATTTTGTAGCAGAGTTCCTTTGGATAGATGGAGCTGCTTTGCTATCCATTCCTGCCTGACTATAGGGCTTTTCCCCTAAAAACCCTTAACAAGACATCACATTCAGTATGGGCACTTCAAAGCTTTATTTTCTTTAATTGCTTTACAAGACCTTCCTGCTAGTGTAGGAAGAAGCTTTATGACCATGAGACCTTCACAGATTTGAAATGTTCTTGTGTTTCCTGGGGACTTCGTGAGATCCCAGCACAATTTAAAGTGGATACAGTAAAGATCTTAAAAGTTCCCTTCCTTTTCCTTACCTTTTAAGGAGTAATATCAAACTGTCCTTTAAAAATGGGTCTACTTTTATGATTCATTGTTGTATCTCAGACCAAGGGCCAGCCTAGAAAAGCTGCTGTAAATCATTCAAAATAATATAGAGAGATAATAACACCATTATTTGAGATCTGTCTTTATACTGCATACATTTATAAAACAGAAACAGGTGTCTCTGACTGCTTGCATTCCAGCCTGGTTTTGAGAACTCTTTTCTGTGACTTCCTGTAGTCTTTGACCAATTTTCATCACTGTTCAGTGAACAACTTCATCTTTACATATCTATTTTAATTTTCTTAGAAGTATTTATAACTAAAGTAAATCCAGCATGTTGTAACAGTAGAAGGATGTTTTGCCACTGTGGAAACAGTGCTCTAAACTGTTGAATTTTGGCTGTCATATCAAACTATAAAACTATACTTAAGGAAGTGGCTTATATCTAATCCAATTTTAATGTGAGTGATACTAAAACATGCAGTCCTACCACCACTTCTTCTTGTCCTTCTGTTTCCTTATATTCCTTATATTTAGCAGCCAGCTACATGCAGAAACAACTGAAAACTGATTTAACAACTTTAATCCTAAATATTTCCACCAGAGTATTGAACTGAACCGATTCAGTCCTTGCCGCCGTATCTAATGGTGGTAATGTAGATGTAGGAAATGCTAGAAATGTAGGAGAAAAAGAAAGTGCTTCTTTCAGTGGTACTTTCTGTTTACTTTAGTTTATATACATGGTGCAATCATGCTCTGAATCAGTATATTGCTAGTAGGCTTCTGACTCTGTGTATTTTTTTTAATCTTTTATTTAAAAGGTAGAACACAATTATAACAGTTGTAAGTCTTTGTTACTGACAATTTTAACCTTTCTTGCAACCTTGGTAGTATGCTGCATTTTTGTAAACTATTATTGCTATAGCATTAGAAGTAATTCCTGATTTATTATTATGTGTCAGTTTAATTAACATGCTGTTTCACTCCCTCTTCCAGATTGTTAATGAACACGTTAAATAAACAGGACCAAACAGTGATCCCTGCAGAGCTCCACCAGACACCTCCCACCAACTTGATACATTGCCATTTTTCATTACCCTCTATTTGCACTCAGCCAGCCATTTTTAAATCCAAGTGACAGTACTCCATGTCCAAGCCAATTTAAATTAATTTTGCAAGTAAAGATTTTGTAAGACACTACATCAAGTGTTTTACTCAGACCAGATATATACACATTCTTTCATCTGCTAATTTTCCAAAGCTGTCGGAAAAAGCAATCAAGCTTTGTAGATTACTGGTGCACCCAGCCAGATTTTTGCTGGTCTATTCACTTCCAAAACCAATCCTGGCATTATAAAAGAATTGCCACCCCTTTAGTTGATGATTGATTTTAAAAAATGTATCTTTCTAACACATTACCTTCCCAAAATAACACACAGCCAACATTATTCCTCCTAAATTTTAGGTATGGCATGTGGGTTTATGTTGTGATTGGCAGATGGGTCTGTTTCTTTAAAAGGATCTGTGATTTCAGTAGCATAGCTTATGTTTATTTTATATATTTCCAGCTGTTAGCTTGTATCAGCAGCTATTCCTCACTCCCAGTATGAAAGCAAGCAGGGCCTATGACACCTCTTTAATTATATCAGCAAAGGAACATCAGACTGGCAGTAGGGGCTAAACATAGAGTATAGCAGGAGTAATTCTAGCCAAATCAGATTTTTTCTGCTTGCAGCCAGAGAAGTATGCCAATCAAAATAAACTTTCTCTCCCTGCTTAATATATTCCTTACCCCAATGTTTTATTGCTTCCTTGTGTGGTAAATTCTTGTACTTAAGACTTCTAGTCAGAGTCTGGCTTTTTCTCTTTTGGGATGTCTATTCCATACCCTTGCTCTTTCTAGAACCTCTTCTTGTGGCAGCAACAGACTGGGTTTTTTTTCAGAACTCTGGGTCACAGAGAATCTTAGTGACTTATTTCATGTTGCATATGGACTCTATTAAAAGTGGGAAGGTTTCAGGTACACTGATTTTTTTTCCCCTCCTCAAGCCTGGCCAATATGCTGCCTAACAAGGGCTACTTTGCAGGTACTCATAAGAAAACTCTTTCATATTCTTGCCAGCATCATTCAAATACAGCTCCTGGTGGTCTCCTTACCTGGGGCTCAGCTCTGCCTCTAAATAGTTTTTGGTGTTTTTATTGAAATGGATCCAAAAAGTTCACTGCAATGTTTCCCAAAATTTTCATATTGTAAATCAGTTTCTTCAAGATAAAACTTTCAAAGTAAAAAGTCACACTTGGAAAAATGCTGATTTTTTGGGCAAGTTTTATGAGTTTAGGTTATTAATATCCTACAATGTCTGCACGATTTATTGAATTGTTTTTCTTTATTTATTTACTTAATTTTATCAAAATTAGCTGAATCTTAAATTCACAGAATCCCATAATTGTCACGGATTGAAAAGACTTCTAAGATCACCGCATCCAGCCATCAACACCCCCCTCAATAAAATAAATGAAATATATTTATCAGTATTTGTATCAAGTCTTTAATCTCATAATGGAAGGATTACATTGGAATACCCGGCGCTTAACTTCTTTGCATGCATGCATGGAGGCAGAAAATACACTGATTTTCTTCTCAATTGTAAGAGAAACAAAGGTCATAGCTCCCCAAAAGTCTAATTGCAGCAAGCATACTTTTACTTAAGGAGGATGAACAACTGTATCATTGTTGGTTTTGATTTCCCAGCTGAAAGAATATAAAATAATAATATAAAATATATATTTTTAAATGTTTTAAGACTTAAATGCAATTGCATAATCCTGCTTTGAGCTGGAAAGGAGGAAAGCAGGGCCTCATTTTTCTCTGCTCAGCATTTTAAAATATCATTAGATGCTTCCGTGGATGTTGTGAAAGGCTGGGCACACAGGTTTGGCTCTTCCCTTGATATTTAAATGAGGTTACACTTATGGGGAGATGCTGCTTCTGTGGTACTGCATTAATGGCTGTGCAGTGAGACTGCCAGGAACAGAGCAGAGCTTTGTTTTAATCAGTGTCTGTAATCCTTAAAAGCAAAGAAATTGCTGATTAGCTCAATACGATAAGAAATGGATGGTGTCTACAGCAAACTGCCTGGGGTTTAAAGTCCCTTCTCGCCCCAGAGTGACCTTGTGGAGTCAAATGGTCAATTCCCACTTTTCCCCCTTCGAGCTCAGACTAAGGGCACAAATCTTCAAACTGCCCCAGGAAAGTGAAGACTTTCCCTTTTTATCCATCCCTTGAAGGCAAAATCAGGATAGTTGAGACCTCACTGACCCCCCTCTGAGCATCTCCTATCCCTGGCATCTGCTCCAGGGCTGAACACAATTCCCTACCCTCCCTCAAGAGCCACCAGAAGCTCTCCTGCCCTCGGTGACAAAGCTGCCACCAGAGCACGGGATGGCTTCTCCTCTGCAGGATGCCTTGGCTGGGGCAGCCCTGGGGGCTGAGGCAGTGGCCCCAATTGGTGGCCCAAATCCCTGGGGCTGGAAGCTTCGAGAAGGTGGGGTTGGTGGGCAGGGGCACTGCTGGGGGCAGAGGGGTCACTGGTAGCTAACGAGCACTCTCAGGAGGAGTGGGAAGGGGAGGGTTCCCCAGGCAGCTGAGGGAGCTGCCCCCCAACACTTCTGCTGGCACAGCAAGCTCTGAAAGGCTGGAGGCCCCCGGTGCAGGCAGAGAAGTAGAGGCTGCTCAGCCCTTTGATGTTTATTTCAGCTGGTGCATATTTGCTGGGTCACCCTACTTGAGTGTCTGTGCTGATAAAATACAGCCCATGGGACTCAAAGCCCCCTTGGTGCCACAGTGGGCTCAGGCAGGGCAGCGCCTGGTGACACGGCTCCTGGTCATCAGGACACCATACCCTGCACCCTGATCTGGCTCTGACAAGTGACAGTGTAAGTTTCCCATTCGTAAGCCAGGAAAAGGAGCTTTGTCCCATGCTTGTGCTGCCAGTGTGCCTTAAAGAATGGGGGGGCCTTGGCTGGGCACCAGTGCACGTTGTGGGGGTGCTGGGTGTTGTTAACCAGAGCAGCAGCAACTGTGTGTGCCATGTGAGAACTATTCAGACTGACTATTGGCAGAAAGAGGATGTGAGGTTACCCAACTCCTGCTCTTTAACTTCATGCCACCACTGGCTGAAAAAGATTTAAATTATTCTGATCATAGTGCTGAGTTAAGCTTTTTTTTGTTTTGTTTTGTTTTGAACACCTTCCTCAGTTTTACTTTTTTTTTAAAGAGTTTTTGGTCAAAACCTGAGGTTTGACAGATCTTCTGTAGAAAGTTATTTCATCTCTCAAAGTGCTGTGAAAAGCATGGAACATGAGAGACTTGATGAATGCAAATATTTTCAGCAGCTTTGCCACCCTAGCACTTCAGGTAATAAATTAAGAAGTTGAGAAAGGACTCACGACACACCAGGGATGGTCTTAGAGTAGCAGTAGTTGGCTTCTGGATTCTGTCCTGGGCAATGTGTCTGTGCCTCATCCTGTTACCTGGAGCTACAGCCATAAAGATGCACGTGCCTGTGTGTTTAACTGTATTTCATTTGTACACCAGTGTCCCTAAGTCATCTGCCCTAAACTTCTGTAACATTATGCCATACAGTGAAATTGAAATTGCCCATTTACACTCATTCTTAGCAGTAAATTTTCTAGTTTAATATTATGTTGTCATTTGTCTCCCATGACTCCCTTTTAGTTTCTGTACCACTTTGCAGAGCTTTTCCTTAATCCAGTGTCAGTGACAGAAACATAGAATAGGCAAGTCAAAGGATAAAGAAAATCACTGTTGCTGCTGCAGCTGAAGGAAGAGAAGTCATGAACAGTGGCTATTTGGAACATTCAGATTTTTATAGTATGATGTTCAAAATTAAGTTCTGCTCTTTAGAAGGTACAGGTATGGGTTTACTGTGGGTTAAAATGAAAAATGAATTTTGCTCCTGTGAATTCACACGACTGAGTTTGTATCTGGTCTTTATTGGTGACCTAGCTTGTAGATAGGTCCCTAGTTTGTTAACTCATTCTGAATAGCTCACATTATTATGGGCAAAAAATACTGAAAAATTCAGCAGGTAATATTCTCCTTAAAAATTTAATGGAGGCTTTAGAAAAAGAGAATAGAAATTTCTAAACATTCAGTAATAACTGCTTAAGTGTATTTGTCTTTATCCCTTCCTATCTACTTGTTTTAACACATTGCTCATAGACATTCAGATCCAACAGTGGATGTTGTTTGCTGCTGTTGTTTGCTAACTTTTTAACCAAAAATGCCACTGCACTTTTTACTTAAAGACAACAAAACACCAACAAACCACAACTACTTTATGCTGTCTCCTCAGCTGTGCTCAGTGCAAGCCACGGGGGCCAGGTAGGGTGTTCTGTAATCTTTTCAGTGAGATAATAAGTTGTCGAAGTGCTATATAAGTGGTGGGATTATAAAAATGGAGATGGTGAGGACTGAAGGTCATGAACTGTGGATTTTTTGAAGATGCAGATGTGTTAGCAGATAACAAGCAAAGATAACACTTTAGGAAGGGGCATTTGTATTTATGACTCTTTAAAGGAATTACAATTACGATGTTCTAAAACAAGAAATAACTTGGAGCATGAGTATTTAATCATTAGTATTTAACTCTTACCCTTTAGGTGTTTAATTTCTGGCACTTCCTGATAAGTCAAAGGACAGCAACACAGCTTCCCTGCTCTCCCTCTTCTGGCCAGTGGGCTCAGATGTTTATTTTCACTTCAATTTTGTATGCACTTCCTACCTGCTGTAGAAATAGTGCCATACTTAAAAGTAGACAGAGAATCTTTTCAGATCACAGAGCATTTTGCTTGAAGGAGTAGTGTCTGTGTGTCTTTATCTTTTGTTCAGGTGGTCATTTGGAACCAGGTTCCTTTTCTGCCTGAAATACTTTATAGTGCTTTCAAGTCTTTTGTCTGAAGTTCTTGGAGTGAGGCTGCTAGACTGGAAAAACAAAAGGTTATTCACAGTCTTATTAAATATGTCACACCTACTATTGAGTTAAAATCAAACCTGATACAAGTCTAGATTGCACCCACTTTATCAGAGATGTCTAGAATTTTCTTCTTGACATAGAAAATGTTGAATTTGAGTTTTCCCTGTCTTTTATAAGTGAAATGTCAAATTAATGAGCTTATGCCTCCCCTCTGATTTCCAAAAGCAAAGAAAAAACAATATTCATGTTGGCAAGACTTTTCTACAGTACTAAAATACATTTGTGCTATCTTAGCTTATCTGTAATTTTCATATTTTTATTTCTTACAAAACTGGTTGCTTATCCAAAATCTTATGATAACTTTTAGACTACAGTCTATTTCCCTTGTCTTTATGAAAGACAAGCTCTGGCACTATGTTCCCAAAGGAATACACCAGTAAACCTGAAGTCTGGGGAATAAAAGTGAAGATGACTGTTTCTTGTCATATATTTCTGTTTTATGTCTTTGAGTACACTGGAATGGCTTAGTGGGGAGAAAAACACTGGCATTGAAAGGAAGCTACTATTAATGTCCTATCAGAGCTTGATGGAGCTTGATATAATTAAAAAACTTGTGATATCTCCAGCAATTGTAATTCCAATTATTTGCTAGCTGAAGGCAACTTTTACTGCTCCAACTTAGGAAATCATGTAAATAGCCTAATTAATATAATTTGCCTTATGCTCTACTAAGAAAACAAAACCAAATATGTCAATTTTTTAAGAATAAAAAAACATGATGTAAACTAAATATCATAAATATTCAGTCCATTTGTACAGAAAACATTACATATTACAAATAATTCTCAGCATTTCTAAGTAATTCAGCATGATTTAATGAAATTATTATAGCTTGTTTTAGCTTTACAACTCTGACAATAAAAGCAAAGTGTTTGTTTCTGAGGATTAGAGCCAGTTCTTTTACAAAATAGTGTGTAACAACTTTGTACAGTGGGGGGTCAGGAGATATAAAGAAGGTTTCATCATCTTGTATCTGCAGTCCTTTAATATCAAGAGACTGCCACAAAACTTAAAATAAGTCTTTGAAATATTCCATGCTGTGGTGGTAGAAAGGTACAATAAATAATACTTTGCTTTTTCCTCATGTGGAATGAAGAGATAAAGCTATTTATAAAACAGTAAAGACTTACAAATCGTTCTAACAGGTTGTCATATGTTAATGTCAGTGAGAATTTAATCACCCAAGATAAAAATCTATACTTTTTTTTTTTCTCCAATCCTATCTTGTTTTCATAACTCTCTCTATTGACAGATTCTCTCACGATGATAAATTAAAGGAATACCCAAGACCACAAAATGTAAAACCAGAAAAAAAATACGAGGATTGAAGCAGTAGATTGTTTTTAAACTGTATGGCAGTTTTATTTTATTTATTTACAGGATCTAATGAGGAGTCATTGTGCACTGTACACCTGCTTAACAAGACTATAAAGAGGTAATAAATAGATGGACTGTGAGGATTCAAGTTTATGTAATGAATAGCTAGACGTTCTCTGGGAATTTTTTTTTTTTCCCCAAGTTGTTGATTCAGAAATTAAAATCTTGCTTAGGAGCAAATCATTTTATTCATCGATTTATTAATAAAAATTGTTACGACAGCTGCTTACCTAAGAAGCTGTTCAGTGTCAGTTTTAATTTTCCAGCTGGGACTGGAGAAGACTGAACACTTTCCCTGTTAAAATGAGATGTTTCCATGGGCTTTCCAGGTGACCCCATAGCGAATTCCAATGCATGTGCTTTAACCAAAGAGGAGTTCTAGAGAAAAAAAAAAAGGATCTGCAAACTTTTTAGATTTCTCAGGTAATTTTATAATTTTCTTTCAGTAAACCCAGTGTTGATCAGGTTTTTGACTGGAGGAGGTTAGGCACAGAGTCTTATTTGGATGCCTTTATTCTGCACTGGAATTTAAGTGAGGGAGGCTTATGCCACGCTTGCCATGCTTTGTTTTGTTCTGGGAACTACTAGAAAAATCATCTTCTCCTCTCCTTCAAAATACTTTCATGTTACCCTTTGATTGAACTCACAGCTTTAGTTGTCTTCTCCATAGCTTTAACAGCCGTGCACGATATTAAAATTTGATTCCCTTTATTCCCCTTCGTTCTGTAAAGCCTTTCTTTGAACCAGTGCTAGCATTGTCACAAAGTACTGTTGCAGAAATCTCATGTCCTGATTCATGAGACGGTGTGATGCATCCTTAGATCTGTCTGTCAGCCAGGGAGCAGAGTGCTGTGTTCTGCCTCACAGTCCAGTGATGTAGGAAGCAGAAGGTGTAAAGTTTCCTTTCTATTCCTGGATGTGGCTCACTGCACTTGAAGGGAAGTATGGGAACAAAAAGGTATTTTGCAGATAAACCAAGCACATTTGATCAAGAAGCCTTTTGTTTGTGCTTAGTACATTCATCTCTCTCTGGGTTTTCAGAACATGATCTCTTTCTCTCCGTGAATTTCATAATGTAAGGGTTATTTCCAGGATTAGATTTTTAGATGAGGTATGTCACCCATTAGAAATGCAGAACTTGCTTTATATTACTTGACTCCCTGATGAAAGGTTAGTTGCCTGATTGCATGGGTTTGCTGGCTATGGTACAGTGTGGAGTGTTAAGGCTGTAATAGGAAATCAAATAGTTCATTTCACAGCCATCAAATACATGCTGAGCTGCCTGACTGCTTTATGTTGCCTTATCTTTTAGGACGTAAAACCTATTCTTACTTTATGAAAACAGTACTTTGTGTTAGATAATCATTTCATTTACATATAAAGGTTGCACTTAATAAAAATATATGAACCAAAATTGCAACAAAGATACATCATAAACCACCTTTTTTAGAGTGTGCTGCCTTTTCTCTCAAAAGGCTTCATTGCTTTTAAGACAGGAGATATTGCTTCAGAACTAAAGATTTAAAGCTTTTTTCTTCTGCCTGTAGTAAAAGTAATAAAGCTTTTTATCCTGCAAAGACTGTAAATATATTTAGCAATATTTTCAACAGCTGGAAGCTTCCAGATGTCTGTAGTAGAAATACAAGGGTCGTATTTCCCTAGGCTTGGCCTAGAAATTTCTATAACCTTTTTCTTTCCAGCACTGAACAGTTATGGGTTTTTTTATCTTGTAAGCTCTGGAAGACAATACCATCAAGAAAATTACTGTTTGCAGTTAGAAGTAAGATACTGCTGCAACAAGGTTGTTGTGGTGACTTTCTATTCCCATAATTTGTTAGGATTGTTTACTGCAAATAGACATCATTGCTGCAATCTGGAGATGGCACCCAAACCCATGGTATCTCCTCTAAGGCTGCACAGTAGTATAGTCTGATGATGAAGAACTTTAGCACCCTAGAAAATTGTGGATATTGTTTAGGGAATCCATAAGAAGGATAAGAAATAAGAAACTTAATGATGTGACTTCAAGAGCTTACAGCAGGAACAGACTTGTTGTACTCTGTGGACAGACCACATATTTTCCCATACCTTTGTAGGTTCTACTTTGTGAATAGAATGGTCTTTATCATAATTTTTGTTATTCCAAATGCATGAAATAATTTGGCTTTCGGAGAGGAGCAGATTCAGGATACAGATAAATTGCATTCCCTTTAGAAGCAGAGAAAGTTGAGAGACAACATTTTATCTATTTTTATTCCTTCTAAAAGTAAATATCTCAGCATTGTCAGTTTTCATTCCTAAATAAATATTAATAGATTTCCATTGTTTCACTTTTATATTGTATTCCTTCTGACCTAGGATTACAAGCATACTTTCAACTCCTAAACCTTATTATTCTCTGAGTAACACCTTACAGAGATAAAAGGGTATTTTGTAAGCACTAGAGGAGTTCCTCTTTTTACTCAATTTTTAAAATAATTTTAATTCTTCCATCTTTGCTTGATATATTAGTATAAATAATTATAATACTAATATTATAGTATACTATATATAATATAATGTATAATAGTAATACTATAATATATATAGTATATATATACTATATGTATAGTATATATACTATATATAGTGTATAATTATAATAATTATAATATTAATATATTATAACTATTATAACTAATAACTATAGTCATAGTCATAAAATAGGAACAAAATGTAAGCACAGTCACTCGTTTATTCAGAAAAGAGTAATCAATCAGCAGCAATATTTTAATGACTACTCTTAGAATGTCTGTGGAAACTTCATAGTGGGATGTATTTGGAGGATAATTATTTTCACAGCTCATAGGAAAAGAATTTTAAAAACCCACAAAATATCATTTAGCCATACTGGAATACTGATTTCTGGGGTTTTGTCACTGTTGCACCTAGGTCTTCCATATATCCAGATTTTTCTGTTACAGAGTTACTGTACAGCTCTTGTATAAGGAGTCCAAGTTATCTGGGCTGTGGTAGACCAACTGCATCTGAATTTCTGCAGCTCAGGGTCAGTGAGGTGGACACATCAGTATCAGTGGTTTTTGTTGGCCTTCTGTTAGAGATTTCTGTCCTTCTCAGCTGACAAATTTTCTTTCTTTTCAACTTTTAAACGGAAGAGAACATACTGAAACAGAGAAGCACGATAAACGGAACAAAACTTTCACAGTTTTCTTGAAAATTTTATATTTTGTCTTGCAATATTTCACAATTTGAAACAGCTTGAAGAAATTACATGTTTATGTCTCAAAAATTTTTGAGACAATACTGACACATCCAGTTTTTTACAGCACTTTGTCCTGCTACTTGAACTTGAAACATGAGAAAAAGGTACATGGATCTCTAAAGAATACACAAAGAATGGTGACAGTAAGAAGGAAATTAATATTAAATGATATTTAAAGTTGATCTTCTGTTACTTGAGGAGAAAATCAACTTAGAGCTACTGCATAGATTATAAAAGGAGTTCCCACTGAATGACTGTTGGATTTCCTATTTCCTAAGGCTGAAAGCTCAAATAGGAGGGGGAGATTTCTTTCTGATAGATGAAAAAAAGTCCAAAATGAAAATGGAATTTGTAAAATATGCATAACTGACATTTTTTAACAATAGTGAAGTGGTTTAGAAACTAATATTAAAAACTAGATTTGAGCAACTTCTAGGTATTTTATCTTGGCATCCTGCTTTGGTAGCAGATAGCAAACCATCTATCTGAGATGCCATCCATGAGCGTGTGTATTTCTGTGAAATTAAATCAAACTGTTATGGCAGCTGACAAGGTTACTTTATTTACTTCTGCAAGTAACTGTTCCAATGCTGCTAGAACCCCAGGCAATCTATTATACAAATTATCAAATATAAAATATTTATTATCAATTTGTATGTTAAATCTGCAATACAATTTATTGGATGTTATTGTAAAAAAGTATATTTGAAAAAAACCCTTCTGGTATCCTTTGAGATCAGCAGCTGAATGTAAGTTTTGTAAAACACAATCACATATTCAGCTGGTAGAAATTGACAGTGATATTACTATGATTAGATCTGGTTTATAAAGATTTTATGCTTCTGAGTCTAAAATCCAACAATAATTGTAATGTCCACCTGGCTTGTCTGCAAGCAGGATATTGTGTACAAACATGATTTTGGTCTCCATTTTAGGTAACAAGTGAAAGACAACAAAATAACAAGAAAAACCAAAGTGTATCTGTAAAGGGAGATTTGGTTTTTTTTTAATCAGAGACAGCTTTGCAGGAGATTGCAATAGTGCAGAAATGCTTAGGTTAAGTCTTTTGCAGGACATAAAGTGGTAAAAGTGTGATATTGTACAATTACACCCCACCCCACCAGAGAGAAGCAGTGGCCTGTGAAATGAATGAAGCAGGTTAAAAGGAAAACACAAAAAAGTCCCAACCTGCCTTGCTATAAGTAAATTGCTCCACATAGACTGACTATTGAAAAGCATAATTTTGTACTTCCTTTAATACTTTTAATTCTTCCTCTGTAAAAGCAAATGAAAGTTAAAAAGTATGGCAGTTGAAGAGAAATTTTTTACAAAACCTTTCACTCTGGTTTATTTGAGAGATGCATCACCATCTCAGGTCTTACACACATTAATGATCTCTATGAAATGACAGAGATTTTAGAAGCTGGAAGTAAATAATAACTATTTCATTGCAGTTCTATGCTATTACAAAAGTTAAAGATGAGAACAATGCCAGATTCTTAGTTCAGAAGTAATGGTTTCCTGTATTACTAACACGTTTTTTACTGGTGATGTTGATATTCACAACAGAGTTTTTTTCTCTGTTTCTAATGTCTATGTGAGCTGTACTTTCATGTTTATTGAAAGAGTATGTCTTTTAATGTGGAGATAGTATTGTAATTTTGGGTTGCATTAGGAACTTCAGAGCAGTCTGAAAAAAAAAGTGGAGGAAATGTTTCATTGTTTGATCTTCATTTTTATATATAGTGAAACAAAGTAAGAGTTTACCCTCTCTCCAGGTTACAGGAACCAGTTTAGGATGATATAAGATCTACTGAACAAAAGAGAAAGTATGATGACAGATGGGATGAATTACAGACAAGCAAAGGAAATGGGGAAAGCTTTAAGATAAATTATTTTATATAAAATAGTTATTGTAACAGTTAGTCATTAAAACAGCAGTAATAAAATTATATTTATAGCTGAATAAGGAGTCTCAGTGTGATTAAGATATGGAAGTAGCTAATTGGACTGCTGAAATATTAGGAAATTGAAGCAATGAAAAGTATACAAATGAAAACAAAAGCGCATAAAAATTAATGAAGAGGCTGACACAGGAAATGGAATAAGGGAAAATAACAAACCAGGTAATGATGAATACACATATAGTTGGTAGACAAGGAGATATGAAGGCCATTGGAAAAGTGAGTGGATATTTATTGCCTTCAAGTTGCTATTTTTCCAGAACTGTTGCAAAAGCACAAAGTTTTTTGGTTTATATCTGTACAGAATAATGATTTCTTGTTAATCATTAATCATGATATAACATTCTAGAAGATATATTTTCTGCCAGTGAAGTTAGAAGGTTTCTATCAGTAAAGCCTGTCCACAGGACTTTGGTGTCCCAAATACTGCTTTGCTGCTGCTGCTGAAGGAAATCAGCCCTTCCCTGCTCTCAGCCACTTGTTCCAGTTCTGTGCGTCCCAGCTGGGGCAGGACAAAGCTGGTGGTGATGGAGTGGCTGAATGAAATCAGCCTCTGCTTTTAAGGGGAGAGGAGGAAAGATCAGGGGTGCTTTTTGTTGAGCTCCCTTTAAACTTGATTCATTCAGCAATGCAGGTTACTGGATGAAGGGGGGGAATTGTCCCATAAATACTTTTGTTGGCACAAGAAAGGTGGCAGCACAACTGCTGGAAGAGGCAGCTTAACTATGGGAGCAGGTGAGGCTCCTTTCGTCAAAGGCAATATGAAGAAGCTGCAGGAAATGGTCTGAATTTCCATTTCAATTTCCAGTTTACCTCTTAAAATTGCAAGCTCTGTAGACTTTTAAAACTGATTCCTTCCACTTTCTGTGCCAGTCAGACGTGCTTTGTCACTGAGCCATAATGTATTAATAGGGCAACTGACTGGCTCTTGTAGGATCAGTTCAGAGTCAGACACACCCTGAGCCATTCCCCTGCCCACTGGAGTGTCTCACTGCTGGGAGGAGGGCTGCTTGGAGCTGATCAAACACCAAGCCTGTATGCTTGGTGCTTTGTAATACTCAGTCCAGCCATGATCAGATACTGTGATTAATTCATGGGATCCTGAAGAATAAGTAAGTAATATTCTGTATGTAAAAGGAAATAAGAATAATTTAGGAAATGTAAACCAATGGCTGATAACAATTTTATTCTTTGGACCCCGGTCCCTCCCTGGACATGAAACCAGATGCAGTCAGTGATAGATTATCCTAGGCCCTCTGTATAAACTATGTGCTTTTAACCACAGATTAGCTATTATGGCAGAATTCTAATTCTAGATTCATCCTTCTAAATAATCCCTGCTTCTAGGATGGGACTCATGTCCCTCTATGTTCCTGTGAATATGATTTATCCAGGTTCTGGTGCCTTTCTGTGCCCTCAAATCAATGCCAAAGTGATAATGGTGTATGGATAATGGGTAGTAGTTAACATAAAAGAGTTTTCTGGAGTTCAGGTACCAAAACTGTTACTATTCCAACCTGTTTGTCATTAAAACACTACATTCTTGAAGCTCACAGTGTAATAAAATCTGGATGAAAGATTCTTATTTCTGTTCATGCACATTTACTTGGGCTGCTCATTTGTACTTTTGAAGAACAAGTCTCATATGGACATCCTGTGTTGCCTTAAAATATTCCAAATAGGAGGGCAAGAAAGTTTGTTTTATAATGGATAGCCAGACACAAACCATGAGTTTAGTATCATAAAGATTAGTGCCTTTGTACTAGAGTCACCCAGAAGCATTTATTTTCAAAAAAATTGGGATAAAAGTAGAATACTTAATGTTTTCAATATTTCCTCCGCTACCCTTTCTTTTCTTCAGTAGCAACAGAAGAAAAACTGTTTTCAGCATATACTATCTTTAAAGGTTTATGAATGAGATTTTTATTTGTCTTTTGGTTTGTGTTCCAGTTCTTTCAAGATTCTTCTAATGAATGTTTTATGAATTTTCCAAATTTGAAAGATTTGAGGAAAGACTAATATACAAATTATTTATGAGAATAATGAGGTTTGCTTCACACTGCTGTCTGTAGCTTTGCAGTGATAAAGTCAATAAAATAATCTGTGCAAATGTGTATCACCAAACACAGAGGTGATGCCTGCACATAAGTGTAAGATGAACTCTTCTGGCAACCAGTTTAGATAGCTGCTGTTTCATTGTATCCTTGATTTATGCCAGCAGGGTAAGATATTCACAGTTAACTAACTTGGTAAATAAACTTTGGCCTCTGAGATATCTAGATGTAAAACATAGGCAGAAAAAAAAGTCAAATAAACCTTTTTGGATTAAACCCATTCTTTTATTGTGAGAAAATAACTTTATGTATATCCATTAGAACTGCAGTCTGTTTTATCCAGAATTATCATATTCTCTTCAATATGTGTGCTTAGAAAAGATAAACAACAAAACCTACACAATTTCGGTCATTTTCATGCCTTGAGCTTCATGTAAGAAAGCAAGGAATGTTTACTTAGATGACCCCTGGGTCTTTATTTTAATTTTTTTTTATTTTTTCCCCACTGAAAACTATAACATTTTTCCTGACCAGTATGACACTGTCAACAAGGCAAAGGCATAATGCCTGTTAAAAAGGTAGATTGCTGTTCTCTAATTAGTGCTTTGAATTTAGATATTCCAGAAACATTTTTTTAACAGATGCTATTGCAGTGCCTGGGAATTGTTCAGTGCAAAGGCATCTTGCATGTGGTCTCATGACTGAGCACAAACACCATCATCAGTTCTGTGGATCTTCACTGTATAGTTCTATTTCAGGTAATCACAATGCTGTGTATTCTGAGTTGGAGAGAAAATTGAGTGTTCTCTAGTAATATACAGAGGACAGAAACCTGAAACAAGACTAATGGAGGGGATAGAGTACACCCCTGGACTTGATGTCTGTTGTCTTTCTTTCTTATTGTATGGCACTACACTGGCAGGGATATCAAGGGCTCATTGATTAGTTCTCTTTGCTAAAACAAGATGAACAGATCCATGTCATTTCAGAGAAATTCTCATCCACTTTTCTCTCAGATAAATTATGCACCTATCCAGTCCATTTGATTAACCTTGCTGTTAGGTCGGTGGGTTTTTTTTCCCCCTAAAATTCAGTTTTGAACATCCTTACAACAGTTTAAACCTATTGCTTATTCAACGTGGACAAGAAGAACAGATCATCCCATTCCACTTTTCAACAGCCTTTTATTTTCCTGATGCTCATCTTTTTGCCTCTGTCTTTAGGCTTGCTGCTGCAATTCAATTACTCTTTTGCCATAGGTAGTATTGATTATTCCTAAGTATTCTTATTCCTAGCACTTGTGCCATTTAAACTATGTTCTGTTTAAGAGCTAATCTCTACTTCAATAAATTTATCATGTTGAAGTTTAAGGAAAAACAAATCTTTCTTTCATACAACTTGTAAATAAATTATGGAAGTCTTTGTACTGGGCATCGTGGAAACCAAAGTATAAATAGTTTCAAATAGGTATTATACAATGCCCTCATGGCAGATAGGTCCACTGGGAGCAGCTGAAAACAATTTTCCAAATGCAAACTCTAACATATGAATTGTAAAAACTAGAGATTGTACCTCAGAGGGAAAAACAAGGATTGGATTGTTCTTTACTTGTCCTGTTTCTTATATTCTTTTTCTCAGCATCTGCTACAGGATATTTCAGTTATGACACTCTTTTATTTTATTGTTTTGTCCTTAATAAGCTTAGTATACAGTGGTTTGCATATGCATTTTATAACTTTGTTGGCTTATTATTTCTGATAAAACTCATAAAAGGATTATGGGCCTCTTATCTCCTACCAGCTTAATTGTGAGCAACCCAGCAAAGGTTAAGAGGTTTGCCATTTCCTTTTTTCCTCCTTTTGCAAATGGCTGCCTGAGTCCCTCTAAAAACATTTATCCTTCATCTTGTTCATTAGTTGTTGACCTATACCTTGTAATACAAGCTTCACTCCTTTTTAAAACATTGTGTAATTATGGAGATAGTCTCATTCTTTAAAATGGATAATTATTTTTTAACTGCCCTTATTTCTTGGTTTCACTTAAGTTTTAAGGCAGGATATTCCAATTTTTAATTATGCAAGGAAAAAATACTTCATACTGCTTGCTTTTAAGTAGGCTCATTTTGCTTTTATTGATTTCCCTCTTCTCTTTCCTGGTTTTAAAATTTTATTTATTTATTAAGAAATTTGGCTGAGATTGGTCTTTGGAGGAATGTAGATGGATTCTGTGCAAGCTAGGAACTATTTTGGGTTGGGGAAAAAGTCAATTAATTTAATATAGGGCCAATATCTATCCCTTTTCTAACTTCTATTTTCTGACTCATTTTGTACTTCCTTAGTACTGCTTATCTTCACCTCACTTTCAATGCTGTGACATGACCACGGAATATTATTTTTCTTTTATCTGCTTTGCAAAAAGATTCTGTATTTGATCTCTAATCTTGTCCTTTCCAGAGCAGGGTTACTGTAGACGTTTCCTTGGTGGGCTGCAGGTGGAAAGGAATGAAAAACTTCATCTGGAGAAGACTGCCAGTTCCATACATTGATAACATTTTATGAGAAGACTTTATATAAACTATGTATTAGTTTCTGGTTCAATCAAATCAAATTGCCTGGTTTGTGAGGGGTTCCCATGTGCATAGCCCCATGAAACACGAGAGCTTTTGTTAGGCTTGCAATGACAAGAGCTCTAATTGCCCTGATGAGCTTTAATTGCCCTGCCCTGCCTCAGCTGGGGCAGCCCTCCCTCCTCCCCCCTTTCCAGCCCAGCTGTGGGCACTCTCGGGTCCCATCCCTGCTGATTTCCTGCCTTGACTGGGGCACCTGGAACTTTCTGGAGGATTTGGGATTTTGGCTGAAGCAGCTGCTCTCTGCTCTGCTCTCCCCAAGCCACGGTTCGGAGCGATCGGGGGCTCCCAGCCCTGCTCCCCCCAGCCGGGAAGGGGCCATCATCTGCCCTTCTGCACCATCACAGCGTGGGACTTGGAGCATTAAGATTAACGAGGTAGGATGGGCTGTACTTTTGGCACAGTTACCTAACAGGTTTGGGTGGTTTTGGAGGCCTCTGGTTCTGTGTTTTTTTCCCCATTTGTCTGTCTCTTGGCATTTGAGAGATGCTTTGAAAACCAAGGGATTTTAGGTGGTGGAGTGCTGAGGTGTAATTTGTTTCACACACCTGTGTGGAAGATGTTTCTGTTAAAATGAATTCAGAACTTCATTGCAAGGTGTAAAGTAAAAGAATAATATAAGACACTTGTCTATCATCTATCCTAATGGCTTCATGAAATTGCGAGAGAAAGGAACACACTGAAACAAGGGGAACGCTGCAGCGTTTAGTCTCAAAATGTCTCCGACCTTGTTAAGTGTCTTCCTCCAGGCATAAGCGGGCTCTGAAGAACCAGATGAATGAGTACTTGTCTGACCCGAGTTCTACGACATGAGTCGTTTCAGATAAGGGAAAGACTGAAACAGAAATTTAGTAAATAATAGCAACAAAAAGAGTGTTTGGTTGTTTAGAAAGCAGGAACTGAGCTCGGTTAAGTCAGAAAAATTAGAATGGATTAATACTTTTTTTCTGAATGAATTGTTGCAAGACTTTGTATTCTAGAGCTTTAAAGTTTCGTTGCTGCTACTGTGAAATAAGCTATGGAGAGTGTTGAGAAACTCTGTAATATTTTTTTCTAATACCTCTGAGTGTTCTAGCTTATGGTTAAGTAACTCAATGGGGTCAGGTTTTTCTCTGCGATAGAAACAAATTATCAGAGATGGTCATATAGGACAGTGGAATGAACAAAAATTGTCAGCACAATTATGAAGATTCAGTGGAAATCCAGGGAGTGCCTTGGATGAACTGTCTTTGTTTCTGGTTTGAATTCAGTATAAAACAGAAAAAAAAAAAAAAAAAAAAAAAAAAAGGCCATTTATTTCCAAGTTTTTGAGTTGCCAAATTGAAATTGTGTACTTTGGGGAGCAGAAGCACGTATTCAATCTCTACAGGTGCTGCTTTTTAAATCTATTCACAATCCCACCTCTTCCTTTGTTGGGGGTTGCTGTTAGAGGGTACAGACTGCAAGAGGTAAAGGATAAGGATGGAATGGTTATAAACCATTTATTTCAGTTCAGAAACAAATTAAGAATGGTAAAATCTATGTAAGTAATGAATTGACTTTTTATGTGAGTCTAACCTCTGGTATGTGAAAAGTGTTTACAAAAGCATCACAGGTTCCTTTAACATTTTTGTAATCTAACAAATCAAAAAGTCATTTTGAATCCTCCCTAGTACTGTATTCTTGCATGATTCACAGGTTATTGAACCTTAGCAAATATTTTACTTCTGTTTCAACAAAATAATGCTAATAGACAAATACTAATGTCAAAAAGAAAAATGAAACAATTCTTTTGCATGCCTGATGCTTTGATTAAACTACTGGAGATTAAACCTGTGAGATAATAAAAAATAATAATAAAAAAAAAAAAGTCCAGAACCTAAAGGTTAATCAACCTGAGAGAAGAAATTGGCAATCTCAGATGCTATTGTAGCAAGCAGGACATCTGAATTGGGCACAGTTTATAGATGTTAATGCAAATTACTGGCAAGCTGAGTTCATAATTACATGCAAGATTAACAACTAAATTCTTACAGTTTACTTGCCTTGCTCCTCAGTTGTGCTACTCCATCTTGAGGAGGTGTGGTGTGGACAGCTGAGGATAATACTGGTTTAGCCATATTAGATTAATCTACTTAACTGGGAGTTAACTTTGTGAATCATACTTAGTTCGTGTTGTTCAGTGGCCTTTGTTTTGGCTTTGCTTTATGTTGCTGACCTACCAGAGTTTCCAGAAGGGGTTATCACTCGTACTCCTCTGCTGAGAAGTGGTGAGCTGGCTGTTGAATTTTATAATGCAGTTTATATGTTAATAAACCCTGAAAATCTTCAGCTCAGCTTCACAGAAATGACTGAAAAATGTGTAGCTTAAATCCTGTGATTTTTTTATCATTCTGATCATACTATGTGCTTACAGATGCTTCAAGCTCCTCAGAGGCTGAACCCAGCTATTAATGACCATGTTAAAAATGAGCTTATAACAGATTTTTGTTTTGAGATGTGTTGAAATTATATGTTTACAGAAAACAAAATACCTCTGAATAGGCTTGAATCGGCTGTTGACTTTCTAATGGAATTTGCTTTCTTTGAACAGATGTCATCTTCCTTATCTTCCTTGATCTTTTTTTTTTTGTTTCCTTTATTTTTTTGTAACTGATTGCTGTCATTTTCCCCCGGAACTGAAAGAGGAATATTTTTTTTCATAATGTAGCTTGGGTTTCTGTTGTAATACAGATCAGTTATCATTTTGCTTTGATATAATCCAGTCCCTTGCTGAGAGAACTCTGCACGGTAAATATACAGCAGGAAAATAACACAACTATAATAGAAAGTTATATTTTAAAATGAGTTCTTTGCTGAATACTTAACAATGAGTAAGCATCTCTATGAACCAGAGACCATTCCTTGCTTTCCACAGTAAGTTGTGTAATTAACAGTGGAAAGAAGTAGCTACAGGCAAGGTCTTTGTGCTTTCATATATATATGTATATGATAGTTTTCTCAATGCAAATAAATTTATCAGATTTGCATAGTTTTTCTTTGACAAGACCTTTATTGCCTCATATGAAGTTTTTAACTATCTTGAGCACAGCAGCAGCTTTTCTCAATTGTTTGTGTGCTCAGCTCATTTACACTTGTTAAGTGAAAGGAGCAGTGCTGGAGAAAAAAAATGGACATTATGGAATGAGAATGTGTGTGAAGTTGTATCTTCTGCTTTTTTGAAGATAATAAAAGTTAAAATAATTAAATGCAAACGAGAACAAAATTAATGACAGCTGATCTTATGTAGTGGAGTGTTCATTTCCTAAAAAACTTTCAATAGAAACAAAAGTTGCAAATTGTTTTGAAAAGGAAAATCAGACTCAAGTATACAAGAGCCAGCTACATGGTCATTATACTTATAGAACAAGCATGCAGGCAAACATAACATGTTTAAAAAGATGCAAGAAGAAAATGGAAAGGCATCCTGTTACATCAGGAAAATAGCTTTAGATGAAGACTCCAGCAGAGAACGAATTAAGAATTGGCCCAGAATGTAGGTGGTAGTTTTGGTCTAATCTAGTAGTGTGCATTTAATATCAATAGATTTGCTTCATCAAAAAACAGGCTGGCATAGTTCCTGTGGATTTCATCATAAAATAACTCTTTGGATGATGTTACCATACAGTATTTGATGGCAAAAATGACTGAAACAGTGTTCAGCATAAGCAAATATGGCTTGTATTTGCAGAAAGCAAAACTAATCTTCCACTGTCATTTATAGTAATTTTATCTCTTTTGCAAATCTGTGGAGTTTCTGCAACTCTTTAAAATGAATCAAGATTAAAATGCAAAACAAGGCATATTTCTCCTTTATTTTTCCCACCAGTGAAACTCACTGGACTTAGTAAGCAGTTTGTTATGAGATATTCTATAGATAAAGGTTTCTCTATTCATAATCCTTGCATATGAAAATTTTTGCTTTGGTAGGTGAGAATGCACTCGGGTATGTTTTTAGATGCACATGATTTATACAATTCTGAAATGCAAAAATGCTTATAAAGCAATATTATTCTTTGCTTTAGACTGATTTCAGCAAGGCATCTTTACCATTCATTATTTGTTTTTTCTGAGGTACTAGATTGGACCCTTAAATTCTGTTGGAGTTATAACTCATCTGTTGAAGGGTTTATGTTAGCTGAGACTAACACTATTTTAGGGGAAGAATTTTGTCTTTCACATGCATAGCTGCAGATGTTTTTTCTACTTGGAAATGAAATTCTGGTTAGGTTTCTTTTAATTTTATAAAAATGCAAATATTATAAATTATTATTTAATACAAACCAGGTGTTAATGTTTCTTTCAAAACGTTTTTTGTTCACTATATGCTCTTGAGTTGGTGTTGAGGTTTATTTATAGTATTAAAAACAAAAAAAAAAAAGCAACAGCATCCTTTCTGATGTAAAACATCAGTATAAGAATATTCTTATAGCTGTTGTCAGATCATTCTGTGGTTTGTTTTTAATATTGGCAAAGGTGTATTTCTTTTTATTACATCTTTTTGGAGAAAGATTGAACTGTATTTAATATTTTGAAAACGTGCTGGTGAACACCTCCTACCTTGATTGCTACATGTCTGACCTTAACAGGGAACCAAGGATTGTATTCTTAGATTTACAGGAGTTTTTGCAGTATATAATAATTTTCATACTGTTTAGGGTGTCATTGATCAGTAAAGTTAAGGGAAAGATGGGATGCTGTGGTTCCACCTTTCCTCCCTACTCCCAGCTGTGTGTTCTCTCCCTTTCCAAAGCCCTGCCCCACACTGTGGTAGTGAACAAAGTATTTTTGGCTGTAGTAGCTTTCAGCTACATCTTTTTTCTGAGACCACAAGTAAGTGGGCATGAATATAATTGGCATTAACATGGCAATAAAAAAAAACAACTAAAATGTTACCATTTATTAGGAAGTAATAATGTTTTCATGTAAAAGTGGTTTTTTAAGTATTCAGAGATTTACATGGATTTTTTCTCTCTCCTCTTTTAAAGAACCATCAGACTAAATGACTCCTACCCCAGACAGGCATCAGCTGTGACTGTCATCCATCACAGGCTTTTTGCCAACCTGTTTTAGATGTCAATTATGAACCCTTTTTTTTCCTCCCTGCAGGCAGCCTATTGCTATTGCAGGGGTTTTTTTCCTAATATTAAATTTTCCTTACTGCCACTTCAAGTCATTAAGGTGCTCCAAATCTGAGCTTGTAGAGCAGATTTGTCCTCTTAACCACAGCCTTTTATATTTGAAGGCTGAAGGAAAACTCAAACATAACTTCATGCATGAAGAGCCAGGGTTCCTGTTCTCCTCCATAAGGCATTGCAAGGTGTGTGTGGCAAATGCAGAAGATGAATCCCAACTTTGCTCAACATTTGCATGCTGGCAGATCCAAGAATGAGCTCCAGGGTCCTGTTGCTGTTGGCCAAATGGGAGACTGGGGAACTGGCTCTTCTGTCACTGTTCATCTGCAGGTTCTTGGCTGCTGTTCTGGCACTTGTGAATTGGCTTCTACATGCATCCCTGCAGAAGCATCCTGGCACGGTTAGCAAGCTGAGACCAGGCAGGGTGGTACTTGAATTTCTTTTGTTTCATGGCAAAAAAAAATCTAATAGCTGAGGAATAGTTCACATCCTTAATGGGCAAGCTAAGGAAGCAAGGACACGCATTGCCCTGCACAGCACAAGAACTGTTGGTGGCTCCACCAGTACTAATTATTCCTGTCACTGACAAAGGCAGTAATGAAACTGTCACTCTGGTGTTAGGCTGGAATGTCTGCAGGCCCGAAGGGATGGCCACACAGTGCCAAATCAGAAACAGGTCCCTGTTTCTCCAACTTGGTGACTGAAGTCCCACACATGCTGTTACCTGGAGTCCTATGAAGGACAACTGTTACATTAGAGAAAAATCCTAAAACTCAAAAGCACCTAAAATATCTTTAGATAAGTGCTGTCTAATCGGTTTGCATTCTTTTTAAAAAGTTTCCCATTGTGATTTTCCAGTGGCATAAAACTCCCCTGTACAGATCTTGTCTGAAATACAGAAAATTCTGTATTTTAAATCTATTACTGGTGATTCTAATGCTAAAACCTTGATGAGCATTTTGAAGCAGTTCATTGCTAGCACACTTTATAAGAGAAAATTTTATTTTCACTTTCTTTTAAACATTTAACCTTAACATGGTTTTAAAGTGTAAAATTACTGAGGAGTTCCTGCTCACATACTTTGTCTGTTGTCCCATCTGTGTCAGTTGTATGTCCTGTCCCAAGCTGTGTTACCTCCTGCTATAAAAATGTTAATCCATGGATTTCTAGCAGTCTGACTTCAGGGCTTTCCGTAGAAAATTTCCACAGAAATTTGTTTTGTTGTGTGCTGAATTTATAGTCACATGTTTGCCAGGGATACATATGATCGTCTAAATATCTTTTTGATACCACGGGTTAACAGATGTTAAGAGAATACAATATGCTGTGTTGGACTACATTTATCCCAGTTGTCTAAATCTCACTGCCAGAGTAAAGGTAGAGTGTAATTTGTTTAGTTTTATATGACAGTTATCAGGGGGAAAAAATAATTATGTTTATTTGCTTGAACTTTCTTAAAGTAAGTATTTGATTTGCCCTAGTTTGATATTTACATCACAACACATAGATGAATGCTGCTCATTTTGACATTACCATGATGGTAGATAACACAGTGAATAGTTTTATGACTGATTAGGCTGATGATGTCAGGAGAACTGTGAGACTGCAAAAGCAATAAGAAGCACAGTTGTAATTTAAAAATAAAGAAGCAGCAGCTTTGTACACCAGTCTCTTAAAACAAATGTTTTCCAGGGGATAGACTTCTCTGAAGCTGTGTTTTGTGTCTGTGGGAGCAGTAGTGTTCCTTACAGAATATTGGATATGTAAAGACTCCTTTTCTTTTGCCTGTGAAAGGTACCAGGCATGAACATAGTGGTTATGCAAGATGAATTGTCAGTCATCCTCCTATGGAAGTAATTCTTGTGTTCAGATGTGTATCTTGGAATGAAGTGGCATTAGTCCCTTAACATTTTAGTGAACACAGTAATTGATCAAATAGAAGCAGTCTTAAGCTCTGTACTATGTGTTTGAGTAATAAATATAATAAATTTTGCTATGTCTTCTAGCTACAAGTCAGAAAAATTCTCATGGGAGAGGTTAGATTTGACAATTTTGATAATTTAGTGGCTTAAGTACTCTATGAATCAAGGCCTTATTTATTCTAATTAGGGACCTTCAAAATAATCCATATGTAAGGATGCAGTTGAAACTTGCAGTATTTCAAATGGGCAAACAGCAGAAATTTCTGACAAGTGTTCAATAAAAAATGTCTATATGGCTGCATTAAAAATGGGTGAAATCTGTAGATTTAAAACCAACTATCCTCTCCCAAATTTTAAAACTATATTTAAAAATCCATGTTTAAAAACCATAGGCTCTCTGCCAGCTAAAAAAAAAACTAATCTCCAAGCTGTAATATCTTCCATCGTTTTTCAAAACTAAAGCACCTCTTTTTGTTATTGTTTTTGTTACAATTGTCTACATAAAAATGTCTACATTATTTCTCTTTTCGAAAATGTGCTGATTAAATTAGAAAAATATTGAACAGAGCTCATTATCAACTATGTATCATTTGATCTCCTGGAAGACCTCTTTAAGACAGAAAAAAAGCAAATCCAATTTCTTCGTGACTGTGGCCTAAAATATTTAAAGAACTATTAGGGCTCGCAAAATAAATGCTGACCCATGGAACTTTGATGGGTATGTCTCACTGTGATAGAACTTTTTTTTTTTTTTTCTCTTATTTTAGGTGCAGTTAGTATATAGTTCTTGGAATCAGAATTGTTTTTTTACCCTTCTTAGTTTTTCAGCATGATGAGAGTAAGGATTTGCTCCATGTTTGAGTTTTTTCCTGTCTAGCCTGTTATTGAGAAGATTATGGGAATGTTTTGTATTTGCAGGTACTCTGCTTCTGCAAGTTGCCAATAAACTTTTCTGACTTTTACTGGTCTTTGTGAACTGATGGATGAAAGACTTTAAAGAAGTTCAGAACAATGAAAAATTGGTTATCGCTTCATAGAGCCTTTAGGACATGCTGGTTCAGAACTATGGCATCTTGCCATGAAAGCACTCTCTGCTGTTACTGTTGAGCAGTTCATATAGACAAAAGTCTTATTTGATTTCTGCCTGTTCTCTTGACTATTATATTAAATGGAAAAAATTTAAGTGAGACTCACCCTGGAGAACAGTAGAAATAATGATGCTTTACTGGAAATACTGAAATAAGGTATTTGTTGTCTTTGCAAACTTTTTTACTAAAGATCACCTGCCACACAATACTGGTTTGGGAAAAAAAGAATTGTACCTTTTTATTTAAAGAGTAAAATCTGCAATCTTCTTTTCCTCTCTTGAGGAAAGGATTCATTATGCCTGTGAGGACACTGGAACTTACTCATAGGCATTAGGAGGAAAGTCATTAGGGTTTTATTGAAGATATCTCCCTGCCTTGGTTCTGAGCAGCACTGTGAGTCCTAGAGGAGTCTGTAATGTTCTGTGTGACCTAGGGAGTGCCACATGAAGACATCCAGCCTTGGTCCAGGAGCTTGTTAGTTGGCTATTCCATTTGAGCTAATACACCTATCCAGAAAAAATCTGTAAAGAATAACAGCTTTGCATAGCCATACACTGAATTAAATGCTGTGGTTTGTAGTGGGATGCTTGGATTTCAGAGTTAAGATTCTAAAAGAGCTTAAAATCAATTAATTTATACATGTATTTTAACTGTGTGCTCTGGACTGAACGTCAAATGCTAGAAAATTAAGCTGTATAGACCTTTCTTTTCCACCAGTCTATGTTTTCATAACTTTAGTGAGTTTATGTATTAAGTCTCTTTCAAATGACTTTGGGCTGTAGTATAGAGTGTGAAAGCACAACCTTACAGCTTTCTCACTGCTATGGGTGAGAGCTTTGTTCATTAACCAACCACTGAAACTTCTCAGAGCTTTTAGTCTGTATCCCTTTAAAAAATTAACAGAAAAATGGTTTAAAATCCAAATCATCAGAAAAGGTTCCTTGGTGTTCTGTTCAATCTCACAATATCTAGTTCAAGTTCTGCAAAAAGGCTGAGTTTTTCTGGCTTTTAAAATCCGTTCCCCTTGTACCTACTTAACACTGCATATCCTGGGTATGGCTTAGCACTGAGTGAAGGGCACGCCCCAAACCATTCAGCTCCAGCTTTCTTTTTCAGATTGGAAAAGGCTGAGTTAAATTGTGCTTGTTTTAGGCAGTGAACTGACAAATTTGTTTGATTCCTAGTTCCACTGCTATTAGTCCTAGAAGAATACATATTATTGAATTAAGAAATAGTGTAAAAATATTTAGATGATATTTAGTAAGTGAGTTCTAGTGTGGGTTTTACAAAAGCCTATATATAGTCTGAGTGAGAGCTGCCTAAAGTAGACACTATGGAGTGCCAAGGAGAACCTTGGGGTCTGAACTGGGCAAGCTCTTAACTAAAGATTAATGGTAATTACACAGAACAAAACATATCCAGCAAAGCTGTTCAAGAAAGACTTGAAAATCCAGTGGGTAAGGAAAGAGAACTGGGCTGTTGGACAGACAGACAGATTCATGGTAGCCAGACACTTACCAAATGTATTCTTCCTCTTGCACTGATTATCTAAAGAAAAAACTCCGTTCAACCAAACTGTTATTTTCTGAGAGTGGCTGACAAAATGGGTCTCATGTGGACTTGCTGACCAATACAAATTTATGCTTCCACAGCTAAAGGGAGGTTCCAGTGTCTAAACTGATTCATAGAATAAACTTCATCATTAATGCCAGGTCTCTAGCCTGCAGGTAACTTATATTGGCAAAGTGATTGTAAATGTGGTTAAATAACACCACAGATTTACAACAAAATCATTATGTTGTGGATGTTTTCATAATGAGCTGTGTGTTATTTCTGAGAGAAATAAGGGGGGTGAAATGAAGGTTGCAATATTCAATTAGTTTATTTCTTTTTGCATCTTTGTTTTCTTGATTTACTCTTGGCACTTGATCCAGTCAAATAGATAGATGTGTCTGTTTTGGGATTTTTTGGAGGGAGAGGGTGCTGGTGTGTTTTGGGGGTATTTTGTTTGTTGTTGTTTCGGGGGTTTTTTTGCTTTTGTTTTTTGATGTTTTTTTTTTTGTGTGTGTGTTTTTTTTAATTATTATGTTTTTGCCTTTGACGCTGGATTAACTGGACATCTGGTGCTGGAGATTTTCTCCTTTTCATTAAAGAGACATGAGTTGCTGCCATGCCAATCTTCTGATGTTAGTCCAGAAGATTCTGTAGTCACGGAGACATGCTGAGTTGTGGGTTTAGTTATCCTGGCAGGTTGTTAGAGAAAAAACAAAAGACAGGAATTGCCACTCTGGTAACAGAAGCCTGTACAGAAAAATCTCTAAGGAATACATAAAAATGTGAACTGCTTGGTAATACAGCATCACTTCTACTCAGGAACTGCCTAAATGTGTTCTGCATACTTCGAGATCAGTGATTGTATTAATTTTGATGCTTAATAGATATTCTAAAGTGATTTTTTATAGAGTTAAAATGAAAGTTTTGCATTTGATTTGTCTTTTTGGTCTAAAAAGCATGGGATTGGTAACTGATGCAAATTGTCTCTGGCAATGCTGTCTGTTGGATTTCATGTACTGTTATTGGCCATAAATATGTTGTATCATATATTTTATATGTTTAATATTAGTGTACAGTTAAATAATGCTGTATTTAAAATCTAGTTCATGATACTGACAGTTAAGCCTGTCAGAGATAACCTCTCAGGTTTCAAGCAGGCTACAGAGCTGAGTATGTTGCCTAGTTCCTCAGTAGTAAAATCTCTTGCTGCAAGCTCTGACTTTAGGCTCACAATCTGTGTTTGTCCCAACCCAACCTAAGGCACTGCTCTTGGTCCCAATTTTCAGTCTGTTTTGTGGTTGGCTGGGACTGCTGAAAGCCAATGGAGCTTTCATGCTACATTGAGCCTAAAGTTTGGAGAAAGTTGAGAGTTTTGGATGTGAACATAAAAATGTATTAGGAACTGAATAAAAACTGGGGAACAAGTAACTTCCTTATGTATCTCTATAAATCCATACTGTGTAGGTACCTCATAGTGTCTGCTGGTTTGATTTTTCTTGTCTCAGGAGGTAGTAGAGCTGGAGAAGATTTGAAGAATGCTAAGGGATAATTAGCAGAATGGAACTTTGTTTTTAAGAATAACAAGTCTGTTATGGCAGAAGCTTTTAGTCTGGATTAGAGATAAAAAAGAGGAGATATGAATGACATAGAAAAAGAAAATAGAAAGTAGTTGTGTCTTCCAGTTAAGACAATTAAGGGATATAAAAACCAGCAAGTGGTTGGCTCAGTACCATTAAAGAAAATGGTTCCTCACACAACATGAAGTTCAGCTGTGGAAGGCAGTGATCCAGTGCAGATATTAAAAATCTGTGTGGGTTCAAAATCAGAAAAGCAGGTGACAAGTTCAAATTACTAAAACATATTGTATGCATATAAATTACTTCTTTTTAACAAATCCTTGACCCATGAATCTTTGGATTTTAGTACATTCTCTTCCCACAGAACATTGTGTACACTCTGTCCCTGTATGCTTGTCATGTTCTTACAAGCTTACTCAGTCATCTGCTGTTGGCTGCTACTGGAAGACAGTATTGAACTAGATGGATCTTTGGTTTGACCTTGTATTCCTGTTCTTACAAATTAAATTACTTGTGTATCTCTTTTATAAAATAAATAAATAACTTAAATGTGAAAGTGAAAAGGGCTAAGGTCTACTTCCAAGAATAAGTATAAATTAGCAATTGAAAATATAATACATCTTATGACTCCTTGATTCTGACATAATTTCTTGGACAAAAATCAGGGCTGTAGCTCAGACTGAGATGCCACATTAGATTAACTGGGAGTGCTAACACAACTTGAACTGTTTTGTTTTTCTGAAAGAACCTGGAAACTGCATTAATTTTTAATTGACAAATAAAGGAATTCAAGCAGCAACTCTTCGGTGACATCAACCTGTTGGTAATTTATGGGCAGGGATTTCACAGAATCTCTGATGTGGGACAGGACCTCTGAGCACCCTTTAGTTGAGTCCTTGCTCAAAGCAGGGTCAAGTGGAATGGGTTGCTCAGGACATTGTCCAGTCAGATTTTTAATACCTTCAAAGATTCCACAACCCCATTCTATACTCACTTTTAAAAGAAAAAGTGGTGGCATATTCTTATGCTGCTGCTGGGTTTTTGTAAATTGCTTTGTTTTTCTAAAGTAAAAATTGAATTTCTTGTGTTTCAGTTTTGCCTGTTGTCTCTGACCGTGTGCCACAGGGAAGAGCCAGGCTCCAACTTTTTTATGTCCCTACGCTGGGTTTTGATACACATTGATAAGATCATCCCTGTGGCCTGACTTTGGAAAGCTGAAGTGTCCCAGACAGATGCTTAAATCATTAATCATCTTCATGGCCCTAAATTATGGCTCTGACTGAAATCTGTTCAAACAAAGCCCATTAACTTTTAAAAACGAGATTTGAGAGATTCAATTGTCCTTGTTTTATGAAGCTTTTCTACTAGATTTGATTGTTTCTAATTTGACTGAAATGGCCATATGAAGGAAATAGATCTTTTTTTTTATTGTGATTCTAGAGATAATGTGATGCATTTAACATGTGCCTTTATTTACAAAGATAGAATTGCAGTATATCATGTGGTCAAGTGAAACTAAGTTCTCTGAACAGGAGCATAATCTATTTCTCTTAGGCTGAGAGATGCAGTCTCAGTCTTTTTAAATGACAGATTTTTGAGCTCTTGCATAAAATTCAAGTTTACAGCTGTCAGACCTGTGAAAGAGACTGCTTTTCTCTGTAGAGCAGTTCTGAATATAGCAATGTCTGTACCACTCTTTAGTATTTAATTATATATTCAACACTTTCTTGGTAAGAGGAAGGTCTTGCCTATTGAGCCATGTATAAGACTTTCCTTTAATATACATCTTGTTCTTTGGAAAACTTTTAGACTACCATGGAATGTTTCCCTGTTTTAAGCAAGCTTCTGCACTGTTTCAATCAAGTATAGAATAGGCTTCATTTTCTTTTTTACTCTTGTTTTTCTTTGTGTTACATTTTTTTTGCGCTGTTTGAGCTGTTTTAGTATTCCTCTTCAGCAGTACTGGCTTTCATGAAAAAATCAATGTCTGTTCCTATAAAAGTAGCAAAATTTCTAAAATCTATTGCATTAGTTAAAGATTTTTCACTTACTCTTGCCAAATATTAGCTGACTAATTTCCGAATGCTAAAACCCAATAAATATAGATAAAGAAAAAACATCAACTACAAAAAGGAACTAATAATGATTTTTAAAATAATATGTATTTCTTTAAATTCAGCTGAATATATCCAGTAAGTAGGCATCTTTCTCAGAGATCTGAGTGTTAAATTAGGAGGTGTCTTGACGAGGAAAACATTGAAATTTTGGAGATGGAGAGGTGTCGTTTGCTCTTTTTCACTTTAGTGCTTTTAATAATTTGATTCCATACAATTTTGGATTGGACTGCAGTTAGATATTGGGAGTCAGGGATGGGGCCACTTCAGAATGGAGTTCTGCATGGCTGCTATTAATCTTATTGCAAGTATCTATTCCACTTGAGATGTTCATGAAGAAAAAAACCTTGCAACTTACCAACCAACCCAAGACAACCCCAAACCCTCCCCCTCTCTGCTCAAAACCAGCCTTTCGATAGGTAAGAAGGCCTTTGTACCAAAATCATATTCCTTCGGAAACTTCAGCCTTTATATAACAATTTCTTATAGTCTGTTTTATTTTCTAATAGTTTCTACTACTATTGGCTCTTAGCAGAGTACCACACAATTTGTTTTATTATGTGTAACAGTAAAATATGCAGAGCCAAAGGCTGTGGGAGTTTTGTGCAATTGTTTTTGTATTTAGAGCTGCTGATGATATTACTTCACCCTTCTTTAGTTCACTTGATTTTTATTTTTTTTTTTCAGAAAACTGCATATTAATTAGTATGGTAATTGTTATTAAGTATAGTTTGTATAATACTTGGCAAGTTTTGTTATTTCTACGCTTTATTAAAATAAAGTCAGAGGGATGGCCCTTTTCAACTTACATAATGCTTCATGTGCTTTTCTAACCAGCTAAAACCTCAAAGAAATGTAAAGAAATCATAGCTGTATTGTTGTTAGTGTGTACCTTTGAAAGCTCTTAAATGTGGTCTTTGAATTTCTGTAGTGTAAATTGATAAAAGAAGACAATGCACAGGTTGTTGCTAGGGATTGGCAGCATTTGCAAATTCCCAGAAAAAGTCAAAGACCTCTGGAATAAGAACCAAGTTTGAGACAGGAGAATGTAAGTTGAATTCTCATAAAAAGTGAGTTGTGGTTTTTGTTTGGCTTTTATATATATATATATATAAAAGGAGAAACAAAAATGCCTTTAAGTTATTCTGTTTTCTTTAAACAAGTAGACCAGTGTTATACAGAAACAAACAAACAAAAATATGTAGCTCTTCTAACTTGTAGTATAAATTTGATTAATATATTCTGAATGAAAATTAGTACTGACTGGATTCTTTTCCCCCGGATTTTCTATCTGACAGCTCCAAACAAAACATCCAGTAAAGATGCATAATTGTCATTAACTGTTCATAGCTGCTCTAAATGGACCAGAAGAACTGTGTTTTCTTAATTTGCATCTTTAGTAAATTGTGATTTCATACAGGTTTATGGCTTTTCTGTTGGACTCCACAAGAGCAATTTTCTTTATTACATGGCACAAAGCATATTGCTTTAGGTATAATTTTCTACCATATATTAAATGTTGAAGCAATAACCTTTTCTTCAAGCATTTCTTTTGTCTTCGTGACTACATCACATTGGATTGTTGGCATGTTTCTGCATAAGAAAAGACCGATTTGTCCTCTTGCTCCATGACACTTAGAACATTCAAGGGGTTTTTTGGACATGATGACTAAATTAATCCTGCTCTCTGTTCTACAAAAAGAGGTTTTATTTTTAGAGGAAGTTCTGTCTACCCACTGCTTATTTAATGCCTGAAGATGTCCTTCAATCCTCAGTGCTGTGGGTGTTATTTTTTTATAGGGGTGATGGGTTGGTTCTTGATTAAATGAATGAAGCAAATGGGTTTTTCTGGTGGTTTGTTTTTGCTTTTTAGTCAGAGTTTTGATGGACTCATATACTGAAGTAGCAGACACAAACAATACATAGAGTAGAAAATATGTTAATAGCCTATAAAGAATTTTCTGGATGTGCAAACTGACAAATCTGTGTACTTATCCTTACATAGAAAATGCTATTGAATAGCTACTGCTTGAGCCGAATCCTTTTTCCATGGAAAAACATTGTTACAATAGTTCTGCAGTGAAAATTGCTGGCTGAAGGCTAATTTCTAAAAAGATTTGAAGTCTATTGAATTACTTTTCTAGCATAGTACATGGGAAGTATTCTGACTGTTCAGAAACTGTGAGGTAGAGCTGTAAATGTGACAGATACTTACATATTAGTGCAGTAAGTTGCCTTTTTAACTACCTTAAGATCAAGCTTGAGTGTAATCAGCACACCTCTGAAAAAGGGAAGAGATTTCTGGTGACAGTGACTGGTCAGCACAGAGGGACCAATACTCAGCAACAGGTCTGACCTTTCAGTGCCTTAACACTGGCTTGAAGATGCTGACTCTTCATTTGGTCAAATCAAGCTGTCAGGTCACATTTGAGTTTTTGTGCTGTTATTGCCAGACACAGTAACTATGACTTGGAGTTTTTGGAATTTGTGAAAACGGGAAGTTGGGAAGGTTGCTTTCTGCTTATCCTCCTTTTATGTAGCTTCTGCAAGTTGGCTTTTTGCTGTCTTTTTTTTTTTTTTTTTTTTCAACACGATTATGTGTAATGTGAAGTGGTTCTTGATTTCCTTAGTTCTGGATGGTGTGGAAAACCTTTCAGCACACTCAAATTAAAGTCACTGTAGTGATGTGATTCTTTCAGATACCAGTAAGAGACTGATTCTTATGAATGAGAAGAATCACAGCATCTGTTTTAAAGTTGAAAACCTTTCTCTTTGAAATTCTCATTGTGCTTCATCCACTGATTTATTTTCTTCATGCACATGGAACAAGTTGTCAGGAAGCCTTTTGGAAATGTGTTGATCAACCCTGAGTAAAGCAACCCTGAAAAATTGGTTTCAGACACCAACTCTCACATGCTTTCTCTAACCAGCTGAAGTACTAATGAGTGATCAACAAAAGAGGAAAAATGTACAGCAGGTCTGCATTATCCACACAGCACAGTGAGCAATATTCTGCTGCCGTTAGGTGTCTCTCAGCTTGACACGTGGTGATATATCTCAGATGTTTAGGATGAGCTGAGAGTAGAGAGATGGGCATCTGGGGGACAATTTACTAGTTTAGAAGTGTAGTGGGAAGAAACCTCGACACCTGGAGAGGAAATTTTCCATTGTCTTCAAAACACAGTGTGAACTTTTGTGTTTTACTGTGGTGGCAGATGACACCAATTTTTTCATGTCATAAATTCAAGATTCTAGAGCTAATCTATGAGTGAGAACACGGCTGCAAGAGTGGAAGAAATAGAGATCTTTCTCATAATGTTTAGCTTTAATTTATGCTTTTTTTTTGTGTGAGTAATTAACCTGTTCTCCTCATAAATGGTTTTAGTGGATATTCTTGCAGACTGCAATCATCTGAAGTAGTTTTGGTACTAGAAGACCACCACCTCCTAAGCTTGGAGAAAGCCTGGTAAACATCTCGGTATTCAAGAATGTGGATTTTAGCAGTAAAGGAAGAACTGAAAAGTATGTTTTGTCTTTGATGTAAAGTAGTTATCTACACCACAGAGACTTGAAAGAATGTGACAAATACTCTGAGAAAATCAACCTTCCCCCAGCAGTCTAATAAATAATTTTCCTGGATTTTAACTTGTGTTGCAGAGGAGTGAAATAGAAAGGTTACTACCAAAACATTAAACCTCAGAAACTGAGCCAGGAAAAAAGCCATGTTAGATCAGTGTCTTACCATAGAGCAATGGGAGATTCTAGATATAAACTTTTCCCTTAATAATCTGCATTCCATATCTCTTTCCTGCCAGAATTACACTATTTAGGATTGTGGTTTAGCACTGTATGGTTTATCAGAGTGCCAGGGCAGAAACAGGCAGTTGTAGAGGACGTATCTGTTACCAGGATTTCCACACTGGAACCATGATGCTCCTAATGCATCCTTCTTGGCCAAGCAAGTGCATGTAGTGAAATGAGGCAACCAGGTGCCACTAATTACCAGGTAGTGGGCCTGAGCTTGTGTTAAGCCCACCTGTGCCTGATTAGGGCCTGAGCTTGTGTTAAGCCCACCTGTGCCTGATTAGGGTGGGCCCCAACTGCACATGAGCAGGATTAGGGGGCCAATAAAAGGTGAGGCCTGAGGCACAGGCTCAGCTCACTCCTGAGCAAGCCAGCAGAGAGGTTGGTCGCTTCCAGAGCAGCAGCACTGAGCCAGGCTGACCAGTCCTGAGGCAACAGACTCAGGGCCCTTTTTCATGCACTTCTGCTGGAACACCTGTTGGACTTTGGAGCGCCGTGCCCTAAAAGAGGTTCGTCTTGCTACACATGCACTATGAAAACAAATGTGTTTCATCTCTGATTGAATGTTGGCTTTATGGGAAAGTCACCTGTTCTGGAACTGAAAGTACCTTACTCAAACTTTCACAAAAGGCCAAACATTGCTCCAGCGTTGTATTTTTATGAATGACAACATAGATACATTTATGGATTTCAAAAACTGAGATCATAGCTGGCATTAAAGCTGACTTTCAAATTAATGCAGCGCAGGAGAAGTGATTTACAGTGTCAGAAGTGATGGTGCTGAGGAGCTCTGCACACCTGACAGGATTCAGTTTGTGAACTGAGTTCCTGTTAGTGGTTTGGTAGCATTAAATATGATTTGGAGTTCGTCTTTTGGATTAAAAATATCTGAAAGTAATTCAGCTCGGGCACTTGGATCACTCTGCAATGCTAGCCAGGGTATAAAAGGAGGCTACAAATGTGAGATTTTTTTTCTAAGTCCTAGAATGCCGTTACAGACACATCTTTTGAATCCGTATGGAAAACCTGAACGAGACTTAAGATGTTGTATTAGAATCTGATTTTTGTGGTCTCTGTTATCCTTCTCTTTGGGGTTCTGCAGCACTCTGTGTGACGTGACTGAGAGAAATATCTGTAATAAAAATTAGAAACGGAAGAACAGTTGTAAAAATTCTGTGGTTATCTGTACCTGGTGCATGATTTTCTTGTGTTTAGTTACTGAGTACTCTTGCCTGACTAGATTGTGCAGTTTTGGGGTTTGGGGACTTTTCCCAGAAAACTTAGGATATGGATCTGTAGCAACAAAGGAGAGGCTAAGGGAAGATTTCATTGTGTATTTTCAAACAGAAGAATAATTCAAGAAAGAGCTCAAAGATGAATGCTTTAAGGTATGAACATAGGCTGGAAAATGCACCTATGAGGAAATACTTGATACCACAGTAGACTTCCAGCTATCATCTATGAAATCTGGCTTGTGAGTAGTAGAGGTCTGGAGGCATTGGTGGTGTCTGGTGCTATTTTAAGAGTCTGTACAAGTGAATATAAATTTGAGATAATTTTCTCTAGGTAGAGAAAAATTCAAAGCCTTCATTGAATCTGATGAGCTATCTTCATGCTAATTTTTAGGCATTTTGGCATGAGTGACTTTCACTTCAAGCGTTCTTGACTGTTGCTGTCAGATTTTGATCTAGAGCCCCCCAGAAGTTTCTAAAACCAGAAGGCTTACTGCCTGTCCACAACACACTGTAAATATTTAACAATTTGAATTCAGTAGTAACATATGCACTTCAGAACTTTAGTTAACATACGTAGTGATTTGTCATTTAAAAAGGCTTATTTGGGCATAGGAATAATTACCAATGATGGATGTCAATGGCTTTAAGTTTCAGTGCACAGAATTTAGCCCTGTTTATAGGATTTTGTTAACACCTATTACTGAAGATTAACTTGATCTCTGTAGCACAAGAAATTAATAATATTTTGACAAGAAATTAATAATCTTTTGACAGTCATTTTAGGATTATGAGTTGGGAGGTAAGATGAAGAGTCTTTTAGCCCCATAGCATGCACCTTTCTCTTCTCTTTCCTAGAGGTAGGAAGAGTTGTGGACATTCAAAACCACAAAAAAACCCCAAAAAAACCCTCAGTGATACTGACAGGCAGAGCATCTTTAATCTGGGCTGCAGAACTTCTTCTGTGTGTCATATTCAAGTAGTTGAAAGTACTTTTATATTGATAATTCAGCCTTCAAAGTTCACAAATGGGAGTAGGTAAATATTTCTAATTTTTCAGAAATGTCTTAATCCTTGGGTAGTGCCCATAGATGTTTAACAGTGTCTGCTCTTTAATATGGTCTTAAACCACTGAGCCCATGGGCATTACCTCACTTCATGTAATAAATGCAATATAGGAGTAGAAAAATCTGATGCCTTCCTAATTTACTGTCTGGTAGAACTAAATTTTGTGGTGTTTAGCCCCATCACAAGAAAACTACCGAGCCTCTTGTCTTTCTGCAGGTTTTCTTAAAACACTGTGCTCTTTTTCTGCCATATCCCAGCTTGCTTCCTTTCGTAATGGAGTGGAGAGAGTGTCCCATGCTGTTACGGGTTACTGAAATGGTGCTACTCTTCTGTTTGTACCAGTGACACCTTTCTGCAACATGGGTTTAATCAAGCACCAGTTTGCCTCTGTTGCTTTTATTTGCAGAAGAAAATGGTGGTGTTTTTTTAATAATTGCTGATTGCAAGCCTCTTCACTCTCGTCACAACCATTGTCACCCTAGTTTTCTGGCAATTTAAAGAATTAGTAGCTGCACCAGTTTCTATGAGTAGATTATTTGATTTAAAATTTTACTTAAGGCTGCATCCTTGCTTTTCTGAGACACATGATACTGCACGCCTGGTTTCTGATTCAGCATGTGAAAACAAAACCAAACAACCTACCAAAACCACACCTCCTTAGAATTTGTAACAAGAGAGAAGATGCCATTCCCTTGTTCCTAAATTTTACACCTTTTTCCTAGTCCCCAGGTGTTGTCAACACCACCACTACCTATCACCACCCCATGTTAGGTGCAGCTAAGTGGAATTAGGCCTCATGAGTATTGATTTAAAAGTTTAGATATTCCAAATTCAACTCTGGTCAGCTGCTATGAAATCACAGATGGTACAGCAAACAGCCAGAGCTAGAGAGAGAACAGGTGCTGGTTTAAAATAAATTTATTAACTTGAAATAATTTTGTTTGAACATTACCACCAAGCAGATGCATGGGATGAGATGAAAACCTTATGAAAAAATAGAGAAAAATAAAGTAAGGTCTGTAGTATGGTAATTCTCTACTTTGTACAGTGTGGGCTTGTGAGATACTTAATAATTTTAAACAAGAAGGAACAGGAAAAAAAAAAGGCTCAAAAGGAAATTAATTTTGAAGGTCACATTCTTGAATGTCAGAAATCAGATAGATAAAAGAAAACGTGTAGTGTCAACTGTTAGGGGTTTTTTTTACATGATCTTACTGCATATTTCTTTGGTTGAAAACATAGCTCCTGTATTTGTCATTTAGTGCTATTCCTAATCATCTGCTACTTTATTTTGTACTGCAGAAAGAAAAAGTATGAAAAGAGGAAGAAAATAATTCTGATGAATGAGACAGGAGCAGTTTAACCTTTCCTTTGACATTTCTGTAAGAAATCCAGTTAAGTTTATTATCTCCAAAAAATTGTAGGGAAGATTGAAACTTTGGGAGGGAGTGGAGAGAGGGAAAGGGTTTTGAGAAACGAAAATTAGCCCAAATCATCTCTTAAACAAGAAGACTTTGTCCTCTTTAAACTGGGCAAATCAGGAATAGCTCAAAGTCCATTTGCACCTCACAGTGACAAGTGAGTGTGAAGAACCTGCAGGCTCTGGAAATAGCAGGGCAGTGTCAGCAAGTCAGGATTTACCAGGCCAAGCCTGACCCTGTTAACATGCATGTTCTGCCTCCTGGAACCAGGCTGGTATTCTGCATCATGCCTTGGAAATTTATGTTTGCCCTTTGGGGGCCTTACACGATTTAATTATTTCTAAACAGAAATGAACTTGAGCAAATATCCACTTCTTTAATAACCTGCAGCAACAAAGATTTGAAACCTGAATCTTGGTTCGTTATGCTACCAAATAGTCTGACAATTACAGAATGTAGAATTTATAGCTGACCCAAACCGTTATGAAATTAGAAATCTGGGTAGCTGTCTCCAAGATATATGAAAATCAAATTGAGACACTTCCACTTGGGCCTGACTTTCTGGTTTTAAACAGATTGAAGCTTTAATGACCTCACAGATGGAAGGTGGAAATATGTTAATTCTCAGGAGATATTCTTATCTAGAATTCTGAGAGGCCTGCTTTCTACCCTCAGTTTCATATAAAGATATGACCAAGTGGAGAAATGTGTTTAACTACTTAAGGTAACCTTTCTTGATTGTCTCTTAAAATCTCAAAGTTGGCTGTGTTGTTGTTCTATTTGGTAATTCAGGGGGGTGTTCCTCAGTGAGATGCATCACATCCGTCACATCTGTTTTCCATCATCTGTGAGGGTTTATCACCATAGGTAGTTCCTAGCTGGGTCAGATACATTTAAGGATTTCTTCATTGGTTACAGATTTTCTTAGGCTGGAACATGTTTATTGAAAGAAGTGCAGTAAGAACAAAATAACTTTCTGAAACTGAAACGGTTACACAAGAATTTAGCTTCAAAAGAAGCTTTCCCTCAAGCGTTTTAAAAACAGTCAAGTGCAAGACAGCCAACTACTCGATTAAAGAATTAATAAATTCAGTTGTCTTCATATTGGCAAGATCCCATATTTTTGTGGTAAAACCGTGGAAAATTGTAACTCAATCCAAAAAGTGTACAAGTGATTGAGATGAGAACTGGGGTCCCCATTTGGAGCCACTGGCAGCTGAAGCAATGTCACAGTCCAAGTTCTGAGCCAGACTGTCTAGGCAGAAAAATCTCAGTGTCTCCACAAACATCTGTCTCCCCTTCAAGGTAAGGAAAGCAGTCCTTGCTCATCCATGTTCTGGCAAGACCTTTCAGCTGAGGAAGATGACATTGAGAAGTTATTTCCTCCTTTTGCTCCTTATCTGGCTTTCAGCTAATAGGGGATGTCAGTAGGGGGGAAGAGATTGATACTGTGCAAAATCCAAGTTAGAAGGGAAAGTAGTTCAATGGAAAAATTCTCCAGAAGCTGATAGGTCACAAAGAAAAATCATTTTATCTTTACTAGTTTTATTCAGGGACTCCACAGTGGAAATATATGGAAAATTTGAAATAAATATTTCACTTCTAGTAGGATTCTGACATTTCTGTAGATCTTGATGGAGTAATTATTGCAGTAGGATTTGAGTTGTACTGTGCTAATACAGCTTCAGTTCTAGATTATTAATTGAAATATGGGTCTATGAAGCTGGAGCCAGAATATATAACGTTTCTCACAAATGTCCTCTTTTTGTATATCAAAATCAAGAATTCCCATTTTAACTGCCACTGTTTCATGCCCCGGAGCAAATGATTCTGACTGACTTTTTCAAACCTCCTTACAATGATGTGGTTTTTCAATGTGTATTGAAGGACTTAAGTAGGGTCTGCATAGTAGAATTTGGTTTCATTTGTGACTAAATCAATGTTAATGAATATACGTGATCAGATGATTTTTAAAAAATTCTCAGAAGCATTTGGAGGGAAAATTATTTTTCTCCAATGCTTTCCTTCTGTTTGACTGATGTCAAAGTAGTTGTGTGATTTCATGCATTTTTCAAGGCTTCAGAGAATCTTAGAATTATTTGATTAAGTAAAAGGAGTAAAAGTAGCTCAATTGGTACTTGTAGGCATCTGTTAATTGAAAGAGAAAATGGGAAGTGATAGGAATAACATCTTCACATGAGTTTATCTTATGTATGAGATCAGTAAAAACAGGTTAAGGAAGCCCTATCTAACATTCAGGAGCAGTTAACCTCTTTAGTTGTATGGAGAAACAAGGGAAAAAAACAGGGTCCAAGTAGGGGTGTGGACAACCAAAAGTAAATTTGTAAATGCTCCCTAAGGTTATTGCAGGCTAAGAAATGATATCATCTTTTCAAATAGAATAGATTTCTCTCCTCTGCAATCCTTTGTCAAATTGAACAAGTGATAAAAAAATGCATATGTGTTCTGTTGTCCCCATCTTTTTAACCCTGCCTCCACTTGGATTCTTGTAGTTTGCCAGATTCATGTTTGATGTAATTAATTTCACTTTTTCACTTAATTTCACTTAATTTCACTTGTGTTGGTTTACAGTAATAGACTTTGGCCTATATGTTTAAAAGACTGGCTATCTGAAAGGAAATATTGAGTTATTCTAAGGCCTTTTTATAACTACTATGGAGTAGTTGGAATATTTTGGTAGATTCAAAAGAAAATCAACTCACTAAGGGAAGTTAATGAAAGAAAGCCTTTTCCTTAGAACCTATAAAATGTGTTAGACTTTGCCATAATCTGTCTGAGTGGTTTTGAAGTCCTGTGGCTTGATTTTATTTGAAGCTGAATTGGTCAGTACACTTACTGTGGGAAACAATCTTGAACTGGTTTGGGGAAGTATTAAATTGTAAGTTGGATCTTTTTTCACTCAGTCTTGCAACCACAGAAGAATTAATAGTCTGAAGAAAAGACCTGCATGAATGATCCTTGTGTGGTTGAGATATTGACTTTGGTAGAGGAAGGGCAAGGGAGAATATGAAACAAAACCAAACCACCTTTTGGTGATTCTGCAATTTGAGGTGGTGAGTGTGGTTCCTGATGGGAAGATCCACTGCGTGTTCTCTGCTCTGTGTCCAGGTGTGTTTGCAACCACTGTAACAATCTCTACAACAGGGTTTGCATATTCAAACATCCTGGTCATTATTAGCAAGATTTTTGATCTAAATGGGTCATTTACCTTTCTTTTTGCATGGTAACTCCTGTGTGTTTACTTCCCTTTTTTTCTTTCCCTCAAAAGATTTTAATGCAAAACAACATTGAAATTGTCGTGTTCAAGTACTAATGAATATTTCATAGAGGACTGCAATGCTGCTTGAATTCAGTTTGTTTCTTTTTTTTTCTCTTTTCTTTCTTTCCTCTGCCCATAAATAACCCGGCAATCAAAATAAGAAGCAAATACTAGAAAAAAGGTTCATTAGAACATTACATTTTTATCCATTTCTATTTTTATGATCACCTTACATCGCCAAAATTACCACACAAGTTTTTATAACTTTATGGGCTTTGTTTTAAAGTGTTTGTTTACTTTTGGGGTCTAAACCATGGTTTTGTTTCATCACGACTTATTGACAGAAACTCCTGTAGAAAAATGACATCCATTATTAAAAATTCCCCCAGGAAATCTCTAGCAGACAAAAAACTTTACTGGCTCTACCTATTCCTCCTTTGTGCTTTTTAGCTGTGCCTATCACAATACCAGAATTTCTTTCTTTTTTACTGTAATAACCTTTACTTACACCCAATAGTTTAAATAAATGCATTTAGATAATAATTGACACATAATAACCTCTGTTAAGTGGATTCTGTCTGCCGAGAGTTTTTGTCATGTCCTTTCTAAAAGTAATAGACAGAAAATAAGGGTTTGCATTGTCAAAACGTCTGCTTCTCATACACTGTGTCAGAGCTTTTCCTTCTGGTCACAATGACTTGGAAGACAATTTGCTGTTCATGTTGCATGGTTTTGGGCTGTTTTACACACATTGTCACAAAACCCAAGGTGGCTTCTCAGAACTTTTCCAGTTTAGGGAAAAATGCTAATCTACTGAACTTTATTTAGCATTTTTTGATGCTTGATATTTGCAGATTTCTGCTGAAACGTATCAGGAACAGAAAGTTTCCTAGTAACCACCACCTCCTTCAACTTTTATCAGATAAAATAAGGGATGTTTGCTCTAGTGTGCCTGTGGCTTATCAGTGCTGTTGTCAGAAAGCAGGAACATTTTCAGGGAAACTACAGGTGGTGTTGACATTTATGGATCCCATTTTCTCTAAATAGGCTGCTTTAGAATCAAGATCGTATTCAAATCTGCCTTTCAAAACAGTTTCACTTCTCTTTGAAGGGACATTTTTTGTGAATTCAGACAATTATAATTTTTAACAGCTTGCACTTTAGAAAGAGGGTAGAAAGTCAGCACCCACAGTTCTACTGGGAGTAACTCTTCAGCTGAAGGCATTCTCAGTTTGCTGTCATTAGCTCTCCAATAAAACTTTGCTCCAAAACTCTGTCAAAATGCCATTAGCTTCAACTCGTTCTTTGGAAAATCCAGACCCCCACTGCAATGATCCCCTGTTCTGGGTTTGTGAGGAATGCCATTAAACATGAAAGATGATGACATTGCTTAAAAAATAATTTTAGTGAAAATTATTACGTGTCAAGCAAACAAAACTTTTCTCTAATTCTAAAGGTCTCATTTTCCTGTCAGTCATCCCTGTACAGCTGTGCCTTTACCAGCAGCCTTCCCAACAGTGCAGTGTCACCCATTCATGTTTTTAGAAACACTGGCTGAGATTTTCTTCAGTATATGTGAGCATTCATGGAGCTGATTTGTTGGTGCTCTTAGTGGGTGGGATGAAGGTGATGAGATAATATTCCTTTTTTTTTTAAAAAGAAAACCTTTAAAAATAGACATGTATAATTCATAATATAAATATTCAGTTAATATATATATTCAGTATAATATATTCAGTTTTACTTAAGAGCTCTAGCATGCATGTTTTCTACTGATACAGAGAGTGAAATTCTGTATCACACAGGATTTGTAAACACATAAGTCGTATTAGTATGGCATTAATAGTGTACTTGGTTTTTAATTGTTTAACAGAGATAACCAATGTACCTAACCTAGCCATGGGGGGCAAATCTGGCTGTAGCCTGGTAGGAGATATTTTAAGTATCAGAACTAGTTCCTTATGACTTGTTCTCTGAGTACAGCATGATTGTGATACTAACTGCCTGATATGTTGATGTCTGAAACCTACGAACACAAGGCAACCTACTGATACCTTTGTGGGACATTTTTTAGTATTGGTAACAGTTTACTGGGCATTTGCTCCCTCTTGGTAACTGCCAGACCCTTAGTATTTTGTGGTAAATGCAATGTCTCTGGTACACAAGGGTTGCTATGCATTCTTTTTAAGGACAGATGTGGTAAGTCAGTTGTAGTGAAGTACAGTGTTTGCAAGGCAGATGCGATTTTTTTCAGCTGTGCCATACAGAGAATAACCACTAATTTCCTTTATTTTGCATCTTTTCATTCCCTTGGCAAGAGGGACTTTCCCTACTTGTTTTTCCTGCACTAGTTAAAAAAGGACAAATGTGCTGTGAGGACCCACAACAATCTGAACATCATATTCTCATGTGAGTGATTCAGTACAAAATATTGCATTGACCTTGTGTTTTATTTCCATATTGTTACATCTGTATTTATAAAGCATGAATTTTCATTGTGCCAGGTATATGTTTCTATTTCAAGCATCCTATTAAGGCATATTAATTTGGAGAACATATCTGGGGCACATTTCTAACAATGGAAACATTTAATTTCTTATATTTTTAAATACTTCAATGACTCCACCAGTTGCATGGTGTTTTTCCACCCCATTAAATAATTAATTACATCAGGGTTTAAAAAAAATCTGAAGAGATTTTAGCCCAATTGGTGTGTTGTGGGTTTTGTTTGTTTCCCCCCACAGAGTAATAAGTGAACAATCATCTTGAGAATTGCTCAACTTGTTTCCTATATGATACTGTGATTTTCAAAGATATTAAGCTATATATCTTGGTCAAGATGTAAATTCTAACATGAGTAAAAGAAACACAAAACTCATCTGCGGTGTTATCATCCGCCTCAAGCAGCGTAAGAGAGTGATTTCTTTTTTTCTTTTTTTTTTTTTTCTTTAATAAAGAAGTTGTTTACAAATAATAAAAGCATAAGACACTTCACATTACAGTGGTAGTTGTTGCTGAAGTGATGATCTTGAAACTTGAAAATCTAGTTTTGAGAACAGGAAGTCTCCAGAATTCTTCCTGGACCATCCAAGAAGGCTCTGTTAAATTCCAGTTGTTTGAAATGCATTTGCAGTTTGTAAACCTGCAATATAAATTTGTACTCCTAATAAAAAATATCAAAGTCACCTCCCAAGGCTCTTCAGGTGAGAGTGTTTCTTTTAGATGGGCAAATTATAGCATGGAGTAATTAATTAGTTTTTCCAGGTCAGTTAGCTTAGGCTCAAAATATAATAAATCTCAAATGTCCAATATTCATCACATGTCAGTAAACAAATGGTTTCCTACATTCCTAGCTTTAAAATCATGCCATGTATTTTTACTTTTTGAGCTCTTTTTTTAAGAAAACAATATTTCTGCATTTCACTTCTGGCTCATGTTAAATGTTGACATTTTAAGTGGATGCTTGATTGTTTTCCTTTCTTTCCTTGCACATGAACTGAAGCAGAGTAATCATATGTGAATTTGCCAGGGAGGCTGTTAACCTCTGAGGTATGTGAATTATACAGGAAATAAAAATTGTCAGCCCCAGCACCACAACAATGTAATCTCAGTTACAAGAATATTCAGTGTCCCAATCCTTTGTGTAAAGAAAAACACTGATTGTAGGGGCTGCTTTCTGCTCCTTGCCAGGCACAGTGCCCTGGTGGTGGCTTTCCAGTCATGGGAGTACTTTGTGAGTCAGATCTGTGTGATTGTTGTTTACATGCTAAGAATGTTTTATACTGTGTTCTTGTGGTGTTGGTCTGAAAAGCTACATCACATCTCAATTTATTACATACTACATGTGTTACACATATTGAGTCGTTGATCTTTGGTATTTTCTAAAACTTTTCTTGCCTGGTTCCTCAGGTTGTGTTGCATTTGACTGATGACTGATCAGTGCTTGCTTAGTCTGACATCTTTTCATCTTGTGCCTCTGCTGCTGTTCTATGGCTGGACTCTTACGTTGAGTATTATGCTAGGATCATAGCTCATAATTATTACTATTTAATAAAGAAATGTATATAATAATAGATGCAGCACCACAGTCATCTGAAGCCTAAAACTAAAACAAATCAGCTGTCATCAGACAGTTGCTGTAGTCCAACAGGCAAAACCAATTTTTGTAGTCAGTCCAGACAGAGCAGATAAAACCTGACACTTGTGTTAACTTACACTGCAGCCTGTTGCCTGTTACAAGGAGCAGCTCTGCTCTGTTTATTGTGCTACAAAACTGGAGACTGTACTTTGGGCCATACCAGGACTGCTAAAAACTTAGACTTAGTTTAAGTCAGTGGTCCATTTTCATCAACGTAGCATTCAGCAGCAAAGAAATATAAAAAGGAAACATAAGCAGCAACAAGATAGAATATATCATTTTTACTGAGATGTGCAAGGAATTATTTTGCACTGCTTTTTGTGTCTAGAAGTTGCTATGAAGAACATACTAACTCCAGTTGTGTCACTGTGTCCTTCTTTGTGATTAAAGAGCAGGAAGTATTAATTCCAGGTTTGTTGTAGCTTTCAGAGCAAATGCAACTCCAGAGTTTCTACAAAATGTTTCTAAAGATATTAACAAGAACACTTAGAAGTGCCTTTCATGTCATTTCAGTGGTATTGTTGAGTAACAGCCTTTGCTAATAGACTTCTGAAATGGTTCAGTTCTAGTCACTCTCCTGTGGTAAATATTTTTCTCTGCCAGGTCATCCTGTCTTTGTCTTCTGGTTGTAACTTTACCATCCCAGCTGTGCTTCACAGGAAGGCACAAGATGAAGAAGGAGCTCGGTTGCTTTTCCTCTCTACTCTACACACCTGCTCTGGGGTGGATGAAAGGTTGACTCTCATTTTTAAGTCCTTTCTCGTGGAAAATACACTTCCCCAGGTGTACATTCTCTTAAATTTCTGTACTGTTGCCTATAGGTCAAAAAACATATCCTGTTCCAGAATTACGGGAATTTAATATATATTTTTTTCCTACTGTATTATAGTTTGCTTTAAACAAACCAGATGAATCTAGGAAAAAAGTCGAATAGGTCTGAAATCTCATTACTTCTAATTGTATCCCCAAAATCTGTAGCCCAGTACTGACCCAGCTTATATGAAAAGTTCATACATTGCCAAGAGAAATAGACTTAATTGTTTAGTTAATGTCAAGATTATAATTAAGTCATCTTCAGTGTTTTCAATCCTTTTCTCACAATGTCTCTATGAATAAAACATCGCCCAATGGTATATTGTCTATTTTTTTAAAACATCCTTCTGGATTCCTCTCTAATTCTAAATAAAGATACCATCTTGAGCAGTACAGTAGGTCAATTTGCTTTTTACAAATTAGGATTTCTGCTATTAATTGGACAGTTTCTAAAATATGGCACATCCAGGATTCATAATTGTGTCTTACAAGACTTGTACAAATACATGAATGAATTTTTCATGCCTTCTTGATTTGTTAAAATGTGTTAATTCCTCAATGGGTAGAGAATAACAGGCAAGATACTAAAAAAAGACCTTCATTTGTGGACAAAGGAATGAGGAAGGGCTTAAAAGGTATTATCACAGACAGAAGGGTATCTTCAGGGGAGAGGAAGCTTGGGTGTAGTACAGAAGTAGTTTGTAGGTGGGAGACATCATGCATGTAGATGGGAGACATTGGGGTGGAGAGGCCTCAGACATAGGTTGTGAGGGAAGAGAAATTATAAGAGGTAGGAAGGTGATCCCAGAGAGCATTAATTGCAGCAGATCTATGTAGAGTGTGGAAGGGAGAAGAGAAAGCAAAAAGTAAAGGGCTTTGGAACTATTTGGCAGTCTCCAGCTGTATTTAGTAAGGTAACTGGGCCCAGAAACAAGAGCCCTTACTAAGGACTAAGATCAAGCAGTTTAAGACTTCTGGGTGTCATATTTTCAAGTGAGTGAGCTAAGTGTCCTTAATTAGATTCACAGGCTCCAAATGCAGTGTGTAGAAAGAGCAAAGTGCTTTTTGAATGTGAGTTTTACTGGAACCAAGAAGGTGGTCTAGGGTCTGTAAAATGCCAGGAGATTCCTAAGAGGAGAGAAATTTAGTTTTAAAAAAAAAGAGCTGGAAAATCTAGTGGGAAATAAAACTCAATATATTACAGCCTGGGGAAGCTGGTGAGCCAATCCCTGTAGATTTTTTTTCATCTGTAGAAACCCTGCTCTTTGGCTACCTGTATGTTGTTAAGAGCCCCAATTTATCACTAGAAACTTCAGTCACTTGTTGTACATCTATATCTGGCAGTTGGTTTTGGTTTTTTTACTGCGAAAATTTTAATGTCGAAGAAATACCTTAGTTTTTTTTTTCTTTTCCATTCTAAGAGCCAGATTTGGATTTACAATGATCTGAAAAAGCTTGAAATTCATAGTAATTGTGTGAACAATTCACTTATTTTTAATTCAAAGGATGCCAACTAATCAATAATGGATGTTTGCTGTTTGCTATTGGTGTGCTGCAAAAAACCAGAAGTGTGCTCTTTGCATGTAAAGCACAGCATCATTGTTAAATAAAGAACAGTTTACTCTGCTGATTTTCTACTTTATAATATCCAACAGTATCAAAAACAGAGGGAAGACTATTTCACTTAGTTAAAATATCTTTACCTTCTTGTTAATGGCTGGGCAGATTTATGCAAAATATTTCATAGCTTACTTTGTATTAAGATCCTCTTGAAAGTCTGTCACTTTCTGTTGCTCACAGAATTGCTGTTCTCATTGATTTTTGTGTCATGTATGTTTTGGAAGGAGGCTAGCTGAAAAAAGCAAACTACTTGGTTTTCTTATTTTGCATTTAGTTCTACAATTTGTCTTAGCAACTCTGAAAAAAAAAAAAAACTTGGAAAAAAAAGGCTTTAGTTGGGCTGCCAGAAATGACTATATTAATATAGGTAACTTTTATCCCATTCTGGAAAGGTACCAAAGGAAAGCATCTAAGTACAGGTTGTTTTGGCACAGTTCTTCTTCTCACACCCCACTTGAAAAAAACAAAGCAAGCAAACAAAAAGAACAAAACCAAAGAACAACAAAAAAACCCCCCAACAAAAATACTAAACCAAAACCACACACACACATACAAAACCCACAAAAACCCAAACCAGACTCTTCAAACTAATTCTAAGTTAGAAATGTGTTGTAAGCTTTTCAGGAACCTGTATTTATAAATATTACTCTTCAAGTTCTGTCTTGACAATGGCTGAATTGAGGAGGAAACCACCTTCACAGGAGGTTGTCTTTTTAATGCTACTTGCTCTTCATCTTCTCTTGCTGAGCTCTCTTCCTTGTGTGTTAATATTTGGGGTGAACACTGCCCTAACATTCACAGCTGAAGACACTTCCACTTGGTATTGCCAACAGAGGACACGTTTGTGCTGTCTCCTGCCTCAAATTCAACACCTGAACATGGGTAGGAGGCATTTGGTATAATTTGTTTTTCTTTCAGTATTGATTATTATAACATCCCTTTCTCCTAACATAGTAATAGAGTTTACCAAGCAGCCACCAGGATGACCTGGCAATGAATTGTTCTATGTGGAGAAATGATTGCGGTTGGTTTTTTTGTTTGTTTTCCTCTTTTTAATTTCTTCTCTGGGAAGGGCCATTCAGGCACCACTGGAGCTGTGTGGAAGTGTCCTGGTTGGCCAGCCTGCTGCTGGTGAACATGGTGTGGGCTTTTAGTGCACCAATGGACTTGGGCCTCTCATCTACCCAGCAGCCAAATTTCCACAAAAGTATAAGAATAAAATAATCTCTGCAAACTTTATGAAAATTAATTTGCTAATTACAAAATTGTATCAGGACATCAAGTACTGGCAGGCAGACAGATGGAGAGCATGATTGCTTAATTGACACTTCCTCTGGAAACAAAACTTAAAAGGTTTGATTTATGTGCATGTATTTGATCAGACTGAACCTGCCTATTAGCATGTGCTGTTTCCCATACTGGTCAGCAGTGGATGACAAAAGAAAAATGTAAGGACAAGATGAGAGGCAGCAGTAATTCCCCAGAATACTTTTTGCTTTTGTTAGCTTTGGCATCAGGACTTTGCAAACTAGAGGTTTTGCATTTGTGTTTAATAGGCCCTAATGGAAAAATCTTTGAGAGGAAAAGGCAGGGTGTAAATTTTTTAGCAGCTATACAACTATGTGCTGAAGTATTCTGCACTTCAGTTACAAGATGTGTGAAGAATCAGATGTTGTGGTTATTTTGAACTTGCCTATTTTCTACTTCTTTTGAGGGACTTAATTCTTTGACTAGTAGAAGGAAAAAGAAGTTGCACATAATAAAATTTTAGATGGAAGTAGGGATTAATAGGTACAGGGTGCTAGATAAGTTGGTAGAGAGGGATTCTGGAGCATGAAAAAATAGGATATGCGAATGAAATGGATGTAGAGGAAGATTGGAAACAAAAGCCTGTTTGCATGAAGAAACAGTGAAGGGAGGACACAGTTCACAGTAGAAGAGAATGGGGGAAACCAGTCTCTCAGGGGAAGAGAAGGGAAAAAAAGAGATTATGGCTGAAAGGAGGAATTAAAGGCAGATGGGGCTACTGATGTGGGAGTGCTGCTTCAGGAGGCATATCAGAGAGGGCTATCTGGTAGCATGAGAGAGTTTATGGATAGCTTAAAATAGGGCTGCATTTGTGGCCCAGCTAAGGGCAAATTAAAGTCTCTTTGGTAACTTCTGCTTGACACTTTCTGGGAATAAAAACCTGCAGATATTTTTGAACTACAACATTCTTTTGGTTTATGTGTATGAAGAGGAGCGAGAGAATATAGCATAAGTTGGTGGCTTTATATTTTGCCTTAATTTGCTTATTTTTGCCCACCAATACCCTACAGGTTTGATGCTAAAATCTGGAAGAGCCCTGTGCATACTTAGGTAGTAGCTAGTGACCTTTTTTTAACTTTCTTTTCTTACAAACAGTTTACTGGAGTCATGAAGTTGTGAATGCTGGGAGACTTTTAATCAAAGGAGACTTCATATTGCATTCTTACTGTAGCTGGTGATTTATGATAAAAGACTTGCTATGCTGGGGGTTCTCTTTCTTTCCACTTCATACTTTAACTTGAATGGCCTACACATTGCCCTGGTGGAGATAACATTTGAACTTGAATGTAAATCTTGAAGTGGTAGTGTTGGCAAAGGGAAGTGTTTTGCTGTTAGATGCTGTCTGTGTAAATGTGCAGTGTTGCATTCTGCAAAAGTCCTGGGAGTGCAGTTTTTAACTGATGTTTTACAAAGTCAAAGACCAAATCCATATCAAAGAAGAAAATTTAAAAATATGCTGCTCAAAAGCCATACCCTAAGGTACTTGATTTTATGTCCGTAGAAGTATTAAAAGAAAACAACGAACCAGAAAGCATTTCCTTGTATTTATGTGCTTTAAGAAATTTAATTTCATATCTGAACTGCAACAGTGCTTAACGTGGGGGGGAAAAATACTTTAAGCCTTTCAGTTTTAATTCAGTGTTCCTTAGGGTAGGAGATAGACAGGTAACAAAATATTTTAACTTAAATTTTCACAGGACAAATACTAACACCTATTTCTGGGACACTGGTGATTTGTTACACTGAAGTGCTAACAAAATGGTTTGCCACATACTGGTCTGTCTTTTTCACTGTGCTGGTGAGCTGCTTCAGGAAGCGTGGAATAACCAGTTTGCTTCATCCAGTGTTTTCACATGGGACAGATTTTGAAGAGCTCTAGAGCAATACTCTGCTAACAGAGCATCTGTGCTGGGGAGGAGCATCTTGATGATTCTGATTCCTATCTATCTCTGCTGCTACAAGGAAGACTCTATTCACTGGTTACTTACTAATTAAAAAAAATTAAGAAATCTAGTGCTTGCAATCTTTAGAAATAGTCTTTTTCATTTTCATTAGAAATTTCATTTAGGAGACAAGCATGGTGAAGGCTTCAGATTTTAATTAAATCATGTCCATTTTTACCAATTTATCTCCGCTATATGGGAAATATGAACTGAGATTAGTGTTGCATGAAAAGAGAAATCCATCTCTAGAGTTGCTGAGCTCTCTAGGAGTTAAATTTTTCCTAACATAAATCTGGCTATTCTTGCTCAAGCTAATTATTCACTTGTCCATGGTGCTCAGATGCTATGAAACAGACATGATAGACTGCAGTTACTTAATGTGGATGGGGACAGCCAAAAATGTACATTTTAAAGATTGTCAGTCCTGTTAAAATTTATTGCAGTACTTGCCAGAACTTGAAAGGTGATTTGAAAGTCCCCCAAAAAACACAGTTCAGTACTCCAAGGAGTATACAACATTATATGAAGGGCAGAGCTATTAAATTGGAAATGTTACAAATTCTTTTAGATATGGAAGAATACCAAGCACTCCCTGGACTTAATTTTCCTGTGTGTGCCAGTATGATTCTGCTCTCTTGCATGGACTGAAGATGGTCATTTTCAAGCTCTATAATGAGACTTTTCCTTATAACCATCAATATAGAACAGTTCCTAGGTAGTATTGTTTTAAATACTGTATCCAAGTCTCACGCTGAGGGGACGAGTAGAAGCTGTTAATGCCTCTTTGAAATTAATTTGAAATTAATACAATCAGTGTCTGGGCCACTATTGCTCCTCTTAGTCTATTAGATTTTCTGATCTGCAAAATCAGTGAACTTTTCTTACTGCACTTCCACTTATTTTGCTTTGCGTTGTTTTGGAAATGTAAATCTGTATACAAAAGTACTTTGTATATTAGTGATTTTTTCCATCTGATTTATTCTGATTTTTTCTAATGACTTGGATTATACCAGCAGCCTACAGACCGAGAAAAGTAGGTCTAGAACTAGGCTTTTCCCTTGATCATATGCAGATGATAAGTAAAAAAAAAAAAGCTTGAATGCGAGAGTTATTAAATATCTGATGAAATTAATGGTTAGTTCTTGATATTAGAGTTTGGATTAACTGTATTTATGACATTACTGGCATCTAGGAGTAGGTAAATTATTAGAAGGTATCATTTCAGTAAGTGACATAAAAATGCTTTTTCTAAGAACGTAGTATATTAAGCAAGATCTGTGGCATGGCTGTAGTATGGTGTGAAGTGCCTCTAAGTGTGACTCTCACTGAGACACTACCCAGAGTAAGCAGGGAATGCAAAACTTCCAATGTAGCATTTTTTTATTCTTCTGGGTCAAAACTCTTCTCTTTTAAGGTCAGGGTAACCCGGAAAGGGCACCAGCAAGGCAGTCGTCTATGGAAAGGTTTGATGCACACTGGTTTTAAAAAAATAGGTTTTATCACTAGCACTTTTTGTATGTTGCTGCTTCTTCAGAAGTCAAAGCTTAGTATGTCTACAGGTCACATTGCCAATATCCTGTTAGATGAGTATCTGTGTCAGCTGATAGCCTCAGAAGATAGCTGTTGGTACCACAGGAAGCTCATCTGTGGGCCTGTGTTTTATTGTGCAGCTGAAGAATGTAATTGGAAAGCAAAAAGACATCATACCAGCAGTACTGACTGAAGATCATCTGCAGAGATTCTGTGATAAGAGAAATACAAGACAAGAAATAATTTTGTGCATCTTGGCAACAATATTGGAACCATACTTCAAGGGCAGAATGAGTCAGCCTTGCAAAAGTGGGCAGGCAGGTTATGGGAAAGACCTATAGATCCCAAGATTGGCAAAACTTTTTCCTAGATAGAATCATAGAATCATCATGGTTGGAAAGCACTTTCAAGATCATTGAGTCCAACTGTCAAAATATGGATATCGCATATGAAAGTGAATCCTTGGAATGCTAAACTGTGTCTGCAGTGCAGCCCATCAACTGGTGGATGTCCTGCTTTGCTCTTCCATTTTTTAATCTGAAGTTTGCAGCCTTTAAGTGCTGCTGTTCAGAATTCTGTAATAGGTAGTGCTATCAAAACAGTGGATGAAGATAGACAAGTTTTCCTTATCAAAAATCTCTTCAAGGTAAATGCTGCGGTATAAGTATTAATATTACCATAATTAATGAAGTGACTATTAATCTGATTTGTTGACTATCACCTTTTCATGAAGAGATGGTGTCCTAAAAATCTGTAAAAAGGCTATTTGGCTTCCCTTCTGACCAAAAGAGCAAATAGATAATCTGAATGGGTAAGGATACTTAGTAGGCTTCAATCTCCACTTTTCCATAGGTGGTTACAATAGCTGAGATACTTGCTCTAAGAAGTCCAGTGGATGGATAATCACATGCAAGCAATTGTGTGATGGAGACACCCAGAAAGGACAGAGAATATTTTCAACAATAAATACTGAGAGCAACAAGGAAAAAAAATAAAAGCAGAAAAGGAATTAATGTTGTGTTTTATGACCAGCTAGACCTTGAGTGAATTTCAGCAAATGATGAAACTGCTTCCAAAAGGGAAATGATGAAAGCCTCATCTCATTATGACTGAACTAAACAGGCCAATGCACTGTAATAAGAATTTCTGCATCATCTTTTGACAGACATGTTAATGACATGATAAGTCTTTGATGTTTTACACTTTTCTGATTCCAGAAACGTATTCATAAAGTGTAATCTGGTTTCATTAGAAACAGTAAGATGTGAGGGCATACTAGCATACGTCAGGTAGTATTAAAAATTAGTGTCTGAAAGGCCAAACTTGAGTCTATATTTTTTGTACATTCCATATGTGCTCATTAAAATATTACAGAATTTCATATGTTTTCATACTTTTTCAACATTGTTTTATTTTTGTGTTAAGCTTTTACTTTTCTTTAACCTGATGCAATACCAGTTTACTTTAATGAAGGGAGAGACCTGCTGTTTTTAGAACAATCTGGCAGTGGATTTTAAGATGTTAAAATGCTTTCAGGACCTCTTACAAGAAACACACATTTTCCTTTTTATAGAAGCAAGCAGCTATGGGATGGAAGTAACTCAGTGCAGTTTTCTTTACCTATTGACTTGCTCATGGACATTCCCAGTGTCTTGTGTCTTTAGCTGATGAAAGCAGCAGGAACTTCTATGACCTAAGTGTGGATCTTAAGTCTAAAATGCTACTAAATCTAAAATACTGCTTGTGCAAAGAATTCGTGCATGAGTGCTTGTGTGGTTTTGAATGACAAATTATATAGGATTGAAGGAAAAAAGTTTGACTCAGTCCCGTTAAGTCCCAGGTACTGTTTGTGACTGCTGCTTGTATGTCCCCTAGATGGCTGTTTCAATGGATCTCTTCATTTTCCAGTTCCTGTCTCTATATAATCTAAAAACATCCTCACTTCATGTGGTCTGTGGAATAAATGAGCTTGGTTTGAGAATCAAGGAGGCAACAGAGAAGACAGTGATAACAAACATGTAGCTATGATTGAGACAAATAGTATCATCACACTTGAATAATATGGACAATAAATTCATAGACTAGGATATCTTAAAGCTTACCTTGCTTATTATCTCTCTCTATTTTTTTGTTAGTTTAAGGACACTGGAATTGTATTTTTCAGGGCTTAAAAATGTTAGCATTGTTGTTCAACCACACAGGTATGGGGTTTTCTTTCTCAAAATGGCTGAGGTGCACAGATACAATATTGCTGTTCCTATGTTAATTATTTGAATATAAAGCTCTATAGTCTTACTTGAACTTGTATTTGCAAAAGACTACTTTATAAAGGCAAGGATACAAATGACTTTTATATTCCATTTATTCAAGTAAACAAACCAAAAGACATCAGTCATATTAGGAGTGCTATAGGTATGAGCATGTGTGGGTTATAGTATTTAAATCAAGGCAATGTTCCCACACTGAAATTGCAAGGCTTTATTTGTTTCTACTAGGAAGTTTTTGCAGTAAGCAAAGTACGTGCATAAATTATGATCAAAAACTGATGTGTGAAATACAGCTTCTTTATGTACTGGATGTAGGAAGTGTTGAATTCTTTTAATGAAAAAAATTTATCAATGTCTCCAGAATATAAGACAGATCATCTTGAATTTTGTGAGTGCTATTTTCCTTATGGAAATTTTGCCTGCACAGGAGAAACAAAGAAATTGTTAAGGCTTTAGAAAGTGGAAATTTCATTGCCAAATATCATTAAAAAAAAAAAAGCTTCATAGGGGTTTTTTGTTTAGAATAAACAATGACTACTTTAGCTAAATTGGTAATACAAAATATTTGTATTTTACATGGATATAGTATCAGTATTTGTATCTTTGTTCTTTCCTTTTTAGCATGGCTAACGACTAGTGAAATTTGGAGAACTGATCAAATTACACCATGGTTTTTATTTTATTGTTTTCCTCAGCTTTGTTGTTTAAAAACAATCTAGACAAGGTTACAAAAGCAGTTATCCTGAAAATGAAATTTATTAAATACTATTTATTTCATTTGGGACTGTATAATGTCTAAGGAACTTCAATTCTGTAACCTTAGCTTATATTATGCTATAGTGAGTGATTTTTTCATACATTCAGTAGCTGAAAGCTGGTTTAGTGTTTGTGTTAGTATTAGAGCCAGGCAATTTTTAAGTAGTGCAAAATCCAATATTTAAGTCATTGCAGTCTGTACTCTGGATTTCAAGCAATGATCTCTTTAAAATGCAACTCTGTAACTTCGAGTCCTTTGTGCATCTGATGACTCCTGCCTGTCTTAAATCCTTCAAAATAAATGGAAGCAGCTATTCATAAATCCTGATAATCTTATTATAATAGCCTGTTTCCTGTTCAGAGACCATGAGTTTACATCTATGTTTGTAAATAAAAAAGAGCAGCGCTCCTTCCCTAGCTTTGAGGATGAGTGCCACGGAACAACTCAGTTGTGTTAAGCTAAATCCTCTGCAATAGTGTGGTCTTGTCCATGTTTCCATTTGTACACGGTTCCTGCCCCTTTTGTTCCTCAAACCATTCCCAGTTGTTGTAGTGTTTGATGTAAATAGTGACATAGAATCACAGAATGGTTTGGGTTGGAAGGGACCTTAAAGACCACCTGGTTCCAACCCCCTTCATGGGCAGGGACACCTCCCACCAGCCCAGGTTGCTCTAAGCCCCATCCAGCCTGGCCGTGCACATTCCAGGGAGGTGACAGCCACAACTTCCTTGGGCAAGAATCCCAACAGAATAGAATTTTTTCCTAATGTCTGACTTAAATCTTGCACATAAGTGCAAACTACACGACTGAAGTGCAGTTGAATGATTCAACAGCAGGAATGGCTGTGGAACTGAGTCCTGCTTAGTTTGCCTTTCAGATGCCATGTTATCACTTCAAGAAATGGATCTATTGGAGGTTAAAATTTATTTTTCTGTTTTTGTTTTGGAGTATAATGTTCAGTTCTTCATCCCCAAACTCAAAACTCTTAAATTCCAGTTATTTCTTGTGCATTGTTTCCCATGCTCACTCTTTGAACAAGTGTAATGAAGAAAAATTCAAAACAAATAGAAGACATGAGGCAAAGGAGCTTGAGTAATCCTTACCTTCATTTCCTAGCACAAGGAAACAAGGCTGGTTAAACAACAGGGTTTTGTGCCTTGCAGCTCTTAGGAGTTTGTATGGCTGCCCTCAGCAGCCAGGGAACCAGCCAGGCTTTGCAGGTAGAGCTTGAAGGCTGCATGAGTGTGGCAGGTGAATGGGGAGTACAAGCGAGGGTAACAGTGGCAGGAGGTCTCAGTTGCTCCTCTGTTTTTTTTTTGCTTGTTTGTTTGGTTTTGGGCTTGGTTTTTTTTTGTTTGTTTTTTGTTTGGTTCTTTGGGTTTTTTGTGTGTGTTTTCTTTTTTGGATTTTTTTAAATCTTCGTTTGGGAGGATAAACAGAGAACTTACCACTTTAGGACTCAGAAGAGTGTTCTAGACATCTGCAAAAAGCATTTGTATTTCCTTTCCCTGAATTGACTGTAAAAAGCTGCTCCGAGATCCCATAGGGCCTCTGCAATGTATTATAAATTGCTTGACTAAAAGAAGTGTACATTGTTCATGTACTACTGCTGCCTAAGGCTACTCTATTAAAACATCATGAGTTCACTATATCATCTTGCCATTCCTTAATTTTTATTAATAAATAGGCATAGCTGTGCAGCTATTTCCATATTTTTTGCTAGAATCTTCTCACTTAGGTTTTCCACATAACAGAGGGACAAATAAGAATGTATTTGTTGTGTGAAGGGTGAAGAAAAGAGAGGAATATGGAGGTTGTTAATATTCATAATAAATTATGTAGGAAAATAAGTTTAAGGCATCACTAATTTCAACAGCTGAAATTATGGGCCTTGTATTTTCTCAAATTAGATGCATGGTATATCAACAAAGATGGATATAACACAGTGCTATGTGTTTTCCAGTTCCTTATTTTTTGCTATTTGGTCTTCTCTGCCCCTTGCTTGCACTGCACCATACCTTTCTCTGGCTTCAGCTGCATTTCTTGCAGGGTGTAAGATGCTGCTGAAGGTAGTAAATGCAGAGGTAGTAAAGCACAGCTTTCAGTTATCAATGAGAACTGATGGAGGGTTTTTCTTTTTCCTGTCACTTACCTGTCCAGTGCAATGAAGACTTAAAAGCTGGATCTTGTTGAATTTTATATTTCGATCACTGATGACCTCTTTATTTTCCATAGTGATATTTTATCACCACGAGGCATGATAGCCATTTAATTTATGAGCCCTCTAACTACAGGCTGTGTGGAGAGTACATTTTTAGAGCAGCATGTGATAGAGTAACTGATAATAAAAGAACCTTGTATCTAGATCCACAGAAAATCTGTTAGAGCTCTCTCATATGAAAGAGGTTAATAGATTCCAAGGAAGAAATGAACTGGAGTGTATTGTCACTCCATCGTTCTGAGGTTTGATTTCTTTTATCAGGCTGAGTAATGACTGCAGGCACTTGCCCTTTCCCTATCGTTATAATTTGCAATAAAATGAAATGCTGAGGACTTGCTGCATTGGGTGTGGAATAGCAGTTGAACATTGTCTTGCAGATTCATTGTCTTATGCTTATTTTGCAAAAAATTAAAGAAATACAGGTGTGTTTTACCTTTTTTTAAGAGATCAGGTATGCACAAAATGGAGAGCCAGTCTGGCCATGCACATGCAGACTCTTTCAGCATCATCTGAAAAAAATTGAAGTACTCATATAAGCTGCTTTGAGTGATGCATAAATAGGAAGCATCCTGTAATTGAATCCTAAAAAAATGTCAGAATGTAATTTATATATAAAATCTAAGAGGAAAGAAAAGAAGCTGACTTGACTTTGAGTGGGCTGGTTTTTGAGAAAGCAGAACACCCAGTGATGACTCTTGAACTGCAGCACATAACATGGGGGATTAGGTGCCTAGATTTTTATACCTAATTTTCATAAACATGTCACTGAACATGCCCAGAAAACTAAAAAAAAAAATTGAATCAACCACTTTGGTTATCTTCTAGGAAAAAAAAGGTCTTTCTTTCCCAGAGACTGTTACTTGCTCTTGAATATTTAGATTTTAATTAGAAAAACAGTGTGGGATGGTGTGTACTTTTGTTTTACTGACACCAGTATAGTTCAGAAATTCCTGGAGAATGTAGTAGGGATAAAATGAGGGGAAAAAACCCCTGAATATCTCAAGCCAAACAAATGCTTTTGTTTCTATGTTAGAGATAGAAAACATTCCTTTAGGTTTGGTGTTACTAAACATGCAAATGACTTTCACATAGGGCAGCATAATCTTTATCAAACATTGTAAGAAATGTGTATTTATTACTTGCAGGAAAGCACTTTTCCCCTGGATTTTTTATATAAGCTGCACATCATTAATTTAACAAATAAAAAGCAACTCTACCACACCCTGCCTATTTCTAGGATCCAGGTTTGTTACTTTGACAGGATATCAGACTACTGTCCGCATTTATAAGTACTTATATTTTGTATGTAATGATATACACAATATTGCTTGCTGTAGTACATTTTAAATATTTCTCCTGTCAAGATAAAGGTAGTGCATACATTAGGTTTACTTACTATTCCCTTCCTGTATTCTAAAAAAAAAAAAAAATGTGGTTGCTTTTTCAGAAAAGCTGTCTTTGTACATTTTCTAGTTGATGCGTTGAATTACAATGCTCATGTCAGATTGTATCAGTGGTACAAGAGAACTGAATGATGCACCTCCAAGAAAGGAAGCAATTAGATGCCCTTTTTTTCTACAGTGAGTTTTCATTTTATAGTTACAGTCTGATAGCAGGGGGTACGTGTATTAGGATGAAGGAGGAATCTAACAAGTAGCTGGAAGCAAAATGCTAACAAAGAGACTGCTGTGGATATGATCCCTTGATAAGGAAGAGGACAGATGGTGGAATTTTTCTTCCTTCTTCTTGATTTGGGAAACTCAAACCTAGTTCTTTCTTTAATTGTCTGTGATCCTGTGCATTATTTATTCCATTTAGGAACCAAGAAATGGAAGCTTCAGAACAGATATAATATTAAGGAAATTTACTATGTTTATCTTCCATGTGTTTCCCCAAATAAATTAATACCATCTTGTATTAATACCAATCTTGTATTAATATCAGTCTCTTGTATCAAGCCCAGTTTGTATTGAGCTGATTCTGGCAGATCTTCAGGTAGCTGTTATAGATGTCTTGCTTGTAAACTTAAGAGTGCCAAGCATAATATTTGTAAGCATTGTAACCTGCAGCATACAGGAATTATACCTACTAAAAGTTAAGTATCTTCTAAGATAGGAGTTCTAGTAGTGTCAGCAAGTGCCTATTACAGTAACATTTGGAGTCCCTGAGCAAGGCTAGAATTCAGGTATGTATATTCAGTGCTTTTAACCTGCTAAGAGTCAATCTTCTATTCCAAAACTTTGCAACCTCAGCACAACTTTGGGAAAAAAAAAAAAAATCAAATTAAGAGAGCTTCATGAAAAAGCACTCTCAATGAGTTGCCTTGATGCCAGGAAGTGTTCTTCCTACTGGAGACAAAGACCAATGAAACTTTTGGTATGCAGATGTCTTGCAAGCCTTTAATAAAAGTGCCCACAAAGTGGGTGTATGCCAGTCCAACTGGAGTGATTACCAACATGTGGGGGTGTTTCATACAGCTGGAATACTGGTTGGATTGATAAATTTCCTGCTTACATTGAATGATGGATTTTCTTCAGTCTCAGAGATGTCTGAAAGGATGATACATGGATCCATTTTGCTAATGTATGTGTTAATTGTGACAATAAGTAGAAATTTATCACCAAGGCAAAACACTACCTTTAATATGTTTGGTCTAGGCAGCTGACCAGAATGCTTTTTTTTTCCCCTCCTCAAATGACATGATTTATCAGTTATGACAGGAGCTGGAAAATGGACACTGTAATACTTATACTGATTTTCATCAGTTGACTGGGGTAACGCTGGGAAATTGGTAGCAAAGAAGTCATTTCATAACCTGTGTACAACTTTATCCACATAAATCTTGCTTGGGCTGAATTGCAGATAGCTTTGTCAAGGTGCATTTCAGTGCTTTAAAAGTGTTGGATTCTAACAGAGTTGTGGGAAAGGCTAATAAATAGTAATACAAGAATACAAGTAATCTCTCTTTAAATCATAAATCAAAGTGTATTTTTTCCTTATTGTGCCTTTATTTAACCAACATATTTTGGCCTCAGTCTGGAATCTAAATGGGGGAAAAAATAAGCAAGCTGCTTTCAGGCTTCCCATAGTAATACAGATTGTCTCCCAATTTATTTATCCTGCTGTTGTGCTAAGGGAATGTGCATTTTGAATTACAGGCTGCATTCTGTCGTTTTGGAATCACTGTTGGGTTTGCGATGTAGTGAATCCAGAATTTGAGCAGTAAGAATTCTGCCCCTCCATTCCTCCTCTGCTCTCATGACAGTGGAACTGACAGCTCTGGCCTCACCTGCATAAATCATGGCCCAGCTCAGCTGGACTCTGTGGTGCTGACAGCTTTTAGCAGGTTTGCCTTTCAGACGATGGGTGTGGAAGACTGAGTCAAAGCTGAGTTATACAAAAATAGGTTTTGTGCCTTTTGTGATGGGTCAGAGAAATGCAAAGGCAATTGCAGATTAGGGAAAACGTGTTGAGTAGGCAACAAAAGGTATTCAAGATGTATCAGAGGGGTCGATTGTCCATTGTGATGGTTGGTTGTAAGGCAGGAGAAATGGAGAAATGTGGTATAATTTGTTAGAATGATAGAAAAACTGACTGGAAAAAGGAAGTACTGAAGCAGGAGTCCAGGCAGGGGGCTAAAGCTGACAGACACTGTCCTTGGTCTTATCCACTTGGACTCATCCCTTTCTCTAATACGTTAAATAAGCATGACAAGACCCTTTTAACAAAACCAGGGACATTCCTTTTACTGAGGTGACAGGCCACTTACAGACTAGGTTGGCTTTGGAGGTCTACTTTTAATGTCTGAATCTTTGTAGATTTCCTATGGATGCTTTTTCTGTACCTTCATTTCCCACAGTCAAAAGAGGATGGTAACAACACCTTCCTTTAATCACAAAGCTCCTGAGAGAGTGGGCTGGGTACTGTGTACTGAGGTACTCACTTTGTTGGTAGGAGCCACACACTGCTCTGGCTGTTAGCAAGGTAGCAGAAATAACTGCTGCTGATCTGCAGTGTAATTGTTACTGCTGTTATTTTTTATTTTTTTTTTACATAAACAGACTTGTTGAAAGAGATTCTCACTGAGCTATTTCATCAAAAGGAGTGAGCCAGATCAGGACTTAAGATCTGATCACAGCATCCTATTGGTAGGCATTAATACAGTTAAGATTCAAGCCAGCATAATTCCATTATCCTTGCAAAAGCTGAGGACAAAGGAAGAAAAGTGCAGTTGCTGATCTCCATGGCAGAAAGATTTCCTCAAGAAAAGGCTGGGAGATGGTCTCTTCAGGGAAGAAGATAGGGTAGGGCAATCCTTCAGGAAAATGACTCTGTAAACAAATGGGTGTAAAAAGATGCCAGGGGACTCAGATCTCATTGTACTTACTGGTAAAAGCTATAGGAGATTTGCAGTGAGGGTTTTGGGTTTTTTCCCTCCTTTTGAGTAAATAATAATTTAAGGTGCTCCCATTTCATATCCTTTTTCTTAGTAGCTTTTCAATAATCTCATGCAAGTAGGATATGAAAAGTAATTACACACAACTTCCAGATGAGAGCATTGACTTCAGTTATACATTGGTTAAATAAGTAAGAGAATTTTCACTGAACATGTGCTAGTCCAGATTTAACCAAGTACAGAATTCTGGTCATCTGCTTTGTCACTAGAAATGAAATTTCTTGGCTTTGTTCCTGACCTCTATACATTACTTCATCTCATGTTGCTTGATAGCCTTCCTTAACAATAATTTTTAACTATTTTTACAGAAAGCCTTTGTGTGTTGTGCCTTTTAGGTACAAGGTGTTATATAAATGCACTTTGCAGTTAAGTACTTTCAGCAACATCAATTAGGAGTTCACAGTTACCATCTTTAGCCATAATTTCCCCATGAACACATACTTCTTTCTTCCTTTTCTTTTCTTTTCCTTTTTTTTTTTTTTTTTTTTTTTTTTCTTTCCTTTAACAGTAGGAACATGCCTATTTTCAATACAGCCATTTATAATAAACAACAGGTGTTGTGGGTGTTTCCAAGCTTATACTTGCCAAGAGGAAAGTACATAATCCAGTACTTGACTGCAGAGGCAACCATTTTTGCCATTAGCAGAGCGTGGAGCCTTGGCTTGCATACTGAATTCTGGCAAACTTTGCTCTGTTAAGTGCAAATGGGATTTTATTCATTGTGTAGTCTCCAAATAAATATATGTGCCTGTCCAAAAGTATTGTTAAATTCTTCAGAGGGAAAAAGCTTAGATTGGGAGACTTGCCATTTTTCTCTAATTAGGAAACAAACAGGGACCTGTATAATTAAAACCTTTGTTTATCCAAGAGAAATTAAAAAAGCTGTGATTAATGTAAATGTACTTTGGAGTTCAATCTAGATTTGGAGCTTTTTCTTCCTCAAACTAAAACATGAAGGTTTCACTATAAGATGATTAAACCTAATTAGTTACCAACAGCCTTTCTGCCCAGCATTTATTTTCAAACTGATGCAAGCCTCAGCCACTGTTTGGTGCCAGAAGACTTTTAATAGTTAGGTTTCCTTGTGGTGTAAATCAGGGAAGAATAACTTGTGGTTTAAACATTTCATGTGACAATATGGTAGCTCAGGAAAGTAGTTACAGGCTATTTAAGAATGCCAAATGATATTTTAAGAAGTGAAATATATTAGGTTGCCCTACCCATATTTCCTACAAAATACTTAGCATAGTTTAATATTTTATCCAAGAGAACTGTCAGAAAATGGTGTTTACACTGCTGAATATAGGGGTTTGTTCTGACTTGACTGAAATTTAACACAGGCCAAAACCAGTGAGAAATGACTGCACACATCTGCCAGGGTAGATGCCCAGATTCTAATTCACATTGCTATATACATCACACTTTCCACAAGGCACATTTTTAATTGGGTTGTTGAGGTTTTACATTGCTTTGTTATTTAGTACTATACCTATATTGAAGGTTTGCTGTTTCTCTTGTCCCTCCTCCTCCCCTTGATTTGTCAGTATGTGACAAAAGATGCTTAATGTGTTATTCAAGCTGCATATATTTTCAAATGTGACTTGTTTCCTCCTTGTAGTTTGCTTCATGAATAAAGGAGGTTCTCATTACATACTTCTTGTGGTGTGTGTCTCAAACAAACAAAAAAAGCCTTTGAAATGTACTTTGAAATGTGAGCGAAACAATTTCTTCATATCTTTTAACTTGTAAATTTATGGAAGTCTCATCAGAGCTTCCAAGGCCTTCCCTTGTGTCTGGCATCTTACAAGTGACCTGTTTAGGTGGCAGTGAGAAGAATTTGGGAGGTTATACCACTTTCACTGCTTGGGAAGAAGTAGGGAAAGAGAAAGTGAAGGGCATATCCATGGAAAAAGGAATTCCCCTTTCCATTAGAAAGTTTATTCAAAAGCCTGGAGTGCCAAAATGTTGCAAGGTACTACTGTTTAGTGGCCTCTTTTGAATAGTAGGTGGGGCCAACATACAGCAAAAGTAGCAGTTTGTGTCTTCTCTACCTGAATAAGCAGGAATTTTATCTCATTGACCACAGAAGTTGCTAGAACTTGGGATAATATAATTCATATGAAGTGCTAGAATTGCACGCTGCTCCTTCTAACTACCACAGCAAGTCAGCACTTTCTTTGTTTGAAAGAGCTAATCACAAATAATTTGCATTCAGTTATCTTCATTTCTCTGTTTCTTTTGACTATAGTGGTATCTGTGCCTTCATCGCTACTTTTTTACAGTTGGCCATGGTCACTCACACACCTGTGTGTGAAACTTTGTGATAGTCTTAACCAGCTCTCATCTTGTATATAGATAGAATGTCTGGCTATCAAACATATATTTACCACTGAGGAAGGGTGTTTTGTAACAAGCAACCCTTCAAGTTGCTTTTTTGGGTTTTTTTGTTTTTTTAATAAATTTCTCTCCTCTCCCTTCTTAGTCAGTTTTTGCATTACTGCTGCTTCTACCCACATTGAGAACTAAGGCCACAAGACTACACAAATTGGCCACAAGGGCAAATTGTTGGCTCACGGTCATCCTTCCATCCACCAGATCATTGATAATTAATCATTGATGACTCAGTGTTTCTCTTTAAATGAACTTTTGTCAGGCAAAAATCACTCTAAGCCACCAGCTACCCAGCCCCTGGGTCATGAAGATGTCTGATTTCGAAACATTTGCTGAATTAAAACTTTCTGAGGTCATCAGCTCTGTTGTCTTTTTCTCTGCATTTAACTTTTTTTAAGGTTACCTTGAGGTTTAGCTCAGCAGTAAGGCACTCCTGATTTAGCAGACTTTTAATGAAATCATTGTTTAAAAAAAAAAGTGACTTCTGCTCAATTAGAGTAACTTTGCTCAATCTAAAGTTGCCAACGCTTCCTACTTTCTGTGGGTGCACCCATGAATTAGGACTGTTTAGAGGATTGTTAATTCTCTTAAGGCTTGATCCAAAGCTAATTGAGGTCAGTGGAGAATCTCCTGTTACCTTGATTGAAGCCTGGAACAGTTTTTAATAATTGTCAGATCTAGTAAATACTACATGAATTTTGAATTTTTTAGCAATGTTAAGTTAAAGGTGATGAGATTAGTTAATGCCTCTTTTGAGAAATGCATACAAATGATGCTTTATATATAGAAAGAAATATTTTGAAAGAATAGAGGAGGGCATAAGTTCTGTTGTTATGTTTTGGTAATTTTGGTTGGGTTTTTTGGGTTTTCTTTTTTCCTTTTGAGGTCTGTTTCTGCATACTTTTAGAGGTCTGTTGCTTTGTTTCTGTATTAGTTTACTCAGGTTTCTACTGATCAGCAGATAACTTACCCTGAAATTTTTATGGACTTTTGACAGAATTGTCTATTGTGCAGAAACTTTGTTATTACTACTAATAAAAGCACACAAGTCTTCATTCTTTGACACACAATCCTCTTTAAGAGTCAATTCCAGTTTATCTTGTACTCTGGCATCTTATATATTTTCTGAGCCTTTGAGACCCTTTGTTCTGGTCCCTGAGGATAACACTGGGGAGTGAAATTATAATTTTCTTATTCTCTTGTCTGTGAAATACCTCAGCAGACTCTATTGGTGTACTCTAATACCTTCATTAAAATGTGGTTATGGTGCCAGTTATTTGCCCAGATGTATAGATATCTCTAACTTATTCTTTCTAGATTTGCAAAATGCTTTACTGATATAACATTGAAAAGCTATATCCTTATATCTTACTATGTTACCACTGTTACCTTGCTAGAAAAAAGAATACCATATTTTGAAAGCCAACTTAAACACATTTTCTTTGAATTCCTTGGTGCTTTCATTTTATAATTCTGCCAGTTTAGTGGAACATAGCTGGTTTAGTATCTGAATCCTCTTGCAATGCTGTGATTTGGTGGTCTGCAAAAATTTGGTTTAAAATGTTTGGGGAATTAAATGCATTTGTCTTTTTAAAAAACAAAAAATGAACAAATAAGCTGAAAAACTCAACAGCTTCTCTGTCAGTTGGACAAACTCAACATTTAACTAAGAATGAGGAGGCAACTTTCTTATTTGTGTCTGATATTTTTTTTGGTGGTATTTTAATGAGATACTACCCTGGTATTCTGCATGCGAAAAAAATGGATATTTTTATTAATTGCACATGTGTAGTATTTTGGAATATTTCTGTTTTCAGAAGTTAATTTTTTTTCTGCCTTGTAACTGCAAATATGTCCTCCAAAGAATTGTTAGCATAGTTACTTAAAAAAACAAAACTAAACAACAACAGAAAACCAGAATAGAATTATTCTGTATGTTTCTCAGGCTGACTTTTTTCAGCCTGAAGTTGACTTTCCTCCATTATCCCCCACCTTCCCCCATAGTAGGACATATATTCTGTGTATATCTGTATACACCCCCACTTATGGAACCCCATTATATCTAATTCTGTACTGAGAAGGCTGTGTAGGTGCAAAGGCATTTTGTGTCCTTGGTGCCACAAAAGTCCTAGAATGCTCTGGAATGTCTCAGCATGACAATGATGTAACATGCTGGCATATAGAAGAACACAAGCTTGTGGCATTTTTTTTTTTCCTTTAAATCCCACATACCCTATAAAACGCCCTGCAAATTGGCATTGAAAGAAAATATTACAAGATACTCTTGTACAAGACCTCTATACAGGTTCAGAGAAGTTCTCAAGGAGCAGCTGCCTTTGAGACACCTGATTTTTTCAGAGGTTGCCTGTTGATTTGTAATAATTTTTTAATCCCCCATTAGCTTTCCTGAAAACCTGACCTTTGTAGTTATTTTTTTCCCCCCAAAAGGACGCATAACCAGCAAATTACCATCTTTGAAGTTTCCTATACTAATATTGTAAACTATTTTATTTGCACTATTATGCTCACTTTGACCCTGTCCCCACTGCTAGCCCTTCTTTCTCTGTACTCTTCTTCTGGTTGCCTATGACACGGTGAATTCTTCATAAGGTTATTTCTCTGAGCAGTCTTCCTCAGTTTTGGTGACTGTAGGAACTCTGCCATGGGTAGGTAAATCTGGTTTGCTATTATATCCTCTCCAAGGACTGAGGAATAAACTTTAGAGGCCAATGCTTGCATCCCTGCTTAGTGCCTTGTACTCCCATCTTGCACTGTACCCACCTCTCATTGTCTGCTGAATGCAAAATGTGTTTGGAGCTGATTTGGCACAACTTTAATTTACAGCAGGGATGTGCTTAATGATAGGCTATAATGCAAACTTTCTCTATGTTTATAAAATTAAAAGAAAATAATAATTTTCAGCATATTGCATCTGCTGCTGTTTTATGGAGATGTTATAACAATTTTATGCAGCTCCATTTAACACAGAAGTGAAAAATGAAAACACAGTTTATTAATTTAGAGGGTTGAACTTTAAAGAGATTTTTGCCCTGCTATAGAAATGGCATTGCAAAGAAGAACTTAGAGTAGAAACCAGTAAAAATAAACAAAACAATAATAAGTTGTTCCTATTCAGGAGGAACAAGTTGCTTTGCCTTTTAGAGAAATAAAAGGAGAGAAGAAAAAGTAAACTTAAAAATGTTTTGAAAACTGGTAGCAACACATTAATATTTGCAGTTCTCTTCAGGGAACAATTTTTTTGGTTTGGTGTTTGTTTTTTCTTTCTTCTGTTGGGAGGCAACTGTCTCAAACTTGTAACATGAGGCAGCTTAATTGGTATTAATGCAGTATTAAAATAGAGTATTAAAAATTAAGCTGTATTGACAGAAATATGTTGATTATCTGCTCTGGAGGAAAACTCCTTTGTATCTAACCAATGTCTCTAATTTTTTTTTTTTTTTTTTTTTTTTTTTGACCCATGAGCTGCTTTCTGTTAGGAAATTGGATCCAGAATTAGATCAGAACTGAAGGCAGCTTTCAGGAAGCTGCAGCTCAAACACAAAATGTTTTGTCTTGTCAATTGTCTCATGAATGAAACTGCATGATGTCTGCATGTGTCGCATTTCTGGTGTAAAGGACACTCTAGAAACAGAATTTTTGGACTTGATTTATTAACTTCTAATTCCCTGCTCTGTATTTCAGTGGTCCTGTCACCACGTGCATGACAGGCAGGACGCTCACACTGTCAGACAAGCACGATCTCAAACCTTTCTAAGCCCAGCCTCCCATTAAGATATCTCGAAATGGCAGCTTTGTTGAGCAACTTGCAACTGTCCCACTTTGTAAAATAGTTATTTACATCAGAAATGGGTTGCAGCAATAAATACTTCAGGGGGTGACTACATCAAACATCACTGACCAAAACCACACGTGGTTCAGATGAGCTCAGAGGCACTGCACTCAGCAGTGGGGTATCAGGATGGAACGTGGATGCAGGATGTCTGTTGTAATGAAGAGCCACTGATGTAGCACCCCACAGCTGTGTGTATCTTGCCCTCCATCAGGTGTAAAGATAGGGGCAAATGGAAATGTAAACCCATAGCAGGTTGAAGAAGAGAGCTAGAAAGGTCTTTACTGGTCTGATCCTGCCTTGCACTGATAGGAAGAGAAGATGAGTGAAAGTTTTGTTGGAAAGAGCCTGATCCTAATAGATACATATCTGTGTGTAGGAGGATGGATTTTGTGATGATTACTGAAAGGAGAACGTACTAGAAGTAAAATCTAGAAGTCAGATTTAGGTGAAGGAAAGATTTGTAAATCCTCTTTATCCTAACATAACTCAGAGGGCTCAATCCATGGGTTAAATTGTTCACAGTCCTGTCTTGTAAGCAGAAATGATAACTGAACTGTTTAATGGATAAACTTCATACCTCTAATCCATGTTAAGTGATGGTATCAGGAGATAAAGCCAATATTATAGGATTTCTGAATATATTCCATTTTGAGTGGCCATCCATTTTGCAGAATAATTTCTGAAGTTAATTTACATTCTTATTTCTTTATTGAAACAGATTAATACATCTTAGACCATAAGTTTTGCTGTGGACAGCTGTAGACTTCTCCATGCGTAGGGAAATGAAAATATTTTACAGTGAAAAAGAGTAATCTCTCCAATAGAGCTTACAAAATGGGGCAGATCCTATAAAAAGCCAACATTGTCTTCTGAAATAGAGCAGTATCTCATCTGTTTTTCATCTGTGAAGTTGGAGTTTTTTGCCTTTGTCCTTCACTCCATATCTCTATTCTAAAGATCCAACAAAAATACTAATACTCCCTGGCAGCATAAGCAGGTCACAACTCAAATGAGCTCTGAATATTGTTCCCAAGGGAACCAAGAACTATGTCACACTTGCTCAATTTCAACATACATATATTCAGAAATTGTGGAAGTGAGGATATACATAGAAAGTTATATTCTTAATGCAGTCAAATATGATGAAATATTTTATTATATGACAGCTCAGTTTGAAATGCTTGCTTGAAAGGGAAAGGGCTTATTTACAGATGTTGGAGAGGGGCAGAAGTAGAAAAAAATCAAACTATTAACAGAAATATTCAATAGTGGATGAAAATAAGAATGCAGTAGAAACTTTAATTATGAGCGCAGATGGACAGTATAAAATACGATTGTAGGTTCTCAAGTCTGCAAAACTGAGTTATGTCAGGAAGCATAACACTATCTTCTGTATGGTTTTGATCTTTATGTTAAGTGGATGCTAGTGAGAAATTCTGTTGAATGGTGGGATTTCAAGAATCTGTATTGTGTAGTGTGCACAAACAGAAAAGTGCATTACAGAAAGTTCCATGTTTACAAAAAAGTCATGAATGCAGTTGCCTGGGGCAACAAAATGTTTTTTCTGACTAATTTAGCTGCATTAGAGCTCTAGAGAGCTGAGCTCCTGCTGCTGTAGAGGGAAAGGTCAACATACAGGAAAGTGGCCTTTTTCCAGTTCTGGGATGGCTGCTGCTGGGGAGCAGGGGCTTTGTTAAAACCCTCTGCTTGCCTTGGGGATGATCAGAACAAGCCAGGCCCTGCAGTTCTTCCCCCCAGTCTCACCCAGTTTCTCCCATCCCTTCTGTAGCAGGAGCTGCCTTTCCCCAGCCAGCCCTCAGTTTTCTGTTTTTGGAGCAGCAAAGCTCAATTTTATTCATGCATTGAAAAGATTTTAGCCAGCAGCAGGAACTGCCTATTCAGGTGGTTGCTTGTCACAAAATTAGCCATTATTTAACTTTATGTTCTCAAGAGTCACTGTAGTGTTTATCAGTGTGTTCATATCTGTCAAACTGCTTTGACTACCTCAGTTCTTAAGCAGTGCCTTGACTAGGCTGATGTGCTGGGTTTTTTTACTACGTCTGATTCGTAAATCAGTATTTTTTTTTTCTTGCTCTGCAATTGGTTGCAAAGACCTCTTGGGGGGACACCTGAATAACTGGTATGGGAAAATTTTAATAACTATTAAAGACTCCACACATTTTATGATACAATTCTCTACATAGATAAGGAAAATAAATATTTGGTAAACAATAGCAAACCAACATGAGTGAAAAATCGGTGGTTCTTGCAGCTCTGTGTGTTACATAGAAGGATGGGTGACTCCATCCTGTATGTGCTCGTTCCCAATTTAACAGTAGAGTAGATAATGGCATAAACTGCAATATATTGGATCTGTAGCTTTCAGTGTTAAAGTAGCATTGGTGCTGACTTAGGATTTTATTTTCATCAAGGTAAAAGTCTTCCAGTCTCCAAATGCCTTTTGAATGAGCTCACAGTATCAACAGAACCCTTTAAAAAGCAGCGTGCTGATCATATGCCCAGGTACATGTGGTTTCTGAGGTAACTGAATGCTTCCCACTCTTTTTGATAAACTTTCTTGAAATGTTATTTACACAGTTTGAATAGAGTGAAGGTAAGTGCTTATCTTGCTACAATTTGGGAAGCTGAAAGGTTTGTGACGTGCCATTTACTAGAAGTGAAAAGTATTTCAGTGACAAAGTCACTGGGCAACAGCATGGGTGCTCAAGAGGACAGACTTTGAAAGGAAGAATCAAGTAATTACTGCTTGTTGCCCAAAATGAAAATATGAACAGAAAGACCTGCATCTGTGCAGTCCCCTGTATCACCACTTTTTGATGTCTGCTGCAAGCCTTCTCTGTTTGCAGAGCTTGCCAAAGTCACATCCCAGTAAAGAGTATGTAAAAGGCAATTACATTTCCCATTACACCACATCTAGTCTGTTCTCAGGATATTTTTAACAAGGAACTTCTAAATTACTACTTTGTTGTTGTAGTTGCTGTGGTTTTTGGGTTTTTTGATTCTTTTTCTTGTGGATGTGTGGGGTTTTTTATGGTGGCAGAACATGAGAGAAGTTTTTGTATTATTAAGCAAATAATTTAGCTAATGTAGCAGAAAGCTAATGCTTTCACTGTCTTAAGATGCTCAGCAAGCTTTTATAGAACTTAAAGGAAAATGTACATTTTCATGTATGCTGTTACCTTGCTTTTGCTGAAATCAATGTCAGCTTTCATGGGAGTACCCCTTGGCCATAAAAAAGGATGAGAGTAAGGTGTAAACAGAGCTTTGGAGTTCATTGTCTTTCACTCTTGTGTTATCCATATCACAAAATACTCACACCAACACTTTTGTGTTGTTCATTCACTGAATGAAACCTAACACTGTTACAAAAAATGTCAGCTCTTCTGCTCAGCTGGTCCTCCAGGTCACGTTTGCAATAATCCCTGCTCTGCTTTTCACATATGAATAAACAAATATAAATTTTTGATTACTGCCTGTGCCCATGAACCAGGTTTTGAAAGCAATGTATCCAACTTCTACAGCAGATTTCCACTACCTCCTGTTTGAGATTCTGTGCATATACTGGTAACTTCAAACAGTGTTTGATGAATTGTAGTAGGGATACTTTCCAAGTGGGTCATTATTTTCTTTCTTTTTAGAGAAGCTTTAGCTGCAGCTCTAGATGGCTTTTCTTGGCCCTTTTTATGGAGCTTCTTACGATAAATTTTCTATTGCCAGTTGGGAAGATCTGTAAAATTGCCCAGAATTATGAAGGGTTGAATAAATAAAATATACTGTGTTTAATTTTGATCTAATGAGAATGAAGCCATTAAACAAAGTTGTTTCCAAATATTACATGAACTTCTAGCTTCCATCTTGAGGCCAAGATGTAGTAAAGCTGCCTTTAAATAGAAACAATTAAAAATATACACAATGTTTTTCATGATACAGAAAGGGAGTGAGAGGGAAGAAATGTCCTTTTTTTTTCCTTAACCCATAAAGAAACTCATGCCAATGTAAAAGAAAATCTTTCATAAAGCACAATCAAATTAATATTGCTGGCAATCAAAACTGAAGTGATAAGATAAAATAAGGCACACAGATGTCAGAACTGAATTTTCTCACTCTGAGCTCTGCATCTCAAGAATAGTTTGTAAGTAATGGATTGCATTAGTGGGAGAGAAGAATTTGCCTGCCTTATGCTATAAAGATTAGTGTAGAGATTTTTAGAGCTGAAATGGGATTCTTTGAATTTAAAGTGGAGAGAGGACAGTGACTAATAGGATGTGGAATATGCCTTTAAGACTATGAGAACAGGAGGAAGAACAGAAGACAGAAATGTTGAATAAAAGGAACAGGTAAAAAAGAGAAATTACTACAAGTAAAAGTGGAAATGGAGATAATAGTTTCCATATTGTGTGTAAATGTTGTGTGGAATGTTTTAAATTTGCAGCAGATAAATAGAAGTAAACTGGCTGAAGCTGACTGAAACCTGGAACTGTTAGAATGAGGGGAGTGCCACTGGAGCTGCTTTACATTTCTGCTGGGTTCTTATTTTCTATTTTTTAAAAAAGCACTGAATGTTAAGGCAATTTAAAAAAAAAATCAGCTTATGCATTATCGATGTTTTTTTGACATGATATTTCCAAAGAAAGCTTTGAGAACATGATCCAACTGCAGATCCAAAAACCAGAAGAATCGTGTTGAACCACTGGAGTTGAGAGAAGCAAGCTTGGGCTTTTTTTTAGATTTAGTAATGCAAATGGCCAAAAATATACTGGAGAAGGGGAGAGGGATATCTGAGAGGCTGAAGGCATAGAGTACATGCATGCAACTAAGGAAATACTAGGGATAAATGATTGACAGCAGATGGGAAAAAATGCACATTTTTTGCTCTTTGGTCTCCAAGAATTCTTTCATTGTGGTTATTTCTCGGAATATGGTACTTTGATGAACAGAAAAACATATTTTGGTCATTGAGGTGCCTGTTGAAGGTATTACTTGTTTTGTTTTCCCTATCTCCTCCTGTTCTGCTCTACCTTGCCTCTTCTGTGCTGGGCAGCAGAGGCTGTTGCTGGTTGCTGGTTGCTGGTTTTTTACGGAATCCAGGAGAAAGCGGTTTTCTTGCCCTAGGTGTTCTCAAACATGTTAAACAGCAGTTCTCAACAGGGAAGAACCTAAGAGCAAATAAAGCACAGATAATATTGGGGCAAAAAAACTCTGCTCACGTGCTTGCAGAAGAACATGCAGTGGCAGGACCCAGTGGCTCCAATGTCAGCATCACTTTGTGAACTGGGGTCACTTCACAGCACAGTGGGAGTCCCAGTTCTGGCTCTGTTTTCTCATGGTTCAGTTGTCCATGTCAGGAGGACAGAACATATTCATAAGCAGAGCAGCTTGTTATCTACAGTGAAGAAGATTAATCAGTAGCATTGCAGTACAAGCAGCTAATGCTTGCTTAACATCAGTATCCACAAACAATGTCTGTCAAACAGAAATTCTATGCAAAAGAAGTGGTAAGGAAGCAGTCAGTGATGTACAGTCCCAACACTGAGTCACCAATGTAAATGGGATATGGCATAGAGAATGGCACAGACTGAGATAAATGAGAAGTGGTGCTGCAGCATGAACATCCTCACACAAGCCTGATATGATGCTTTGCTTTTTTAGGGACTGATTCAGCTCCTGCCACAGGCAAGACCAGCACTAAAGGCTTGCCTGAATTTTTTTTTTTGTAATTGCTTAGTAACCCCGTGGGTTGCTGCAGAGGTGGGGATTGCAGTTTATAATTATTTGCCTATCCTGGGATGCATGTACTGTGTCACTTTAAGGACAGAACTGGATCTTGTGACTATTAAAAAAAAACACATGCAGGGAAAATAATAGCTTAAATAATATCAGAAGGTGCTAAATAGCTGCACTTGCTATTTTATGAATATAGAAATGAACACTAGAAATATTTTCTTGAGTGCTGAGTGCAGGTGCTATACGAGTGCTTTTATTGGTTAAATCTGTATACATGAAAAATGTTTTAGTCTCATACCTTTCATTAATCTGGCTCTATATTTTTGCAAACAACACTGAACATCAGAGAAGCAAGATGCCTACTAAGATCATATTATAAATTCTCATCGTATTTTTTCTTTGTTTTTTATTGCTTCCTTACTTGCCTTGACATTTTCATGTGAATAAAGTATAGTACCAACATCAAGTTGTTCTCACACAGGTTTACAAAGGAAAAAAAATAGTCATTCAATAAACATGATGAAAAGCTGAAAGAAAATACTGGAAGCTGAGCTACAGATGGAATGGATTTTGTGGGGTTTTTTCCCCCCACCTGTTGTTCTTATTCAGAGATATGTTTTGGTTATTTCAAAGAAAACTAAGCTGCAGATTTGCTAACACGTCCAATAATGAATGGTGTAATGCATTATTTCTGGGTGAATGAGATTATTTTAGTACTCAAGCTAAGGTGAAATGAAGAAACTTTAGTGTACCTATTAATTGTCTTTAAGTGGTGGAGTGATTTTTGTTGTTGTTCTTGTTTCCAGCGTGAGAGGAGGCATCAACACAGATTCTGTCTCAGATCACAAAACCAAATCATTAAGAGTTTTCTCCTTGAACTCTTCATAGGACAACAGATCATACACAGTGCATAAATATTAGAGCACATAGTTATTCTCATCTCTGTACAGTTAGACTGTATTAATTGAATTTGGAAAAGCTGTCTCAGTCTAAATCTGCTATGAATCTCTGCATTCTTCCTCTCACTGTGGTGTCTCAGTCTTGTCATCCCAATAATTCCTTGTCTGTTCTGTTCTAAGTATTCCTGTGTGATAGAGAAACCAAGGGTACATTGTGGAACAACATCTAATGCTCATCTGTATCCTGTGGATCTTCAGAACAGGATTATGAAGATTTGGAGACAGTAAATTTGCATATATAGTAACAGTTTGCAGCTCTGGTGAAGATTTTTATAAGAAGAGCCTAGGGGATAAAATATGAATAATCCAAAATACTAATTGAAATTTCATTTATGTTGGAATATCTGGTTCAGATTGTCTTTGTACTTTGGATGAGAGAGGTTTCATTTCAGTTTAGGTTCTAACTGTGCGGGGTGTTTGGTTGGGTTTTTTGTCTGCTTGTTTGTGGGTTGGGTTTTGTGTGTTTAAACAACATGAAAAAGATATTCCAGACTATGGAACAGGCTCAGCATTGCTTGTCAGTTTGCTCTTGAAATGAATATAGGCTACAACATTTACTTTGCACTTGAAGCTTTTAAGGGTTCAGAGTTTTAAATTCGTCCAATTGCTAATTGATGATGCATCAAATTGTACCATAAAACACTATGAATTTCCTCACAAACATTCAATCAGAATACAATCTATTTCAGAGTTTTGCTGCATAATGAATCTTATGTTGGATCTCTCTTAATCTTCTTAACAGACTTGAAAAAGTGTTTTTCTCAGTTTTTCCTTATCTTTTCTAAAACAACACATTTTGCTTTGATGCACAGGTACCTTCACAGCTACCTTTTATAAGTAGGTGTTTAGTGAATGTACACATCTACCTAAGCCCTATGGGAGGATATTTTTTTTTACTGCTGTTCCTTACCCTGGTATGGGTAAAATAAAAGTAGATACCGTGGCCATGAATTGTTATGTCAGCTACAAATATTGTTAGCCAGAGTAGTCTGGTGTTTCACTGGCATATAACAGAGCAAGGTAGACCAAGAATCAGATCTACATTCAGACCCTGATGTTCAGAAATGCTGGGTTTTGCAGTGGTTGTGTTCATCTCTAATCTCTATAGACTCCATGCCAGGTCAGGTTTTTTGTTGCTACTGACAAGAAAATACTTGGAGAGGATGAATTTCATTACAATGTACTGAAAGAGAATAAACAAACCTTAAAAGAGCTTGTTTCACTGTAAAGTATTAAAAAAAAAAAATCACTGAGTTCTGTTTATTTTTCAGGCTTTGCTTTTCATTTTTGCTTTTAGCTGTATGTTGCAGAATGCTAAATGTGAGAGTCCTAAATATGATTTTCAATTTACCAGTTTCTTTTGTCCTTAGTAGATAATGGCTTAACCAGAGGTGAGAGCTTGTCAAAAATAGTAAAACAGATGGGGTGATTTCATTGACTGGAGGAAACCTGTTTGTTCGCAAAAAAATGTTGAACACCTTCAAGAAACTTCCACATTTTTGGAAAAAGAATTTATTTTAAAAGCTCTAAACTGTTCCTGACCATAGGGATTTTTTTTTTCCTTAGGAGCACCAGGATTATCTCTAAAACCAGATCCATTCACAAAGATATTACACTGATGGCAGCAGAGGTTAATGACCCCATTCAGTTTTTATGGATAAATTATAATTGCTAAAATCTTTAAACTGCTTCTGCAATGGAATTCAATATATACATAGTTTAAAAACAAAAGAAAAACCTACTGTCAAGCCCTGCAGAGCTGGGAGCACAAGAAAAGCTGCCTTTCTGAGTTCAAGTTTTATTGACTCTTCAAGATCATATAAGTAGAAATAGAAAATAATATCTGAGGCCTCAACCTTTGTGTAAAATTGGAAAGATTCTGTAAGAAAAGGTGATTTCAGCCTGTGCCTGAATTTGGTCATCTCGTTGTTTCTGACATTAAATATCCTGAAGTTGTGCCAAATGGTGAGCACAGTTAACAAAATCTGATCAAAATCCAACATTATTTCTGATCCATCTAGAATATATGTCAGTCCAAAAATTATGCTATTTAATTGCCTATTGATTATTTCAATCTATACCTTAAAAACCAGTAAAGAAAGGGAAATGGTTTATCATCTTTCCTTCATTATCTTTACTATGTTTTTAGAGTATCTTGCAAGTGTTAGAGTATAGCAAGTGTCTTCAAGAATGAATTACTCCTTCTGTTAACATAGGGCTCATGACAACCTGCTAACCCTGGAGATTTAAGATCTGTTCTCTAACAGCTGTAAGTGGTGGCAGAAGAATGTTTCTATTCTGTTGTTCTCCATGTGCCAACTACCTCTGAAAGAAAGGGCTATTTCAGTCTGTAGAGCTAAAGTCTCTCATTGGAATTCCAGCTGGAACTTTTGTCAAAGGTTTCAGAATGTATTTCTTTTATCTCTGAGCAGGGTTTTTGATTTTTGGAGGGGTTTTGTGGGCTGTTTTTTCCATCATAGTGAAATAATTCCCTAGTTGTTGTCTAAAAACCTGCTGGGGTATGATTATAATTGTTTTGTTTACCATTTCATGTACATCTGCAAATATCTAAAATATGATTTTCCGCAACCCCACAGTGTATGAGCTTCCTGTATTGGTCCTGACACCTTCTTTCCTAGCTGTGAGGTGCCTTCCTTAAAGTCTTCTTGTGTTTTCAGTAAGAACTTACCGATTATTTATCATCTATTCATACTTTAGCCCTATTTTTAAGATAATTTGTTATTGTTTTGTTTCTCCTATTGATTGTTTTGCCTTAGTAAATAGATTTTGATTTCTTTCTCTGCAGTTGTTTAATAGTCTAAGATGATATTTCTTCTGTCTCCTTATCAGTTTTTATATCTTATCACATTTATTAGCTCTTTTTGTTTTCCTATCCTTTGCTTTTTCTTGCTTTCTTCCTTAGCCTTTATCAGTGTATATGATTCTCACATTTTTCAAAATTTTTCATTTCAGAGGTGAATGTTCTTGTCCTGCATAGTTTTGCCTTTTTTAAAATGTCATAATACTGTCAAGCTATTGTTAGTAATGCTTCATAATTTACATTTTAACAGTTTTTTCAGTGCTGTGCATGTGGATCAGTTCATAAGTATTCACAAATCATCACCACTGAGACACATGCGTGCAAACCTCCATAGCCCAGGAAAATATGTCAGCTGAAACATTAGCAATATGTTTAATCAGCACTGCAGCCAGAGCTCATCTGAGTAGCAAAAATTGAAGGTCTTTGGTTGAGCAGTACATTCTGCAATGCAGAATATTTCTAAAGAATTGAAAATGTAGCAAAAAAAAAAAAAAAAAAAAGCCCCAAACTAAATTTATGGTTAGTATTAAAAAATTGTCTGAGTGAACATGGTCTGGAAATTTGTATCCATAAAACAAGACTTTAAAAATGTTCCATCTGAACATGAGGTAAAGCATCAATGCTGACTGTTTGATAAGGCTGAGACTTGAGGAGCTGCTTTTCATATACTGACCATCCAGTTTGTACACTGAATTGGCTACTCATTATTAAAGTGACCATAGCATAAGAGAGGGAATAGTCCTGAATGTTAGATTTACTTTCACTACAAATGATCCCTAAACTGGAAGTGATTGTGGTGCATTTAGAGTCTCCCAGGATGGGTAGTATTGCCATCATATGGGTGTCATGGGCAATCAGTGTAATACCTGGTACACAAATGGTTCCCTGGTAATCTTATTCTCATGTGAACACAGATTTCCATAAACCAAGAACTGAAAAAAAGGAAAAACAAAAACCAGAGCTAATTCTATAAACCATTTGCTAATTAAAGATCCAACTCAGGCTGCTTCACTGTCTACTTCATTGGTTTGACCTAATTTGTTCCTGAAAGAAAGACAAACAACTTCCTTCAGGGTGCTATTTCTTTAGTGACAAAGGATCTCTGAATTCTATGTGTTCTTGGAAAAGTTAAGGCAGCCAACAGCTCTGGAATAATACAAGATTTATTTTGTGTACTCATATCTTCTCTAGCACTTTTTTGACGGCCAAGATAAATTCCTAAATAGGTACTGAAAATAAAAAATGACATACCACAGTTTGATGCAGTTCTGGGGTATAGTTTAGAGGATAAGTCTTGGAAGTTTAAGTGCCACAGTGTGGCCTGTTTCTGGTGCCAGGAGCACTTGCATTACAAGTTAATTTAGAGGCTTAGCTGTTTGAAATAACATCATCATGCTGGGCTTGGAAATTTTCTTCTTCATATGAGATGTTACTGAATTTTCAAAATGCAAATAGCACTCGGAATAACCTGTCCTGTGGATTTATTGTATTTTGTCATATGTAGGCTCTCAACTAGAGCTTTCTATAGCTTTCTGTAAGAGTACTTACATTTTTGCTCATGCTGAGTCAGCAGCAGTCCAACTTCTCCAGGGGGTGAGAATGACAACTAAATTATTTATTGGCTACAGGTGTTTATAGTTCCTCATTTTACCCTAAAGCATACGAATTCCTGCTAGCAATTAAAGGTAGTTAGCAGCTTTCACACTAATGCAAACATTTGCATGCAGTAATTAGAGCTTCTTCCCATTCTCCAGTAATGAGTAAATGGAAACCTTAACTGCTACCTAGTACTTTGTAACCTTTCTAACCTGCACTGTGTCACTGGTAATTGTTTCAGAAAAGCTACTCTGAAAAAAAAAGTTGTTTTGCTTTCATGCTAAGAATTCTGAACTAGTAATGTTTTGGCTACAAATGCATCCTCCCATGGTCTGCAGAGCTCTGGGATATGTGTTAAGTTTCTTTATTGCTGCTCTTGTTTCAAGAATAGGAACCTAGCTGCGTTTTGCCCAGGAATTTGTCTTCTTTTTTTGTGAAACAGATTGCAAAGAATCTCATAGTCATCAGTAGCTACAAAAATCTTTATGTGGATTTTGTGCAGTATGTGAGTAATACGAAAGAATCAAAGGAAAAGTAAAGAGGAGCTGCAGAAAGCAATTATTTAGAGCAAAAATAGCCATCAGTTGCTATGGAGAATTATTTCAAGAGCTATTTCTGCATACTAAACCTGTGTGGTTCTTTATCTTAAATATCTAGGGAAGAATACATTTGGTTTGATTTAATATAGTTTATTCTCAAGTGGCTGATAACGGACAGCAAATTCAGGTTCTCTGTCCTTTCCAAGTAACTTTTTGGTGTAACTTTATTAGTCATTTAATGTGAAACTAGAGAATTTCTGTTCAGGCTAAATGTAAGGCTACAAATAAAGCCTTTGTGTACCCAAATTATACATTTTGTCTCCTCTATGTCACCCTCTGTGGTTTAAAATTTTACTCAAAATTTTTCTTTCAGACACTGTGCTTGGAATACATGCAGTGTATCCTCACCCTTTACTCAGAACAATTTGATTCTCCAGGTGTAATGGGTCTCAGGTTTTCAAAACTGTGTTTTTTGGATCCTGTTAATACATTAGACAATGATTCAGGAAGATCGACAAGAGAAACCACAGTAAAAATCAGGTGCAAAAGGTGGGATGGGTTCAGTGTAAACTGGTAATGACAGTGAGTGAAATGGTAATTTAGATGGTGTAGAAACACTTTAGGTTTTAAACATCCTACATACAATGAATAGACATGAAGAGTCCTGGTAGACTGCTCATCTGAATCTAATGAAGTCTTTCACAGAAGTTTGGTTTTGTTCATAAAACAACATTTTCAGTTCATTCTTTAAGACTATTAAGAATTTTGAGAATACTTGAGTTGATTGGTTTATTCTTATTTCTCTGTTACAGGTCCATTAACTAGATTTTTCTATGCTTGCTTACATTTTTTAAATATTCATTTAAATTAGTGACCCAGACTGTTAAGAAGTCAAAATACACTTTCATTAAACTGAAGTATGCATAACTTAGAGGCAAGTTACATTGCTGATTAAGAGAATTTGCAAATGGAGATAGTTGTAAGCTTAATGCAGAGCGATAGTACACTATGAAGTGAGGGCAAAAGGGTAAGAGAAGGCAGGACAGAGGTCAGGTAGAACAAAAAAATTAATTAGCGTTTCCCAAGTTCACTAGTGCAGAAGGAAAAAACATATTAGATCTTTTAATTCGATGTGGAAGATGGTTTTAATGAGAATTAAGTATTTTGGAATCTGTTGTTTAACTGATGTGGGGTAGACTTTGTTTTGACTTGGGAATTTTACAGTTCCAACACTGTTGAACTTTACCAGCAAAGTCCAGAATGAGAGTGACTTTGAAAGGGCTTGTAGAGAGGTTGTGACCTCTGACTATGCAAAGGTGCTTTACAATAAAGATGGAGAAAGACTTTCTACCAGGGCCTCTAGTGGCAGGACACGGGGCAATGACTTTAAACTGAAAGAGGATTGATTTGGATTGAATATGAGGAAGAAATTAAGTTACAACAAAAGTGGTGAGACAGTGGCACAGTTTGCCCAGAGAAGCTGAGGCTTCCCCCTCCCTGGAAGTGTTCAAGGCCAGGTTGGATGGGACTTGGTTCTCCAAGGACGTGGTCAAGCAGGAGGTGGTGTCCCTGCCCATGGCAGGGGAGTTGGAACTAGTTGATCTTTAAGATCCCTTCTAACTCGAGCCATTCTGTGATTCTATGAAAATTGCCTTTTGTGACATGATTAAATGGGGCTGGCATTTAAGCAAGTGTGCATCTAGGTCAGCAGCTGCTGTGAAAATGTGCAATTAGAATTCTTAAAGTTATCAAGTATATGGTAAGTTGCACTGAATCCTAAGAAAACAAACACAATTTGATTTGTTTGGCTGAAAATTTTATAAGAAAGTGACTCAAAATGGTACAATAGTCTTCTACTTAAAATATTAGCTTAGCAACAGATCAAGGTGTAAAACCAAAAAAAATTTAGTCATTCAAGACCATTTAAGCAGTCTAATTGGAAAGAGGTATCAAAATGGATTTTTTCTAACTTGTTAGACAGTGTTTATTACAAACAGCAAAGGAGACAGTCTACAGGGCATTGATCCTGTCCCACTTTAGCTGAGCTTGGATAATGACTAGTCAATGTTCTAATAAAAAAAAATGTTGAAAATAAAATGCAAGTGATTACGAAAGCTGTAAGCATTTATAATCGTTCTTAATGATGTAGCTACAGTTTCTCTTACTGGAATAGCTTTTGCTGATTTATATTTGTTTCTACTCAGATGGTTGTCTGGTTACAAATGATGTTTTCATCTACACTGAATTAAGGATTTAGAAGTAACTTACAGAATTATCCTAATTAAATGCTTATTAATTTTTAAATAATTATCACAACATCTTGATTTTTGCCTGAGGTTTTTTAATAAAGAAGTGCTTCACCCTCTTAAAAAGGTTAGGAAATTGAGATAAGTAAAGGTTAAGTAACTTTGTTTTAAAGTCATTGATTCTAGACAACAATCACTCTCTTAGTTTGCTGAGCCATGCATTGCTTCATTTTAGCACACACATTAGATGTAACACAATCCTTGATTATAATCTTTCATTCAACTGGAGATTGACTGAAGTCTCAGGGGAAAAATAGTTTGTATTTTATCTGGGGCAGTTCATATCCATTTAGCAGTTTCTCTTCCTGCTGTCATGTTAAAATGGGGTGAAAAGAACATGGATAAATGCAGAGGAGGCCATACTGTTCACTTGCATCATGGTTAATTTTTTCCAGATGTTTTTTATTTCGTCTTTAATTCTCTTTGCTTTTTATCCAGCATTGTAGGAGAAGTAAATGGTCTTTTTTTTTTGCAGTCAAGGTAAAATTTCAGCATTACCTTGCATTTGCCTTGTCTGCTTGTCCCAATGCTTGGTCAACCGTCTTCTATAGATTGCTTCAAAGTTCCTCAACTAGATTTACTTCTAGTGCAATTTTATACCACTTAAATATTTAGTCATTTAATTTACTCCTTCCCAAAAAGCCCTCTCTTTGCACTGTTCTTTGCACTTCGAGTGAGCAGAGGTGTCTGTCTGCTCATCTGTAACTATTGTCCTTAGGCAGTTCTTGTGATGGGCTTTGTAACAGGGTTTTCAGAAGGAGTAAGTCAGGTGCTACCTTCATGCTCTCTAAGAGGAGGAAACCTGTGTGTGGAGCAAAATTCCTTCAATCTAGAGAAGAATTGCTATTTTTTCCCTCCATGTAAACTACATAGAAAAACTTACATCTAAATAAAGCTTGAGATCAATCTATTGATCTATTTTTCATTTCAGACCAGGAAGCTACTAAATTGCAGTTCTCAGAGTTAGTTTGAATATTTTATTAGTACTTTGTATTTGGATCCTGAATGAAACAAGGAAACCACTGCCAGTAGGATCCAGTCTGGCTCTGGAGCCTTGCTGAGATTCTTAGACAATTTTATTTTAGTATTGCTTCTTTTACTGATTCTGTGTCTGTCCCTGTTCCATGAATTTGGGAGCTGAAATAGCACTTATCTTACACTCTTTACAAAAAAGATTAAAACTTCCATTTTTAAGTAGTTTCCCTAGCTGCCTTTTTATTTTCATTTTTTCCCAGAGACTTTGATTCTGTCACAGACTCTGAGCTTCTATACGCTTAGAAACATCGTTTTGTTCCTTGGTTAATTGCTTTCTCATGCTTTTTAAACTTTTAATTTCCATCATTCTTTAATCTGCTGTCACTTTGCATATTGTCCCTTCTCCAAGTTATTTTGCCTTAAAAGACAAGTCCTTTGGGACTAGTGGGCCTTACTGGGACTTGCAATTATTGCAGGATATGGTGCTGGTTGCAGACAGATTAGTTCAGGGATGGGTTCAGAAGCTGTGAAATTCTACCTTAGAAAATTAGCCTCAGAAAAAAGAAGCTTTGAGGTACTGGGAACTTAAAAACATTTACCTTCCCAGAGAAAAGGGTGTTCAGATTCAAAACAAACACGTGCACACATACACACCCAAAAAAAACCCCAACCAACCAATAAAATAAGAAAACTCCTTTGGCTGAGATGAAATACCTACAGACAAGAAACTTGTGGACAAGAACTTGTATACAGGGAAAAATTATTTTTGCCATCCTTTAAAGGAGAATGGCCTTGTAGAATAGCTCCGAAGGAAAAGAATCTGGTAATTGAAATGGTAACAGATCTATAACTTTACCCCATTATTATCTAAATCATTTTGTAGATACTCAGAATCCTTTGTGAGCTGGTTTTCCCAGCACAGAGGACCTTGATGAAAAGAATCAATTAAGCCTGGAAAAGCTCTGATGGTATAAATATCCTCAGTAAATAAATTGTTACTGTATTAGATACAACATGCTGATTTAAAACACTTGATAAAACCTAGCTCTAGTCTGTGGCATTTTCTCTGGAAAAACTCCCAGATTTCATAGAATGAATAATGCATGAGTGTCTCCATGTGATTGATTTGACTGGCTGCAAAGTATCTGAATATTCCATTGTTTGATTCTGATTTGTTCTCTGTTCAGAAGCCCCTATCCAGTGCCTGCTGGGGCCAGGGAACAGCACAGAATTACTGCTCTTGGATTAGTGCAGTGTGTTGTCTTCACACTAGACAGCATCAGTGATGAGAGCAATACTTAATTTTGAAGGTACAGTCATTGTAAAATCACAGAGGTGAAGTGAGGAGATCAAGGATGTTCTGGGATGGTGGTGTATTTATTACTGTCAACCACCTTGTCAAACAGTAGAGATAATCCACTCTGTTCAGCTTCCAGCATAGAATGCTCATTTTCCTATCATAATTTTCAGATGTTGAGAACCCTGTTAATTCTTGCCGTTCTGGTTTTCTATTTTCTTAATTTCTCTAGAATGAGTTCCTAGCATGTTTTTAGTCTCTCCACTGTGTATATGGAAACCTGCATGCTATAAAAATGTTGCATGAATATCTGTAGTTTTAATAATAACTAATTCTGCAGGAGTGGGTGTTTCCATGAAGATATTATTAGACAATTGCCCCCAAATCCACATTTAGTGTATTTTTAAAAATTCAAGGCTAGTTCCAACGTTAAAGTCCATGAGAATAAGGGTTAAAGGATCATTTTATCAGTTACAGCATGGGGTTTTTTAAATTGCATAGAACTCAAAGCCTAGAGATCCAGGGAGTGGTGGGGTGGGGAAAAGAAACTTAGAGGGAAACTTAGAGAGAGGGAAATAGAACATTCTGTAGATTGTGGGGTAAAATGAGTGAAGTTCCATAAATGAACAGAGGGACATTAGGCAAGAGATTAGATGTGGAGAAGCATAAAGAATTACAAAACTAGAAAACATTAATTCACAGAAGATGAATAAAGTTATTTATGAGAGAAATGTTAGGAACCTAACAGAACTAAAGCTGGCTAAAGACTGCAAAAATACATCTGCAAATTAGCATTCAGGTTTCTAAACAAATCTTCTTGGTTTCACTCCATTTCATTTCTCCTGCTGTTTGTTTTTACAAATGGTCAAAACTTTGAGCTTAACCAGGGTGAATGTTCCCAGAGAGAGTGAAGCCAGCATTGTGTGTTCATGTATATATTCAATTCCAGCATCTACTTATTGCATACAAGGTTTGCCCAAGTCATACAATGCATGACTTTTCTGTAACACCACTGGAAATTTGAATATTACATTTCATGGACTTGAGAAAAATTTGATTTTCCTTGGAAATACTTAAAATTCATCAAATGAAAAAAAAAAAATCAGAGAATCTGTATCTCTGTAGTCATAGGTATGTACTTACCTTCTATATGGCATGTACATACCTCCACTATTTTCCAGTTATGCTTTATAAATTATTCACTATATGCTAATGGATAAGCCTAAAAGCTTAAATAAAAATAATATAGAAGACTACTGAAGACGCCAGGAACAAGACTTGTCAGAAAGAAAAAAAAAGTACAAACAAATAAACCCCAATCCTCTTCACCAAATCTATGTCAGAAATTTAACTTCTGGGAGAAACTGTACAAAGTCAGCCTGGCTATTCCCAGGAGAGAAATTATTCATGAGGGTACAAGTTTTCCAGGTCAGGCTCTGAATCAACAAGGCAGTGACTGTGAAAGACAGTCCAGAGCTGGAGAGTGAAAAGGAAGGTTAATGAGAAGCACTGGGAAGACGTTCATTAAAGTGGAAATTGAAGTCACCTAGGTTGAGAGGAGTGAGCTTGAAAGGAAGACAGTGAGCTTCAGTCTCAAAGTCAGGAAGAAGGTTAGAGGAGAAGTCTTAGGTAACAAATCCTGCCTGGGCAGTAGTGATGCTGCCAGATGCTGCTGAGTGGCAGCTGCCCAGCACAATCTCTCTTGAATGCTGAATAGGATGTGCTGACTCGAGTGTAAAATCTGTTGGAACTGGGAGCTCAAATCAGGTGCTTTGTGGGTTGTGAGACTGTGCAGGTGAAGCATATTTTTACAGTGAAAGGAATAATATCAGAGAAGCAGGACTTAAATAAGATTTGCCAGGATTTTTACCCTTATTCTTGTATCTTGGAATTCTTCAGTTAAAATTTTAACACATCAATTTTTGTATTCAAAGTTGTGTAGAAATTTTGAATAGCCAATTTGTAGCAATAGCTATTTTTGACATTCACATTTCTTGAGCTAAAAGTATCCTGGAAAACAAATCAATTTAATTTTTTAAATCAGTGGCGAATGTGGATGATTCAATAACATTCACTTCCTATGTCCCTTATGCTACTGCTTTAAATGGTTGGCTTTTTGGTGATTTTTTTTTAATTTTTTTTTTTTTTTTTTAAATCTGTACTATGAGGAGGTCATGGACCTGTCACTGGGCACCAAGCAGCTTGCTCCTCAAATGAGCCACTGAGGAGTTAAAACTTCCCTTATCACAGCTGTTGAGTCTTGAGGAGCACACAATTCTCAGTTGGGTCAAGAGGCTCTGAAAAAGACAGGAACATCCCCTGTTCTCAAATAGTTCTGTTCTCTGCCTTTGTGTTTGATTTGATAGCAACACTTGAGTTATAAGGGTGCAGAGGGTTTGCTGGTTATTCCTGAGCAATGTCTGCTATGAAACCCATTCACAGCCCTTTTTATTATTATAAAAAGTTGGGATGTCAGATCTGAGAGCCTGGTATGTGCTGGGACAATGTGCCAAAAAAAGGAAATACAGTGGAAGAAACAAGCCACAAATATTGCACGGCAGGTTATTGGGTGGAAACAAATGGCACAGACTGAGAATACACTCACATGTTGGAGCCTGCATTGCTTTCCCAGATTAATGTTGTTGGTAATGTTAAATAAATAGTTCAGAGACCCTGTCTTCTGATGATAAGTTGTGGTGTAATATTTTTCAGTTAAAATGAGTGTACTCAGTTTGTCCATGTGGAGTGGCCTCTCTAAAGGCTGGGGTTGTGCCATAGGCAGAGGCTTGTCCTTGGGAATGTGGGATTTCCACACAGAGTGAGATCCCAGTGGACAATTCCTGGCAGAGGCAGAAAGCTGTTTCTTCCTTGGCAGTGGAAGTGACCCTTTGCTGAATGAAATAAAGAATGAAGTAAACTATTTACTTCTCTCTGTGAAAGATGCCTGTCTCCATAGGTGCTGGCAAGCTGTCCAGGTATCTTAAAGGACAAGCTGCATTCTGGAGGTGAGAGAAGGTGAAAGATTTGTAATTGCTGGACAGAAGGGAGGAAAGAGGTTGTCTCCCAAGTAAAAACTGTGCAAGAGAACATGCTGACTGTGAATTACATGAACTTCTTGTGATGTGCTGCACAATGGGTGTGCCTCATGGCCCAGTTGTGAATTGGTTTCCTGTAAAACATGTATATTTTGTTAGCTTGGTTACTTCTTCCAAACTTTGTATTACTTTTAAGGGTTATGGTTTAGGTTTTTATTGCTGCATGTTCTCCATCTTCTGTAGTATTTATCCCTTTTCTGTCCTTTAAGGCAAAGACTGGTGGGCATAAAAGAAAATCCCACATACATCAGGATGTTTCCAGAAAGAAATTCCAAATATGATTCAAATACTCAAAAGTTCATGTATTTCTTAGGGACTGCTTTCATTCCAGGTAGGTGCTCCTTGCCTTGTACAGCTGGTTCAGTTGTCCTTTCATGATATGCTTTTAGAAAAAAAAATACCCACCTAGAGCTAGATAAAATAATATTTTTTTTCTAATGATAAACTTTCATACAGTCAGTATCTCAGTCTAGCAAAGGGAGTTGGGGAACCCTGGCACAAAGAGAAGCTCAGACCCAGCACATCTTGGTTGGGAGCCCTGCACTGATTTTCAGAAGCGGAGGAGCTCATCTTTGGACTTAAGCATTTCTAGGATAATTTCTTTCTCATGTTCTGCCTTTCCTCCTCTTTTCTCTTGGCCAGATTTTCACATCTGAAGTCCACAGCAGATTTCAGAAGTGTGATATAATCCCATATACAATAGCTGGTGTACCAGTGCCTTGGGACCAGCTGCTTTTCCTCTATGGGAGGAGATCTGACTTACAGACAGTGCTTTGCAGCCCAGGTGCTGCTTTAGCTTCATTAATCTCATTAAATGAAAAATCTTGCTATAAAGGTAAAGTAAGTAAGCACTTCTGTAAAAACTGATTGATTAAACTATCAACAGAGATGTATTCCTGGAGGGCATATACTGAGAATGTTTTTATATTGAAATGCAACATTTTGTGTCCTGTTTTTATCACTTAGATTACCCAACATCAAAACCAATTATGGCAATTATGAAAAATCTTTGATGTTTTCTTTAGGGAAATGCTATCCAAGGAAATTCCAGTTATGTCTTGGGGGTTTTTTTGGTGGGGTGTATGTGTCTTTTGTTTGGTTGGTTTTTTGGGTTTGTTTTTTTTTTTTTGTCCATCTTTCTTACAGCTAATATTTAGCATTTATCCTAGAGGAAAGACCTTACAAAAATGGCTGGTATTTCTCTCAAGCATATATTTACTGTATCAACTATATTTAAGTTTCATTGTTCAACTTTGCTGAAGTCTTTCTGGGGAGCAGTGATTTAAAAATCCCTGATCCTAGTGTGTCACATAAGGAGTTGTAAGGATCACAGAAAGATAAAGAAGAGTCACAAAAGAGGTCATCTTCTTTTCACGTAAGGAGCCCTTCTCTTCCCAGGATCCCCAGATAACATCTTCATTGTTTGGAGAAGAACTGTAGCTGTCAGTCATCATTTGTCAAAATTTATTCCTCCTGTGAAGGGGCCCACTGGTTCCTGTTTGCTGCTATGAAGTGGAACCTCATCTGTATTGTGCAAAAGATGCAATGATGAGATTCACTTGACTTGCCATGAATTGGGGTTGCTGTGCATGATTAGAACGGAGTTTTCATTACTTTCCTGGGAGTTCTGAAGCAGAGGATTTGCAAGTTAATAGTAACATTTTACTTTAAAAACATCCTTGCTTTCTTTTTGTTTTTGTGTGTTCCATGTTTAAAATTGGGAAATAGAAATTACCACCCTTCAAGATCTCATGTTGTCTCTGTGACTTTAGAGAAAATTCAGTTTGCTTTTCAGCTATAGAGAAGAATTTTTTGTTTATTTATTTTAAATTAACATCTTTGCAAAGTGTGTAAGATCAGGAAATTGAGTTATATTCTATGCAGCTTCTGTATACAATGGCTAGAAAGAAAGATCCTGTCAGCCAGTTGTTGGTTAGACTTCTGAATTTGCATCAAGGACTAAGGGTTTTATTGGTTTTGCATTGTAATTTGATTTTTTAAGTTTTATTGGATCTCCATGGCCAGTTGTATAGATGGGACAGGGACTGGGTTAGGTGAATCTCTAGGAAAACATTCTTGTTTTAAATAAACTGTTGTGAACTGGAATGCTCAGTGGGACCAAATTGAAGTTTAGAATGGCACAGATTTCTTATACTTATTTTTAAACCCTAGAAACTCTTTATTACCTCTACAGCTTCATGAGGTTATAGAACTGGTTTATTACCTGGAGTGTAATTTTGGAGTATTTTCATTTGTTTTCCTTTTTTTAACTTCTGCTATTCAAGCTTCTTTGTTTTTTCAACTTGCCTTTGTCTACCTATGGTATTTAAGCAGTCATAACAATGTATCTCTCCAAATTCTTCCAACTTGGGATCACATTTGGATCCATTTTGAAACTTATGGAGAGGATGAGGATAAGAAAAAAAAAAAAAGTAATAGTATCCAAAGCAACAAATGAAGGCTTGTTAGCTGATTCTTAATGCTTCTCATGCTTCCAATGGTGTTGAGTTTTTGCTCTGCAGTCTGCTAGTCCCTCTCATTTCTAAAAGAACAGCACTATTATGGGTATTAAAGGTATCTTTTAAACTTTATAGTAAATAACTAATATTTTAATTTGTTCAAGTCTTGCATTTGGTGTCACTAAATCTAACGAAATCTGGAGTATCTGGATTGATTTTACACTGTCTTCTGCTTTTTGGAGGTTTTTGTCATTGTGCTTGTGGTGGCTGCACTGTGGAAGCAGAACAAGTCTGTATAACAGGTGCATAAATTTACACTTCATATCCATTAGAAATTATTCTTACCTTGTAAGTGAAGTGATGTACCTGGTCTGTAATAATTTTTAGTTCGATTAATAATCCAGAATCTGAGATGGGTACTTCTGTTATGGAGCTGAAATCCAAATAAGTAAAATAACCTGTGCCATAAGAGTATAATTACTGAAGATTTGAGACTTGATTAAAACCACTAGAGCTATAGCAGCTTCTTGCAACATTAATGATTTCTGGCCAATGTATTTTGTACAGAATTAATGAGTGTCTAGGGTTATGGGTTTCTCCATTTTGTTTTGGGCCATTAACATGTTCATTAAAGCTTAAAAAGTGCTCCTAGCTGCCAGCAATTTTTTTTTTTTTTTTTTTTTTTAACTTGGAAGTCTCCTTTTGCTGAGACTCCCATACCCTAAATTTAGTTTTGTGCCCACAGAACACCTGGTAAGGTGCTGCACATTAATTCTCTGCTAAGAATGGGCATGAGTGACACTTTGTCATTTCACTGAGCAGGATGGAATAAATCTTGTTGTCTTCTTCTGACATAGTTCAGTAGCTTGTTTGTGTCAGGCAGCCCATCTTCAATGGGTCCAGGTGCAATGTGTTGATGTGAGACACTTAGGAGTCTTTTTGTCCTTTTCTTTCTGGAAGTGAACTTTCAGTCTCTGAATTCTTCATAGAAAAATAGATTTTTAAAAAGTTGAATAAGATCCTGTATGAAATATCAAGAACGATGCCATTCCAAAATGCAAATTTTGCACTTGGTTGTGGACATGTAAGTGGGTTTCCAGCTCCTGTTACTTCACAAGGATCCCCAAACAACACTCAGCCTGGAAACTCTTCTGCTTTTGGATCTTTCAGTGAGGTTTTACTTCATGATTTAACCATTGTAGTAAGTGGCATTTTAAGATGGGGATTTACAATATTGTAATGAGACTTCCTATAGGTAGTGTATTCTTCTAAGAACAGCATTAAGTTTTCAAAATAAAATTTTTAATAACTTTTTTTTAAAAAAACTGTTTTCCACATTTTCTTCCTGGAAAAACTTACTGGTGGTGTAAATGAAAGTCAAGTTCAAAGAAGGACTTTGGTTCTTGGTATCTAATTCCATTAATATTCTATCTTGTCAGGTGGAATACACCATTCCTTTTCAATGACATGGCTATCTCTGCCAATCAGAGTTTTAAAACATGTAAATCCTTTCTGTATCAGGAAATATATATATATTAAATCTTTTCTGTATCAGGATATATATATTATATATAATATATATTATATATATTATATTATATATATTATACCTTATTGAGAGGTTCACATTACTACACTACTGACTAAATTTATACACGTTTGAACACATGGTTATTGGTACAGAGAAAATTATCCTGGTGTTATGATATGTTAGGTAGGTAAAGAACAGACTTTGCTTGCCAATTGGAAAAGCTTTTTTAAAAGTTACACTGGAAAGAAAGTTATTTTAATGATACAAAAGTTGTATTAAGGTATAAAAGTTGTATAAAAGGGAGACCAAGTCCAGTCATAGCCCTTACCACAAATGAAATGAGTTTGATGGTTTGCAGTCAGCAGCCATATGTTAGGCAGTTGATCTGAATAGATCATAGTGCTGCTGGCATAGAAAATCAAGACCATTCCATTCAGGTCAAAAATAATCCTGTTTGATATGGGATAGCCCCTGTAAACATCTATGATAGAAAAGCCCCACAGCACTGATGATTGCAAAGGTACATTTATTCTACATATTTGTGGGCCAGCATAGTTTTTCAGGCACCAAGCATTTATTTTTTTTTTTTTTTTGGTACATTTGATGCAAACTGTGCATCGCTGTATTGTTTAGAGCTGGTAACTTTTACAGCCATCGCTTTTATCCTCCCCAAAATAATTGTACTAGTGAAACCCTAACAATAGATTTTTTGTGTGTGTCTCTGAAACACTGTATGGCTTGCATTACAGCAAGCTTGAGTGGTCACAGATTATTGATTCTTGGGTTTTGATAAAAAACTTCATAACAACTGTAATATCTCTGATACATGGTGTACATTGCCACAGAAATGGTCTTCAGCAACTTGCTATGTACATTCTTCATTGGATTGAGACGTGGCCCATTGGAAAGGACTGTTTTTCTAAGAATAACTGCTGTAATTTGTTTAAGCTTACTGATAATGTCAGCCTCATTTAGACTCTTAACTTATTTCTCGGATCTTTTCTTCAGTAATTTTCCTGAGTGCTACTTTGATGTTACTGAAGAAACAAATAAAACTATTAATAATTAAAAAAGCATAAAATCTAGCAGTCTTCTCTATTCATCCCTCTGGCTTCTATAATGAGCAGAAGGAAATATGATGCTGAAAATCTGGGGAGAGAATAGGTTGATAAAACCAGATAGAGAAGCAAAACAAGTGCTGCAACCACACCTTTTTATAGTTGAATGCAAATAAAAAACGTATTTAAGAATATTACCACATAGATGACATAGGAAAAAAAAACAACAAAAAGACAATCAAGAAATAGAGCAGTCATGCTTAGAAAGTTGCCATTTCAGAGAGCTCAATTCACTGCCATAGCCAAACAGGCAATAAATTCCCTCCTCTCAGCTCCTTTTGGGTCATACCTCATGTTGTAGCTTGAATTTCTGAAAACAACTTCTTAACTTAACCTCTGGGTATTGGTTCCTTTAGACACTTGAATGAGAAGCAGTTTGTTAGGACAGAGCATTTAGTCAAGAGCCTTTGTTTCATATGCACATACTGTGAATTCCAGCTAGAAAACTTCTTCTCAGGATGCTGTTTTAAATCAGGCAATATCCTATACCACACATCTGAAAAAGCTCTGTACAATTTGTTTTCTCTTCCCCTCTGCCATTAGTATGATCTTAAAACAGTAGCTTATCAACTGTTAGTGCTGATGAACTTATGACAATACAAGGGAGGTTCCACCTTTTTTTTCTTAGTTTGCTGGTTTGTGATCCATTTGTTTGTTTTCATCTGGCAATAACTTTTCCACACTGTTAAATTTGAATGGTTTGCTATTCTGTCTTTAGAAGTAGTCTTTAGTCCTTGAGAGCTAGAAAGCTTTATAAAAAGCATGTAGGAAGCATTAAAATTTTAGCTAATCCAAACCAAATGCAAGTCTCAAATGCTTGTTGGATTGTTGAGCACAGTTCTGAATGCTTTGTTCCTCCCTATGATCCTGGTAGCTGCAGCTCTTTAGAAGTTATGGAAATGTGATAGTGGTAGATGTGAAAGTTAAGGACGTAGATCCCACTGTATTGCTTTGCATAACCAGAGAATCTTTCTTGTACTTGTAATGTCACCTACTGCTGTAATGCCCTGGACTTTACTGGCAGGCAGGTAGTGGGCCCAGAGCATGTTTGTGCCTGGAGAAAGGGTTACCAATTCCACTTCAATATTCATAAAGTTTTTATACCGTTAGGAAGACATTTTACTGCACCTGGAAAGAATAAGAGACTCATTGGATGTTCAGTCCTGGATATTGGGTAGTGCCATCATCTTTTCTGAATGTGCAAGCCTAACTCATCAGTTATAAAGATTCTTGTGGAAACTGGTTTGTTGCCATCATTTTTGTTACATCGTTGTGCAAAAAACGTCAGTGTGAAGAGTTGCAGTTTTACAGAAATTAATGCTGCAGAGTACATCCCTTTAGTGATAAAAGTTGAGTCAAGTGCTGTCTTTTGTTCCCATAGAAGCTTTATGTTTCCACTACAGTCACTTTTTTTTGTTGTTGAAAGAACTGCATCTGTTCCTTCCAGTGACATTTTACTTGTCATGCTGGTTTGTAGCTTCCTCAGGTAATTTCAGTTTCTCTGAGTACAGTGCTTATAGAGCATTATACTTTTCACATACTTAGAGTAAGTATGTGAAGAGTAAGCTCAGTATGTTAAGCCTTTTGTGCCATCACTTTTAATGAAGTGATTTGTTAGTTGAATGAGGGAAAATTAGGGTTTAGAAATGTAGCTTTATTTTCTAGTTGTGATGACTTAGAGCCTTGTACTAGAAATATTTTTAGTAGTTCTGTGTACTTGAACAGGATCAGTTCAAGATAGGAACAGTGAACCATAACTATCCTTCTTAGCTTATGTGCTGTGTTTTTCTTTCTTTTTATCTTCAAGTGACTTTAAGAAGACTCTCATACCTTGTAATTAATTGGCCAACTAGGGAAATCTGCCATAGGAATAAATGCAGTTCAAGTAGTCTTTCTTACTAGCTAGCACTTGTTGGGAAACCTTTTTTTGAAGGCTATTAAAACATGCATGAACAATTACCAATTACTTAGTCCAGGGAGGTTTTCTTACAAAACAGATAAGAAAATTACCATACAATAGTAATAAAAACAGTGAATATGTCACCCAGGGTGTTGAGGGTATGTGCCTTCTAATAACTTCAGACAGTAGACTATCTAATAGAATTCATCAGTGTGCTTCAATATCAGTTTAAATAGTTTATTCCAAATTGAGAAAAAGTTTATTTGCAAAAAATGCAGAGCTCCAGATCTCAAAATGACATTGTATGTTTATCTACAAGGTTATTTCCTATTCCTATGAAGTGTCTTTCTATGATTTATAAGGAAAAATATTGATACAGATAAAGAATCAGCTTTTTGGGAGGATGATTTTCTGTTCCTTTTGTTATGAAAAGGAATGCTAGGAGTTTGTCATGCTTCAGGATACAGCAGGAATGTAATGATCTGTTTGGTGATGTTAATATTGCTGTTGTTCCTGTCATTTTGCCACTGAACAGGCTGACAGTGAAAATAGTGGCTGCAAGTAGGTATGAAGAAGGTGGGGAAATAGAAAGCTTACTGATATTAAATACCAGTTGGTGATAAAGTGAAGCTGCAGCCAGATGTGAAGACTGAAACAAATGGGGGAAGTAAGATGTGCATCTCAAAAGCGAGGTCTGAAGAGAATAAGCACAACTTCTTTATTTATTCATTTTTCCTAGCTACTAAGTGTTATTCTTTCTTGCTGAAAATTCTGTCTTTTCACATCTGAAATGGCAGTAGTTCAACTGTACTCTGAGCTGCATTTCTCTGTATTTGTTAGTGTTGATTGACTGTTGAGGGGAAAAGGGAATTGCAGAGAAATGGTACAGCAGTGCTGGCTATCTAAGGTAGTGGATTCCAGATGAAAGTTGGAAAGCACATTTTAAAACAGAGGTGATTCAAGGATGATAAAATGGGGCTAAAAGACAAAATATATGTCAACTTGTAATTAAAGATATATGCAGTGAATATCCTTCAGAGGTGCCCTAGAAATAATTTTCTTTGGGATGCAAGTTTTGTCCCATAATTAATACGAACCCATGTCCCTAGATCTGCTTGTCTTTTATCCCTACCAGTAACAACTGGTTTGAGTGTTCTGGGGCTTCGCTGCCCCCCTCTTCCCTACTGCCCTCCCCTCTTCCCCAGAACTACTTTCTGAAAATCCCTCAGCAACTGAAATTCCTGTGATGGAATTAATGACATTGCTTTTCTCGTGTTACCAGAAACACTGCAGAATGGTCTTTCATGAACAAAAGATGGACACTGTACAGTTGCCTCATTCCTGCTTTTTTTTTTTTTTTTTTTTAATTAGTCCTCTAGGTTTACAATTCCAGACTGTGCAGAGCATTTTAACCTGAAATAATTTTTGGATGAGGCACCAAGCAGAAAGTCTTCAAAATAAAGGACAATGAATGTATCATTAAAGTTGAAGAAGAATGGAAGCTGAGGCAAAGTAGGAGGCTATAGCTTAAGATATTTGGCTGCAGGGTGGTAGAAACATGAGGCTGGGAACATAAAATCCAGACTGCACTAGTGCTCTAGATGAAATTGTGACAATGTTATAAGTCATTGTTCTTTAATAACTATTCTTGTACAGTCCCTTCCAAATATGTTTCTTTACATTTGGTTGAAGAAATTAAAGGGATCAGAAGTGTGCAGATAATTGAAGGATAGAAAATTTTATTCCACTTCTGAAAGTCTTATGTTACTTTTTCATGATACAGACAAAAGTTCTGCATGAAGTCTGACTTATCCGTGTCATCACTATATGGCATTTTCTGAGGCAAAACCCCACTTGGCTGAGAAAATCCATCAAACCACATGAAAGTCTTGATTCTATGTGGACATTTTCCTATAAAGCCTAAGAACTTGGTGTGTTCATTGGCAATCTTTCTTGATCAGAAAGGGATATGAGCTTTGTTTCCAGAAAAACTTAAGGAAATTTGTTTCCTTTTATTCAAGTAATGTGTAATTTGTGAGGCTGTGTGGATGAGGTGTGAAATCAGATGAACTTCAGCAGTTCCAGTTACATTACACTGTGGCTAATACCAAAGACACTCTGTGAAATGAAGTTGTTGAATTTCACACAGCACATGTACATAGGAAAAGGGACTTCACTTGACAGCCAGGAGAGAAAAATCTGCATTTCTCTTGTTCTAGTGGCAATAGAATAAAGGATTTCTTGGAAGTAATTGGAAGGATTGGATCTTGGAATCCTTGGAAGGATTACTTCCAAGTAATATTATGTGGATATTAGATAAACCCCAACCATTTAATTCTATATTTTAAAGTGTCTTAGTCTCTTGCCTGTAAGATTCTGCCAATAAGTTCAAACTGGATCAGATACAGCTTGCAAAATCTTTCAACCATTTTGCTGTCATTACGGAGGCTGATGCAGTATTTCTGACACTATTTTTTGCTTTAATTTTTCCAATTGCAGCATGCTTAAGGGTGTACAGAATTTAAGCCTGAATATAAATGTGTTTCCCTAAAAATAGCTTACAGAGAGCAAGATAAATGTTTACCATAATGTATACAGTTCTAAGAAGTTAATGTTTAAAAATAAGGCTATGTCATGGTGACTTTTTTTTTTTTTTGAGGTTTTGTTCTGTCAATCTGTTTTCCTCCAAGTTATATCAATCAGGTGGACTTCAGGAAAGAAGACTGATAAATCCCAGCACACCCATATCATATGCATGTTCTGATGAACATAATGTAAATGAATCAGTGAAGAATCAGTGCAACAGGCATCAAGATACAAGAAGTCTCATTCACTTGATCCATAGCAGCCGTTAGTATCTCTATACACGTGTGGAATGGAGCTTGGTCTCTGTCCTTTCTACATTCCAAATTCCCTGTGGTGATTTCCCTGTGGTTAAAGTAATAACTGTTTATATGGAATCATTCTCTTGAATCTCTGCTTCAGGAGATGTGAAAATACTCAATGTCTACAGGAAAGGAGTATGTGCATGTGGTGTGTGTCATTTTAAGTGTTATTATAAACCTATGCTGTCCCTTTGTTATCTGACATATAGGAGTTAAAGATGTATATTTAGTAGTTATAATCCAGCATGTGTCCTCATTCCCTGGTATTGAGTTGGTATTTAGAGGTCATTAAACTTGTGAAAAATTAAGGGTTTATTTATATTTGGGGTGTAAATTCTTAAGGTGAGTATATACCTAGGGAAACTTAGCCATGGGGACTTGGTATTCAGTTGTGTCTTTGGGGCCTGAGTTTTTATATCTAATTTTCTGCTACAGCCAGGTTGGAACTAAGCACCTAAAGGGTGGAATTCCTGTTTATATGACCTTTTTAAACTCCTGTTGTAGGTGACTTCTGCACCTTTATGTGAACATCCTTACATTCTGTTAAATTTTAGTTGCTAGATAATGTCTCTATTGCCTATTAAAAGATGCCTGGGAGTGGCATGGAGTGGTCACACCATGTAAAGGATCATCTGGCTGCTGGCTTGAAATCTGAACACTGCACAGTTGATGAATTGACTCATAGTGCCTTTGCCATGTTTGCTAGCAAACCTTATATCAAATTCCTGAAGGGAGTGGAAACACATGCTGTGTCCCTTGTCAAGCACTCCTCTCAAGGAAGGATATCCAATAACTGTAGAAAAGCATGTGCAGAATTATTGCAAGCCTTCTGGGCCTGTTCCACCAAAGCTGTTAGTGTTCAAGCACCTTGTTTTTCAGATTGTAAATCTGCCCCTTTAACTTGTAGTTGAAGGACACTGCTAAACACAGAAGCTGCAAGAGTTACCAGTGTATCCAGGTAGTGGAAGTGAATCCCTGCACACACAGGGTTGGTCTGGGTGAAAAGAAACACAAGATTGGGATTGTTTGATAGAGCCAACTATTTTCACTGCTACCAATCCATCTGTGCTGAGCTTTTGCAGTGTAGAGGTTACACTGAAAAACAAGAAGTCAGTTTTTGGCACCCAAAAGTAATTTAAAATAACGTTTTTGAAAATCCTGAGATAGTAAGTTTGTAAGTTACTGTTCTTTAAATTCATTAATTCACTTATCCATTCTGCACTGGGGAAAGGGATATTGAAATTGCCTCTGTATAACCTTTTGTGTTCAACTGATTGTTTTGAAGTAAGTTGTTTTTTGAGGAAAGAAGAATTTCATGCAATTTCACAACAATTAATATAGGATTGGCAGTAAAAACCTTTACATTTACAGCATTTCTGTATCTTTGCTTTTCCTGTTACTTCCTTAAGAATTGTTCTCTAGTGCAGCTTGAAACATGGTTTATGGTATTGGGATCTGTAGGAATTTAGCTGTCATGAGATATCCATCCATCTTGATGATGATGAGTGAGTGATATGTTTAAAAAATGTCAAAAAAACAAACCAAACAAAAAAAAAAAAAGGAAGAAAAGCCCAGGACACAGAAAAAAACCATGTATTGAATGTCTTAGGATGTGTTAAGCCTCCTGAAAAGAACCAAATGGAACAGGACCTAAGCAGACTCTTTTTTAGTCCTCCTTTTACTGAATTATTTTAAATGCACTAAGTCAGGTGTGAAATCGGTGTTCTTTTTGGAGAAGGAAATCCTACTGTAGAAAAGGACTATGAGTAAAAGCATGTAGGTGACCTATGGCTGTTAGAAAAATATCAAGCCAGATTTCATAAAATCAGAGAAACATGGGCTCTATGTCAGAATGCCATTTAGTTACAAATAGATGCAAATGCATCCAGCAGTGTTTCTTTTTGTCATTTTAGTTTTATGAAGAGTTTAACCATTTAATTTCCAGTGACTATGAAATAACTGTGTGGAACCACTGAGAAGAATGCTGTTAATTTTCACATGCCAAGTATTTTAAAAAGCTGTTGAAAATATGGGACTTATATTTTTATGTCATTAGTTCTTTTTTAAAAAAAGTTACTGTGAGACTGAAGATTATTTTGGCTCTTACTATTAGATCAAGTTAGAGGAGAAAATAATGAATACATTTTGAAGACTGGATGAATGAGGAAGGTTGACCTGTCTCCAGTGCTCTCCTCCAGTGAGGTGAATGAGTTAGTCCTCATGTTGCCTCTTGTTTTACCTGTAAGGCACCAATGGGCATTATTGATCTAGTTCTGTATTGGTTGTTTAGTGTAGTGTGTTCTAGTGAGAATGGACATCTAGCTGGTACATTAAGTAGAGGACAGTTGATTTCCCCTTTGCTTTTTTATGAGAATGAAATGCCTTGGTTTCCTGGAGCTGATCTGGAGAACAGTGAATGTGGATGTTCTTCACATGCCATCCCAACGAAGCCTTAGCAAAGGGTAGCTGCTTTTCACACTAGATTTTCTGGGTCTGATAAGCTGGTGCCCTGGGCTATTGATTTTTGCTAGTATGTGCCACTTTTTATTAGTCTCATTAACAGCAGTTCTTTTCCCCAAAACTCAGTTTTATCCTCTTTGATCAGGAAGCTCCAGTGTCTTGGCCCTGTTTCAGCAAACGCCTACGGATCTGCTGTTGAACACTGAGGTCTCCTTGTCTCTCTTTAAACTCTTATTTTCATGGAGAGTGCATGAAGGGGAAAATTTTGATAATCAATAGTAAAGAGAATCTAAGCAGATGATGTAATCTCACTAGTATCTTGTATTGGTCATAAATAAAATTTTAATCGTTAAGAAAACAGTACTTTTCTTGTAGAAGATGCTTGAAAAGCTATGCTATTTTTAAAACTCCCTCAGTTTACCATCCTATTTATAAACCCATATCTGCATCTGAAATGACCCTTGGAAAGAGATTCTCACAGTATATTAGTTCAGGCTTTGGTAGATTGTTCTTTGTGTATGGGTTTTAGATCTCAGTGTCATCCTGATTCTGATATTGACTGTTCAGTGAGAATACATGATTAACATAACATTTTTTCCACACTTTGAGGTTCAGTGTTTATAACCCTTATGCTAGCAATGTTCTGCTGATAACTAATAGAATCACTATGCTGATCTTGATTTGTGATGTCTGTGCAGTTTTAATAATGCATATACTCACTGTAGGCTCATGATGCTGAAGTTGGAATTTCACATTTCATTCAAGCATTATGCATACTATAGGAAGCAGTAGGCAAAGGTATTTGGAAAATTGAGAACTTAATTTCAGGGCTTGAACTCTCCTCCAGATGCCAGTGCATCTTTTAATTTTGGAAATCAGAAAAAGATTTCTTCAGTTCTTCCTTCACATATTTTCCTTCATGTCCGTTTCTGACATTAGCAGAATTGAGGCAGGAATATCTTTGTGCTTGGACTTGTGGCTCTGGTACCTTAAGAAAGGGATATTTGAAGTGTGATCTTATTCCCTCCCCCGACAACAAGTATATTACTTGCTTCTCCTAAGTGAAATTTCAGCATATGTTCTTTCTCTGTACTGAAAGCATTCCAAAGTTTCCTGCTCTGAATGTGCAGCTGTAAACAGTTCACGTTGCTTAGCAAGATGTAATTTATTAGTGGTACTTCACTGTAAGTACTGGTTTTCACACACTTTGCATTTTAGTGGAAATAGAGAAGTCTGCTTTCTTTACTACTGTAAATAACTTGTGTAGGGAATGAAATAAATTATTTTCAGTACTGAGGCAACTGTGTGAGAGATGTCTAAAATCTCAACTGGAAACTTACATCTTCTGGATGGCCTCAGAAATGGTGCTAAGTCATTACAGCTGCTTAATGTCTCTAATAGCAATAGGATCATGTCAGGACACGGTGATATAGGTAAATATATCTTTAAAATAGATATCTATAAATATATTGTGGGGGAGGGGGACATTTACAGTTGGACATGGTGATCTTAGAAGTCTTCTCCAACCATGACAATTTTGTGGTTCTGTGATACTGGTGAAATGTCTCTCCCACTGAACTGGATGCCTGCACCTAAAAATGTACAGCAGAAGCAATATCACAAATCCCTTGGGACCATATCTTGGAATGAGAAGGATTTGCATGTTACTAAGATTTGTTTGAAAATAAATCTTACAAGCAGATGCCCACCTAAAATTATCTGTGCTTTCAGTGGATTTTCAATGCACCTAAATGCAGAGCATGTTAGAATGGAAAAAGGAGATTCATTCATGTTAAACACGCCTTTGAACTAAGTTGAAAGTAATTGTGAAAAAGAACAGTACTTGAAAACAAAAAAAAAGAGATTAAGTTTGGCACAAAATGGCAGGATATAGTTTTTGCAGGAAAGAACTAAATGAGAATGCTAGGACTTCAATTAAACGCATCAGTAAATTCTCAAAGCTAACAAGTTGTGTAATGAGGACTGTGTATGCTCTTTGTGAATTGGTATCTCTTAGTTATAGGGTACTGTAAATAATGTTAATGTGAATGATGTAGGTAATATGTTGCTAAGGGAACCATATTTGCTGAATTATTTTTTGTTACAGTGAAAGTTGGCACATATTTTAGAACTGTCTGGACAAAACTGCATGCAGTTTTAACACAAATTTTCTCTGCATTACCATCCAGAAATCTTCTCAGAAAAAATATTTTAGTATTTGGATTTCTTGAGACAGTAATTGACAAATCTTGATCTTTTGGCTTCCTATTAAATTTCTTCGCTTCTAATACACCGTAATAATAATCTGGTATAATTTATGAAGAGGTAAATCATAGCCTTAGCTTTGCTTTTCATCAAAAGCGTTATTTTTAGAATGGGAAGTTTGTCTTCTATTGCTGGAAAAAAAGGAAATCTCTCTCTAGCAGGAAAAAGATTTTCTGTCTTTTTGTCTCTGACGCTTTGCCATATTGAAGTATATTCTGTGACTGAACAGACTGTTCCTTGATACTGTAACTTGGCCCAGTTTCTTGCAAGAAAAAGAAAATTGTCAGTGCCTTGATAATGTGGAGTTTTTAATTTGCAATATAGCATACTTGCAAAAAAATTCCTGTAGCTGACATCTGCAGTAGAGGACTGCACATAATGCAAGACACTGGGGCCTCAGCTCTGGAGGTGGTCTCACTGCCTGGCCACAAACACTCTTCATGCTGTGTCTCATCTTCAGTTCCTGCATTTTCTTCAGTGCATGCACAGAAGCAACAGATGCTGTACAATCACCCTTTGGCCCTGAAGGTATCAACTGTGTAGGGATTACTGACAGAGATATGCTCTAAACAAAACAAAACCAAAAAAAAACCCGAATAACTACAGGAGGTAGGGGATTACCAAACCTTTTAGTTAACTCAGCTGCTGCCCCTGATGATGCAGGGTTGTGGATTCAGTTACAGAGTAGAGATATTATGGGCTCCCTTGCTTTAACTGCAGTTACATCTCCAATACACAATTCATGTTGTGAAGCAGCTTTTTATTAAAGGATTGAGGTGTTGCCATTGCAAAGCACTAAAATTCTATTATTTAAATCCTGAGAGGACTGAAGTCGTTTGTGGGCCAGATCACAGATTCTAACCAGACCTTTGTCTACACAAAGATTTATTTTGCTTTTCTCAGTTAAATACATAATATGATGTGGCCTATCTGTTCAGTTCCTGACACACAGATGCCCATATTACACAAGCCAGCAGCATTGGCTGTCTGGTTAGTGTTCATAGCTGCAGGGGATGGAAAACCACCTAATGAAGACTGTGCTTCATTTAGAGCTAATTGTCATTAATTTTCAGAAAGAAAAATGTTCTTGTGGCTAAAACACAGGACGGGAATTTTAGGTTATCTCAGTCTAGATCTAGAGTTCTGTTCCTTTGGGCAAGTCCTTGACCTCTCTGCTTTTGCTTTTTAGACTCTTAAGAAATGAGAGCTGCTTGCTGCTATTTTGTTATATTGCAGTTAATATTCAAGCCTTTTATGTAACTTATGCAAAGCCAAAATGAAAACCAACAATAAAAGTCCCTCCAGCTGTTACAGTGTTAGAACAATGTTGGAAGTCATAAATACAAAGCTTTAAGGATGCTTCCACATCAGTAGATAAAATTTAATTCTGCTGCCTTTTAGAAGAACTTCTATCACAATTTTTATAGAAATGGATATTTTGGTTTTGGGACCTATGTTCTTGGATATTTGGTGGAGACCCAGCGGTGCAAACACAAGGATTGGACTCTTGCTCATGATTCAAGGAATACATGCAATAAGCAGTAGGTGGAAGCAAAAATACAGCTTCTTGACCATCATGAAATTTGGGCAAGGGAGGAAATCCATGGTATTTAGGAAATTTAATGGAGGGGAAATAATCTTTTACAAAGCTGCTTTTCCTGTTCCCTTTCTTGTTCCAACATCTTCCCTTTAAAACTCTTCTATTTGCTTTTACCTGCTTTCACCCATATAAGTGTAGAGAAATGTAACAGCCATAATTATATGTATTGAAAAAATGTACCCTATAAATTCACTTATTCACATTGATCTTTCATTCAAATAACTCACAGCCTTAGAGTGCTCAAACTCTAAACTGCAGAGCAGTCAACTATTTATACCAGATTTTTGTCCTACTTTTTTTTTTTTTTTTTTTTTTTAAGCAGTCCTTCATTTATTTTATTTCTGTGCACTCTCTGAATACAAATTTGGAAGCTAATAAATTAATATTTGAGCTGTTTAGCAGTCTGTTCCACAGCAGCCTTTACATCTTTGTCTATCCAATACCCTGACAGATTTTATGTGTGGAATAAACAGCCTTTGCAGTACATGATTTCAAAGCCTGAGTGTTCTGCTACTTTACTGAATGCAGTAAATTTTAGGATAGATTGTAATCCCATTCATACTTTGGCTTCTTGAATACCTAACAACTCTTAGAAACTGCAGATCATTACATAAATGCAATAGAATAGCAGTGTGCTCATAGTGTAGATATTTTATTGTACAACAAAGTTGTTTGTAATTCTGCTATAAATACACATGTGCCAAATAGTCTTCAACCTAATGTAGTACACAGAACTTTACCATATTAATTAATTTTGTACTTAAAACTATCACATTTTAATATGAGTTGATTGTAGTTGCATAGCCTCTTGTAAAAGATTCATTTGATTCTTTAAAAGCTTTTCATAGCAACATACACAAAACCATATATTAAAAATAAAGAAAAAAAATGTGTAGGAATAAATCTAGCATGCTAATAATAGCTTGAAAGAGGAAGCATTAAGATGACTTCTTAATTTAGAAGCTTGCTCAGTACTGATGGAAACTCATAAAATAGAGGAGAATCCAGTATGCCTCTAATTGGCAAAATGCTTTGTAGTCCAGAGACATGTGCTTCCTGGTGTAGAGTTACTGCTACTTGTCTGTAGAAGTCTAAGTTTTCTACTCTTACATCTGAAGGTTTAGGTGAATGTCAAAAACTAAGTCATTCATCGTATGGGCCAGGACTTTCTTAAGCATCCAGCTATGGGCAGGGTCCAACAAGGTAAAGTTATTTTTTGAGTAACACATTTGAGTTCTCAGGATTGTCCTACCGAAGTTTTACCTACCTGAGCAGCCCATGGTAAAATAAATCCTTTTGAGATGCTAGGTGAATATTTTTACTTGAAACTCAGGACTATCTTGGTATACTCCAGTTACCTAACTTGGCTTACAAATTTCTTGTAATCAGATTTTTTTGTTTCAGTACGTGAAAGTCTCAATTGTGTTGAGCTATAATGGACGTAAGAGGCTAAAGCACAAGCTGTAGTGAAATGAGGCAATGAGGCAACCAGGTGCCACTAATTACCAGGTAGTGGGCCTGAGCTTGTGTTCAGCCCACCTGTGCCTGATTAGGGCCTGAGCTTGTGTTAAGCCCACCTGTGCCTGATTAGGGTGGGCCCCAACTGCACATGAGCAGGATTAGGGGGCCAATAAAAGGTGAGGCCTGAGGCACAGGCTCAGCTCACTCCTGAGCAAGCCAGCAGAGAGGTTGGTGGCTTCCAGAGCAGCAGCACTGAGCCAGGCTGACCAGTCCTGAGGCAACAGACTCAGAGCAGTTTGTGCACTTCTGCTGGAACACCTCTTGGACCTCAGAGCACTGTGCCCTAAGAGAGGTTCGTCTTGCAACAACAAACTGCCTAATTTCTGAGATAAAGTGTGTATTTGGGTTTTGTATTGTGTCCCATTTCAGCCCGCTGGATTAGTGATTTGTGTATAACCATCCATACACTGAAATAGTTGCAAATATAGGGGTCTTCCAGTACCATAAGGCTGGGGAGAGACTTTCTATAGCGCTGTGTAGTGACAGGGCAAGGGATGATGGCTCTAAACTGCAAGAAAGGAGATGTAGGTTAAATATTTGGAAGAAATTCTTCACTGTTTGAATTCTTCACTGGCACACTGCACAGATTGCCCAGGGAAGTTGTGGGTGCCCCATGGCTGGACGTGTTCAAGGCCAGGCTGGATGGGGCTTGGAGCAACCTGGTCTGGTGGGAGGTCACCCTCTCCATGCTCGGAGGTTGGGTCTTTAAGGTCCCTTCCAACCCAAACCATCCTGTGCTTCTGTGATTACTTGTGATGATCATGTGTGTATTCTACTGATTTACTCAGTGAGTGCAATTCTGTCCAATTGTCTTTTCAAGATACAGAGCTAGCTTCCTTTAGAACCAGAAAAGCAATTGGTATTTCCCATAGATAGCATTTCCGAGCAAAATTAATAAGTCCACAACGTGTGAGCTGTTTCTATTTTACCTTTAGTGAATAAAAGAGACAAATCTTAAAATGCTGAGGCCACTAAGATGCAGGTCTTAATATAAAAAAAACCCTTTTGATCTGAAGACATTACTTGGATTTTTTTCATGTGTATCTGTTTATCTGGGAGCAGTTTCAGTATCAGTTTTTTCAGCATTCCCAATAGTTGCATTCTCTGCAGCATGACAGGGTGCGTGGCAGTTCCTGTCAGATGCTTCCTGAATACAAAATGTCACTCTCAATCAACGCCAATTAATCCAAATTGGTTCTACAGCTTGGCAGCCCAGCAGAGTCACTTCACACAATACTCAATTCCGGAAAACATTAATGAACTTTTGCTAATCTTTGTTGTGACCTTCACTCCTTGAAGTCAATTTAAATTAAATACTGAGTTCGGTCACCTAGACGCTGATCTTGCAAGCATGGTTACACCCTTGTGTTTTATGTATTTGAGCACAGACACTTTGAACTTTCGTGGGGTATCTTGTGAGCGCTGAAGCAGTTGAGTTTGTTTGCAAGCTAAGGTTCTTTGTCATTCCTGCTGAAATAGATTGGGTCATATTGTAAATTCTAACTCTAGGAGTTGGTAAAGAATGTGTCTGCTCATGTGAAGTTTTTCCTACAGCAGTACTCACCTGCAGGTATTGGTGTCCATTCTGCCCAAGAATTTCTGTGATTCTGTGAGCCTGGAACTTCTCTATGCTTTTACTCCTTTGCTTTAGACTCAGTCTTTACTTTTCACTGAAAGACAGAGGAATAGTGGCATGAGGATTCTAAAATTTGGCTTGTTCTACTGATCAGTACTAGATTTCAGGTTTTGGTCTTTTGTGATGCCTTCCATGCCTCTGTAAGTAAAATATGCCTCTTCTATTCCTCATTCATCATGCAATTATTTAAACTGTTGAAGCAGGTACTTCCGCTGCTCCTATTTGTACTGCTGATTTAGCTTGTTACTCAGCTCCTCCATGCCTGACAGCTCCCTCCTGTAAAATGTGCATTGTAAGACTGCTTACATGAATAAACTGGTTTTAAAATTCGAGGTTGGGTGACTGTACTGTGGAAAGCCAACTCGAGCACAATCACTGCATGCCAAATCTTTAGTTGGAAGTAGCAGATTACTTGGACAAGATTATGCAAATATAAAGTGTGCTCTTTGCGAAATATGATTACAAAATTAGTCTTAAATTTCTCTGCAGATTTGGGGTAAAACTCTGAGACTCGTAGTGGATTTCAGAAGACTCAGAAGCATACATTATTAAAGAATGTTAAGTACTTGGAACAATTGAATGCAGCTTGGGATGGCACTGGTTTATTCTTTGCTTTTTTTTAGGTGAATTCAGCTCTGAAAAGATTTGGCATTTAGGAAGTTTGAGAAAAGTGCTCTCAGTTTTTAGTCATGGTTTTATATTAATGATGTTATATATGTTCAGAGCTTCAAAATATCAGAATTGGTATATGCATGACTGATACCTACTTCATCACAAGTTTCACAGAGTCGCTGAGGGTGACAGAGACCTCTTAAAATCAAGTCCAACTCCCTTGCTCGGAGAGGGTCAGGGAGCCTATGTTGTCTGTTCTGACTGTGCTCCCTTGGGTTTTGAATATGCCCCTGGGAAACCTGTTCCTGTGCTTGACCATCCTTACACACACACACAAAGTATTTTCTTCTGTTCAGATGGAATTTCATGTGTCTTAGTTTGTGCTCATTGATTCTTGTCCTTTCCAAGTAAAAGAGATTATGAATTCAAATCTAAAAAACATGGTTTTAGGAAGAAATTGATTACTAAAGCTTCCACTGTCTGGTTGCAAGACTTTGTGTTGTGGTTGTATGCCAAATTTCTCTATTTAATAAAAGGATAATAAACCTTTTACATATTTTGTAAATATCTTCTGGATGTTTTTAGCTTCACTGATTATTCACTGATATTTTAGGTTGAGGCAGTAAACCAGTACGAAATGCTGGTGTGTTTCATAGAATATTAATTCATGTCTTTTGACGTATCCCCTGGTTATATATGATGTGAAAAATTATGCTTACAAATAGCTTTAAAAAAACATTTAATCCAGTCACTGATTGTCTGTGTTTTCCCGAAAATTTTACTTATTTTCTTAGTGACTTAATTGACTTGACAAAATGTATCTCCTGAAGTGCTGCTCCTTAATGCTTCCAGTAAATATCTTGAGCCCTCCTCCTTTTTAGTGGAAGCTCTTTTGTGTCTGGAAGATTTTATATAAATGAGGTGATAAAGACTCACTGTAGATAAGATGGGCTTTTGTGCTTCTGTTTTGTCTAAGGAATTGCAGCTTAGTTTGAGCTCTGAGAGGGCATTTGACTTGTCTTCTAGGCTTGTGGTGTTCAAGGGACACATTTGTTAACTCCTTTGAAGTGCTAACATTTTCCTACTGTGTGCATTAAAGTAGGAGGGCTTTTTTCTTTCTTTTTGAGAAACAAGGAATATTGACAGCGTGAGTGTACTCTTAATGAGACATATCTGACTATGTAAATGTTAACAGCATTAAATATCCTGTCAGGGCATAAACAATCTAACTTAAATCAATAAATTGTAATTACGGGGATCAGTAGGTCTCAGTTGTTCCTTTGACACTAAGAAAGCCCTTACACTTTCTCCTACTAGTACCAAAAAAAAAAAAAATCAGCTGAGAAAATTCAGACTTGCAATATGTTCCTTCTTGACTGCTCAACAGTGTATAAAAATGACAACATAAATGTATTCCTTGCATTCTTTATCTAGATATAAAGGGTATATTTCACTTTAAATGATGTCTGGCTCATCTAGGCTACCACATAGGAGTAATTTTTTTTTTCCTATGTAAAGCATATGTTACTTCTGTCTTAAAAATATCTTTTTTTTTTTTTTTTTTTTTTTTATTCCCATTTCCCAGTTTTCTGCTGCCCCCAGTTATAAGAAAGCAGAGGTCATACAAAGTGACTCTTTGGAGTTTGTCTGTCGCAGTTGTGAGCCTCACATTTTCAGTCACTGCTTCTCAGCTTTCACAGCTTACCTGTGAGATCCAGGATTTCTCAGACACAGAAATGTCAGAGTGACAGTTTGGCTTTGTGTCAAAGTGTTGTGGATTCCAGACTTGAGCTGTCAAACAGACTCTAGTCCAAAAGGAAATGGAATTATTATTCCTCCACTTAAGATGGCAGATCATAGATATTTGCCTACGTCTGGTTCTCTTTGTGTCAAAATATATGCCTCATCCATGTTTAAATATTTCACACACAAGTACTGAGCATTCTTGTAGAATTGAACTTGACCTAAATTCCTGAAAAGAAATTTGCCCCACTGAGCTCCTTTATAAACCTGCTTAACCCAACATGGAGATGAAATAATTTTGTGTTGTTTCTGCAGTGTAAATGCATAGTGTGGAATATCTGAGAATATTTAAAGAGCAAGTGGCAGGAAGGTGCCACTCATGAAGAGATGGCTGCTGGTGAGCAGAGAGAGGCACTGGGGCCAGGCAAGCACAGAGACACCATTTCTCTGCCCAGTTGTTGTCCACTCTCTCTTGTTCTCAGCAACATCACCATGTACATGTATTTTTCAGTGTTGTTACACCTTCCACAGCTTTTGTGCAATCTGATCATCCTATCATCATTTATCACACCAGTGTTTTCTTAGGACTCCATCTTACAGAGGCTGCAAAACCTCATCCAGAGTCATGTGAAGGGCATCTGCAACCAGCCAAGGCAGAGTCCAGCATCTACTCTGACTGCTGAGCCTGATGATTCTTCTGCCTTCTGTCCTTCTTTCTGAATATCTTCTCTGTCTTTTTTACAAATTTGTGCATTTCACAAGTCTTCACTCATATCTTCTCTTTATTACATTAGCTCTTGAGGGGAAAAGTTGCTTTGCTGCCCACTGAACTTGGCCACTCTATGAGACAGATGATTATCAGAGCACGGTATTAAATGATAGGTGACAGAATTCTGCAACAGTGAGACAGACATGTGACAGGTAATGATGGCACACGTCTGCCATTTCTATCAGCAGAGTTTTTATCCTGTGACTTAGTTTTGAAAATACTGCTTTTAATGTGGTTCCATAGAGGATTTCTGCTATGAGAAGAAAATAGCTGTCAAACATCTTTGAGTGCTTGGCTGGCAGATGATTACAAAATTGATTTGTGCCTAAGAAGAACTAATGGACTTGGGCTTCCCGCAGGTTTTACGTAATTCTCTTACACTTCAGCACCATATTCCTTCTTTTCTGAGCTCTCCTGAAGTGTTAACAGCCTCATGCATTTACTCCCACCTCCAATTGCCACTTCTTCCTCAGTGCTCTCAAACCCTTCCAATGTTCTAGTTGAATAATAGGTAACAAACACTGTAATTAATTCCAGTTAATTCATAGTTGATTGGTTTAAGAGAGAACTATTGAGATGACATTAAAGCCTTTCCTGTGGCAAGGCACACTAGTTTTGATATTATATCTTTATCACTCTTAATTCCCTGTCCCATCCCTGCCTCCCCTCCCTCCAGTCAGGAATTTAATGGTCTGTGAAGCTGCTGTAGTTTTGTCATATTGGTTATAATTGGTCAATCAGCTCAAAATTTATCAAGTATGACTGACATCCAACAGTGTCATGGGTGCTTAAACTGCCAATTTGCACTTCACAGTGTGATTGTGTCAGCTGGCTTTTGAAAAAAAGCAGGGAAAAAAATCTAAAATGCCCTTTTAAGAACTATCCTGGTGAATAGTCAAAGGTATTTTTGTAGTATCTCTATAAACCTTTACTCTGCTAGGTTGCAGGTCTGTCGTGGACAGCAGGGCTTGAGTAAGTAGTCATTTGTGATATTATTATCCTATTAACAAATTCACCCTGGTCACAATTTGAATGCAGTTACACTGTGACTGAGAGAGCAGCTGCAATAATCACCCTGCTGGAATGTGATGGTCACATTTCTGGGTGAGGATCATATGCAAAATAAAATGGGTTTCAGCTGAACATTGGTAATTTTGTGTTTAAAATAAAAAACTTTTTGAGCTGCTATTATTTAAGTGCGTGGGGTTTTTTGTTTGTTTTTTTCGTTTTTTGGTTGGTTGGTTGTTTTGGGGTTTTTTTGTTTGTTTGGTTTGGTTGTGTTGTTTTTTGGGTTTTTTGCAGCCATATACCATGGGTGCGGTCCTGTCAGTGCTGGTATGTTCTAGATTATACATTTAATCTTCTTTGATTGTTAATTGATTACTGAAGGAGTTAGTAGAGTGCTGCAAAAATCAGTCTTGGTCTGATTTAAGATTTGTCTGGATACTTAGTCAAAGGTTTTACCATGCCCAGTACTTAAACAAAACAGTTAGTGTCCATTTCTGTTTTCTTTTAATTTGCAGAAGATCACACATTTTGGATAATTACTCACACCATGTAAAGAAAATGTACATTTCCCAAGTCCACTTGTGTGCCAGTCTGCATAACTTGCAAGTAGCTTCTTTCTGCTGCAGGGGCAGAGGTGCTGGAGCTGTCTTTAGAGTTGCTCACCCAGTTTATGAGGATCTCTCTCGGAGAGGAAGTGGCAGCAATAGTTAGGTGTGGGTTTCCTTACTGTTTGATTTTGTAACAAGGTTCAGTGAAGCAGGGCATGGGTGGATGTATTTGTATGAATGCTTAATGCCTAGAGTGGAAGGGAAGGCAGATTTTCATATTTTGGCATAAAAATAAAGGGGAAAAAAGAGGCTTACTGATGTGTGGCATCCATGATCCCCTCCATTAATAACTTTATGGGTATCAGCAACTGAGGGTTCCCAGTATTTTGGGATTTATGTGATAGCATAGAGCAAACAGAACTTAAAGGACCGTAATCATGGGAAACTTGCTGTAGCTGTAATTGAAAATGTCTGGAAAGAGCTATATTTAATTCTTTCCTACATTTTAATCAAACTAACTCAAAGGTCTGGTTTTGAGCAACTAAGTTCTTCCAAAAACATTATTAAAAAAAAAAACCCATATGAGATTTCTTTGGCATCTCCAATCCATGCACACAGTTATCATGTTCCTGTATCACTCTCCTCTGTCTCTAGTTCCTATAGAGAAATTCCTTGCTTACCTTCTGAGTAAATATGTTGGGGAAAGAGTAGGACTTGTGCTTTAAAAAAAATTTCCTGTTGATTTCCTTTTTCTTTCTATTTTTTTCCCTGTTTATCCATTTGAAATAGCTTACTGGAAAAATACTCTAAATGCACAGATAATTCAAGACAATGTAAAATGAAATATTTGGAAGATCAAAATGATAAGCCGGAGAAAAATACCCAAATTTTGAGGCTTTAAATATTTTAAAGAGATCTTATGCAAAATTCATCCAAAACATGACTATTCTTCTTTGCCATATTCTTCTATACCTTTTCTATCATTATCTCTCCCATTGCCAAAAAAAATAAAAGGTAAATTAATCAAGTACTCTAGGCAGTTTGAATTCTGGAAATACAGGGTAGTTTTTACAGCCTTAATGCCATGTCAGTTTTCAGTCACAGTTTCATACTTTGACATTCCTTTTCATGTTAAAATAATTGCAGGAATAAATTATTTCATTTAGATGTCTCTTACTTTGCATATGAAATTGTTTTTAAATGACAGGAAGCTATGTTTTAATTAAGGGGTAGGCTTGCACATTCCTACTCATGGGACGAGCTCTCACACATCTAGTACCAAGCATTTATTTGCATAGGAATACCTGGGAGGGTAGATGTTGACATGAGAGCTTCTGCACCCCTTATTTCTGAGGGCCATTTATAGCTTCCAGTGAGAGGAGTTGGATGAAAGAGCTCTGATTACTCACTTAAAACAGCCTCCTGGGGTGGAATTATAGACATCTTTTCAGCAGTCAGGCAGGTTTTATGAAATAGTGAAAATGAAAAAAACCCCATACTCAGTTGTCACTGGAGGTCCAAGAGGTACCTGAGTCCTCCTTTGCAGATGGAATTTCAGAAGAGATTAGTTTGTTAAAATAGCTGAACATCGAGGAAGACAAAATACTTGCTCAATATGACCTAAGCCCATCTCTATTAAAATTTTAAAAATAATTGTTATTTCTGTTTCTTGTGTTATTATTAGCAGAGCTCTGCAGTGTTATCCAAATCTAATATTCGTGGTCATCACAATATGAAGCTGTTTATACCATGAAGTGTATTTCATGGTCACCACTGACCTAATGTAACTATAGAAAGAGGAGATATTTCACATTGCTGCTGATGTCACAAATTGGTGTCCATACCAGAAAAAATATTAGTTTCCATGGTAACCAATTATGTAACCAAGAAAGAGGGGAGGGGAAGAGAAGCAGAAAATTTTGGTAACAATTGAAAACAAGATCAGGTAATAAGTGATGATAAAACCTGTGGAACTTGAATATGTCGTTTTCCTGTTTACTTTAAAAGATACTACACAAAGATATTAAAAAAAATCTGTGCTATCAGTGCTGTTATTCACCTGCATTAAAATTTAATATGGCATGTGATTCAAGATTTCAGTGCTTTAAATTATTTTTAGCACATATAATATGTAAATATGATCTATGTGACATACAGAATTTTATGTGTCTTTGCTAGCATAATCTATTGATAGTTCTGTGTTGATCTTCCAACCACTTTATCACAAACTCTCCTCTTTTAAAGTCTGTGCATCTTCCTGGTGCATCCATGTGCACACTCCCTTGGCAGACTTAGAAAGTTTTCCTTTCCCTTCATTTCCCTGATGAGTGCCATGGAAGGAGAAACACATCAGCCACCATTTCAGTTCTGTCCAGCCTCTGAAGATTCCTTGAGGTGTGACCCTGTTGGCCTCTTTTTTGAGTCTACAAGCTTTCTCAGAGGGCTGCCTTCTGTCCTTGGGCTGCTTCTGAGATTTGTTGCCCGTTTTCTCACCCACATTCCAAGTATTTGTGCATCCTGGTGATGGCCACTTGACTGAGAACTGACACTGTTGTCATTCCTTCAAGCTTTGAATAGGTCCAATGCAAGACTTCTATTGGAAGTGCTGAAGAAGGATGGGGCTTTGAACTCCTTGGTCTAGTGGGAGGTGTCCCTGTCCATGCAAGGAGGTTGGGACTAGATGATCATTCAGGTCATTTCCAGCTGTAACCCTTGTGTAAATCTATTTCATTTCTGAGCTGACTGCAGTAGTCAGGGGTTGGTTTCTTTGGTGACTCCACTGAGCAGGCACTGGCCAAGATCTTTCTAATCACCTCTGCCAACAAAACTCTTTGTAACAGATGCTTCCTTTGCGAGGTGAGAAGCTCACCTGGATGCTTTTCTGGTTTAGGTTCAGCAAACTGTGAAGGAGTGGTCCCCTTTCAAGTAGTGATTTATCTTCTTCAATACTTATCTTCTCTGCAAGAACTGGGCTCTATGTGTGCTGTGAGGAGCTGCTGTGTGTGTCACAGGATGAGACCATGGACCTGGACTCTGCCTGGAAGAAAGAAATCCTGCTTAGCTGTTACTCTTAGACCTGTAGCTGACACTTAGGGTTTTTTTCCCTGACTCTTTCAGAGGAGAAATGGAAATGCCATGTTCTCTTCTATGTTTCCAGTGCAGGGTTGAAGGAAGGGTGAAAAGTGTCTCCTGTACGGGAGCAAAACTGGGAAGTCACAGATGTTAGGGATGAGTGTACCTGGGTGAGAATTTACATCCAGACTGTATCTCACTGGGAACAAAGGTTATTGAGAGAGGTAATGTCAGTTTTAGGTGTCTACAGTTGCATGAAAAGTTGTATTCAATCAGAATTCTGTTTTCTATTATTCATTAACAACTGACTGAATTTACCTGTGATCTGCTGTACACAGTATATAAATATTCTCCATATGTTGGTTTCTCTATTTTTTTTAAGTATGATGCATAACAAAAATCGTATGAAGACTTCAGTACATCAAAAGATGTCGATATATGAACCAGGTGCTTTCTATCCTACAGTAAAAATACGTAAAATTCAGTATAAATCAAAGCAATGTCATAAGCCATTGCTACATTGCAGAAGTAAACATTACTTAAAAATTTATATAAATCCATCAAAATTATTTCATGGAATAATTTGGGAGAGGAGCTGGTATAATCTCCATTTGATTTTTATGTAATTTTGTTTAAGAAAAGTGATTTTTATCTAGGGAGCCCATTCTTTTGTCCTGTCTCTGGAAAGAAAATCTATTGCAACCATAAAGTTGAAAGTAAACAAAAAATATGGGAGACCATATTGATTTTTTGGTTTTAAGGCTGTTTGGTTGTTTGGGTTTTGGTTTTTTTTTTTTGTTTTGGCAGGCTTTATTTGTTTGTTTTCTTTTATATGACCTGTTTCCTTGTTCTGGTTGGTTAGTTGCTTGAAATATTAGATTTATAAATCATGCTCTGTAAAATAGGAGCAGAAATTGAGCTCTACAGACAATTAAATGACCTTTTCTTCCCATTACTTTTATTTATATACATGTATAAGCGTTGAATTTTTTTCTGTGCCATGCTGTTGCTAAGTAAGCAAATTACGTGTTTGATTTAATGGCTTCCATGTGATATTTTCCATCTGCTTTTAACCTTGTTCATTGAACGTGGAAAAGGATTTCATTATAAGTTTTGACAACCTCACTGCTTGAGAGGTGGCATAGAGACAGATGGGAGAAGTCTTGGTGGCAGCTTTAGGGTTTCCTCTGGAGGTTTTCTCTTGCCTGCATGGTCTTGGGCAGGCAGGATTATACATGGATGCAACAGAGAGGGGAGTCAGGATGTATCTGGGGAGTAGAAGCTTTCTCTGAGTTTTCTTTCATCTGCATCGTGGAGGAGCTGTCAGATGAGTCTGATCTATGCTAAATGTGCATAATACAGGAGAAGAGGAAATGCTGTCCCAGAAGGAAAATGTGAGATAGCAAGCAAGGGCCTAGTGTCATATCCTAAAGAAAATTGACCTGAATAATTTTGAATAATTTTGGTTTTAACAAGAAACAGGGTTTTTCCTATTGAATATTTTGAAAAATGTGCAGAATAAGATAGCTAATGGTAATTTGTTTTACAGTATTTGGTATGCTCTTAAGTTTTAAAAATTTGTCTTTAGACACACACAGCAGGATAAAGAAGAATGTCTTGTTAATTTTAAGTGCTTTAAAATTATATCCTCGTATGAATTTTTAATAAATTTACAATATTTCTTTTTTTATTATTTTTTACCTAATTCCTCTAATCTGTCATATATTGTCAGCCTTTCAGTGCTGGATTTGTTCTTGCTTATAAATCTGTAAAAAGCACAACACAGTCTACCTTCTCTGGAGAAAAAGATTCGAGGCTCTTTGGTCAGCTGCGTGTCTCAGGTTGGAGTGTGGAAATTGCATGTTTAAAAGGGTCTACAACTTTATCAGTTTATATTTTATGCACACCAGACTTTTCCAGGGCAATACATAATAACACTGTGTATTCTGTCACCGAAACTTCTGGTCAGTTTGTGGCTTCTGTTTGGCCATTAAATTGTCCTGCCAAATGCCTTCTTCCCTACTGATAAGTTTGAGTGTTCCTTCACGCTTGCATAACCTTTGTCATCAAAGCACTTTACTGGCTTTTATTCCATCACTTCATCTGTTTCTGACGTTTGCCTTCTCTCTTTCTCTGCAGTGAAAGCCTGGCTTGTAGCTAATGTCCCTTAAATCCCAGGGGTATACAATGACTGATGATAAAAAAGAAAATTCTTAGATTTTTTAACTTCCTGACCCAACATCTCTTTGAGAACAGAGAGGCAAAGGGAGATAGCAGGGTCGGCAGACTTGTGACCACCAAGTGGTGAGAGGGTAAGGAAGCAGAAAAGTTATTTTTGTGGTGTGCAGTGCTGACCACAGTTTTACTGTGAGAAATCATAGCCAGAGGTTTATGTAAGATTTGCTTTTTTTTTTTTTTTTTTTCCCGTTGACTGCTTCTAGAGAAGGAAAAGCATTATGAAAAAATTTCAATAAAATAGGAAGAGAGAATAGTTTTAGAACTAGAGGGAAACAGTTGCAAAACAAAACTTTACAGCCTCCTTTTTGGGATCTGAGACACTCTTCCTGGAGCATCTTCTTCCTGTCAAAATCTCAGCTGTTTCTGGCAGGCTACTCTGGACTTTTCATGAACCGACGCAGAAATATATTGGCAATGAAATAGATGAACCTTCTGGAAACAACTGAATCTTTTGGTATTGCACTGCTATTTTGTTGGTTTGACCATTTATGAGGCATTTAGGGTAAAAAAAATCAGGGCAAGACACACATTGTAACACAGGGATGGCTGATAGCCTGCAGTGCACAGCAGTCTGTGTGGAGCTGGAATCACATAGAAAAACACAGCAGGGGAAGGAGTGGGGTGGAACAAAAGTAAGCAAAGGGGAATTATTTTTTCTGAGAAACTGATCTACATCAAGGCATATTAAATTCAGAAGACTCAAACAGGATTATTAGATGCTGAAGTCCTTGACTCTGAGTGTAAGTGTTGAAGATGGCCAAAGGCAGCTGTGTCTCAGCTGATATCAACTGCTGTTTTCTTTGGTATTAAAGTTGTTATTTCTGGCATACATTAATGTTTTTACATTTTGGTCTTTCATGGAAAACCAGTGACTAAAATGTACTAGTGATAGAAATGTGGTTTGTTTTCACTGCCTGAGGACTTTATATTGGCTGTTGTCTTATTAGAGGTCCTTTGACAGTTCAGTTTTACCAAATCTTCAAGAATTTCACTCGTAATATTTTTGTCAGCCATACCAGTCACCTTACTCTTAATTTTACTTGCTTAAGTTGGTGCTTCTGTAGTGTTAATAAAAATAGTATAGGCAAATTTGAAGACTAGCTGAGGAGAATTTAGGATGATCTTGCATTCTAACAATAGTCTGCAAGTTACAGGCTAAGAACCATCATCAGGATAAGAGGAAAATTCAAGATCTGTATGCACTGAACAGGGACAGTGGAAAAGACTGGAGTTATTTGACTTCCCAGTAAGTTTATGGACAAAGCAACCCTTCTCCTAGCTCCAGACATCTGTGGTGTGGGATTTTTCTTCTCAAAACTTAAAGGGCAGCAGCAGAGCAATCTGTTGTTTGTATAGAAAAGAGTGATGGTAAAGAAAGAAAATATACTCAAGGGAACATCTCTGCTCTAAGAAGCCACTTGAAAATAAGCACAGGGAAGGATTTGCACAGAATGCAGCACAGAAGCAGAGGAAAATCAGGAGGCAGTGGGTAGGTCTCCAACAGAGAACACACACATGGAGCATGTTCATTCCTAAGAAGAGATCAATTTTTAAAATTCTGTTTTTGCTGAAATCTACTCAGGTATTAGATCTGAGAGGAGGACTTGACAGTGCTCTGACCTGTGAATATGGTTTTGAGGTGATGGGAATAGCTTTTCCCTGTCAACCTCAGCTCAAAGGTCCAGGCCAGGTCTAAATCAAGCAGATGTTGTTACACAGAATAATGTGGCTGATGAAGAGGACATATGTGAAGGTTATTTGACTTTAGACCAGTTATTCACAGCAGCTGAATTAAGTGTGTTCTGGTTCTAATTTTTTCTTCTTGGCAGTCTGCCAGCGAAGTCGAAGATCGTCTACAACTATTTTAATAGGGTTTCAACACATATTTCTAATAAATATCCTCACAACTCTGGTTTTTATTCAAATCATGATGAGTGCAAGAAGGATTCAGAAAAAAAATCGTAGCTGAAAACAACTTAAACAATATGAATCCTAAGAAAATTTTATTATTTGAAAAATTATCTGCATTTTCTCATGGGAACAATGTTGTTTGGTTCTAAGAGATTTTTGTCTATGTTAGATTTTTTTGTAATATCTACCATGCTGATGGACTGCTTGCTAGTCTTACTGTAAGGAAATGAAGGCAATTTGGGCTTAAATAAAAAATCAAGAAGTCATGGTTCCTGTCTCTGGCGTATGTTTTGTGCACATGAGGAGCAGGCTTGGTGCTATAGCAGTGAAGCTCCACAGTGACAACAAAATGAAACTGTTCTTGGTTTGTTTTTAAAACCAAAGGAGTGTTTTCCCCTTAATATTTTGTTCATCTTTCCTGTTATTAGAAAAGTCTTGTTCTTTCAACTTGACACATGTCCTAATCTCCTTAGGGTCCTTGTATGCTATTTCTCCACAATTTGGCCTTTTTTTTTTTTTTTGTGAAAGAATGGGATTAAACCATGCATCCCCAAAGCCACTGTAGTGTTTATGTCTTAAAAACTGTGACAATATACCTAGAGGGTAACCTGTTTATTATTATGTTCTAAAGCTGGTTTCCATACCTACTGCACATTTAAACTCAAACAGTAATATTACCTGTATCATAGAGAACTGGTTCTAAAAATACACATTGCTGCTCAAGAAAAGCAGCTGCTTTTCAGCACCTTGGTTTTTTTTTTTTTTTTAATAATTAGCTAACAACAGTTTGTGCTGGTGATGTGATACCTACTTTGAAAGTCAAGGGAAAATTAGTTTCTGTTGAACTATACACAACTGGTAATTATATTCAGTAAACATTAATGTTCTATTTCTCCAGATGCTTTCAGACAAGCCCCCTTTGTGCTCTAGACAGGGCACAGCAGGTCTGTGCTGTGAAATTGGGCTGCAGTGCTTGCACTCCCCATTAACGTGCTTTTAGGTAGTGCTGAGTGATAAATTTCTGTTGAAGCTTGCAATTGTGACAAACAATTGATAGCAAGAAGTAAAATAATAAATATCAATTGGCTAGAGCTTGTTAGAAAGGAAGAAGTCTTATGCCAAACTGCTAACAAGTGATTCAGATCTGTTTAATTCCAATTACAGATAATCTGAAATTTCCTAAGGGCTTAAACCCTAACTCAGCTAACTCTCCCTTTCTTTATCCTAGCTAACTTTTCATGAGGTAGCCTCCACTGTATAAAGACTCAGAGGTGCAAATGAGAATGGAGACTTAAATAGGATAAGTTGAGGGTCTTAGTCTTGTCCTTGTCACCAGAGCAGGACAACACTCATTCTGAAAAGATGCACTTGTACAGTAGGCCGGTCTCCAGGTACTTAATAATCCTTTCAGAACTGTTTTCATTGCAGACAAGTGTGTCCTTGAAAGCTTAAATCTGCATCAGAATCTTGCACTCAAATGCCCTCTTTCTTTTGAATTTTAGAGGTTAATATCAACATCAGGAGCAAAACTCTGTACTTGTCAGGTTGTTTCGTGCCTGGGTCAGGAAGTCCCAGAAGTACTTGAGGGATTCCGGTTCAATTCCTTTTTGCTCTTGTTCATATTTATCTTTTTTGGTAAGGACAGAGCTTGTACATCCTTATCTGGGACTCCCTGGGCAGTAGCTAGGAATGCAAAAATCCCTGAAGTGTATACATGTCAAATGCAGCACATAGTCAACATTGGGTTCATGCATTTAGTCTTACATAGACCCTTGTGACTGCTAGCCTGGGACATCCAAATGTTTGAATTTTTCTTTAGAACTATTGTTTGCTTAATGTCTGGAAAGAAGACTTCTTTCCAACAAAATAGAACTGTGTGAAACCTATGGCTAGAAAATGGAGAAACTCAGTAGTCTGAGATAAAAATGTGTGATTTAGACATCTGGATTGAGAAGTCTTCTCGACCTTTTTGAAGAATACAAAAGAGATTGAAGTATGTCCTTTTATTTGTTTCTTTTTTGGGTGGGTACCGAGGCACTTATAAGTACCAGAACTGATAATTACATTGATGGGAATTATAGTTATGGCATAGTGATGAGTATAATGCAAATTTCCCATTGTCTTGTAGAAATCTTCCATGATCCCATAAACCAGCCATCTTACAAATATTCTTCATACTGTATTTTGATAAAACCTGTTAAAAGCTTCACCTGCTTTGGCCTATTAAGAAAGAGACCTCATTTCACTATGGAATACTGACACTGATATGTGTGGCTTCCTGTGGTGGGTTGACCTTTGTGGGGGTTGAGGAAATGGGAGGTTGCTGACCCTACAGATTGCAGTCCTTCAGCATAAGCTTCCTCCTGAGAGGATCCTTCAGGGGTTGAGTTCCTTTCAGGAGAATCTGCCTCTGTCTGGACTCCTCCAGTCTGTAGTTCCTTTGTTAAATACCCACCTGCTCCCTGGTGTCCCCAGGGTCGAGGGCAATCCCTGTCCTGGGATCCTGCTCCCTCGCCACCCCGGAGCTCTTGGGGCTTTTTCACCCATGTTCTCTCCTCACTTCAGGGCAATGCTTTTTCCTGTCTCCCACACACTTTCCCAGAGGTGCCACCAGTGTCACTGCTTGGCTTGGCTGTGTCCTGCAGTGGGAGCCCTCGGGTACTGGATGGGACCAGACAGAACTGTTTTGGACCGGCTTAGGACAGCCCCGGGCTCACCTCACAGAGGTGTCTGCAGCCCCCCTGCCAGCACTGGGCACAGACAGACACATGGTTCAGTAATGGCTGAAAAACATAAGGAACAAAGATAAACATCAAAGTAATAAGGGAATAAAATAGATCTTCTGAGAGAGGCAACTTGAGAAAATCAGCTCAAAATTTTACCCAATAATTCCTTTGGACCAGGGAAACAACTTGGAGGGGCATTTGAGGACCTCCACCTCTCAGCCAAAGCAGGTCTGTGAAAGCTGGGGACACAGTGAAAAATCTGAGTGGCTCCTGGAGAGGTGACAAAAAGGGTTTGCTAATATCCTTGGAAAGACTGGGCATCATGACAAACCAGGTGTAAGGGTAAGGTACCTAAGGCTTTATCAGTTTTCATGAGTACTGCTAGTTTTTGAAGGAATAATTTCAGGATTTCCAGCTACCAAGCCAGGAGAGATAATGGAAATTGGTGCATTCTATTCAAACTGATGTTTTCTATGCTCTGTGATTACCTTTGCTACCTTTACTTTCTACCAGCTCCAGGCAAGGTGCTTGTGGCATCACAGCACTATGAGAATTTCTGGTGACCTTAAAACAAGGCAGACTACTGGAAATTTTGAGCTCAATTGGCAACATGCTTACCTGAAAGCTTTTATTTGTTTTCTGAAATTACTCATCCTATTAGTAGCTAGCTCTGTGACAGTTAGCAGGGTTGGATTATGTTTACCAACATTAGAAAAATATCTTCATGATTTAATTCAAAGTTAGATTTTTTTGGAACGTCATTTTGTTGCAGTGCGGTTTTGCGTCTAGCTCCTCAAAATGTTTCTAATCAGTATGCTGAAAAAGGCTTGAGGTGAGATTCTTCTACAGGGGTTCAGCTCTTCACAGTGTGAGAGCTTGAAAAAACAAATGTAGTGTGTTAAATATTCTCTTGCCAGTGCACTTCCCATAGGCTGTGAAAACTTTGGACAAATCAAATCAGTGGAAAATTCTAAGACAAGAGAGAAGAGAAAGAGATGAAACAAGTTACAGGACAGAAAATAAAAATAATGATCAAGACAGTTGCTGGCTTGCTTCTACCAATAGATGAAAAATAATGCAATGTATCTGAGCAGGCATGTCTGTTACTGTATGATTCTATCTGTTTCAGCTTGTATGTGAGTCAAGAAACGGAAAGAATCTCAGGTTATAGCAAGATCTGTTCAGTGGAGCTATTGCTCCTGAAGAATAGCTTAGGTGGATATAATTTAAATGTAATTCAACCAAGCCAAGTGGAGTTGGGTGTCTTTCTCAAGCTGATCTCTGACTGTGTTTTCAGCTAGTAATATTTTAGTCTGCTTTTGTCATTAGTGAAGAATAACTAGAGGATGAAATGCATTCCACCCTTTTTCACTAAAGGAGAAGTTTTGCATCCTGTCAGGCTCATTGTTTGTGTTTGTTGTTACATAGTAGTTTGTTTGCTGTTCTTTCGGTAAAAGATGTGGCTCTTTGTTATACTCCTGGAATGTGACATAAGTCTTTGGAAAATTGGGCTTGTCCAGGTCTGTGGAGGCTTGTCCTGGGCTCAGGCCAGCTTTTGTTTACAGAAGTGCAGCTCTGTTAGAGGCAGAGGTATAAGAATGTTTAGGGGGCTGTAGTAACAAGTGTGGTATAAATGGATATAATGGTGTAACGGGTAAACCTGAACCACAGCTTAACATTGTCTGTTCCTGTGCATGTGAACTGCACTTTGTATAAGAATCATTTTTTCAGGTAAGCACCAGTGGGGGAGAATGATTATAGTATTATAATTCTAGATTTCTAAACATAAGATTTTGCTTGGATGAGGGCTTCAGGGGTTTTGTTTTCAGTTGTTTCTATTTATTTTAGAGAATTAACCTGGATTAAAAAGCTTGCAAAACAGCTGAGCAAAGATAGAAATTCACAACTGCCATCTCACCTGGCTGCATAATTACCCACTGATTTGTCCATAAAATATGGATAGTATACTTAATACTGTTTTCACCACTTTTCTCTTGAGTTGTTCCTTTTGGCACCTACTCCCTCTGGCCTTCTTTTCAACTGCACAATCTGGAAACTTCACCTGACTTGTCTAATGTATCAGTTTCTGGAATATTCTATTTTTAGAACTGAATTCTATAATCCGGTGATAGTATTTTGCAGTTTAAACCTGCCAACTGTATTATGATTAGAACAATTGTTGTGGACATACTCTGTTTTTTCACTTTGCATGTTAGAGCATTCTTTAAATGGCTGTGGCTGGGCAGAGAGAAAACTCTGGTTTGCCCTGTCCTGCCTTAGGGTCAGATGGAGCCACCTGGCACTAGATTGCTCCTTCTCATGGACACTTTCAAGAAGAAATAAACTCCCGGTGTGCAGTCTGGGGCAAGAAGAAAAGTGAGCATGCAAGAAATGCACAGTGCTGAGGCTTCTAAAAAAAAAAACACAAAAATTTTTTTACCTAGAGATATAGCAGAGCATGTTTTACAATTTACTGCAGCCTAGGAAGCCCTGAAGAAGAGCCTGACTGAAAGGAAGTAAGGGAAAACCCTGCAAGGATGCAACAGGAAGGCATTTGTTTACAAATCTCCTTTATTTCTGATCTCTCAGTCATTCTAAATTCTCTCTATAGAAAAATTACTCGTATATTTTAAAGAAACTGACATTTCAGCTTAAAAGTAGTTCTGATCTTCTTAATGTGCTTGTTTATAAGAAAAGGTCTAGGCAGGTTTTGTCAGAGTTCTGACCAGTTTGGGCTTCTGTTACTGTAATAGGTGTTGATGTGTTTATATATATATATATATATATATACACTACATGAACAGTGCTATTTTAAATGCCATTTGTGCTTGCTGATATTTTTCTGGAATTATGGGGACAAAACAAATTAGACTTGCAAAAATTGTGGTTTTGCATGTGCACTTGTATTTTCAAATGCATAATACATAAAAGAAAATTGATGGATTTTGTGTACACATGAGTGTTTTCTATCACCTGAACTGATCTCACTTAAGATTTTGACCATTTTCAAAACGTGAGTTTATATTCAAGTGGAAATTTTCATACTGGATAACTGGGAATGAACTGTGTATTTTTAACTTCTGCAAGTTGTTTTTCTATTGTACAATGTTGTTATGTGAAATAAGGTTAGATGCTGTTTGTAAACATCTTTCTGGTTAGTAGAGTTCTTCATTACACTAAATTTTTTTTAGATAATACCAAAGGGATTTTACATGAAATTTTATTTTATTTCTACTTATACTACAGAAAGGCTCATTCATAGGTAAACATTTCTCATCAACAAAACCAGTGAGTGTTAGGAAAAGATAATTGTCTGTCCCATTTTGGTCTAGAGAGTAATAGTCTAGGATTTAAATTTTTTTGTTTATCATTATTGTGTGAATGATAGGTAGATATTTAATCCTATTGTATTTGGAGTAAAAGGAAAATAGAGTCAAAGTGGGTTTGTGGCAGTATAGTGAATGCCTTCATTTGCTTTGTACCAAGTGGTCTTGCAGTCTGTAGGTCTCCCTCAGTCCATTCTTAATACTCCCTGAAAGACTTCGATATCATTGCTCTCATCATGGCCCTCAGCAGTAACCTCTGCATTGTGCTGGGTAATTGTTTCCTCAAAGAGGGATCAACTGCTGAGCAAACAACTGATTGCAGCCTTTGAAGAATTGCAGGTGCTGCCTGGTAAGGAATGGTGTCCCGTTACTTCAAAGGAACCAAACAACCAAGGAATATATTGTTGATGTTACTGTTCTGGTTGTATTTATTGATGATACCACAAGCATTGTGAGCCATCTTCTATTCTTGTAGGTAGCATCCAGCAATGTGTTGCTTCAGTGCATTCAGTAGTTATTATTTTCTGAGATCATGAACATTTGAGATCATTTAACATCTGCCTTTTTCACACCTTAAAACATGGGATGATTCTGTGATTTCTGGTCTCTGGGGTGTCTCTCTTTATTTCCCGTTAGTGGGGGCAGTATGTACAACTTTTAAAGGAATTGAGCTTTAAAAGTGGAATTTCCCTCAAGATATTTCCCTCATCTGGAAAGCAAACTTGTTCTTTAACAAGGTGGATAGACTTGTTTGATGACATGTATTTGCTGTTGGAGTAATGCCAGTTATTAGGTTCTTCTAGATTTTCAATAAATGCTTTATCACTGGACCTGCTCTGCTTTAAGGAAAGTGTTAGCAAAGACACTAAATAAAATGTCTCCTAAAGAGAACAAGAGCTCTTTAGCTTGAAGCTTAAGGCACTGTCCTGATCTGTCAGATAGTCAGCTTGGGATATTTGGCCCAACCTTGAAAATAATGAGCTGGAAAGTGGAGCTGAGGCAGACAGTTGGGTGGCTTTTTTAGTAAATCTTTGGATCCCCTTGTCACAGGACGCAGTAGATGTAAAGAGTTTCCATAGGTTCAGAGAGAACTGAACCAATTCTGGGAGGAAAAATAAATCATCAAGGTCTGTGAAATACAGAAATATTTATGAAGCTCCTGAGCTGCAGCTTATTGTATTACAAGTGAAGGCATCTAATATATAACAGTCAGTGAGGAGGTAGTGAGTTAATAGGTCAGCATGGTTGTTCTTATATTCTTTTTGTGTTTATTGGCAAGAATGGTGATATGAACAAGAGTCTGCCATTGAACACGAGTCTGCCTTATCTACAAGACTTGCTTTATGTTTGTGTGGGATGTAAGAGTGGTGCCTGTTTTGCAAAGCATTTCTGAGCGCTCTGGCTCTTCATTTCTCCTTAAATTGAATTCCTATTTTCTAGTCATCCTTTCCCTTAAGCAAAAGACATTAGGAAACTCATGGATGATAAAGGTTTGATGACAAGGCTCAGTCAGTGTGTGGTAGAACAAGTTTATAAACTGAGAAATAAATTAAATCTCATTTTTGGTGTAGGAGGAGGAAGGAAAAGGTAAGAGCGAGAACAAGAAGCAGCAGGCAATTGTTTCTTTGCAAGAGACTTAATCCTCAAATTGGAAATACTGTAATAGGAGCTGAGAATTTGTTTCCCTGCTCAAGTGTCTTACTCACCTGGTATATTGCCTTTCTAGTGCCTTTGCATCTGAGAAGTCCTCAATAAATTTTTCTTTTAGCAACACTTTGGTATTTGGAGGCCAAATAATTACAGTCCTAGCACAATTACAATTCTAGCTGGAGTCGATGCTCCCATTAACAATAATGAAAGTTGGGTCTCTGCTCCTGAACAAAGCACTCAACATTCACTCATAATTGACTATAAAACCAAATCATGTTCACTTTATTATTTGACATTGCACCCTCTGACAGTCCTGTAAACACAATAAAATTGCTTTCTCGGATGTTTAGTATATACCCCTTTGTATCCTTTGAGCCATTTCTGCTAATTTAAGATGTTCTATCGTGTTGTGCTGGGAAATAACTACTGAAGATGGTTAACCTATTGATCTGTTACCCCTTGCTCTGAATTGCTTTTCCCCTCCTGTTTCTCTTTGCTTTTCCATTATCCACAGTCTGATGCTAATGTTAGTCTTCCAGATGGAAATAATGCATACATACGTTTCAAAAGAGGGTTGATTTTTTTTTTGTGGAGTTTTGTAGGGTTTTGTAGTAGTGACATTTTCATTTGTTTTTAAGAAATGTAATGTCTGATTGTATTGTTTCCATTGGTTTAACGTATACTTTTAGGAATGTTAGTCATGAAAACAGACCAATTTATCCTTTGAAAAAAAGGAAATAAGTTCTTGATAAAACCTTTCAACTTTCAAAGCTCCTTCTGTTCATTGTTTATGTATGGCTCTGCAGTCTGGATATTTTTAGACTGGTGCTCCCATTGAAACCATGAGTTTTGAATGTTTAAAGAATGCATGAATACATCTTTACTGAGATCATCTTTGCTCCTACATTGTTCCAGTTTCTTTGCATCTACTCATAGAGCATAACTGATGGAAACTTTTTTCTCTTTGGTCCACCTTAGCGGATTTTTTTCTGTCTTCAGAGATTCAAATGTGGGAAAGTTGTAATAGCAGAGTCTGAGAAAAAAAAAAAAAAAAAAAGAGACCAGTTTGTTAACTTGGAATGAATGTCTTGCTCTTTGCTTGCCTAAACTACATCTCATCACAAGTATTTTTATTTAATTTTAATGGCTGTGCCACCATGCTCAGAATGCTTTTCTTAAATTTGAACAGTTTTTCTTTTTCCACGTTATCTTTGTTTTCCCCAAGAGCATTACTGGCTTACTAAACTGTGATAATTTCCATGGAATGCTGTGATCATTGAGAAGTGATACTGTTCAAGTCTCAAGGTAATATCAGAAACATCACATGTGTTTCCTAACTGAGCTCAGTTAAAAGAAGCACCATGTACTGTGAAACCCACTTAGGTGGGTGTTCATTTGGTTATCCTAGCCATGAAGGAATAAGGATAGTCAAGTTTAGTGATGTAATGAGACTCTATCAAAATACACATGCTAAAGGTTTTTCATTTGTGCTTCAGTGCTGGCAGTGCCAGTGTTTGCAATGTAAATGCTATAGGCTTTTCTAGGTCATTTAGCATTATATAAGAAATCACTGCTCTGACCCCATATGGTGAAGCATCAGAAGTTAAACAGATTGGGAGGGCAAGGTCACAATGCCCTGCAATCCTTGAGGACATCCGGTGCTGTTTAGCCAATTCAAAGGAGCTTGACATTCTTTTCACCAGTGACACTGCTTATTTCTCTGTAATAGTTCTGTCACAGAAACTAACTGCAGCAGGCAGAACTGATATGAATTTCCTGAAGTTGTTTCAGGAGAACAGAGAATGGGGTTTAATTCTAATACATATTGTGAATTAGCTGGTTCATACAAGAAACTACTTGTTTTGGAAGTGGAATAAATCTCTGACTCTTTCATTCTTTTCTGAATACATTACAAGTTCACGAGGGAAGAAGTTACATGTTTTGAAGTATTGCAGTTTAGTAGTCAAATCACACAGGTGATAGGCCTCCTACGTTTTATTTCAATAAGTATTATTTGCTATTAATAAAAATCCCATTGCACTTTCTCAGATTTCCCTTATGTACTCATAGTATGAAGAAGAAAAGTGAATCTGCAGAAAGATTGCATTGGAAAGGACCTCAGGAGACTGTCTAGGCTGTCTCCTGATGCAAGATGGAATACAAGTACAAGTAGATGCTGGCTGAGCTCATCCTAAAAGATCTCTAATGATAGTAACTTCACACCTCCTGTAAGCAATCTGTTCCGAGGCTGCAATAATGTAATTTTTAGGCTGGGTTTTTAGGTCTTCTAATAATAAAAACATTATGATACACTGAAGGCACAAAACTGGTGGATTTTGCATGAGAAAAGGCATTTTTTCCTAGTGAGCACAAATGCTGTTTCTCTTTCCATTTGTTATGGTAAAGCATCAAACCAGGGCTCACGAGTACTGCAGTATGTGTGTGCATGTGTTGGAACACACGATTTGCCAGTAAATGTGAAGATCATAGTGCCATCAACATTATTTAGAAAAAAACCTGTTAAAAATTGGTTGAGATTTATATTCCTTAAGCTTATGGACTAAGAATATGGGGATTCCATTCATGGCAGAAGTTTGAACTTGTTAGTGTGTCCATCTGTCTTCTTCACCTTTAGAGGTCGTGTAACACTCAGTGCTGCTCTAGAGCATTAAAAACTGACATTTATGAGGTGTGTCTCTTCTTCTGCCTCTTCCTTCATCTCAGCTTCTCAATAGTTTTGCTGTAATTTTACCCATTTGGTTTTATCAGACCAGCATCATATGCTGTGTTCACAGAATTATAGAATGGTTTGGGTTGGAAGATGATCTGGTTCCAACTGTTCCAACTCTGCCATGAACCCCTCCCACTAGACCAGGTTACTCAAAGCCCCATCTAGCCAGGCCTTGAACACTTCCAGGGAAGGGACATCCCTATATAAAAGCAATACAATTGCATTTACTTTTAAATGTCTGCAGTAAATTGTAAATAAAAATATTTAATGTAGAACATACATGTTTGAAGCTGAGTGCTAATGGTAATGGTGTTTTCTCCTATGTACCCAACTGTATTTGAAAGCTGAATGGTATTAATGAAGATGAACTTTGTGTTTTAACTCCTAAATGTTAATTTAAAACCTGATCAGACTAGAATTGGAATTGCAGCTTGAGGTATATTTGCTATTAATGCAGGGAACAAATCTGTGCACAGTGTATATGAACTCATGATGCAATTAATTATAGAATTTATTTATAAATGGACCTGTGAAACTATTACATATATTTTTTGAATGACAGTTACAGTCAGAGAATATCTGCTTTTCTCTTGTTTTCTGGGTTGTTGCTCAGCCTGAAATACAGGCTTATTTAGCTCAGGCACTTCAAAATTTCCTTTAATCTCCACAAACTACTGTATTCCCAAAAGTACCATTGATCATCCATCTCTAAAATTATCTCATAGCGTTGTTTCTCTTGCTATAGTGTTTGTTGATCTTTTTCCTCTCTTACTTTTTATTTCTTGTAGATTACATATACATATTTTTTGATTAATTTCTTTCCTCTTAGAAATAAGGTTTCTATCTGTTTTTTCTCTTCTTATTTTTCGGTTTTACCATAAATTATGAGTTCAACCATTAATCCTTGGGTTTAAGACAGTCTACTTTTAAAAAAAAATATTTATTATCTGATAGAAAACCAGAAAAAAAAGCAACTTTGACAAACACTCAGCTATAAAGCTCCATACTCTCCTGTGTTTGGTTTTTTTAATACATAAACCAAATTATTCAATAACATCATTCTGAAAATGTCCAACATACACAGTACAACCTTTGATCTTTCTTTGTTTCTGCTCTGACTACTTTTTCAGCATGAAATATGTGTAATACCATTACACATGACTCCCCAGACTGTCTTAAGGGCAATGCTCCTTCAAAAGCTTTTTCAAATTCATGAAGAGAAAAACAAAGTATAGCAACTTTCTAGTATTTCCAGTCTTATGATGGTAAATAGGAATATTTTTCCTGAGGTCATTAACAGACATGTTGTCTCAAACAATTAATTCAAATTTCAGTTTATTGTCTTTTATAATGCTAAGCTAAGAAATTTGGTTCAAATGCTTGACTTTCTCAGACGATGTTTAAATTTTAATCTGCAGTGAATAACAAGTGTGGAATTCTTTTGTTATCTGTCAGCATTTTATATTATCCAGTGGGAATCTTGTGCAACTTCAGAGGAGACCCATCTGTTTCACTGTTCTTCTTATTATGCCAATCAAAAAGTCATTTTTAATAGCATGAGAGAGCCACTGAACATTTTTGGTTGAGTCACAGAAGAAAATGAACCTCCCCTACTCCCCAGCTATGAAGAATTGGTTTTAGTTCTAAGAATTTGTTTTCTGAATACAGCACTCAGTGAGCTACCTTTTAACTGAGATTTTAATTAGTTGGTGTAATAACTATTGACTTTGCTGTAAGGATATGCCAGTATTATTGATATGACAATTAAATACAAAGTTATTAGTCTATTAAAGAAGTACTAATTGACTTTTGTCTTACTAGATTAAACTGTTAAGAGCTGATTGGTCAAAATAAAGTGAGCTTCATCTGTAATTATGAAGTTCTGGATTTCACTTCTTATGCTACTCATTTTTTTGTTTGTTTTTTATTTTAACAATCCTCTGGACTGATGCATGTTTTCATATGGATTTTAATTCAGGGTGAATAAAAATGGCAGTATTTTTTCTGTCTTTTATGCAATAGTGGAACAGTATGTGGACAAAGGAGAACTTTGTAGTGGACCTGGATGTTGTTATATTTTGATGGTGCTGATAGGCTTAAGCATGTTTACTAATAAGATGATTTTTCATTTTGTTTCATATTGGGTCTTACTACATCAGCTCTGTAATGTAGTGTGGTTTTCTTGCTTTACAAAGTGGGTGCAAGTCATGCCTAATGGTGTAAAGTTGATCCCTCTTCGCTTGATAGGTGCTTATGTTCAGTTTGCACTGATACAAGTGATTGCACAAGACATGAAGTGTATGGGTTGGGTTTTTTGTCTTGACATTTTCTGCATTGACCTTAAAAGCACAATTGGCTTATGGGTGTAAAACCTTGGCTACTTTTTTGTTGGCAAGCAAAAGAGTCATCCTTTTGTTTGGGAAAGGTCTTGTCAACTTTGAAATTTTAAAAATATATCAAATTCTAAACAGTTACAACAACATAAGATTGAAGATACCAGAGCAACTTTTACTCCTTTTTCTCATGTGCTATATAGGTAGAAAACTATATTTCTCCTTACAGTTAAATTCTTGTTCCATTACTGATAGAGAACTGAAATATTGAATCATTAATTTGAAAAGAAACTGTTCTGACAGTTCTTATTTCTTCATTAGAATAGTTGGGGTGTACTAAGCATTGTTCTCCTTTCTCTTCCAGTCCAGGTATGAAGGGCACTGTTGTTGCTTCACCATCAGGATCTGGGAAGACAAGGTAGGACTTGAAGGACACATATTTATATTTATGATCTTTGGAATTGGATGCAATTTTTGCCTTATGTTCCACTGCTTAGAAGGCTTTGTATGCTTCTTATGAAATTGTATCCTTGTGCTTTTGCTTTCAGGAGAAAAGAATGATGTAAATGGAAAATTTTCCCTTTTGTATCACTGGTACTTCCAGGTTTCACAATTGTCTGTTTGTCCTTCATGCTGTAGAACAGTGGATGACTCTGGGTTGCTCGTGTTCCTTCATCACACCGGTCTTACAGTTTAAGCAGGAACGTATTAGAAATGCCTCTGTATTTTTCAACAATTTGCATTATTGCCTGTTATTTGTGTCCAATTAGCATGGCTTAAAACACAGCAGTCACTGAAAGGAAACAAAGTGAAGTTGGAGCATGTGTGTGAGTGTTGGACAGAGTACCAACAGTTTTACTTGTGTTGCTGGTGAGTGCCTCAATTTCTTTCAGGTGTGTTTATTAGGTTTTTTGCTTTGTTTTTAAAATGCAGACATTTTATAATTTTGGGAATATCTGGGAAGCTGCAGTGTTAGCTAGCAGTACGCTGGTGGTGAGAGAGGATGAAATTCTGATGTGGAGGTGAATCATGAGGAGATGAGTAAAAGGAAATGGCACGCTGGGAGCCTTAAAAGTGCCTCCAGTTTTCTCTCTAGTGGTGCTCTGTGTCTTGGTTGATAAGATATCAAAGAACAACCAGAACAGCTGTCTGCTTTGTTATAAAACTGCCTACACATGCTACTCCCCAGGTAGCCCATCCCTTAGTCCAGGGGATTGCTAGGCTAACGGCACGGATCGGACAGATGCCTGATGCCTTAAACCTGGTTTTCCCCTCCTCCCAGCCTTAGGGGATCTCTGTTTTGTAGACTTTCTGTGTCAACAGAGTGGACTTCATGAGACTGTACAGTTGAGAACTATTTTCTGTTTCTGTAGAAAGGACAAAAAAAAAAAAAAACCCAACAAAACAAACCACACAACAAAAAAGCCCACAACCAGAAGATGATTTAAATTGAACTGAAGGAACTTGCTTTAAATGCCTGGAATTTGGGGAGGGAAGTAGGGGGAAAGGGAAGGAAGGGAAATAAGAACTCTGTTAGTAGAGTTCAGGGAGAATTATGAAGCTGTTGGAATAGCAGACTGTGCTTACATCTGAGTAAATATTGTTGTAGGGACTAAAAAATGTGTAACCCTATAGTTGAGACCCAAACTTGATCCAGAAAGTGGAGTTAGAATGTCAATCTGGAAGTAGAAGATATCTTGGCAGAAAACTAGGATGCTGATAATTATGCAATTAATAATACAGAAAGCTTCTCATTCACTATGGTCTTAACAAAAAGTAGTATAGCAACACCATTTTTTTTTTTTCAGTCACTGATAAATCATTTGTTTCTCACCAGAAGAATGGTAATTTTTTAAAAACACTGAAGTAACACATGGTATTTTAGATCATCTTTTTAGCTAAGCATTTTGTTTTGCTGCAAGCAAATCACCTGAAAAATTATCTGCTGAAATAGATTTTTCTTTTTCATTATGTACACTCACAAGAGACTAGTTTAAAACACACTTGATTTGACAATCTAGAAAAAAAAAATCAAATAATTATCACAAGGGTTCTATTCCTTAGATCATGAACTCCACTTTATATTTTTGAATGCATTCCAATGTTCTCCAGCTAACCATTTAAAAAGATCTTTAAAAGTATTTAAAAAAGAAACAAAAACTCCAGAATAATTCTGAGATTCTTTCAACAATTCATTTAAGTAGTTTGCTGATGATGTGCAAAGTTGAAGTAATTTCTTTTTCTTCTTCATTATATTCTCACATCCTCAGTGAGAAACAACATGTTCCATTTAAATAAATGAGTAAATCGGGCTGCATATTTATAGAGTACTTTGAAGGGAATCTGGGAATTGACTATTTTAGCTGTAGGTCAATTATAAATCTGTAATACATGGGATAAGTAGTGGTCTTAATGGAAACTACCAGTAACTCTGAAGGAAGGAGTGGAACAACTTTGTGTATGGGATAGCAATTATCTACAAATAAGGATCAAGAATGGGAGCTAGAGCAGATCAGCAAAAGAGAGGTAGAACTACATAAAATATTCTTGGAAAGCTTGAAAACTAACAGTGTTAGGAATGCTTTAATTAAGGTTTTGAGGCAGCTGTTCAACTACAAGATATAATGTAAACAGTATCTTGTATAATCCCATATTCATTTATATAAATGGAATCAAGTAAGAAAATTAGCATGAGGAAAAACCCTTGAAGTGCAAAATTCCTGTGGTTATGTTTGAGAAGTTTCAGTTCTGTATTTTGGTCTTTTCTAATAGCAGCAGAAAGTCAGGTAATAATATGAGATCTGTTTGACATTTTAGTTTAACATTCCATTATCTGAAAGGTTTGTTTAGATCATTCCAGTAGGTGTTGAACATAGAAGAACCTTTTCTATAAAGCTCTTGAAAGTTTGTCTGTTTGTTTTTTGGGTTTTTTTGGTTTTTTTTTTTCTTCGTAGAAGTTGAGCACTTTCTATAATTTAAGAGGACTGTCATGGAATTTTGAAGAAAAAAAAGAGAGGCAAAAAACCAAAGTGAGTTGCTGAACAGCTAAGCACGAAAATGTAGTTACTGATTATGGAACAATTGAACATTAAGAAATAAGAAATCCATTTGAAAACCATTTAGCCAACATAGAATCTGATTTATGGATGGGTAAGGTATTGCAATGTAAATGCTGAAATGTTATTTCATCACTGAATAGGTCTGCAAAGGGGGGTATTGTACATTTTATGTCTGAGATTGCATTTCCCAAATTTTTGGTAATGCTAGGCCTGTGTTCCTACGGATACTTAAAAAGAAGTTATCTTATGAAGGTACTGACTGAATATTTATGTTGTTTTTATAATTCCTGTTATGAAGAATGTAAATTTATTAGTATCCTCTGATTAAAGAAAGGTCAAAGGGATTCACTAATTTCAGTTTTCATATGGGTGACTTAATATCTCAGATCTTGTCTTCAGAGAACAACTGAAAAAAAAATGTATAAATTGGTACATTTGTGGTCATTAGTGGGTTGGAAATGAAATTTGTTGCTTGTTATTTGGTCCTATTTCATCTTCGGTGGTGAAGATCAAAACCTGCAACTGAATGGAGTTTGTTGTTGTCAGAGATTCCAGCAGTGCTGCATGTGGATTGTTCTGCCAAGAAAGATTTAAAACTCAGTTTTGAAGTCTCCTTAATACTATGATCAATTAGGTTATGCTTTTCTGTTTGGCTATAGGGATTTTTCAAAGCTGTACTGAATGTGAAATGCATGTCTAAAACAACAGAGAATGCTGTAACAGGTATGACAATCCTGCCTGCCCTTCCCATCTTTGCTGGAAAAGAAATGTGAAATCTTATTTCTGTTTACATAGAAGCAAAAACTTTTCTTTTAAGTGTATTAGATAAGTTCACTATCCCCATATGCTGCCTTGAGGAGGATCCATCCCTTGTATCTCTGATCTGAGGGGCCAAGCCTAATTCTGCCTCCTACTCAGGATTTTTTTCTTTTTTTTTTTTTTTTTCCTTTTCCTTTCTTAAAGGTTTTCTGTATGCCTTTTCAACGCAAAGTGGGTCATCTTCAACTGCAAGCTGTTAAGCTTTAGCAATCCAATTTTCAAGAAAATTAACCAGCTCTTTCTTAGCCAGATCATATGGGAGACCATGTAGCCTGAGGATTTCATCTTGGATCTAGTTCTCAAAGGTTTCTACATTGGTCTGTAAGATTTTATCTCCTTCCATTAGACTTATGTATTCAAGCTTTTCCTCATCTTTATAAAAGTAACATTTTTTCCTTTCCATTTTTTTTAATTCTTATTTTACATTCTCCAGCTCTGGAGAAGCTCAGGCTCTCTTTGACACCATTATTTGCCTCAAAATCTACAGAAGGAAAGCCCAGTTTCTTAGAACACTTTAAACCACACTCTTTACTGATAATTAGCTTTTTCTTAGAAGATTGATTTGTTTCTTCCAATGTTTTGATGCTTAAAATCTTTATCTGTGTAATCTTAATGTTATAATATTTGAAATTAGTTAGCTATGTATTTTAATAGATTTCTCTAAGTTTCATTACTATGCAATGGGAATAAGTAAGTCACTAAATGTGGCACTCTATGGCTTGATATAAGGAATGCTTCCAGTCTTTCTACATAAATGCCTTTTAAAATTATCTACAAAAAAGGTAATTGGTAACCTAAGCAGAGGGGGCAAATTACTGATGATGCTGTTGAAAGTTGAAAGTGCATTCACCTAAGGTGGTGATATGTAAAGCTGGTGCATAGTCATGTAGAAAAGCTGATGGGTTTGGTTTTGTTTTGTGTCATAGCATGGATGCATCACCAGGATGTTTAGGGATGTCAATAAGTAAAAAAGCAAAGCCAGGTTATAGCTGTGCTAATATTTAGTGTTTTACAGTATAAATCTGGTTATGCCAAGGCAATCTTCTTCACTGAGGTCACAAGGCAACTACGTGTCAGTAGTATTCTCTCAAAACAGCACAGATGCCTCATAAGAAGGCTCAGCACGAGTACTGCAGTTTATGCACTGTAATGAATGAATCCTCAACTTCTAATTATTTCTACTTCTCTGCAGGGTAGTCTGTTATGTTCAGAGATGTAACAGTAATATTGATTAACATCACTAGTAGGGCATTGCACCAGCACTTCTTTTCCTACTCTTGCAGCATTGCTTTTGATCAAAATCTGAATTGAGTCCTTAAGGAGTTAATCCCATTTTCTTGGGAAAGAAAGATGGTAAGATATGTCCTGGCTTCACTGGGCCAGCATCCTGGGCCAGCCAGGGAGGACAGGCTACTGGTAGCCCTGAGTCAGCCAGAAATTCAGCTGCCCATAGGTGACTGACATGCATGTCCCTCACCTCAGCCTCATAATCCTGTGATATTGTCTGGATAATGAACCTGAATGGATCTTACTAACTTCTTACTCATTGTAAATTCCTACAAAGCTACCTCTTGTTCCTGCTGCTCTAGGCAGTTGTAAAATTTTGGCAAATACGGAGCTAGTGCATCCATATCTCAGCCATTTCTGTATATATAATTCTTATATACCTGAATAATTGTGGAAAAAGAAGATTTCAGAAATTGAATTCTGAGGGTGTGATTAAATACTATTGCAGTGGTGCTCCTGTGAATTAATCTGGTTTGGTTTGGTTATGGGATGTATACACTGGAGCCCTTTTTGTTTGTTAGATAATTGTAGGGAATAGCTGGGAGGTTTGTATGCAAGCAAAGAACTTCAAGGACAAGTTTAAGGCACATCTTGATTTGTGTGGTGTCAGCTTCATGGTGTGGAAAGCTACAGGTGAGGGCTGTCTGCTCTGGAGAGAAAATGTATTCATGCTATGAACAAAACAGTGATGATGCTGGGCAGCACAGAAGGTGTCAGACAAAAGAAAATCCAGTGAGTTCAGGAAATTACACAGGTGGTAGCTTTTTGCACTACTATAATGGGAAAACAGATTAATTTCATAGAAGATAAGATGAAAAAGTTGATATTTCATTCTGTGAGTCACTAGGGAAACACTGTTATCTGTCCTTGCTTGGCTTCTTTCACTGTCATATAGGTGATCTTGTGCTCTCTGGATATTCATCTTCAAGCTTTTGGTCTTGGATTTTCCAGCATGGCTGTTTTTCAAAATAATACAAACCCAAATCCTTTCATGCCTCAGACATCTTTTAAAAACTCAGTGTACTTTATATACAGAAGTTCTTGTCTTTCTGTGTGTAAAGCATATTGGTACAGCATGGTGTTTTAGAGTGACACAAAGTATTTAGAATGGTATTTAGCTGGAATTTGTCATTGCTACTACTTTAATAGTATTGATGAAAATTAATAATAAGTGGGATTTAGTAGGGACAATATACAACTGACTGACTGGCACCTTACCCATCCTGTCTGGTAATTGTTCAAAAGTAACTGTTGGCGGAGTAGATTACACCAAGGGATTTTCCTTACCTCACAAAAAAACTTTGTGAGCACATTTTGTGATTAAAACCAAGCAATGTTGACCTCTAGAATCCGGACCATATTCTTTGTTCTAAGATACTTTGTTTTGCAAGTGTTGTGAACTAATATATTAGTTGGAAATACCACCAGTTGTGTTGTGTCTCCATCAATTCATAGAAATAGCAATTCTTTATTTGCTATGCAGTGAAATAAAAGGGCTTCTGTTCCTTGGATTTATATCCTATAACAACTGTGGCCTTTTTATTTCTACCTGACTATACACAGTTGTTAATAAAGTTGCCTGACACTACTTTTTCACCTCCTCAGCAACATCATCTTCATATCTGTCTTTATCTTTAGTTCTTTCCCTGGCAGCACAGCATAAAGATGATCTTGGTGGTAATACAGGTTTAAAGTCAGATTTGAGTGATTTGCACGCATGTTGAACAGTGAAATTGGTAGAGCTACTATTTCAAAAGGAAATATGAGTCCTGTGAGGAGAAAACATCTTGATTTAAATTATGTCACACATACTTCTAGACTAGAAATGAAGAAAAAAGGGGAAAAAATAAAGAAAACCTCCAGATTTGGGCCCCAGTAGTGCCTGATCCATAAGAATTAATGAAAACGTGAAGAATAAATGCAAGGAACATACCCACTGCAGTCATCTAAACAGAAATCAGAGTTTGTCCAGGAAGAAAATCTCTGACAATTTGTCACTGAAACACACAAAATTTACTGTAGGATGAACACGGAAAGTCAAAGGAATATATTGATTCTACTTACATGAGATGGTGTTGGGCTGTCACAGAGAAATAAGTATGTATTTTGGCTGATAGATCAGAAAGCTTTAACAGATAAGGACAAGGAAGTAATCCAGTTATTATCACCCTTGAGGACAGTTAAGAAAAGCAGATAACAATGTATTGCTGATTTGAAAGAAAGTCTGTAAGAGAGCCACAACTTTGATCATGAAAGATTTTAATCCCTGAGATTTTGAATGTGATATCTATATTATTCAAAATGTGTTTTTTTAAATAGCAATACTGCACTGCTAGTAAGACAATTTGTGGAACAATATGTGTAGTCAAAGTCTGCTAAGGAGCTAATCCTGTGAAGAAGACAAACCTAATTAATGAAAAAAGGAGCATATGTGAACTCATGATCATGGTACAGTCAGAATATGCACTTAAAGGATAAATAAAGAAACAGAAGTTTGTGAAGCAGCTGATGGTGAGTGAACATTAAAATTTTCTAAATAATATAAGGATCTGTATAATATATAGTGAACCATTTACTGGGGAAATTTGAAATGTTTAGGAAATTGGTATCAGCAATGACATTGTAACTCAGTTTAATTAAACTGAATAAAGGAAATGATTATTAACTGGTGAGCATAAAGAATAGAGCAAATAGTCAGATTCTTTCTTCAAAATATTTGCAAGAATAAGCATGACAAAACATATACACAAAATTTAAGATCACGATAAAAGCACCAAAGCACACTTCATGGAGTGCTGAGATAGAGAAAAAAAAAATATTCAACTAACAAAATACTTTGCTTGATTGCATTTAACGATAAATACAAAAAAATAAAATGTGATCCAGTGGAGAGAATCTGCTAAAGCATTGAAAGCCTTTGGCCAGGTTTTGTATGTATTCTCCTGATCTAAAATAAAGTAAAAAGAACAGATAGTATTCTAATGAAGTGTCAGGCAGAAGGGAGATTTGAGTCTGTGCCAGAACAACAGAAGCCAAAGCTCTGCCCTTAGTGGGGCCACAACACTCCCTGGAGGGGGAAGCTTACTCTGAAGATACTTTTTGAATAGAGATCTTTAATATAGGGTATAAAAACTTTTCTAACTAGAACGCAGTTTTCTGAATTTCATACCCAACCTGCTATTTTATTAAAGTTACAGGCACTATTATATACCTACTTAAATGAGATAGGAGTGGAGAAGAAGTAATTTAAAAATTAATCTATTTTGTCTCATTTTCACCACAGCAGTCTCCTCTCCCCAGGTTTAGGAAAGCACATTTATACAAAAGCTTGGTCCAGGTGATTGCATTTTGCTACCTATTTGCAGTCTAATGACAAAAATAAATGTTATAGGGAGATAAACATAATTTGGACTTCTTACTGTGAGAACATTAATACATTAATTTCCTCAAAATGAATCCAATTTCTTAATTGTTGTGTCTCCAGTATGCCACTTTTCTGCAACTGTTTACAGAAAGGTGTGCCTTGGTCTTTTGCTACTGATTGACAGAGATGAACTGTCACCATAGCAACAGAATAAATTAATTTTAAAAAACAGTCAGATGCCCGACTTTAAAACAGGAGATGGGAAACTAGCAACTAATCTGTGATAAAACATAATTTTCTGATTCCTGAAATTTGGGAGTTCATAACTCCCCCCCATAGGATGGATCCACATTGGTAGATTATGAGGTACACGTAGCATACATAAATATAAAATTTAGGCTCTAAGTTGTAAATTAAGGCGGGAGAACATCATCTTGTGAAATCACAGCCATATGGGTGTCTTTTCACAACTATTTTTCTACTTGCTAAGGGGAAAAAGCAGTATTTTAGTGGCAGGAGCAATATTTAAAATATACTGACCGAGTTAGGATGCTCTCATCATATCCTAGATCTGCTCTTTTCCATTCTCCGTGACAAACAACAACCACATGCATTATACCTTTGGCATGGGTGTGTCACATTCTACTCTGTGATTTACTTGTTGAAAGTACTCAAGTTCCAGCAGGAGAGGTTGAGTGACCATCTTCGAAACAAGTGTTGGCCTTATGCTGCTGAAGGAACACAGAAAATACAGAATCATGCAGTTGGCCTGAAGTAAAGCAAGAAAAAAATTGGGATTCAGTATCTTAAACTTAGTTGGAGTAAGTGAAAATAAGTGTGCATCTTTCATACTAGAAATTCTGTTATGAAGCTGATAAAAGGCATTTTCAGTTTGGCTTCATCAGACTGACACCTGCCAGGTAAACTTTAACTAGATCTAATAAAAATTACTATTTACAAATGAGGAAATGGCTCAGTGTTAGTTCCTGAAGGCTCCATAAAGCCTGTTCATATGCCATAATTGTTGTCATCGTGAATTTTAACATCAAATATTAAAAGTAACAACTTTGTTGAGGTGTGATGACTTAGGGCTTTTTAAAAAAAGTTATCACTGCTCACTCTATATTGTGCCTGTGTTTTACCTGGAAACCTTCCTAGCTTGTAAAGCACTCCAGCATCTGTGTTCTGGTACCATAAAGGCACATACAGTGCTCTTCTTGGAAGTGAGTGTTCATTCACTGCTTTTATTAATCTAAAATTGCATTATTTAGGCCAGAAATATTGTTTTTAATAACAGTATTTTCTGATTTGTGGGATGGTAAGAACAGTTTTCAAGGTATCTTGGAGGCATTTTGAACTCTAACTTGGGACATGTGCATTTGGAAATGCCACCTGTTATATACAAAATAAGTTTTTGCTTCAGGGCTCTGAAAGATTAATTAGAAAATGTGTCCTATGTAAATCCTAAATTATCAACTGAGGTGACAAATAATTAGAAAAAACGTGATGCTTAAAAACAAATACACATTAGTGTGCATGTCTCAATAATATTGTAATGATTGGGGCTGCCAGCATTGACTCTGTCAGTGTTCAAGAATCCAAAGCAAGTTCAAGAACAAATTGCATTCAGTACAGCATATGGTCCAATTATGTGATTATTTGTAAAAAGAGTATATGATGGAAACACATTTCAAAGGAAAAAATGCAGGTAGCCTTTCTTGTGACATTTTCTATCTTAATTGCAACTTTATATTAAGAAAGCTGATGCTGCATGACTCCCGCTTAATGATCTGCATCAATTTGTACTCCTTTTAACTGTTGCTTCAGAGAAGAGTTTTCATTTTCATCTTCACTTTTGCTGAAAACTTCTTTACTTTGGTTTCCTCTATTTGGTCTTAGGAAGTTGAGGAGCACTGCTATGGTATTTGGGTAGTAGGGCAATGATTATAGCCTGTTCAGCAATACAGATGAAACAAATGTTTTCAAGTACTGAACTTTATGACCTATCGGTTGTGTTTTCACTTACCACCTCTACCTGCCACAAAATACTGTTACAACTATGCTTAGGTATTGATCTGACCTTTGATGTTTTTTTCTGTTTCCCAAATATCAATAACTCAAACCTGTTAAATGCAATGAAAATTCAAAACTTCAGTTTATCTTGTAACTTAGGAAGGCAGTCTGGGACGTAGATGATTGTAAGCTTTATATAGGTATTGATTAGAAGAAATTGTGGTGCATAAGTCTGAGTTTAGAAATGGGATACAAATTTCTCTGATGTCATTGTATGCAGAATCATAAAAGTTGAAACTAAATATACTGCTTACTACATGTTTACTCCTCTGTGCAACTTTTTTGTGTTGCTACTTTGTTATAATTAAATTCGATACATTAATTTAAAAGACAAGCCTTTTATTTATTTATTTATTAGGCAAATAGGCAGCATTAGCAGCAGTGATTGTGTCGCAAATATTCCAAGGCTGGAAATAGACATTCTGCCTTTTCCAGTGGCAAATCGGATTCAATTCGTGCATTTTAATAATGACAATATGTTGGTCATATTTCAGTGTAGTTCAGTTACAAATCTCAGAGTGTGGCAACAAATCTCAGAGATGAAGCTTTGATATCCCATTAAGCTTGGGGATAGTAGTGTTCTCACATTTCTTTAAAAGTTGTAACCAAAAAGAGATAACATGTAATGAAAGAATTGTCATACTTGAAAATTATAGTGGAGCTTCTTGTGTTCTATATTTACTACCCCTCACGTGAACTGATAAAACTGTGTTAGTGGCTTCCTAATCACCTTCCACTCATATGACAGCTGCACAGTATGTGTTTTGTCACAAACAAGGGTTAGATTTTATTTTAGACCAAGGATTGTATTACCTTTAATAATTAAGGTTTTTGACTCATGAAGTTAAATATGAATGAAACCTTAAATCTTAAACTCTTGCACTGGCTTTGGATGGAAGGGGTTTCAGGACTGTCACATTGAAGGGTGGCTTTTATATCATATAGGCATGGTGGGAAAAGAAAGGGTTTTTTAATTTATTCTTTTTTTAAGGAAATAATGGGGAGGAGAAATCAAGTATGGTAACAGATCATTTTGAAAAAATCCCTTGCACCAAAAGCAGACAGAATTACTTTTCTTACCCTCTGACCTCTACTCCAACCACTTTCTAAATTTGCTATCATCCCTAATAAATTCTTTTCTTGCAATTGAGAATGGGATTCCTGAGAGGGGCTAATTTCTAAGCTAGTTTTTGGATCCCAACCAGAATTTCTTGTTCATGGCTACAGGAAACCAAGCAGTGTCACCACAGATTTGCAACAGATAGGCACATGTCACTGTCACACCAGGGTGCAGAGAAATAGGCTGTCAGGTTTCCTGGTGCATCAGAACAAGGAGCCAGACTGACCCAAAGCCTTCCTGCCAGCACAAATAACTGCTGCCCCTATGACTGTTGCTGAGGAAAAAATTAGGAAACTTCTTGAGTGAGGATCTTGTGGCAGGTGTCCCAGTCCTGCAGCAACCTTCACCTCTGACAATATAAAAATAGAGAAAACTCATCTTTACCAGATAGTGCCCTGCTTGGCTTTCCTGACCCTTCCATTTCCTCACTCTGTCTTCTCCTCAAAACATCTGAGAAAGCACAAGAGCTGCTGGGGAAGAGGGTCTTGCCAGTTCAGCCAAGGGCTGCCCAAATGTATGAATTATTGCTGCTAAACTGGATGTTGAGTTTCCTGGGCTCTAAGCAAAATCCCTTTAGCCACAGTTCCACTGTTAGATAACCAAGTCTTGTTCCAGTTGGCCATCCACATTGCTGATCTTTATAGCAGGGGTTCCTGGTTGTGTTTTTTACCAACTGTTCCTACCCGATCTGCTCACTTGTAGCTGCCAACCCCTTCTGAACTGGGTTAAGTATCACTGGTTCTTGCCCTGTGTTCTGGACGGGCTGCCCCAGGGCTCTGCCAGCTGCACACTGGCTGCAGCTCTGCTCTCTCTCTACTTTGCCAGACCCTTGCTCTCAGCAGCACTAGAATTCTTTTCAGTCTTTGTGGAAAAAAAAGTGTAATGCCACATTTAATGGCAAATAATTTAAAAAAAAAAAAAAAAAAAAAAAAAAAAAAAAAAAAAAAGCTTAATGCTCCTGGGGTTTGTCTGGGTTTCAGTCTACTGCTCCAGCTTTCCAGTGAGCAGAGCCATCCCTGTTGAGTGCAGGAGCACTTGAGGAGAGCTTTGGCTGCAGGTTTACACTGGAATAATGTCTACTGATGTATTCACTGGTATTTATATGCTTGTCAAAAAGAATTGCAAGTGTTGGTGGACAGTTGGTCCAAATTAACATCCTCCAATTTAACACAAATTATTCCTAGTAAATATTTCTCCAGCTCTCATTACATCTGTGGTTTGTATTGTCCAAGCACCTAGAGGCCTAATATGACATTTTTCAATCAGTAAGGTAGAAACTGTGTGTATGGACAGTACAAGAGCTATTCACGTGAAGAAGTTCCCTACAAATAATTCTTGGGCCTAACAAGTATCATCCCATTTGATGATTTTTTGTTGCCTTGATGTACAATAGATTTGCTGTGCTTTGACTTGGACCATTTAGGCAGGAGTGTTCAGTATATTTATGAAATAGAAAAGTATTTTTTTAGGTGATATCCTACATGCAACAAGGAATTAAAACATAATTTTGTCAGTATCATGTCAGTATATAGTATTCTTATCAGTTATTTTTTGTTTTAATTCTGTATTAAATGAAGTTAAATACAGTAATGCTTGAGAAATCTCTGCAAACACAGAAGTCTACTGGTGAGGTGTAGGAGCTTAACATTTTTTCACAAATAATGCCACTGACTGAGAATTGTGTGCAGTAAAGAAAATGTATTGTCTACTATCTGTAGCAGTTTTGGCACCCAATTTTTGGATTACTCTGTGTACATTCTGTGATTTTTCCTTTTATTGCACTGCTCAGATGGATTATGCATCAGCCATCAACAGTTTGTTTATGAAAGAGGGAACACTGGGAATAGTCAGTAATATTTTCTGTGTATCAGTGCATAATAATGAGCATTTGCCATTCAGTAAAACTGCTGTGCTCTGCAAAAGAGGCTGCTTTATACATTTTATTCCTTTAAAATATTTTTAGGGGACAGTGCCAATTTTTAACATATTTTTTAAAATAATGATTCCTGGATAGGTATGAGGGAAATGTCTGTGAGCTTTTGTGCATAGCAATGCTTATCAAAGTACAGAGGTGCTATTTCTTATTCACGTGCATATCTTAACAGCACATGAAGTATTACTGTATTCTGGAAGTGCAAAAAGCTAAAAGATCTTCATGTTTAGGACATAAGACTCCATTCAATAACTCGATTCACAAATGGTTTGATACTGTGTTTTTCTTCTTTGCCTGCTTAGGTACACGCTATTATATTTTCTTAAAATGCATTTCCAGGTTTCTAATTTTATATTATAGAATTTAGAAGGAGCACTTGAAAGGGGATCGCAGGAGCTATCTATAAAAGGTTAATATTGCAAGAAATACTTGCAAAATGTTTTAGAGCTTCCTGATATTGTTGAAGTGGTAGACTCTTGCCAGAGCTGTGGCATAGGTTATTTTAAAACGTCTCTACAGCCCATTTAGTTGTTTTTTAGATTGTGCTGTTGTGTGTGTGATGATACTGTTGCTGTGCTTCCGAAGAAGATGGAGGAGCATCTTGATCCTAAACATCTCAGCAGTCCCCAAGAATCTCTGTTGAACTTTGCAAAAAGTTAATTGAGTTTGTATCTCAGGCAATGTAGGATGAATTAATGTGAAGGCCACGGAGTCTGTTCCTGCTTAGAATTGCCAGGAAAATACATACATTGCTGACTCTCTAGCCTGTGTCATTTCAGTGTTTGAAGTGTGTAGGTAAGATAAAAGCCTCAGAAAAAGTGCCTTCACCTCCTGTGCTGTGCAGTGGTGAAAACGTCTGAGGCAAGCACAATATAGTCTTTCTCTTCAGCTGACACTTGCCCAGCAATTTCCTTGCAGTGTTTTTGAGGAACCAGTTTGATTTTTTATCTGGAATGCTATCTAAGTACTAATGATGCAGCAGCAAGGTAAGCCACACGCTAAATTAGAATTGAAGCTGTGTTCTGTAGCTACAATTAGTTACCCACAGGCTTTCAGAGGGAGTTCTTTCCCTGAGTAATGTAAGAACATAATGCTAATTTCTACCCCCAAGGGAACACTGGCAAGACATTGGCAAGTTTTGGTTTTTTGTTGTTTTGGGTTTTTTTCATGCGTCTGCTAGACTTCTAATTCAGGTTCTGGTTTTCAATGGCCACAGTATTTTTAGAAGCATTTTTTTTCTTTTTGTCCCATCAGTTATGTTGGTTTCTCTGTACAAGATGAACAGGAAAACTAATTTGGTCAGTTTATTGCCAGTGCACTGACAAATGAGTTGTCAATTTGGTTTTTAACTAGGCTTCAGTGGCCCATATGTGTCCTCCTGTGTCACTATGAGGAATGTTTCCTTTTATGTTTTGCTGTTTTTCTCATAATAAGGCTGAGATTAAAATCACTACTGTGCAAATTGAGTCCTCAGCATGGTAAGAAAAATAATTTCAAATTATCATTCTGTCAGATTTTGTAAATTTCTGGTTTTACAAAAACTGAAATTAAGCTATTAACCTGTTTATCTTGATTGCTTTAAATTTCGAACTTGACATCTGTAGCAAAATAATTTTTTCAATCAGTTACATGAAGTTCTTTTGGAGGAAAAAGTGAATTTATCTCAAAGATTTTATTGCACTTGGTGATCATTTTACTTAAAGTCTCTTTGTATAGCCATGGCACTGTTATTTGTGGAGTATTTTCACTTCAGAGTATCTTAAGTGGACAAAATCTCGTCGAAAAATGGGCAGAAATAGCTGTAGGTCAATTCTGTGTTCATCCAGAGATCTTCAAAACATCTTTACCTTTTTTGAATATGGGAAATGCAAAAGAAAGCTTAGGAAGTTTACCAATGTTGTGTTTTATAGTTTGGAATCTAAAAGAGAGAATATTTTTATATTGCATTTTCAATAAAGTAAAATCCCAGAAATTCTCAGTTTCTAAATATGTTAAATTTAGCTCTCATTACTGCTATCCATTGCTACTGTAACTCAGTTGGTACATGAGAAATTAAATAAACTATTATTTTTTTTGGAGGCTGAGCTTTTCCTTGGGTAACACTCTTTTTATGACCGATGCTGTAATTTATTTTTAATTATTATACAGCATTCTGTTTCTAATATAAGTGCCATCAAATTTTTGTCATATTTTTTCCTTCATATTGTTAGAAGATGACATACATAAACAATTAAGCCCTTGCCTATTCAGATAGAAGTGAGGTAAAGGTGTTGGGTTTTCATTTAGGGGACTGCAACTTCTTGGTTTTCCTGGTTCCCCATGAAATTTACTTCAGCTGTTCCCCTGGGATTTGCCTCCATGTTTTTGCTATACTACAGGAAAAAGATGTACAGCTTCTCTTCAGTGCTCTATGTGACATACCTCTATTGGGAGGAAAAAATGCAGACAGTTATTTCAAATGGGAATCATAACTGAGGACTGCAAAAAGCCTATTTTTTTCCCCCAGAGACAGAATAAATCTTATCTCCAATAATTTGCATTTGGCAGGAAAATCTGTTGTGCAGTTCTTATTGGAAGTCGTGAGCTCTGCAATTCCATTTCTGCACCTGACGTTCAGTTGATGTGTTATTTTGGGCAGACCTTACTTAGCTGCCTTGTTGAATGTCCTTTTACATGAAAAGGCAAAGAATTTAGAATGCAGTTCACCCCGGTGTGTATAGCTACCGGTACTAGAAAAAAGTTTTACAGTAAAATGAAGTTTTAGAGTCTCAACAGTCTCTTTCCTTGACAGAATTTTGCAAGCATCTTCCTCAGTACAGCAGCTGATGTCCCAGCACAGTAATTCAGTCATCATGAGCTGCAAAAGAGATGGACAGTCCTAATTCTGAAAGTGTTTTTTCCCCACTTATTAAAAACTAGCTGAAAGGATCTACTTATTAGATAAGATATATAAAATGAGAAATGACTGTTTTCCAAGTCTGAACTGCCAGGTTATAATGAACATGTTTATTCTAAGCATGCCTATTGGAATCATGTGCTTACAGCTCTGTGCTCCTTACAGAGCTGCATCTGGTCCTTTATGTCCAGTTTCGTCCTGAAATCCTTTATAAGGTGGATGTTCACGTGTAAATGTACATACTCTGTATATGTTCACAAGGTCATGCTGTAAGTCCCAGTTGTCCACTTACTTGACTGTTAAACACTGATCTAGACAGCAGCCAATATGTTTTTGTGCTGCATGGCTTGAAAATTTTCTGGTTGAGTATTTTCCATACTAAGAATTTTTTCAGAAACTGGCTTTGGGAATATTATGGAAAAAAATAAGATATCATAACAGTATCTAGTAATTACTTCTCAGAATTTGTTCTTTTGCAATACTTCTTACTTTCTGCTCAGTTTAATGTAGTGTATCTATGATGTTAACCGTTTCATAATGATTTTGGTAGGAATCTGTAGGGACCCAGTTATGGTGCTATTATGATATGAGATTAGAATGGGGAGAATACATAAGGGCATAAGTCCATGGAGAATTCATTACAATGCTAATTCGATACCACTGTGATTATAGGAGTGAGATTTCAGGGTAAGCCTTTAGACAACTTGATGATGTGGAAATGAAAAGGTGCCAACGTGCCTTACACTGTCATTAGAAAATAAATCAAACACTAAGAAAACGTAATAAGGACAAAATGATGTGTTTTTGCAGTCCAGAGAACTTCCTTGAATCCCTTCAATTTCAGCTTCTCCTGGGTTTGATTTTGACTATCAGTGCATCAGGTTGCTATCTGTATTTCACCTGCCAGTATTAGAATGACCGTACAGAGCCCATCCTTTGTTTTAGTGCTGAGTGTTTTACTCCTCCTCTTCTTGACATTTCATAGGTGTAAATGATCCTGCTCAGTTCAGGGAAACTGAGAAGTGGTTATGATGCCGGTGCCAAGAGCACTAAGCTCTGTAGACAGAGGAAATCGCAGGAGCTGGAGACTGGATTTGCTCACCAAAGCCTGTTTGTAGAAACTTTGATCCCAAGGAAAATCCCCAGTCTGGTCTCCCCAGTATTAAAGATGGGCAAGAGCTGGAATGGAGCAATAGCAAGCCTGAACTTCAGGTGGTTTTTAAATGGTCAGAATAAAAGCAGCTTTACATAGATTCTCAATTAGAAGAAACTCTCTCTTTGGCATTTCAGCATGAGTAGCTCTTGAAAGTATTAAAGCACAGAAAGGTGAGTACTTTTGTGTGTACTCTGGCCTAGATCTTTTTAAGAAATATTTGATAAAAAGAGGTCTAAAAAGAGTTTTAGATTTTTAAAGTTACTATTTGACAGAAGTTTAAGTTACTGTTCAGTAGCAATGATGATCTACAGAAATGCAAGCAGCATCAAAAAATGGAGTTTGAGTTAAAATATCTTTTTTCTGTACTTGTGTTCCGTAAATTATGATTGTAGGTGGACACAGATCTTCAGAGATTTGTTTGCGTTAATATTACTGTGTAGTAGGAGCTGTGTAATCTGATCATCAGTTCTCTAAGTTGCCACTAGTTCTTTACAACTGCCAACCCCCCCAAAAAAAACCAGAAAGAAAAATAGGAAAAACCCAACCAAACAAAAAAAGAATGGGATGTTCCATGAAAATTAGCTAGCAATTTTCCTTTCTTTGCAGGTATGAAATCACTATTCCATAGGTCATGTTTCTGTAGGTCAGTTGTCTGCTATTGTCAATCAGTGTAATAAGATGTTCTGTAAACTGGAATTATGTCATGTGGCAGGAGTCAGGATAGAGCTGACCTGTTAACTTTTTGCTGATTGTCTAACATGATAAACTGCTGTTTCTGTTCATTTATCTGTTCTCTGCAAGAACCAATTTGGTGTTTGGCTAAGTTAAAGAAAAACCTTCTTGGGCATGGGTGATGCTGACAAAAAATGCAACAGGTGATCGCAGCACTTCACTTCAAAAACATTTGAATGATTTGCATTTAACTTCATGCTAAAGTTTGGGGGTTTTTTTTAGCCTTTGAACAGATTCCTGTGATTCACAGTATGCATGGGATGTCTCCTGCTGTTGGTTTTTACAGTTGGTTTCTTTCTACCGATATGGTATATTATGATATCTGTGCAGGGCAAGTTTTTTGTCACACATGTATACTAAAACATAGACCAGTTTTAATCCTGAAAAAAACCCCACAGATTGAAGCAGGAAGGAAATGGCAAGTCACAGACACATTTGTTTCCTAAATTTAACAACTACTGTGACAGCAAGAGTGCTCCTTGGGGAATGCATGTTTTCTTTGCAAGATAACTTCTGTTAGGTGAAGTCACTGGCTGATATATAACAGATTTATTTATATGTAATAGATCAAAGATATATTAACAATATCTCAAATAGACTAATCAGAGACTGAGTTATATTCACTGTAACTGAATTAATTCAAAAGGAAGTTATCTTTAGAAATGAGGTTGACTTCAGAAGTGGTGAATATTTGCAAGTAGAGAAGCAACTAAGAGCTTATTAAACTGTAAAATAAACAAGTGGGGTTTTTTGTTTCTCAAAAATATGTTATTAAGCATTGCCAAAATGCAGAAGTGTCTTAAAGGAAAGCAGTGTGGTTATTGATATAAAAACTTTTTTACAAAACACTGTCAGCTGAGACAAAGGAGAAACACAGCCCAATTAATTCCTAAATGTACCTCTGGTGGGCAAAGATTTGATGCTTAAAACACAGAGCTCTTAAATGCATCTGTAAAGCATTATTCTGGTCCTGTCTGGTTTGCAGAAGTGACAACAAATTAAAGAAAACTGAGTTAGAAAATAGTTGCTAAAGATGAGGTCAGTTTAATCTCTGTGAGTGACAGTTGTATGCAGGTATATTTTTCAGGTATACACATACATGCATCACATAGACATGTTAACCTACACTAAAGTCTTAGTGCCCCAGTATTTAAATGGAAAACAGGGCTGTTGCTTATGGTCACCATATGAGTCTCTGCAGTAGGATATTGGCATGTCTCTATAAATAAAAACAGAATGGGAACTACTGTTTACAAGGAATTTAACAGCAGTGATCAAATCTGTCTATAAAGTCAATGAAAAATATTTGGTAAACGTATTAAACAATAATACGTTTCAGACAGCCTAAAAATAAACATGCACACTCACACATATAAGATACAATTCATCACACTGACAGAAAATCTAGTATAGCACTTAGAACAAATGCACTTACAAAATAAAGAAGATCCGTGGTCCAAATGAGATGTCAGCTCCTCATAATTAGGGAACAGTGGGAGACGTTGTATCCAACTGGAAGAGTAAACAGTTACTTTTATGAAAATTTGTTGAGGTTCTACTCTGGTGGAATCATGATTAAAATGATATTGAGATTCAGAAAGAGGTACCCAGACAATGATGAAGCTGTCCTGTCTTATGGCAAAAGAGTCCATGCAATCTATTCTACACCTCAGCTAAACAGTTTTCATGTTTTATTAAGGGGCCGTTAGGTTCTGCTTATTTTGATCAACATTGTGCTTTATTTTCTGTTAGAAAGACTAAAAAGAACATGCAAGAATATTCACACAGTTGAAGGATACCATACTTCTTGTCATATCAGAAGAATATTGATCTTTGTAACATTTTTCAGTGCTGGGTGACATGCAAGAGACGTAGTTTAGAACCTCTTTGCAGCATATCAGAGGGGCTTCTCTTTATGAAGTCATTCTTCATTCCTATTGCTTTTTAAACTTTTGATTCAAAACCCTTTTGCCCGGGATCTTTATGCATAGCTTAATTTTAAAAACAAGTTATTATTCTGATAAAAAAATTAGACCTTAACACCTTTCTTCCTGATTCCAGCAATTTTGCTTGTTAACGAAAGCAAAATTTAAACCTTGGGAAAAATGAGCCTGTAATTTGTGTGTGTTACATACAAAGTTTAGATTATTTAATCTCTTTTACACTATTTCACAGTTCTTCGTTTCATATGCTTGTGTAGCTACCTAGTAAAAATTTATAATGTATGACTTAGTACTGCAAACTGTTAATTTATAATAATTTTGTAATCGACTGTACTTATGGCACTACGTAATCTGGACTAGATGACAATATTTTGGCAGAAGCATCTAGTGTAATATTAACAATTCCTTTCTGTCTCTTTTTAGTTTTCATTGTGCTCACAGTTATTCTCCTGAGTTATTTGGATACTAGTATATAAAAGTGACTATTGTTTATTTTTCCTCCTGACTAGTTAAACATATTTTAATATCTCCAAGGTTTTCAGGAGAGAAATTATGGTCCAAAAAATCCATTATACTTAAACAGTAAAAGTAATGAAGTTCCACTGGTACCAAAGTAATTTCACACCATTTAAAGCTAAGCTCCATCATTTAATCATTCTTAATCACTTGCCTATAACATTCCAATCTGTCTAAACCTAACTCTTGGAAAGTTTTCTTTAATTTTTATTTTAATTATCCCAATAGATAATACCTGGTGTATTTCTGAGACATCTACAGAAGTCATAGGTTGAACGACTGAGGCTTAGCATGTCAAAAGAACATGATAATTGTAGAGTCAGATTTCTAGAAGAGCTCAGTATACTGGGATCTCTTTGGAAGTTGTACACTTATTTATTTGTGGGTATTTTGCTATCCAAATGGAAGCTGCTGGTAGCTGCTGAATACATCTTGAAACTGATCTAGTTACTATTGTATTGCATTAACTATTGTAGTTAATAGTAAGCTTAATCTTCTTCCATATAAAGATGAGACTACTGAGGAGGGAAATGTGATTACCATGTAACCTATATAATATATTAGATTCCATGTGTCACTGCATATACTGATGAAGATCTTGGGTTTGTGGTGAGGGTAGGTTGTGAAACTTGGGCATAAACACACAGAGGAAAACATTTTTGTTGCTTGTTGTCATTTTTAAAGTCCAGATAACTGATATTACAGCTAGTGAGTTTTCTAGATGTTTCTAGCTCTACATGGTACAATGAGTGGGTTTCCATTAACACTTGATTTGGATCAGGAATGCATGTTTGAAGTGAATGTCCTGATTGCCTCCAGGTAACCATGCTTTCATAGGTACCAGGAAGCAGTCATGGAACATGCCAGCTGGAGTAGTTTTGGATGAATAGATGCATTCCAGGAGAGCATCTACCTCTTGTTATTTTGTCCCCAGAACCAGACCACACTTAGTGTCAAATAGCTCCACTCTCACCACTTGCGCCTTCGATACCAACTCTGTCATTCTGTAGACTTTCTCCTATTTTGTAACACTGTTTTACTTCTCAGTTACTGTTGAATTTGTATGAATTAAGGATACTGCCGGCTTAGAATTTTAAAATTTTTGATGAATAAGAATGTGACTTGTTGCAATTTTTTAGCAATTTCCTTAACTTTTCCTTTTTAATCCAAGAGTATAAGCAGACATAATTTGCCACAGGCATGCAGGGACTGGAAGACTCCTCAGAAAGAGCAACAGAGGTCACCTACCTTTCTTTAAAATGAATTAACTCTAATTTAATAAAACTTTTAACACTAGTTGTCAAAATTCTCTTTGGCTCTCAGATTGTGCTGATCAGGAGTCAGTGACTATGTACATCTTGTGATGCTGAGGCAGTGTTGTTGGAGTTAATGGACTTTGCTTCTCATCTGATCGTTGGCTTTCAAAATAGTTCTGCTCTGTAGTGTATGTGGAATTTGGTCTCAGTGCTGCTTTTCTATTCCATTCAGGTGTGCTCATTTAGGTTGAGCTGCACCTTTGAACCATTGTTTAATTTCTTTGCATACATAATTTGCGATGAGTTTGTCTTTCTTCTTCCCAGCCATAGGGTTGGAACCACCACTGATTGATTATTTTGTGCCAGTTCAAACTGTTGTACGTTAGAGACAATAAGACAGCTGGCATCGTGCTAAATTCCAGAAAGACCAAAAAGTGGCAAAATTTTCATATTTATTAAAGCTTCTGGATCAGCAACGAAGATGAAAATATTAGATAAGTTATTTTGTGCACAAAAGAAAGATTTATCTCTATGCAGGAAGACTTCAGCACAGCTATTGATTCAGAGGATAGTTCCATTCATTTAATCCCTCTTGAATGCTTTGTTTCTGATCACAAGTCATCCAATGTAATTAGTGATTATGAAATATGTCAGTATGCAATTACTCAGAGAAATAAAAATATTCAAAGCAACAGCCAAAAGAACACGAAATAAACACAAGAAATTTGAGGTCAAAGTGGAGAAGTTTTGTATTCAGTTAACAAAACAGAAAATCTATGAATAAATTTGCTATTTGCCCTGAGATAATACACTGTATTTGAAGGTCCTACATCTGGACTTTTGTTGTGCTGAAGGGAAGTATACACCAAGGGTGCAGACTTTTCCCCAGGAAGATCCTGTTGCCATTTCTGACTTGAATCATTTTATGTTAACTATTATTGCAATGCAAAACTGCTTCCTCCTATCAACAATTAAATATGCCTTTGGAATCTGGAAAAAGCATTTGGAAGGTCTTAATTTCCTTTGATGGAATTCATAGTAGGAAGAATAAAACCTTCCAGTTATTGAAAACTACATTTTATTCACATTTTATAGCATTTAAAGTAATTTTGGCTTAGACTTCGTTCTCTGAAATTCCATTTGGATTCTGATTTTAGCCCCTGACTCTACAGCAAGAGTCCCTCACTTGCAACATCTTTCATGTGCATCTAATTTTCGTAAGAGTTGTAACAGCTGACGTGATCCTGATGGTTACTTCATAACCACATCTTGATTTTGCACCTGAGTAGGATGTCTCCCACGTTACTAATGTGGTTTTGCTTTTCTGGGTATGACAGGAAAGGGAGAGAGCATATGGCAAGAGAGTGATGAGATTTTTAGGAAATGGCTTAGATGCTGACTAAGACCATGCTTTTCTTTTAATATGTTCCAGGCCATACTGGAGGAAGTGGTTTTACATCCCAAATTCCTCCCAGTGTGTCTCTTTGCAGAGATCATCAGCTGACTCACAGCAAACCCAGTGCAGCCCTTTTAGTGATTCTGTGCTTAGACAGTGTTTGAAGCCAATTGTTTGGGGGGAATGTGGCTGATGTTCAGTATTTCAGTCCTCTTAAATTTTCAAATCTCCAAGCCCAGTAAACCAGCAGTTTATTGCAGAATTGATCAGTGCTGGATTGTCAAAATGTCTTCAGTGCTTGATGTCTAAGCATGTCACAAACAAATAAGCAGCATCAACTGACCCCATTCTGTCCATCTCCTTAAGAGCCTAAGCCAATTACAGGATCAAGCCCCAATAATTGTAGTTTTCAAGCTTATTGTGATAATATCCTCTCTGCCCAGCCAGCACTTGCACTCAAGATGAACTTAAGTTCACAACTGAGTTGCATATAGCTGAGTAGAATTCAGCAGTTTTAAAAAAACTGGTGATCTTGTGTGCTTGTCTCAGCAAATAATATTTCTTGCAAAATATTAATGAGTCTTGTACCAAATGAGAGCTGTTTTTTGTTTTGTTTTTTTTTTTTAAATACCTTATTTGCTTGGGATTAATGTTGATGCAAGTCTCCTGACACTATTAAGATGTTTAAGGTAATACAAGAATTTTTTTCATATGAAAGAGCTTCATTGATTCCAGAGGTGTATACTCAATACAAATCTAGTTAGGTTGTCATTTACTAATTAATAAGCTGAAAACCATTTTTTTGTTGAGTTCAGATTTGCATGGCTATTAGTGAACTTAACACCTTAATGGAAAGGCATTCTGTTTGTGTACTACTGGCAAAATTATCAATAATCATTCCATCCAGACTCAATATTATGATGTAAATGTCTTTCCAGTTGCACTTGATTAAATATAAATGCTGCTTCATGCTGTATGAGTTGAAGAGAGGCATCGTAACGATGTGGACATCCTTCACTGTTTTTAGGAACTCCTATCACAACAGTTATTCAATTTTAAATGTATTTTATCCCATTGAGTAGCATAGCTGCATTGAGACCTGCAGGGTGAGCTGTAGCTGAATTGGCTATCAGGTGTTTCCCTAATCTGAGTACAACCAAGTCCAGTGGACAGCTGGAGCAAAATGAGGTTAATTACCCCTTCCTAAGCAGACTTAAGTTTTCATAAGCTATAAAATGTCATAACTGTGAGAGGCCCAAGAAGTACTTCAAATCTTTTTGTAGGAGGAAAGTCTTTGATGATGAATATTCACACTGAAATCCTTAAGAAATGTTGAAGCTGGCTCAGTGAATCTTTCTTACAGGGTTGCTTCAAGATTTTTAGATGTCTCTTTTCAGTGAGGACTATCAGCAAACAATACAGACTGCATTGTAGGTGTTTATATACCAGTAAATTCTGTCCTAAACACGGGAAGTTCAGACCAGCTCAGCTATACAGGTTTTGCTGGCTTTAATCTTGTTTATTGGTACATTTTAGAGTTAGAGGTTTTATACTTTAAGCACAACAGAATATATATTTTTAATTAACCTTAAAATGACTCATGCTTTTGAAGTTGATGAAACAGATCTTCATGTTCTGGTCTTTTATGCAGGGGTGTGAAGTTACGAATGTGAAGATTATGCTCTTAATCAGCTGTGTTATGGGCTGAGTGATTGAACAGGTCTCTGGACAAGAGAATCCAAAGCCATTTGGGTCAACAAAGTCCCAGGGAAGCTCAAAGGGAGCAGAGTAAATCATGCAATAAAAACTAAAAGGCCAGGGACACCATTGGGTTGGCTGAGTGCCTCTTAGTCATCTGAGTACATGTCCAGGTCTGAGCATTTTGTCTGAAAAGGTGAGTAAAAACACGCAGCTTGACATTCTCTATGCATTATTTATTTATTTCAATATGTGGAGATAGTATTTATGACATTAAAACAGCAGAAAAAGAATGGGGAGGAAAACAAATGTAGCTTCTAAAACAGAAGCCTGAATCTTTGCAAGCTGTGAATAAACATGAAATCTTTAGATAGGTAACTGAGAATGCTGTTAATGAATAAAGACTCCTTAGTGGTATATTCAGAAGTTAGAAATTGTTTTATATCAAAATGCCCCCTTTTTTTTTTCTAATTAGTTTGAAATTGTGCAACCTGAAAGGTATTAGTTTTTGACTGTGGTCCAACAGAATAACTGTATTTCCAGTTAAGACTGAAACTTTTCTGATTGTTCCTTTCTTCCTTAGAAGGACTGGCAAACTTAATTTCTTGCTTCAGCCAGCTGATAGAAAAATGCCACATCAGAAAAAGAAAGCTGAAAGCATAATATTAGTGGGAATACAAATCCAGCATAGGAAATCCAAAGTAAACAACACTGTGGTACATTCTGAAGTAGGAAAATACTGAATAGCAGGAAGGACTGATGGTGGTCAACAATTTTGAATCCAACTTAAATGAAATCCAACTTAAATTCAAGTAAGACCAATGTGTTATTTTTGTGCAGAAATCTCTTGCAAGTTTGTAAGCATGTTACTTGTTTAAAGACATTTCTTTCTTTTACAGCTCTGAAAGAAGTAACTGCTTATAAAAAAACAAGCCAAAACGAAAAAGCTTAACCCAGTTCCAGAAGCTGGGGCTTTAGAAGTATTGCTCTTATTTCAGAAGATTATACTGAAAGTCCATAGGGTAGAGTATCCTGTAAGAGATGTTTTTTCTCCTGTGTAGGTGTAGTTTTGACATAGTTCTTTACGTTGAAATGCAAGTATTGTATTAAAACAGCCGAGTGCTAGTTTCATATCCAAGCCCTGATACCAACAATGTAACCTCTACCTATATCTCTCTTTATAGCCACAAGGGTGATGTTTAGATGATAAACTCCCAGGTGCTCTTGACTTTTCAGAAATGGTAGCAGATGCAGACTGAATTACCCTTCTTGACTATCATCAGACATGAACTGATAGTCCCAAGAGAGTGTTTTGGGAGGTTTAATCAGTCATTACAGAGGAAGCTGGCAAGACAGAGATATGGAAAGGATGAACTATGTGAGAATTTCACCTTTCTCATGTAAGCAAACATATGCACATTTGACAATCTTATTCTCCAAAGCTATTCTGTTGTTTTGGGGTTTTTTTCCCCTGTGCCTTCTAGTATGCCAATAAGATGAGCTATTTAAAAGCTTTGCTTTTTAATTACTAATGAATTGGTCTCATTTGTCAGATGTCTGAAAATGGGGACATGATTTTTTTGTCTCAAAACCCCTTTGCTTGTGTGAATAAATAACTAAGTGGTCTTTACCCCCCAAGAGGTGTGCAGTCAGAAAAAGGTGGAATTAGGCAATTAACAAAAGGAGAGAAAGCAGTGAAAAAAAAAAGAGCCTTCTGAAAAGTAGGTGTTATTCTGAACTCCCCACAGCCATTCTGTGGGGTTCCTCTTAATTGAGATGAATAGCATGGTTTCATAAAGAAACCAGTAGAAGATGCCTATTTAAACTTTCTAACTAATTAATAGTTTCTCAAGGATGCTCAGCAGTGGGGATGTTAGAGTGCTGCTCATACTATTAGTATGTTGTCTGCTGCTGTGTGTAGTTTGCCTTTCCATAGGAAGAACTCAGCATCCCTGGAAGCACAGATTTGTCCATCTGTCAGGAAGGTTACTGCTACCACTGAGTACTTCCCATTACCTAAAGGCTTTCACTATTCCAATACAGTTGTCACCTTTCTGACTATTACAGACAAGAGAAGAACAAATGGATAGGTTTAGTAGTTGTTATTTTCATTCAGAAGTGGCAGATAATGTTGTTTAGTATTTACATATTTCTTCTTGTTGTAATTCACCAAAATGGGCACCTTGCTAGAAATTCATGTGGAGGCAGACTTTTGAATCTTTTACACCAGACAGTCAGCTTTCTGAGCATTTGGAGCTTGCTTTTCTGACAGATCTTCAGAGTATACAGGACATGTACTGACCAAGCAGTAGACATCAACAAGTTTACCTATTTTGAGCAAGTTCTGGATGTCAGCTGCAGAGCACACAGGTTCTTCAGTGCTTCCAGCAGCTTAAAAGTTTTCTGAAGGATTTGATTTCTTTCTTCTATGTTACCATGTCAGTGGGTAAGCCTATATGTCTGGCAATTGGTTTGCTTACAGCTTGTCCACTCTGGTCTTGTGAAAAGGTTTTTTCACTCTCTGTTGTCATCTGAATGTCAGAGTGTAGGTTTCCTCCTTCACCAGCCAGGGTGAAAATCTTTTGTTCCTAGCTAGGAGTTGTTGTAGGGTTTGCAGGCGTTGGACACTCAAACATTTACTAAAGAACTTCTTTAGATGAATGTGAGGAATTGTGGTATCAGGGATAGCCAGTTCTCAGTAATGTTTGAATCAGAGCAACAAAATGCATGGGTTTCACATTGCTTGAAACCTTTCATGCTGCCAGTCTAGGAGATAAGCTTCAAGGAAACAGTTGTCACTATATTGCTAAGTGTTGTAATTTTTTTAAAAATATGTTTCTATTAGTATCTTTTATTGTTCTGTTGTATATTATTTTTCCTTCCACACACTCATCTATGGGGCCCTGGTGTGTTTTTGCAGAGGAAGTCAGATATATAGAAGTAAGTACTTGCCAAGTAGCCGTTCAGTATGGGATTTTTCTTGACAGTGTATTTATTTCCCAAGTCTTCTTCCTTACTGCCACTTTTTCTTTACTTAAAAAAAATACAAGTACACTTTCTGGATGGCTCAGTTACTTCAAGTATTTGGCAAAGTTATTTCTCACTCAGAGAAGCAACAAACTTAATCCAGGTTATCCTTTCTGTTCCTTGAGAATAGGTCCCTGCCTAATCCTGCAGAAAAGTAAATACTGTCTTGAACAAAAAATCTCTATGCCGTAAGATCACTTGATTTTTATATTTATTTTTGTCCAGAAAGGAAGAGATATTTTTGCCTTAACTGCTGTGTGAAGAGCTGAATCAATACAAGATAAGACCTCAGAGGACTGTTTTCTCATGTTGAACTACTGGATAAGCCTGTATCATTTTATACCTTGGTATACATGCTGCCTTCCTCCACTGCTTTCCATGGCAACTTGGGGCTGTACTAGGGTATAAAGTTGTACCAGGAGCTCTGTTACACAACAGAGGCTGAACACCACATAGCAGTCAACTTGCAAAATGATCCTTTTCATTAATGAGCCTTTGGCATTGATTATTCATATATCTGTGTTTATTGTTCATGTCTCTGCAGTGTTTCTGTTCAGTGGTGAATAATGTTAAACAAGCACTTATATGAAATGTTCCCATATTATTGTACTGAGTTAGTATCTTCTTCCCAGCTTGTATATAGGTGTCTATTTTCTCAGTTGTAAAACTGAGACTGGAAATCTAGATGAGCAGCCACCCATCCTTAGTGCTCCCATAGCCTGGAGCAGCTGAAGGATGAGAGGGAAACTGGGATTGCCTTTAAAACCAGCAGTCACAGAAAAGCAAAAGAGGGGGAAAGTGCAAAACAGCCACTCAGTGTGGCTAAAGGGACTAGATGGCAAAATAAAAAAATCATGAAAATAATGATGTTAAACAGTCACTGAAATGTATAGATGTTATGTTCCTTTAAAGCAGCATTGCTAAATTTGTTTTTCCATAAGACTGGGTGGCTGCTTAGCCGAGCTTTGGTATCAATGTAGAGGCTCTACTGCCTTTCATAAAAGCAAACAAACACAATATTTTAATGTCACTTTTTAGAACTAATTTGATGCAAAGGTGTTTGACTCTGTTGTTACTATCATTTTATATGTTGATGTAGAATCATAGACACAAGTTGATTTTTTGGAAAATGCTAGACATATCTTTTGTTTTTTCTTGGCATTTCTGATCTTCTTCGAATTTGAGCTCTTGTAATGAGCTCAAGTACTGTAACTCAAATTCCCTTGAAGTCTTCGTGACTCTGTGGAGTTCAATTTCCTTGAAACATGACATGAAAATTCAGTTTTCTAGTTGCTACTGTTTCTTTCTTTCTTTAAATGATGAATCTTAGCCATTTTAAAGAGTAACGATAAACTATCTGGTTGAATTTTTTATTTGAGAAAGCCATAGCCAAAATATTGATAGACACTGCAAAGTGATTGGCAAGCCATGTTGCTGTTTTTTGGCTTGGAGCAAGTTTAATAATGCTCTTATTATTTGTTTTCTTGTATTTTATCTCCTAAGTGTAGGGAGTTTCTACCATCTGGAAAACATCCGTACTTGATGTCTCACAAGCATCCAGATTAATTTTTATCATCAAAACACAGCTATTAAGTAGTGTATGTTGGAAAGTGAGTAGTCATTGCTGTTGCATCCAGAGCTGTCGTCTTGAATGTTTTCATATTGGCCTCAGACAGACTTTTGTTCTTTAGTCTAGGATTTGTAAACAAAAGTGGGGAAAAAGGGAAAAGGTACAAAGAAAATAATTGAAGTGGATTCTGAATCATCAGTTATTTATAGAGAATGTTTTTGTATTTTCCTAACTGTGAGCAATAGAAGGAGAGCAATTTGAAAGCTTGATTGGTTCATATAGAAAGAACTTTCTAAAGTACAACTCATTTGAAAAGTTCCTTCCTGCCTTGCAAGTTTGTGTGTGTTGATCCTTGCACACTCAGAATATGGACACAAGTCTAAGTTACACAGAAAAAGTTTCCTAAGGCCATTGGAACTTAGATCCATTGCTCTGTTTGTTTCCTTCAGCCTTTTGGAACTCAATTCTAATGGTGAAACCTAAATTTCATATAGATCCCCTCACTAATACTAAACATCCCTTCCTAATACTAGAGACTTTTTTTGCCTCTGAGTTTCAGCTCTTTATAATTTTTCTTCCCATCAACCAAGTACTTCTCACTACCTTCGTGTAATTTCTCTGTGTCATTCAAAGTCTTGTTTCTTGGGAAGATTTTTTGGTGCCAGGAACTAATTTTTTTGATTAGTTGACAGATGCCAGAGTCTGCTATCTTGCACAGATCACATTTCTCAGGAAAATGCTACATCTTGTGAAGAAAAGATTAAATGTTAATTTAATGGTAACTTAATGCCTGTAGCCCTCTGTCTCTGCCATGTGAGTTATCCCTGCACAAATCTAGGGGCAAATTATCTTACTCTTTGCGCTGGAGCAACATGTGAACTACTTCACTCAGGCACTGGCACTGAATTCCAAGCTTTCCTTGAGGTTTTGCTCAGTCTCTGAGCCACAGTCAGCACAGGGAACTGCCTGCAATGCGAGCAGGATTGTGTTGGCGTTGAGCTCTCTCGAGAACCTTTTCTGGTAGAAAGGAATAGGAATATATAAAGTGTATATGGAGCCTCTTTAGAATGCTCTGCAGCTGTAGTTTGACAATATTACACAGACTGAAATGTTTGCTTATCAAAAAAGCTGAAATGTTTAAAGAACATTGATCTACATTTCTTGTCAGTTTACTGTCTCCATTGGCACAACATTTGGAAGGATTCTGATTTTATGAAATGGAGAGAGCCTCAGACTTGCATCTGCAGTGAATACTCCGTTACCTCTTTTTGAGGGTTGGAACAATAACTCCTTCCCACCTAAACACTTACAGAATGTGAAACATATGATAAATCTGTGCAAGTTGTTCCTATTTCCCACCTTATGTTATAATGGCAACTGCTGCCAATCAGCAAAACAAGGAAGTTTGGAAATAGCAAACGTCTACAAATGCCACAGGCTTCCTTAATTTCCTTGAGATTAAGTACAGGCACTGTTCAATTGTTGACATTTTTCAAAACTGAGATAGTGTCAATGTTACTGGCACAAGATGTTTTAACTGCTTGTATCAACTTTGTGTGTTCCCCAAATGAGCTCTGCCAGGCCACATGACTCATTTTCTGGTGCTTATCCAACCCTGTCCAGAAGTTATGATAAAAGAATCAGATGGGAAATTTATACTAAATGATTTTTTTCAAGTGAAAGAAGCATTTTTGTGATAGTTTGAAGACAGCTGAATTGCTGAGCAAAGTCATTACAAGCAAGAAGGTAGAAGGTTAAGTTACATAGAACTGACTTGACAGCTGGCTTTCTCTGAGAATTAGAATACTGAATTTAATGTAGACACAGAAATTTAGTCCTTTTCTATGACTGGTTTCAGTGTAACCCCATGCTACTGCTTATTAGCACTGCTTCCCTTAAAGCTGTGAGGCTATGGTCTTGCTTCATCTTATTTGTCTGTGTCTTGTTGCTGAATAACCACGATAATCTCAGAGTAATGAATGCTTGAGAAACTGATGGGGAAGCAATAATGGAATTGTTTTGAGTTTTACTACAATAACTCTCCATAATCTGCACAAAACACTGGCTGTTTCTTCCTGCTTCTCAGCAAAGATTTAAAAGCTGAGTGAGTTGCCATGTTACTTAAGACTTCATTACTTTTTACAAAGTATGCTCCAGAGCATTTGCTAGAACATTATGAAGTATTACCATAAATGATTAAGCTGAGCTATAATTGTCAAAATATGTGAAAAAAACACATCTGGCAAGCCTGGTTTTCCACTCCTTAATTCATGTGGCTCAGTAATGCACAACGGATCCTTCTGACAATGCAAAGAAGTCAGACTCTGTTGCAGGGTAGGCATGTGGTTCCTCATCTTGTAACACTGTGGGCACTTCTTGCTTGGTTTAATCCATGGAAGCATAGACCTGAGTCTGACAGAACTGGGGAAACGGGCATACAGACACAAGCCTTGTGCTTATCTATGTTATTGATAAATTGATCATCGTAACCATTTTTCTATGTTGATTAACATAACTAGTTGTGGTGGGGTTTGCATCTGCTCTTTCTATTCCCTTTTCTCCTTTGCTTATTCTAGTGTAATTTTTAACCTAAGTGTATGTGTGGCAGATTTATAGCATTTGCTGGTTAGTTCAATGATGAGAATGAGTAGGAAATAGATTAAATGCTTCTAGCCTTTCATTTCATGAGGTTATACAAAGCAAGAGTCTTTTTTTCAAAACAAGTTTTAATTCCCACAGACATATGCCTGGTACAGATAGAATTTATTTTCCTTGGGTGGAATTATATACATTATTCCAGACGAGGCCTTGGTAGTAGTATTTAAATGCCTCTTCTGATTTAACCTTTCTCAGCTCTATGGTATTACAGGCTTGTGATCATTTTGTTATTAAACTTTAGACCCAGATGTTTTTCTTCTGTGTTTCCAAATAATGAGGTGTTATTGTAAGTCTCCTGTAGCATTAGTTCAATAATATGGCTGTCAAAGAGAATATCTCACAAAAATACTGCACAGGAGGGATGGCTGCAGGGGGAGATTCCTACTTGTTATTTGTGCTGAGTCCCTGGAACACAGTGATCCCCTTCAGGTGACATTTGCTTACTGCCATTTTCCTTCCTGTGAAGTTTATGGATACATTTTTGACTGAAGTTACCTGTACAATAAAACAACATTAAGATCTTTAGCTGTATTCAAGTCGGATTGTGGAGCTCTTTAGTGGACTTTACTATTCCTTTACTGTGTTTCTCAGAAGTGATTTTGATCACAAAAGGTTTTGTGCTTTCCTGTTCTTTTCCTGTTTTTTCCCAGTATTATTACCTAAAGCCACTCTACTACCTTTCTGTGTCTTCTAATGCTTGTGATGCACTTAACAATTGCTATTTAATTGCTATTCTCTCCTGGGCTGATTATCTCTGTTTCACATTCTTCCTTGAGGCTGTCCTCATTTGATTGCTCAGAATCCTTGCTTTAAAATAGGTTTTGGGGTTTTTTTCTTTGCTTTTTTTCCTTTTAAGGTTAACACCAGTTATGTCATCCATCAGATCACCTTCATCTTTGTGTCTCCTCCACTGTTCCTTTACTTGCCAACCCCTTTTAAAGAAAAAGCTCCAGGCAGGACCCATTTTTTCTGAACACTGACCTCCTTATTTTGGTTTCTCTACAATTTCACTTGCAATGGGGCAGTTGGTGTAAAGTGTTTTGAAAATCATCTGTGTGTGTAAGTGATGATTGTTTCATCTTGAATGACTTTTGCCAGATCAAAGAAGAAGCTGAATATTTTATATTTACTTCACCAACAAGGGCCAGAACAAAATTAGATACTATGGTACTGAAGAGGTGTGATTGAGAGTTCATGAAGTTGTCTTACAGAATGCAACATTTTTGCTAAGGTGAACGATATTGCTGAATCTGTTGCTGGTCTGTCCCACTTTAACTGTGGGATATAAGGTGAAGATACTTGAGTTTTCTCAGTCTTCTGTCCAAAGGGTACACAGCTAAGAAATCTCTCTCTGTTTGAAGCTCTCATCACTGTTCTGACTAGAGAGCCTGTGCTTCAGCTCCCAGCCCAATCTGACAATACACGAGTGTGTTGCTAAGCAGTACAGTTAGGCATAGTATGTACAGAGGGGGGCAGTGGGGATTCAGCAGCTTCAATTATAATTTCTGAGCAATTCAATAAAAACTTGGCCTGGAAAGAATTGAATATTTTAAGACTTCAAATAACAACTTTTTTTTTCTTTTTTTTTTTTTTTTTTTTCTCTTACCTTTTGTGTTCAGTTTCCTTGTTACTTTGGTGTGGTGGAGTGGTCCAGCAACCTCTTTTTAGGCTAGGCTGTCTGTCAAGAATAATTTTTAAAAAATTGAGACAGGCATTAAGGAATTTTAGTAATCAGGCTTGCAGGTTCCTGCTCTAGGAGTTACAAGAACATTTCAGAGACAAAAGAATGTGTGGGAGGGGAAGGTGCAAGGTGGAGGGTAAGGTGGATGGAGTACCAGCTGTGTAAGAACAGTCACACAAGGTCAGAGCAAAGGTCTGCATTGTTTAGCATCCAGCAGCTGTCAAATAACTGATACCTACAGAACCTGGTGAGCAAGTGCTTCACAGTTTGTGTATTTGTGGTTTATATTTTTTTTTTGACTGGCACATAGTATGTTTGCATTTACTTATTCTTATATAAATGCCACTTCTGAGCCCTGTATGTTGTTTTATGTTAGTAAGTTACTCTATTTTTGCAGAAATATCTAAGTTTGTAATTTCTAGTGCTCTTAGCAAATTTTTTTTGTTCCTCTTCTTTTCTTTTTTTTTTTTTTTTTTTTCTTTTTTTTTTCTCTTATTCTTTCTTTTTTTAAAACTGGAAAAGCAGAAAATATCTCTAATGAGATGAAGAAGTAAGTGTCATCCCTTTATCATATGGAAAAATATATCTCAGTGTGAATCCTCTGTGCAGAGGAATTATGTCTGTTACATTGCAGATGTGAAGCAATCGAGGAGGAGTTTCAGGTACTTAATCCTTCAGATTATTAGAACTCCCTGATCATCAGAAAGAAACCAAAACCCTGTATATCCTGAGTGCTAGAGAAGAAGCTGTGTAACTATACTGTAGGTGGGATAGGAGGTAGCAGGTTGAGGGTCCCTGTAAAATTGATTCTTTTCATATTTGAGATCCTTAGGAAAATCAGTCAGTTATTTCTCCTTCTGAAACTGTATCTATATTCACTGTGTCTACTTGTGAAGAGCAGGTCTGTGGAAATTTATAATTAGCATTGGACTTTTGAGAGAAGGCTCTGGCACTGCTGTACTTTAAGGGTTGGATATCACTGGTTAATAAAGGTCTATCAGTCTATTTATGAGCCTGCTACAGACCAAACACAGAAATGTATGAAGACCTCATACATTATTTATTATGCCTTTACAACGTAAATAGCTAAGCTGTCAACTATGATTGTAAAGTTCTTCCTCTACTTCTGCACTGTGCTTTTCATTTAATATGGCTTTGTTCAGCTAAACAATTTATAATTAAAATAGGAAATGATGGAAACTTAGAAAAAAACCAATCCTGTGATGGCTTTTAATAGCTGTAATAAAATATTGAGAATGTCTGCCAGTGTGGTGTAGACACATGGACTGTCTCTGTGATGCTAGAGCTAGCTAAAGGGAAGGAATCAAGATGTAAAAGAGACTTCTGGAAATGTAGGGAGAAAAACTTCAGAAATTTTGCAAGGCTTGAGTCAGTCTGAAAAAGCTATTTTTCTCCCAGCAGTTTTTGGATTTCCAGCCTGAGGTAGAATTCATCATAAATTGTTCCCTGTAATATTAAACCTGTGTGTCCCCGTAGTGCCTTAAATTAACTCTGTTAAATAGAAAGCTATATATGCTTTGAAAAGAAAAATTGTTCTGACACTGAGAACATGAAATGGTTGGTCTGGCATCACAGCAGAGCTGCACAAACAGACGGGTCTTGGACCAGATAGAAGATCCCATCACAATGTCACACAAATCATTACTCTCAAGTTATCAAGTCCAGACTTCTGGATTGCACAGGGCATGACACAAATTAATCAAGCTTCCTCCTCACACAAGTCAAACATTTTGTCCAATTGTTAATGGGAGGAGAGAGTTTTAGAATCCCACTACACCACAGGCAGCAATTCTTCATGTAACTTTTCCGTTGCGATTTAATCATGGCCACTTTATGTACACTTCTTCCTCTATCAATGTTATTTTCAGGTTGAATATATGTTTCTCTGGGTATTTTTATGGATAGCAATTGTAACAGTTTGCAACTTTCATTTTTGAAAGCAAAACGAATCGGGCTGAGGTAGATTCCCTGTTCTTCTCACCATCCCAGTGGGCTTGCTCCATGCCTATTCCATGTGCAGTTCAACTGTCTGGAACACATTTGTGTCCAATTTCCTGATAGTAAAAATGAGGACATTTGGTGAAGACTATATTTGCTTTTTCTACCCTCACACCATGCTAATGTCATGTAACATTTTGTGATAGGCACTACTGGGTTCCTTGCCTTTGTCAGCAGATTTCCACTGCTAACATCGTTGCAAAATTCTTAGCAATACTAATAATGATATATTTATACAGGCAGAAGATGACTGAAAATATTTTTATAAAATCTAATAGTTCAAGCTACATAATCCTTTAAGCAAAGTTTAAAGAAAAAACTAACTTTTAATTTCTTGCTCTAAGAGATAAAGAGCTGAACTTTTTTGTCAGGTAATAGAGCTGAGTCTTTTTTGGTGTTTCTGGGCCCGTACAGAATTAAGAAATTGCTGAAGGAAGGAAACAGAGCAAGGAAGACAGAAAACAACCCCTGTTTCCTCCAGCTTCCCTGCCAAGGAAAAATGTCACACATTATATAGTGCATTAGAGTTAGACAGGAGGAAACTGTTTTATTTACTAGCTTCTGCATGAGCTGCTTTACTGGCAATATTAAATGATGTTTTTCTAGACATAGCCTAAAAATTTGTCCATACTTGTGAGACTGCCATGCAAAATCCAGTAACTAAGTTTTCAGTGATTTTATAGAGGCTGTCACTGGAACTGTGAAACTGGAGTTAAATCAAATGCAGTATGTTAACAGTAATTGTGATATATGGCACAACAAAAAGTTTTGGTATTTTGACTTACTGTTCTAAGAGAGCCTGAACTCTTGGTGTTCAGAAGTTTGTTGAGAGGCTCCTGATGTTGACCTCCTGAATAAAAAACATTTTTGACTTTTTAGTTGTTCTGACTTGCCCTGTTACATTAGTTCCCTGGATTCTGTTTCCAGGCAGATTTTGGCAATGCAGAGATGTGTTGAAAACAACGTAATACTCTGCAGCCTCCAGGAGGCCTGGTGGGGACCTGACATCAGAAATGCAATGCAAATATTTAGCTCTAGAATTCTGGCCTGGTGTCAAAAGACTTATATTGGGCCACGTGTTAGGAGGACCACACATTAACTTGAAATATACATGAATTGCTTAGGCACACATTCAAATTCTAATTGGGTTACCTAAACCTTAGGCTATTCTTTGAGGATGATATGTTTAACAGTATCAAATTCACTGTGGCACTCCTGCATAATGACAAGTTATCTGTATTCCTTTTTGGTGGTCACAAATGCCATCATACTTTATAGTTGGATTCTGTGGGGAGGAGCATAGTGTAGGAGCCTCACTGGAAAAACCAACATGTTTTCTGGTAGTGTGACAAGACCACATGTCTGTGGGCTCTATCTTAAGACAGTATCTTAGTGGGACCAAGTTTCACAGTGTACACAAATTGTACATTTGTGCCATGCTAAGCTCTGTGCATAAATGTAATTTTAATGGTGCCTGAAGAAGGCAGTTAAGGTTTGAAATGAAGTGTGTCTCAGCATTTTTATATTGATCTCCAGACCAATGTAAATCCAGTGCGTTCAGAACAGATTTGGCCACTAAATCCTAAAATAACACTAAATTTTCTCACCTGCCTCATCTACAATTGCCTTACTGAGGTGTTTGGAGAAACATCAATTAAAAGGTACAATCAGAAGTGCAGTTGGCAGATTTTACCATTCAGTAGTTGCTATTTGTCCTTTTTTTTTCCCTTGCCTTTGGTTTGGTGAGAAATACCAGTCAGCCTCATCTTCCCATCAGTTTCACCTTTAGGGGGGAATCATTCACTGAATGCCAGCGTAGGGGCTGGTAGGGCTGCAGCTGTCAGACTACCACAGGCAACCCCCCAGAATACACAGTGGAGGATAGAGGAAATGCACATGCTCTCTTTCCTCTAATGTGGCCATCTGTACGTGGACATGAGAAATCCAAATTTTGCATCTGTTCCATAATATCCTGTGGAGGAGGATCAGAAAGCTTTAGATGCAGTTTGTTGCCCTGTTAGGGAACATGTGTCTTTGTGAAAGGACTCTGTGTGTGAGTCAAATGCACATAAAATCATTCTGAAACTGATAAAAATTCCTCTGCTGGGAAAACTTCACTTGCTCGTGGCCAAAGATATTTGCTATATCTGTTTAACAGCTGGCCTTGGTTTATTGGCCTTGGAAATATTATCCCATTTTCCAAAAAGTCGTGAGATTGGAGAGAGCTGAAGTAGGCAAAATTCTAATTGTGCATTGCACAATAGAAATCATACTTGGAAAGTTCTGTTTACTTATTACACCTGTGTTTATATTCACTGTATTGTTTCTGTGTACACTGTAATTCATCCCATAATACATATTCCCCTCCTGCTTGGACCCTGAACAGCATGGAGGGAAAAATGCTTTATTCAAGGAGAAATTGTAAGCACCTGAATGTCCATGTGCTGCTATCCAGATCTGTGCACCAGTAGCTATTCAGCCCTTAACAGTCTGGATGTCTGTGTCAGGAGAAATATTTTCCTGCCTTTGGAAAGACTGATGTTACCATACAGCAGTTATTATGGACTGTAAGTGTTATGGCCTTTTGGAAAGGAAAGGGAATTCCATCAAGGAAGCATTTTACAGTTTGGAGATGCAGTGAGATGAAAAATTAAGGAACTATTCTTTCTTATGTGCTTCTGTAAAATCCCATAGACCACATTTTCCTCTGCTGTATTCCCTTAAGCACATCTGGTGTAGACCAGAAATTGAAAGGAATTTATATGGGAGGAGACCGTGCCACTTGTACCAGATTCATAATGGAATAGTTTCTTATGCAAGAGAAATTCTCCAATGGCCAGTATCAATCAAATAATAATTATTTTGAGTCACTTGAGTACTTGTGGCTGATGCTGTAACAAAACTCAGATTGTTATTTCTCAGATATGGATGTAGTTGACTAGAAAAAAAAAATCTCTTACCATGGCCATTTTAATATCCCAAGTAAGAAAAAAGAATTCTTTGCCTCCATGATTCTTAACCTAGATTTAGTGTGCTGCAGAGATATTTCTCTGACATGTTCAATGATAGCAGAAAAATATGTGGTGGTGCATTAAAAGCTGTAGAGCAAAGGAAGTTTGGGGAACTTAATCAGAGCCTTAGGCAAGAAAAGGATGTGTAACACTGATATGTACATTTTGCTTTTGCTGTAGTTAATGAAAAATGTTATGCCAACACTGGTTTTTGTCCCTTATGGTTTAGCAATGCAGAACCAATCCTTTTTATTCTCTGTGTTTTGTGTTTTTCTTCTCTTAATGTTACTTAATCTGGAAATAAAAATGTTTGATTTCTGTCATTCCCCTTGGCTACTTTGCTTAAAATCATGCTTAATTGTTTTAACTTTCAAGGAATGGTGCCAGGTTTAAAGGTTTATTCCATCGTCATGGATTTTGTTTTAAGATTGCCTTTTTTATGTGCTTCTCCTTGACACCTGTCATAACAGCAGGCTTTTCAAACTTAGCCACCATCAGTCTGAACAGAATTGTTAGTGAATTGTCAGCTTGCCACAAGGACCTAGTTTCTTTTCATTCTCTCCTAGCAGCACTAATCAAGACAATTCTTTTACTCGGCACACTGCAATAAATGCCTTCTATTATTACCCAGGTCATCAGGAAGACTTGAATGAACTTTGTTGGTTTTCTTGGAAGCAGCAGATGCTTGTGTTCCTAATTTTGCTTGTGTAAGTGCCACCTTCCTTACTGTCATTTTGAGAAAGTGCATTTAGAGAACGTTTTCCATTATCCAGTGGGCTACTTAGTACTTTCCTCAGCTCTACAGGGTGGTTGTGTTTGGGTTTTTTTCATTTCTTTGACTACAGATGCTGCTGCTTGTACTTCAGGTACTGGTACATTATTGATCAAAGCCTAGAGAATGCACAAATAACATTTCAACTGAGGTGGTATGGATGAGAGAAATTAACTGTTGTCAGAAGCATGCTGTTTTCTATTTTAATTTCAAGATATTTAGGATGTTTCATGGGCACCATCTTAAAATTCTGTTAAGTCCCCACTTATCTAAGGAGTTATTTGTATTTAATGATCTCTCAGATTTTAATTTTTTTTTCTTTAATATTTCTTTTCAAATTGCTGGGTGTTTTGGTTTTTCCACACAATCTTACTCCTGATTTTGAGATTTCATTTCCCTTAAATGTTTTTAGCATCTCAGTTTTCCTGTTCTGTTGCCTGTTTCAGTAGGTTGCAGTCAAATTTGGACATAGCTAATTGGAGAAAACTTGTTTCAGTGCTTTGAAGATTGTCCTCTCCTTCCTATCATAAAGAGTTTTAATTCTGAAGGCCACATTCACCTCTTGTCTAGAGCACTAAGACCAATGAATTGACTGCTCCTGAGGTTATGGTTCCTGACCTGAATAGAAGAGCAATAAATCAAAATATGTTTGCTGGCATTGAAGCAGGCTCCAACTGTGTGGAATCAACATGCCAGTTTCAAATTGTAATTTCACTAAAAATAGCATAGTTTAACAATTTTGACAGTTGTAAACCTGAAAGATCTAGGAACACTGTCCATCTTGCTGTGTATCACATGTTCTCTCAACCATAAATCTTCTCAAAATAAACCCAGGAAAATGTTGAACATCCTTCATTCTTTGCTCAGTGTGCCCATCCCTGCCCTCTGCAGAGGGAATCAGAAGGATCCTTCTGTGAGTGATGGGCTTTAGGATGAGACAAAGGGTATAATTTTGGGTCCATATCTCTCCTTTTTCACTTCCCTTTTTTGGGTCTGTCTGTGTTCCCAGGAAATAAAAGATAAATCAGCAAGTGTTTTATGGTTCATCAGTTCTTACAGGGGGTACAATGCAACTGCTCCTGGTCCATTCTGTAGTCAGGAGAATCACAGGTTAAATTTTTACTGTATTTTCTTCTATCAAGAATTATCACCCAGTCCATAACTCATCCAAGCTCTATTCACCAAACATTTAAGCATGTATTTAATACTAGGCACACTATTTGTCCTTCAACTTTTATAGACTGCATGGGCAGGTTAGAATTAAAACCATATTTAAATGCTTAGATGAATTGGGCAGCAGTTACTTTTCACTGAAGAATGATAAATAAAGCAAGCTTTTAAATTCGTTGTAAGGCTGTTGGTAAGGCCAAACTTAACTCTTTAGTTTGACATCTCCCTGACAGAAAAGTCTGTTGTTACGTATTGCTTTAACACCAATTAATTGCTCTCTGCCTCACAAAATGCCTGAGGTTGAACCACACTTTGCTTCATCAGAATTCAACACTGCTATTGGTCTGTGGGGAGAAAAAACAGGAATTAGAAGAGACAAGAGCACTGGGGAGCAGTAATCTTTTATTTATGTATAATGCTGTACATTTCCTAACTGTGCTGTGAGTTTTCCTTCTAACTCTAATTATGGTGACTGGCATGTGGCATGTGATGGAGCCTCAGGAGAAGTGGGATACATACAGCTGTTCAGATCTGGCACATTGCATTTGAGTTTGCATTTGCTGGCAGGACAAACTATTTTTTCAATGAGAGAAACAGGGATCTTGCAATTTTCTTCAAGTTGTATTTGTTGCACAAAAGAAGACTTTATCAGAAGGAGCTGAATTACTTTCTGATTTATCCTGAGGAGTTGTATACACAGAATGGGAATATGAGGGCAGTAAAGTGATTCCACTAAATTTTCAGAGGTCATTGCTTGTAAATCTCTGCTCCATCTCTCAATGCCCATAAATTGTTTTTCCTGTAGCATATCTGGTAAAAAGAAAAAAGTTTCACCATAAAAGATTATGACAGTATAGAGCATTAACCACTGGAAAATATAGCAAATAATCTACAGCTATTACAGTTTCTGGTCTTCGTCTTTTTTCAGAGGGAGGCAAGGATGAGAAGAGTACTTTCATTTCATCCCCTTTGCGTTTTCAAGGTGCTAAAATACTTAACTCATTTTGCAAAATGCATATTTGCCAACAGTCATTTTGCTTCATCATTATTAATCTTGTGAACTCAGGCAGAAGCCTTCCTAACTTGAAATGTGTACCTGCAGAAAGTGGTAATGATATACAAGACTTGCTGCTCTTGAGGCTGGATTTGTACCCCTGTTGCACAAATTGAAAGGAAGCCAAATAAGTTCTTCCCCACTCCTGGGAAATATGTGTTATCCTACATGCAAGACTAGGAGGAACGTGTTAATTGTTTGACACTTCATCATTTACAATACTCATTAAAGGAGATAATGGTGATGCTACAGATATTGACCTGACAAAATTTTGTAGCTCTCTAAGGTGGCCACTGCATTCTTTATTAAGAAGTAGAGAAATTACTTTTCAGAATATTCTGAAGTAAGTCCATCTGTCTACAGTTCAAGTAAAACTTACTTTCTTTCCAAGTTTTTTGTGTATGCATGGTGGTAATATTCACATTTTCAAAGATGAAACCATGGATACAGCAGGTCAAGGGACTACAATGCTACAACTGGTGAATACTCTGTGTCCTTTGTAATAGTATGACATTACTTGGTAAATTTTGTTTTGCTATTACAAAAGACGTTGTAAATAGAGCAAGAATAGATGTATTCTTTCTGTTTTATTTTCCCTAGGCATCAAAGAAAAAAAAAAACTATTTTATGACATTATCTTTTGCTGTGAAGCCTTTCTTTAATAGCCTTTCAAATGGAGCCCAGGGATATCCTTCATCATTTCCTCTATTGGTTTCTTCTCACTGTAAACTTAATGGAAGCGTTCAGGCTTGTAGTGAAGAGGGAAACCCACAGGCAAGTGACAGAAGCATCATAAGCTTCAGGGAGCAAGTTTAACATGGTTAATTAAAGAGGTGATCAGTTCAGGGCAGCACCAGGTGTGAACAATTGATAGATCTCTACAGTCAATCTCTAGATGAATGCTCTAAATACGAGGAAAGAACTCAGAGCTCATTGGAGCCTATGCTTATCTATCAGGGAGGGAAAACTCCACCAGCAGCAATGTGCTTGCCATATCCTGTCTTTAAATATTGATGCCCAAGATGTACAGTGCATGGCACAGATTATTTGAACAGATTAGCTTTGGGTTTGTACCTTGCCCTTTGTTTTGTCTCAAGCTTCAGGTCTAAAACAGTGGGGGAAGTTGCATCTGAAACTCAACTTACTTGGTTGTCGGTCTGATCAGACTTAATACCTTCACTGGGGGACTTTATGAAAATCAAGTTTGCTAATGAATTTGCCATTTACACACATTTAGGTGGCATAGTCAATAAAGAGGAAAATTAGAGTGTTGTGTGAAAAGAATTTCATGACTTGGAGATGTAAGATAATAAAGTTAGGGTAAGATTCAGTTGTACAAAGGTACTAACTCATGCTCAAGGAGGAGCAAAAGAACTATGTAGTTTGGCTGATCTGGCTAAAACCTGATGCAAAGAAAGAAAGAGGAGATGGTTTTTTTCAGCTAATTGAATTCTCTAATCCAGGTTACTGCATTAAGCAAGACTGCTTTTGCTGGAACACTACAGCCAGCAGGGCTGAGCAATTTGGCACTGCTCTGGGCAAGCACACATTTATGTTGGATTAAACCCACTGTGTTACCAGGGTGCATGCAAAGACCTTTCAACAACTGCTGTACATTTATTGGAGCTTTGTACCAAGCCTAATGTGAGCAGGAGGTGTTGGTGTGTGCTGTCACACTGCTGCCACAACTAAAGCCACTGTTACACAGGGACTCCTTTTTTAGATCTACAGGGCTGCACCCAAATAGTTTCAAACTCTTGGCTTCGGAGAGCTCAGCAAGGCAAGAAAATGGGCTTAAATATATTTATTCATGACACAGCTGGCTATGCTGGGAGGTTTCTGCAGGAAGATAAATACCTCCCATAGGTTTCTAACGGAGTACATCCAGTACATGCAGGAATTGTGATCTACTCCCCCCCCACCTCCTCAATATAGGGAATAAAAGGTTTGTCTTCGGGGGGGTTGTTGGATTTTTTTGGTTGTTTCTGCCTGTGTGTATGAAGATGATTGCAGTGCTGTGGAGTGTGGTCCACATGAAAGCATACAGAAGCAGATAAATCACTGGAGATTTCAGGTACTCATCATTATTCCAAGGGTATGATTTTTGGTTGAGTGGTGTTTTGCCCGGTGTTGTTTTTTAAAAAAGAGCAATAGGATTCTCCTTACAGTTCATTGCTACAGTGCAGTACCAGGTCACGAGGCTACCACCAGTGCTACTTTTAAATTTAGGTTGATTCAGTAATTAATACTAAAGCCAAAATTTCTAGGACCTAAAAATCTTAACTTAGAACTGATTGATTTCAACCACTTGATCAGTTTATTTTTTTAAGTTTCTGATGATTTTCAACCTTTCTTTAATTCTGCATACTAGCTACTTTTTGAGCTCTTATGGTTTATGATATTAAAATATTCAATGTAACTTTTTGAAGAGTACTGTGTCTTTTCAGCTACTTATAAGCCATATGAATACACAGAAAGTATTTGTTTACAAGCACACAAATCTAGCCAGCCTGCAAAACCACAGTTGTTGCAGATACTATTGAAATCAGTCAGTCATAGGTCTTTTTTAATAGTGAACTGTAATGTACAAATACAGTTTATATTCAGTGGACCTGTGAATTTATACTTCTTTGTGCCATATACGTGGTATTTTTAATCCTATAAAGCAACCAAGCAAGGATTTAGTGATCTGTGTAGATTACACTTTCTTTTTTCCTGGATTCATCATGATTTAATTACCATGGGGCTTTCTGTGCCCATTGCTGTGCTGCCCACTTTTGGGACAGGGTGCACTTGTGGGTTGCACTTAACTCCTGGCCACATTTCTTTTGATTCAGCCCAGGATACAGTTGGCTTTCTGGGCTGCAAGTGCACTTTGCTGTCTTGGGTTGAGCTTCTTGTCAACCAACACCTCCAAGTCCTTCTCCTCAGGGCTGCTCTCAGCCCAACCTGTAATCCTTCTTGGGATTGCCCCAACCCATGTGCTGGAAGACTCAGGGGGGAGTGAGGAGAAAGGCTGACAGTGCTCAGCCTGGAATTTGGCCAGGACAACAACCCTAGAAACAGATTTGTGTAGGATTTTGTAATTCCTCAGACCAGAAGGCTCTAGGTTTTACATTTTGCCTAAAAGACGGAGCCTTTGGTATGTCAGGGCCCCTTTTTAACACCATGTGGAATTATCCATACTAATTTAGAAATAAGAATGTCACAAATGTGATCGTTGTCACCTGCTAAATACTTCAGAACAGAGCCTCAGGGAGTTGAGAAAAATGAGAATTTAGTGGCATCTTTGTTCTCTTTGTGAACAAACTGGCAATAGTTGCTGAAATGCAGCACCCAAAATCACACAGCAGAGTAAAGAGACACTTTCTGCCCTACAAAATACCCTCAAACTGTGGTGAAACCTAGGAAAAAGAGAGGGGGTGTGATTAGACCTCACATCCTTAGATAGTCACTTGAACAACTCTTCCACGTTTCCAAAGTGAGCATGCCAAAAAGAGACCAAAGAGTTGCAATTTATTTAGCTATGTTTCATTATAACACAGAAAAAATGAAGCAACACATTACAAGGAGAAAACATGGGTTTTGTGAAAGGAAGCACATGAACAGCTAAAAACCAAATGTGCTGTCAAGGGTCTTGCTAAAGAGGCCAGAAAGATGACAATAATGAAAGCCTGAGGCATGAATCTAGAGAAGAAATTTCAGCACGTGATTTCTTTATGCATTAAGAACAATTAAAATTAAAACATCCTGCAAGGAATTCACGAATTTCCAATAAAATATTTTGAAATACCAAAGGGGGAGACATTTGCATGGTGTTTTACATATTATGCATTTACAGGGACTTTTTTTATTAGAGTCTCTGCTGTTTCTAGTATTTAAGCTCAAATGGAGAAGTCTTCTGATTCAGTGCTGTGCAGGGCTTGTGTCCATTCCCAAACCAAAATGTTAAGGCTTTAATAAACAGTGGCAAAGCTCAAAAACACATTTTCTACTGCTGTAGATAAGTACCCTTCTGTAGTATTTTCAAAATTATTATATTTTATGATGATGTTTGACCTGGAGGAACTGTGTGTCTGAAAGCTTGTCTGCTTCTCCAGCTGCATCATTTGGTTTAATGAAGCACATTACTTCTTCTCAAAAACCCTGCTTCTCTTACTTGGCAAAAAAAGAAAGACAAGGAAATCCTAAATTTTTTTGGGATTGCTACTTTTTGCCAGTTCATTGCCTTAGGACCGAATTTTGCTTTACTTCTACATGACAGAAATAAAGCATTTTAGTTGTCATTAAAACAATTCTAGCAGAATGACTCAGCAGTTCAGTCAAAATCATGATTTAAAAAAAAAACACTTCTCAGCAAAAGCAATGGACATCCCTCCTTGAGTAAGAAAACGGAGGAAGGTGAAGTGTAAGGGACTTTTTCCAAGGTGCAAGATTTAACTTTAGCATGATGGGCAGAGAAGGACCAGGTTGTCAGAAGCATTTTGTCTGTCAGTCCATTTTAGGGAAACTGTCAAGGAGGTGAACCAGTAGTGTTACTGAAGGTCCAGCCTTGGATGTGTGTTCAGAGCACTCTAATATCTGATCAGACTTAAGTCTGAGCTACAGTAAGAATTATCAGCCCTAAGTGACATGAAATAACTTTCAGCTGGGCAGATTAAATGCACATTTCCCAGAAAGCTGGGAGTAGTCAAACAGTCTGTTTTATTTCTAGCCATGTCTGCAAGGGACTGAATTTGTGACTGACTGGAAGTTACTGGCTGGTGTTGGCCTCATCATTACAGTCTGACCCCTCTGTTGGAATATGAACTAAGGAACTAATTCCAGGCTGTATTTAAGTCTGCTTCTTATGAGAAGACATTCATATTTTTTCTCCCCTGGTTGCACTCTGCAGCCAAGAAGGGCAAAACTCTTGAATACTGCCAGGTTGTGCTTTGTCCTCTCAGTGCTTAGGATGGCAGCACACAGACATCTCTCAGCACCACCTTCCATTTGGATGAATCCATGCAGACCTTTCCATTGGGGTGTAGAGTTTTGTCTTGCTTAAATGTGTTCTCCCACTAATACAATACATGCCGTGTCATCTGAAGCTCTTGGGCTCCTCTGACCTGGGCATTGATAAGTACTGGATGGAATAAAAGATCCTTCCTTTGTTTTGTAGAGAAAAAAAATGAAAAAAAAGTGTGTTTTGGGATTGTTAATGATGAACTTTTAAAATTATTTATAAAAATTATTTACTGTGCTCACTGCCATAACAGCAGCAGTGTGCTTATACAGAAAAAGTGTGGCTATAGGGGATTGAGAATGTGCTTGGTTTTGCTTTTGAGCTTGACAGCCATTTCTCACTTTCCATAATAATGACAGTTAGCTAGGGAAAAAGAGGAATATTAATAGATTTCGAGAGTGCTGCGTTTCTAGAGTAAAGACAGAAAAAAAAAATGTAGCAGGAATAAGAAAGGAATAGAGGAAAGGATTATTCCTGTTTCCTGGTTTCTTGTTTGCGGTCTTTTACATATACAGTTTTTCTAGAAAGAAATGTAATAAAAAGTCTCCATCATGATTTATTATTGCAATTTTCCTAGGATCCTTGTAGGATTACACCCTCCTCCCCCTCCTCCTTGCAATAACCAGCCACTCTAAATCCAGTGATACAAACTTTGAAAATGAAGGGTTTTGCAGAGGGGAACTGACTCAACCTTAAATTTCCATGTTTAAAACAAAATAACAAAACAAAAAGACAAAAAAACCCAACCCCAAAACAAACTGAGAAGCACAGGGCCAGTGAAGCTCTGGAAGTATTTGTAGCATGTTATTGCTAGACTAGTTCTGTCTAAATGTGCTGCAAAATAGACATAGGCACTAGGAACTGATTGTTCTCTTTAGAAAGCGATGAATTTCACTGAAAGTGTTTGTAGTTTTTGGATATTTTTTTTCACATTTTTACTTTCATCTTGGATTTTTCATTTTTTGTTTTAATGTTGAACTTGTATCTGTACTTCATCTGACAGACAAGAGACTGTAGCCTGCTTTCTGAAATGTGTTTGCCACTACCCAAATCTGTCTTTGACAAGCCCAATAGTTGTGTATTCATCTTATTTCTACTGAAGCACATAAATCTAGCACTATTATTACATTTATCTTTTTCTTCCTTTGTTCTTTTTCTAGTTAAATAGAAGAGTGGCTGTGTAAAGGTACAGCACATACATTATAGATACCATGATGTGGTGACACTTACCACTTTCTCAGTTAATATGTAAGTGGAGTTAGACTGAAAATTTCTTCTTTTTTTTCACATTGCTTAGTTTTAAAAAATACAAATTATTTTCTGTTTAGCACTCATGGAGTACCAAAAGGCATTTACTGGAAACCACTTTAATGAAGAAAGTTCTGATAGGATAGTAACTGGTGCAGATTTTTTAAGGGGTTCAAACTGTGTTCCTTCTGAAAGGCTGTGGAGACAGGGGGAGTCCTCTCTCATTCTCTTTAAAAAAAAAAAAGAAAATTTTTACAGTGTAAAACTGGTGTGAACAAATGGAAAATGAGAATGTGTACTGCTCTTCAGCAAGGTTCCAGGATGTGTGGGTATGCTAATGTCTACCTGGGGGAAGCTAACATGTCCTTTATTTGGGTGAGGACTGAAACATCACATGGCATTCACTAAAGACTGTTAGTAAAATTTGGAATCTATAAAATACCAGTTTAATCATACAGTTATTCAGCCTGACATGCAGGAAGTGGTTCATCTAATTCTTTTTAATAGAAAAGTGTCCCTGCCACAAACCCACAAACTGATTAATGTTATTTGACAGCGATAAAGAAGCAATTGCAGATCCTGAAGAATAAACTCATTGCTCACCTTCAAAGAATATTATTGTAAACAGGGCTGGGCATGTCAGTGGGAAAGCTTCTTCCAGTAACCACTTTATCTTGGGTAAGCAACCCATTTTGTTCAGGTAGTGTAAATCAGGAAATTGAAGTCTGGCAGCATTGGGAATGTATTTCTTTTTACATATATTAAAAAGCTGTGTTGCTAAAAATATTCTGATGAGCAACTGAGATATTCTCTAAACCAATTCTAAGTTCTGCTGTACTATTATTAGCTGTTAAGAGTTGCATCTAAACATACCATTTAGGATTTTTTTCCAGTTCCTTCACTTGTCAGTATAGACAAGAGTTAAAAGTAGCACTTCTTTATTTCTTAACAATATCTGCTAATGTTTTTTCAAGATAAACTTTCTTTTGTTTGTTTTAATTCACTTGGAATTCTTTTCCATTGGAGATTTTGTGACATGATGCAGATATTCTTTGAAAAGTAGTGGCATCTGATTTGCATCAGGTACATCAGATGTGTTTGCAAGGTTTGAGACAGTATGCAGTATGCCATGGCTCCTTTTTAAAGTTCCTGTGTGGTGTTGACTCAGTACAACTTGTTGCTTTACTGTACCAAAATAGAATTTATTTCATCTCAGTCAGAAGAGAAACACATGAGAGCTGGAAAGCACTTCTGGCTGTTCATTTGGTGCACTTAATAAGATGCTTTCCAGACAAGTGCAGTAGCTGGTACCTCCTTGTACTTTCTGTGCCCTCCTGTCATCCCCTTCCCATCACGTATCTGAGCGACTGGGTACGAGGACTTCGGAGCCACTGGCTTTGGCTTGCTTGTCAGCTTCACTGCAGGGAGGGGTTTATTTTGGCTGTGCTGGGCTTTGTCTTATAGATCAGTATTACAGTCTCGAATAATTCTTCCTAGTAATGTCACAAAAATTTTGTAAGAGCCAGTAAACATGTCTCTTATCTGGCAGTATCGTGTCACACATGACCCAAGTGTTTTTATATTGATGGCGTGTGTCAGGACAAGTACAAGAAAAGCTAAGCCACTCCTCCTTGCTCTCCCAAACCCTCTAGTACTCCAGCCTGAAATGGCAGCAAGTTTCTTTTTTTTTTTTTTCCTTTGTTTGCTTGTTTATTTTGTGGTTTTTAGGTTTTTGGTTTTTTTTTTATAATTGCTGGATTTTTCTGAACATTTTTCAAAAAACTGTGTCCTCATGCACCATTAATACTACATGCAACTTTGGAGATGGTTCCCACTTCAGGTCTTTAGCCTGGGCTGGCATACCCTTATAACAGAAGTCATGATCTGTGCTGTATGCTCGTGTACTATAAAAAGCAGAGAAAATATGTTTTCCCTGGTAAAATTTGATGCCATGTGTCACAGTTTAATGCCAGGCTGGCAATTAACCAAATGACAGCAGCTCTCTATTAATCCCCCTCAGCTCCGTGATAAAGAAAGGAGAGAGAAAAAGAATGACTTACAGGTTGGAAAGTAAACTGCACAGCTTTAATGAAACAATAATGATAAAAAGGAAAAATTACTAAATATACACTTCTGTGCTCACCCCCCAGTAATGCTCAGGTCACCACTGAGGTTGCAGGGCAGCCCTGGGAAAGTCCCAGGCTGGGCTCCTGGAGTCATCAGTTTCAGAAGCTGGAGGAAGGTACCCTTGGATTCAGGGATTGGGCCCACAGGTGGAGAAGTGGATGGAATCCTCCCAGGATGCCAAAGAAAGGAGGAGGGGGTCTGACCCTCATGATCACTCACATTTATACAGTGTATGATGGGTATGGGATGGAATATTCCATTCGGTCAGTTTTGGTCACCTCTCTTGTCAACTCCTCCCTAAAGGGGCGTTGCATATGTGACCCCTTTACTCCCTTTCTGGTTTTGGAGCATAAGATGCTCCTCAGAACCAAGCCTGGGTTCTGCAAGCCAATCTCTAGATGTAACTATGAACATTGAACATTATCAGTCCTAGAAGCAGAGACTGCCTGAGAAACTTGCTGTTCATTTCGGCAAGTGCAGCTACTTAAAAGAGACTTAGCTGAAAGCAAAATTACAAGAATGAAAATTAGTTCTAACCTAGCCCAAACCAGGACAGGACACCATGGCACTGTAAAAAAACCACTTAACAGTTTTTGTGGAGTAAGCCTTTGCACTGTAGTGGATGTTCCTCTGGGGAAGGAACAGAGCAGCGTTGCCAGATGGATGAAAGCAGATGAAACTAGGTGAGGAACCATCCTGGCACATAGCTCACAAAAAATGAGTAAAGTTTTAAGTTGCTTTTAATACCTCTTTTTCTGAGATGCTTTTCTTACTCCTCATCTGCTGCTGAAATATTGTAGAAGTTACTTAGTGTTTGGGAAAATTTTTCTGGACTTCAGCAATTGTGCTGAAATGTGTTACTGTAAAATGTACTCCCAGTGTCTAGTCTGTTCCTTCCTGATTTCTTTGAAACTTGTCCTTTTTAGGTCCAGCTGCTGGAAACAGTAGTGATTTACCACTATTTGCAAATGCACATTGGGCTTTACCTTGGTAGTCAGGAGCTGCAGAATGAAAACAACATCCTTTACTCATCACTAAGGGATTCAGACAGCTTTTAGTTTCCATGTTGGTTGTTAATTTAGAGAGAGAGATGGAGTTTTCACAGGTAAATGATTTGAAAGGTTAACAACAGAAATAGATCTGGCTGTCGGATCTGCTGTGGCTGAATTGCATGCAATGTTTCAGTTAAATGAACTGTCATAAAATATTTAGTTCTCTTTATTGTGGCATGCTGATTCAGAGGAGCTGTAGTTGCTGACTGTACTCTGGTAGGAATAGTGCTTCCTCTCCCCATTTCCATGGTGCAGCACAGTGTCACTCCATAGAGTCATGTGGTGAGGTCCAGATGTTGGGTAGAATTCTTGTATTTCAGGAGGTATGGTGTAAGCAGAGGGCTTGTCCATTAAGAATGTAGACATTAAACCCAATGAACCATTTCTGCAAGGTGTTGTACTGCAGAGGAAAAGGTCTCTTAATGCTGAACTGACTCAGCACACAGTATTTTGCTTCAAGAATGCACAATTTTTTTACTTAAAATCCTGAAATGTTAATGTTTCACCTTCTCTAAATGCTGTGCTGCAGCACACTGATGGTGAAAAGTAATCAACTACTGTAATTCTAGTATTTCTCCTGGGACATACATTGTTATTTTTGTAATGCTGTTCTTTATGCATCTTATCTAATTAAGTTGTAAGGTAGCCCTTATGTTTTGTGCCTCTCATAAAAGAGGAAAGTAAAATGACATGCATGGCATCATACAGCATCTTAGTCAGAAGCTAGGATTCTGACTGGAGCCAGGGAATAGAAAAGATTTCAGTAGTTCAGGAAATTCTGCTTCAAGTGATTGTTCCTACTTTAGATATCCAGTACAGCTGAAGGAAACCAAAGGTATTTTCACCCAAGCAATGGGTGCTGCCATCTTCCATGTCTGTGCCATGCAAAATGCACTCCAGTTTTCCATCCCTCACAGCAATATGCTTGAACTAGACTGCTGGCCACCAAAGGGATGTGTTCTGTAGCATACAGCCTCTGTGATTTATACTTCCATTTATCTCTGTTATTTTTAGAACGTGCTTTCCCTCATATTTCAGTAATTTGGAACATCTGGGTAGTTTTATGTTGGTTTTAACTTAACTGTATAAACTCTGGCAAAGTTGAATGGTCAGATTCACTCTGATGGCATAGCCTGTATTGATTAGGGCAGTAGTACATCCCTTAAATTCCCCTCTGCAGACACCAGAATACCTTGCATGTTTTGGGAACTCAATCAGCTACTCTTTGTACTGGGTTGCTCTGGTATAACCCATCATAACCTTTTATGCTGCAGCATCCAGCTTCTTTTTGGGAAAGAAAATAAAAGCCTCAGGGTTGGAACCAAGTTTGCAAGTTTCATCTCAGGCTGTTCCTGAGAAAGAGATTTTTATTTCCATTGTCTTGTCCTTTGTGGACTGAAATGTTTAAGCTTATACAAATTTGAGTACAAGAATATTGAAAATGTGAGGAAATGAAACATAAAGCACAAAACACCCACCAAGTTTGTAAATCATCATCTGGGTGGGGGAAATACTGCCTGGCCAGTCAACTAAATGGTCACTCCTGGCTTGGACATTTCCTCAGCTGCTCTGTTGTGGTTTGTTTCCAGTGCTGTTTGCTTCTCAGAGCTTGGAGACTTCTCTTTGCAGAAACCCCAACACTCTTTAGGAAATTTTCACATAGTGTCCTGTCCTTCTCAGAGATCCAATGGTCCCTGAAGAGAGTTTCTGGAGACCAGGATGTGACAGAGAGACAAGTCCAGTTCCTAATCCTTATGTTCTTCCCAAGGGAAGGAAGCTTTGTCTTGTCTTACTGCTGAGAGGAAAATAAAATGTTACAAAAGAAAGAGAAGAGCCTATGGTGTTTTGGTACTGAAGACTGTGTTCCACACCATCATGAACAGGGATGAGGCTTGAGACACCTTGCATAAAGTTGGCTCTTCTCAAAGCTACTGGCTGAATCCTGCCTTTCCCATGGGCATTAAACAGGATTTACAGATCTCTTCTCTACTAGTTCAGTGTAACTTCCTGGGTTTTTCATTTTGTGTTGTTTGGGCTGGGTATTTTTGAAACACAGCACTTCTCACTTTGTGGAGCTTTAATTTTATTCCTAAATCCTGTGCAGGTTGCTGGAAGCAAAGTATTCTCAGAAGGGGCATTCTCATCCATCTATTCTTGTAACTTTATTGATCGAGTGTGTCCTTCAGCTAGCCTGGACACTGTAGCCTCATTCCACTTTTATGCATAATACCCTCTGACACGGATAACAGCAGGTAGGAATCCAGGTGTGTGCTTTGTAACTCTGTCTTGGACTTAGTGAAAGTTATTAAACTTCTGATATTTGGGGAGAAAAGTGTTTCAGTTGCACTCTACCAGTATTTTGCAGTGTAACATCAGAAGTTTTACTACAGTATCCTCAGGCAGGAATATAAAAAAGAGCCTTGTAAAGGCTTGTAGTTAATCTCTCTTGGTCATGGATAGCTAGACCATCTGAAAAACAAATCCTACACCTGCATTGTGTGAACTCAGGGCTTTGAACTGCCCTGTACTTGCATGTGTCATGTTCACTGCTGATGAGATTCTGGAGCCATGGGTGTGGGCTGAGAACTGAAGCAAAACATCCATTGGAAAGCTGATTCAGGGCTTCAGGGCTTGACCATATAGATCTTGCCTTGGTACTGTTGGAGAGCCTGGAAGAGCTGTGCCTGGGCTTCTAAGTGAACCAAAACAAGAAACAATCCTTCATAGTCCTGTGGTTCAGGTGAATAAATAATTGGATGTTTGAAGCTGCCAGTTTTCCTACCAGGGCTTAGTATCTGAAGGTTATTTCAGAAAATGTTTCCGTTTTGTCACCAGAAACTTTTGAATTTTTGTTCCTTCCTTTCCCTCACCCTCCTCCCCACCTGAGGGTCAGGTATATATGAATAGTACCATTCATAAGAGTTTCACCAGAATTCATTAGAGCGAGGCTGAAGGTTTCATTATTCTTTAAGGGTGCATTAATAAAACTACTGTACGCTTGGGTTTTTTAATACTATATGAATTATTCTGACAGTCAGTTTGCAAAGCCAACATATCAATCATTAAATTAAAAATGTAGTAATACAAATTAGTGTGATTCAGGAGCTGTAGAACATGTGGAACAATATGCTCTCTGTTTGGAAACTAATACAGATCTGTCTTTCAAATGAGAAAAGATAGCAAGCAGCAAAACGTAAAAAAATCACGGTGACTATTCAGCACCCCCTAAAAACATGTTTCCTTGTATCAGAAAGTACTCATATTTTGTCCAGATCTCTATTATCCTCTTTTCAAATATCATAGCAGTCATTAATGATCGATGATAATGTTTGTTTCCAGGATGAGGTCTCATTTCTGAATTACCTGACACGGTGCTTACATCTGAGCAGGAGGCAGCAGCACCAAAAAATCAAAACAGATATCCCCACAACTACTGCTTATATTTCCATAACAGAAGATTCAAAATAAATATTTTGCAGAAAGCATTTGCTAACTCACCACTCCATAAAGTAATGCCTTACACAAGGTTGCATCAGCCCTGTAAGCCTAAAGTAGCCTGCCCTTGTGGCTTCTGGCACCCTGGGGAGAGATACTGTATCTGCTCCATTTATGTGAGGAGAAATTATTTTAGCCTTAGTAAATGTGAGAGACTAGATGAAGTGCTCAGGGCAGCCTTTTTCCCTTCCTTGAACAGAAAGTTCTTTTTAAGCATCTTTTTTCCTTCCTCTGATGATTCTGTGCAAACCGTGTGGCTGTGAATAACGTGTTGGATGTATGAAGTAGTTGAGTGAATGTGAGATAATGAAGTTGTGGCCAAGGTGCAGGACATTTTCAATGGCAGGTCTTTGCCTGTGGATTTTCCTCCTTTCTGAATTATGTTTCAGCCAAGCTGCTTTAAAGCAGCTCGCCTCCACTACAGATAAAACCATTGCTATGCATAGCTAGGTCTGATGTGCTTATCCAGTACAGTATGCTTACCCCAGTTGTGTCCAGCACATCCAATGTCAGCTCTGGTGCCTGTCAGCAATAATCGTGTAGAACAGCAGAGGCTGGATCAGTGCATCCCTGGCAGCTCCAGTGCATCCCTGGCAGCTCCGGCTGCCGCGCTCACTGGGGCCGGGACTCCGAGCTCTCTTCAGATAGCAGCACCCGTTTTAATATGTCCTCCTCACTGAAATTCCTGCCTCAAACCTATCACACCAGCACAGCCAAGGACACCAGCAGAAGAAAACTGACTTAAAAAAAAAAACAAAACCAAACCTGTTCGCAGCCAGGACAATATGTTAACGATCCATTACCGACTCACCGCCCGCATGACATGAGGAATCACGGTGTGTCTGACCCCTGTGGCTTCGGCTGTGTGCAACCTTAAAAACTCGTTAAAAATATCTGCAGTCTTAAGATATGAGAGGCAACTTATTATTTAGGCTTTCTGCTAACTGCAGATTTAAAATCCCTGGGTATTTCTCATCTGTGGTCTTTTCAGGGCTGTGATTTTGATGCTGCCAGTGAGGATTGCAGAGGTAAAAGCTGTTTGTTCTTGTTTGCTCCTTATCTGTGCTATATAAGATGCATGAAATATCACAGTGGTGGAATAAAGGCAAGAATCGTTTCTAATAATGAAACTTCTGAAAGCAAAGACCTAGATTTCTTAGCAAGATAGTGAGCTGAAGTATTTGCATAGTAACTGGGCTATAATTACAGATTCATCTCCTTTATGTCTCTTAGCTCTCAGGCTTAAGTAACCAGATCTTTGGAGCAGTCGCTCTTTTCCCTGGGAGCCTGGGTGTCAGGCAACATATGTTAAGGCTGTGTGCAGTGGTACACTGACTGTGAGTAATGAGTGTTGATAAACTGTTTACTGAAGCTGGCTGAAATTCAGGATTTGTGTATTGTGGGGGTTTCGGTGGTTCAGAAACATTTCCTTTTCATACAGTGGAATATATTGTTGGGGTTCCTTGGAATTTTTGATTTCTGGAGTAAAAATTAGCTTAATTTTGATTTTTTAAAGTTTTGTGATTTTGCTTCTGGAATTTTTCATTGGTTTTATATTTATTAGTTTTAGGGAACAGCAGTGGCCATTGAAAATAGATTGACACAAAATAGTTGAAACTTGGTGTTTTTGCTTTATTTAAGAATCATTAACATCAACAGCTATTTACACCTCTCTGATAAAAGCTCTCCTCTAGAGCTGGGTGTAGGATGAAAGAGCTCAGCTCTGTGATGCAGAGACCTTGCCTGAGTGATGTGGGGTTGTGAAGTACTGAGAGTCTTGCACTCGTGATGCAAAAGGTGTTGCCAAGCGATGCTGATGCAAAGACATTTTTGGGTTTTTTTTAATTTGTGTACTGGTAAATTTTTAGTTCTGCTGGAAATAAACCATTAACTTTGATCTATACAAGATTCTGGATAGAAAGAATCAAGCAAAGTCTTTGTTCCAACTCTAATGAAGCTCTTTCCTGAGTCTGAAGTTGCTTCTTGAGAACTGAGAGCCGAAAATCCCAGAAGATGGGATTGTTTGGGGTATTTTTTCTGTACAAGAATATTTGTAGCCTCTGTGTCACTAACATTATTTTCCCAGAGAAAAACAACCTACAAAGCTCAGATATTTTTCTGACTCTACAGTGAGATTGCTCAGAAAAAGGGACAGTAGTCTGAACTTGAGAGGCAGAAATTGTGTGTCAAGGTGACTGTAAGGGTAATTCCCTTTTAGGTGTGTGCCAGAACATGAACAACCTCTCTGGAGAGACTAAGAGCATTCTTGTTTCCTCCTTAGAATGTGAACTTGTTTGTAACCAAGCTCTGCACCACTCACAAATCCACAAAGGGTGTTCTTTATCTTGTTGTCCTATCTGTGCTTGCCACATTTTAAAATACACCTAAATTTAGTTGCTTAATGCAGCTGAGAAAATTTGCATTCCCTTTGTTTCTATAAACTCATTATTACCACATTAGTAAAGGTATAATTCTTATGCTTTTCTCTGTCTCTAGACACCACTTGTCTTTCTCCTTCAGCCTGTTACAGGGCAAAAAGCCTGAGCAGTGTCTGCCTTGTTATTGATTATCTGTTCACTCCTGCCTGTCACAAGCTTGACTTTTTCACAGGTGAGCTTAGATGGTCTTGCCAGGTCTCCAATACTCAGTGTTCTTCCATCCTTTAGAGGAGGGGGATTCCATTGAAAGCAGAAATCTACTTTGGTTGCTGTCTTTTACCTCCAAAAATGAACTAATCTTTGTTATATTTTCCACTTGTTGACTTGGTGGTACTGCTTTTGCTTCCACCTCATCTGTTCTGAGATAGTATTCACTGCTAGAAAATGATGAGATAGCTACCCAGCCTCTCATTCAGTTATATGGTTTGAAATAAGGGTGATACCATAACCAGCAAAGTAGTGAGATGTTCACTTGTTCTGTCTGCTTCACAGTGGGGATGAAGCAGGTGTAGGTATCCAGCTTTAGTATTTGTGGCCTTAGCTGAAATAGAAGGTTTGCCAGATATAACACAGAATGTGGGGAAAACTTTGTATCCAAGAACCATTTAAAAGAGTTGTGAAGCTTTCCAACTCACTAATTGAGCAATGCTAGAAATGTTGAAAACCAAAGAAATGTCACAGAATTTGAGAAAATGTGTTTATTGCTTCATGTTTAAACAAGGGAAAGAACAACAACCAGGAAGCTAGAGGCAAACTGGCCTCATGTTGACTCTATAACACACAATTGATTCAGTTCATCAGCAAGGCTTCACAGCTAAAAAATTAATTAAAACTAGCACGGTTATTTGGAAATACAGAACCTCTCAGTCAGACCCTTTGTTTTTTTTGTTTGTTTGTTTTTCTGTTTGGGTTTTTTTTGTTTGGTTTGTTGTTTTCTTTTTGTAAGGGGATAATGTGCAGGTTGAGAAAGATGAATTAACTGACATTGTGTACTTGAACTTCAAAACTTAATGCTGAATGACATTTTGATTTAAAAGCTTGGATTTAACTAGGTGTCTTTTGAAAATGGATTCATTGGTAGATCTCACGAGATAGCTGTGAAGAGAGAGATCAGTAAGCAGTACTCTTTTTGTAGGGCCAGTAAGGGACTGAGTTGTGGTCTAACACTAAATGTTATTGTCAGTGATTTTAGTTGTCAATATAAATTTTTTTAAAAACTTGCAGGCTTTGTAAATATTGGTGGACTAGTAAGGAAAGCCAAGTTCTTTTTTATTAAGTTATCCAGGTACTTTGGTTAGTCAATGACAATTGCAAAAGGCATAAAACCAATGCAGAGTAACTTGTCTGGGAATGGTGACCCTAGGACTCTGTGGACCTGAAGTGTCTGAACATACTGAGATGAGGTTCAGGGGCCATAAGAAAGCCCCTAAATATGACCTCTCAGTAAAGTACTATGGCTGAAAGGAAACAGGATCTTTTAGATACTTAAGAAAGTGTTTAAAATGTAAATGGAGTGTGATCTTGTTTCTGTGTACAGCCTTACCAAGACTGTCATTCGATTTTATTTTTTTTTCTCCATTGTTCTGGTGTCAGAAATTCAAGGGATACAGAAATGCAAAGCAGAGTTTTTAAATGGGTTAAAAATGTTCCTATGATTGGAAGGAAATTTTACATTCAGTTTTTCATTAAATTAATTTAAGAATAGGCTGAGAAATCACATGGCTGTTGTGATAAAATAGATAGAGAAGGAGGTGTTGGTGGGATACGAAAAAGATGGACCTGTGCCTGGACATTGCAAGTGTGTTCCTGAGCAGGTTTTCTTTTTATATCATATTCATATGGTTAGTACAGACTGACTACCAGATTTGGATTGGAATACATTTTCTTCCTCTATTTTCTGATTATTGGACCTTGTGGAGATTTTTGTCTTTTTCTGCAGCGTGGGTATATTCCATCTGTTGGGACCATGTCTACTTTGTAGGCTCAAGCTTTGGTCTCTCTTTCACCTATTGTGCACATTTTAGTAAATTTAGAATTGAAATATTCTGCTTTACTGAGGATGGGTTGGAAAAAAAATTAACAAGCTGGAATGCATAGAAGAGCAAGCAAAACACGTGATGTAGCATGTGGTTCTGTGAAGGCTTAGATTTTGTAAAACCCAGGAAGATCACCCCTGGTAATGCACCACAGGGACCTGAATAATTGTGTGTGACTTACATCACTTGGCAGCACTAAAAATGGATGCATTTTGTGCAGTTCAGACCAAATCATCCAGATCCATCCCTGTTGTAAAGACATTAACTTCTATGCCCTTGTATTTTGGATTCTGTGTTACATGAAAGGTCAGACCAGACATTTTTCAAAAGTCCCTTCTGGCTGAATTCATCTCTGAGTTTGGCATGCCTTTGAATGATGTGGAAGTAACAAATAATTTAACAGACCTTGAGCTGATTTCTTATTTACATAGTAAGGAATTCAATATTAAAGAGCATAGGTTTGAACAAGATAAAAAAAAACCCTCTTCTTTAATACGTATGCCATATGGCTCAGTGCCATTTTGAACTCCTTCAGATAGCTACTTTCAAGAAATATCTACAAGGATGTGAGCTCAGGCTCCTCAAGCAATGTAGCTGTGATGGCCTCCATCTGAGCTGGGTGACTTCCAGTTGCAGAGTGCACTTACTGGCTGGGTTACCTCTGTTTAAAATGGAGTTGTGTGATGCAGACACCCCTTTGATGTCATGATCTATCATCTTTCATTTGAGGATATCAAAGCATCTAGATGATATTAATAAAGTTGTCTTGATCTAATGAGGGGGATTGGAGGGGCAATGGATAATAATATTTCAACATCAGAGGTGAGGCAGGTTCAGCAGCCATTAAATGTTTCAGTAACATAAAACATACTTAGCTGATTTTTATGGTATTGTGACAGAAGCATGAATAAAGAGTGGATTTAGTGTGTGTGTAGAGCAGCCAGCTCATAGAATTTCTAGTGCTTTCTGCCAAAAAGGCACTTTCAAAAACCTCTCAGTATGAATAGAAACAATAGGCTGCTACAATGGCTAAGTACTCTACATTTTCAAATTAGTACTCATACCAAAGAATGCAGGTATTTAGCTGATAGACAACAGTTCCAGTGGATAAGCTAATTGTTGGGGGTTTTTTTTTGGGGGGTGAGAAGGAGGGATGGGGACATGACACAAGAAATAAACTAAATATAGTGGTTGCAAGTATTAATGACTGAACTGACTGACGTGATAACATAGTGCTATTAATGTGTCTCAGTGCAAGTTTAAAATGCCAATAAAATGGTAATTCAGACAAACCCCTACATTTAAACAACGTTAAGGACAATGAATAAGACCCACAAAAGCAAGAGATTTTACAGGGAGGCTGTAATTAGCTTACATGTAGGCAGTGCAGCAAACCAGTGTGCAATAGGTAGCATTTTTCCTGTTTATCCTGCTTCCATCAAATACATTAAAATTTTAGCAGCATTAGAGCATGCAAAGAAACAAGGTATAATTTAAACTGTAAATTTGACTTCACTGACATTTTTAGTTTAGATTGGAACTGGAAGCATCACAAGTTTTCAGGTTGTTTTGGTTTTTTTTTTTAAGTACAACAAATATCCTCTATATTTTCTTCTAAGCATGGTATTTCCATTTTTGATGTGCCTAGGGAAGATGACAAGATTAAATCCCCTTTACTGAAAGGATTTAATCGTGGATGTATTTAATTACTTCCTATTAACTGACCCACTTGTGAAGGTTTTCTCAGCCAGGATAATGCCATTTCAAAATGGGGCATGCTGAATCTTCCATCTCTGGAAGAATGGATACAGATTATGAACATGCAGAAACAAAAAAATTCTTGATGCACAGCCAAAATATATGTCTCTTAGGTTAGATAATGCATTTTTCTTTTTTCCATGTGTGTTGGTAAAACTGAGAAAGGGACCAGCAAATGCCAGTTGCTAGGATCTTTCAGATCTTGTGTCAACACCTGTTTTCTCAGGAGAAAAAAACCTGAGCCACTGTAATTAGAAGCTTGGAAATTAAATATTTGCAAAACAGTCCACTCCTACTGTTTAATAAAAAAAAGAATTCAGATCTCCAGGGACATGCCAGTGCCCTGCTTATTAGATTGTGATGCCTCCATCTGATTTGTCTTGGTTGTTTCTGTGTTTCACTAAAGTGTGTCTTTACAAAATATGATGGTGGAATCAGCTATCTTACAATATATGTTAATTTCTCAAAGAAAGCAGAATATAATCTATTGATTATTAGATGATTAGATTATATATCATCTATTATTGTGGGTCAGACAGGTGAAATATAAAATGTGTCCCCTTTTAGCAGTTTGTGGAGGATTATAACCAACATTCTTAGAAGCAATATGGTTCTTGAGGCCAGGCAACAGTAACTCGTATCACATTTCTGCTGTTCTGTACAACATTCACTCATCTGGACCTCTCTGTAATCTGTTATTGTTCACTAAATCTAACACAGTCTTAAACTTCTTCCTGAGACAATTGTGTACTTGTATAATGCTCTTCATTTGTGTCTCTTGGGTTGTTCTACTGGAGGCAGATATGTATTATTTATGTATTTCTACAAATCTAAATACAAAGTGCTGTTGGGAGCTACTCCTGACTTCTCTGGGCAGCTTTCTGGGCACAGATAAACCAGGTGTGGAAGAGGGTTCCAGGAATGCAGTTTTCCAGCTGTAAGTAGGTGCTCAGAGCATTTGATCAGGCTCGAAGGCCATGTCCTGCAGCTTCCAGGTATCCATCCTTAGCTGTCCCACTCTACAGATCCATCACTATAGCATGGTGCTGCTCACTAACGTAGCTGCAGCTGCACCCAGTGACACCATGTACAGTGCTGAACCCCTTACTAAGTCTGGTTTTCTAAGCCACTGTCTTACTTGGTTTCATTTCCCTTACTTCCCAGGAGTGAACTCAGGTGTCTTCTTTCAATATAATATAGAGAAGTGGGCAGATGCTGCTCCCCTTCACGTGCAAATCTCCTAGGTGCCTGGTGCAGAAAACTCTGTAAATAAACAGCACTGACTTTTCAGGAGCAGGCAATGATTGTACAGTTCTGTTGAAATCAGTGACACTCTTACTATAGACTGAGCAGAATGGTAACTCTACTTGGGAAAAATGCAGTCATACTCTGGGATAGATATCTCCCTTTATTTTTTTTCAGAATCCTTAAGCTGCACTAAAACTGGGAAATTACATGTCTTAAGTCTGCATGGCTTGTTTTCAGCTTTATCATCATGTAGTAATAAGAATAAATATTAGTCATAACAATTAACATTTATTGTTAAATGATTAATTATAACTTTTTTCACAGCAAGTAATATAAGGCCTATCTGTGCTTGTGAGTTTGCACTTGTGCCAGTGGCACTGTGCAGAGGCACTGGGATTTCCTGATTTTCAACAGTGGAATGAAAATTTAAATTTCCTGAAATTTTCAATAATTTTCAACTGTTTTCAACAATTTCAACACTGATTGCAAATACAAGCAGTGCTCTGCAATGTCTTTTAGGAGGGATGGTAATCTGTAGAAGTTTCAGACTCTCTGATAGAACAGGGAGAGAATGAGTTAATAGCTCTTGTCCTGTTGGGTGATAGACCAGGAAAATAAAATCCTCAAGGGCAATATTGCACTTTATTGTAGTCTTAGTTAACAGGAAGAACCACAATGGTTCCTGTGATGATGAGCACCATAAGGGAGGTTCATATTACTTATTAGTCAAAGACTGAGCAAACTCCTCAATATTCTCTCATGATCCTGTGGCTTGACATCCCTGTTTCCAGCTTGACCTGATTGATGTATATCCTCTCAGCTAATGTTTATTGGAGGTCTGAGTGACAGACTTTACCAAACAGAAACATTGCTTCACTTAGGGATTTTTATAACTCTGAGAAAGTTCCAGTATCTTTGCTTTGCTGTTTCCTTGAGGCCAGACTAATGCCCAGACACTTGAATCTCTGTTAAATGTAGAATGCCTTGCTGGTTTAAGAAAAGATGTGATTCCACAGCTCCATGCTGTGGGGTACATGATTAAGTCAGTAAGCCAATATGCTAGATGAGTGCAAGTGTCTGAAAGTTAATGGCAAACTGAATTTCATCCAGTTCACATGCTTCTAATTATGACTGGCTGGTGTTTGTAGGTCTTATGCCAATAAAGACATCCAAAAACTACAAATGTATCTGGATCCGAGAGCATTTGACTTTAATTAGCTGTCAATTAGGAGGAGAATGATGGATTCCAGAAATCTTCTTGTGTCTGTGTATACAACTATGTGTTCACCTCTTTTTTTTACTCCCCCAAAGCTCTTTCTTCATTGTAGCAAGAGGATGTGCTGGTTCAGAACTGTTTTGGAGGAAAAGTTCCCTAGGCACCTCCTTTTTGGCAAAGTGTACCTTGCTTGTAGTGTTTTAGCTTAGATATTTTCTATTGCAAATTAGTCTGGTTACCTCTCCCCTGAAGTTGATTTGATAATACATTGATTTTAGTGAAATTATACATGGAGAAAAGAAGGTACAGCTTGCCTAACTGAAGCAATTTACCAATATAACTGTGTCATTGCAGCTTCACTGCTACAGTCCTGTGTATAATTTCCCATGTGGGTGCTTTTAATCAGGAATAAATGTGACCTAACTAGAAGAGGGCCATCTTATACTAAAATAAGTGTTATAGCTGTAGAGTTAAGGGTCCACTTTAATGTTCTCTCCCAAAGGCAGCTTTTCTATCTGAAGAAGTCAGCATCCTGCATCAGCCCTCAGCTCTCTGTTGCTGCTCTGTGGGTGGAGGCAGTTGATCCCTCTGATTTCTCTGTTGGTTTTTTTTTTCTGATGCATTAAAATAAGTTGGATTAGTATAAGCATTTTAAATTTAAACTTAACTTAAACTTGCAAATTGAAGGCCAAATACTGACTGCTGGAGGGGCAGGGTTGAGTGGTTAGTGGTGGCATTTCAGAAATCACGGTGGCAGACGGGAGGAGTTCCAGCAGGACACTCAGCACACATCTGCTTTGGTACTGACCTGGGCCTGTTCAGACAGGGAGGAACAGTTTCCTGAAATGTTAATCAAAGCTGATGGAATTAAGTGAACAGATATGAAATGTTGTTCCCTTATGGAGCATCGGGTACTCTGTGTTTAAAATATTCCTTGAGTTCTGTGTGCTGGAACCTGAAAAAACAGTTTCTCAGACCATCCTATGAAACAACATGTCAAAATGTAATTTCACTTTGTTGGTATGAAGCTGCAACTTAGAGCTGAATTTAGAGTCTGAAATTTATGAGGCAGATTTTGGCTCTATCAACTGATAGAGAGAAGAGTGAGTGTTCACTTGCCAGGAGAGTGAGTGTTCACAGTTGTTTTCTCTGTGGATTTATTCAGCACCATTTGTCAGGAATTAATGATCAATTGTTAATTCAATATTCACTTTTCCAGCTGCACTAATTAGATGCAGAAATCTAAAGTAATCACATAGCATTGTTTCTGTTGCCAATAAGATGAGTCTAACTTGAATAATATTTGAACAACTCAAATAATTCAAAGCACATGGAAATTGAATTTAAAATACTTTCTCTGCAACTTCACATGTAGAAGCTTAACAATTTGTGTTCTTAAATAGCCATGACTGTGTTCATACACAGAAATAACTGTATGTGCCGTGTAAACTCATAATGGTGCTCAATATTTTCATATTAACAATATGAGATATTGTTCACTTCTCACAAAGAAATGTCACAAATTATATCCTTTATTTCAATCTCCTTCTGATAAGAGAAGGGTAATCAAGACTAGGTAATCACCTTTTTTTTTTTATCAGCTCTTCACATGCAGAGAGCTAAACCAAGACCCTATTTCACATTGTGGGAGTGCTTTGAGATCAGGAGGAAAGACTGATGGTGTTTGTCCCAAGGAACAGTGGATGGCATGGACTTGAGAGTGGAATTGGCATATCCTGAGCTCAAGTTGAGATGTAGATGTTTAAGAGAGCCACTATACCTTTTTTTTTTTTTTGTCTAACTTTGTTGTGAACTAAAGAATATTTGGTAATCAGTAATAGAAATGGTGTTGAGTGGTGATTGCACTTGTGCTGTTTGTGATTCCCAAGATGTTAAGTCAGTCCAGGGCCTTCTGAGGGGACATGGACTTGTCACTTGAAAAAAATGCCAGAAACATTAGTGAGTTGTGCAGAACTTGTTCAGTAGCTTTCATCTCTCTGTGTACCCATTGTGTGATCCAGCAATTGGAAGTAATAGGGTACAAGGCAAATACAGAGGTACCATTGGTGGCTGCCTATCTCAAGTACTGTTTAAAACAGCTGCTTCAGAACCAGAATCCACAGCAATACAAAGCTAGCTGACAAGAACTGGGTGTAAACGAAGGCTTAGTTTAATTGATGCCTACCTACTGCCTACCTGCCTGCTGTATAAGGCTTGTAAAACACATGCATCTTGCTTTGATTTGGTGTTTTGTAGTAGAGTTGTAAACACTGAGTAGTGAAGATTACACAGGAGGATCTCCCAACCTCTTGCAGCTTGATTTGCTGTTCCAAGCAGCTGCCTCTGTGGTGACAGCTGTAGGTGTGTAATTTGCTGAGAGGATTCTTCAGGTGGAAGATGTCCTCCACAGACCCAGCTAGCCAGCTGTTTCTCAGACATATAGTGAAGGGGAAGGTTGTTAAATTGGGAAATATTTTGTGCTATGGTTGTTGCCTGATGAGTAATACTGGCATGGCTGGTGCCTAAGGATATAAGGAAAGCAGAATGTTGAAGAACAGGTAGGATCTTCAATTTGACTGGTTGAAATACCTGGAAAAAGCAGCCAAGCTTGCAAGATTATTCTGTGTCTTCATCATGGCTTATCCTGCAGGGCCCAGAGTGCCAACAGCCATTCCAGGAACGGAGAGTGAGGATTTGTGCAGCCTCTCCTCCTGTTCAGAATTTGTTGTTAGTGAGAGGTCAGATCTTGCCTGTGTTTGTGTCTCTGTTTGTCAGCATGAATCTAATGTTTTTTGGCAACTTTTCACTCAAAAAGGGGTGAACAAAAGTGAATCAAGGTCTGCGTACAGAATTCTTGTTATCTCGCCTACTTCAAGACTCAGAGATACAAGCATGATCTAGCATGATCTTTCATGTGAGTTACAGCTGCTTGTTTTATGTTTGGTTTGGCTCTCATAAGTTACAAGTAGCTGTGATTTTTAAGTAAGTTTTCTTAAGTTTATTATTTGTTTGTTGGAAAAAACATCACCACTACCACCAAAAATCAACATTTTCTATTGCAAATCAGTGTAGATAAAATCTATATTCTGCAGTCATTGTGGAGGAATTATAGGGTTGGATCTCTCCAGGAATGCTGAAGTATCTTTATTTACTGTATTTAGTCTTGTCATCTTGATCTCACATATTAACACTGATGCACAGCATGCAAAGCAGTGCCACTTTCTGTGACTTTTAACTGTTCTGTCTGGGGGCTTCATGTGCAATTTCTCTAAAATGTAACCTGGTAGACTCACAGACATTTGAAGGGAACAGCAAAAGTGACTTTATTTTGGTGGAGCAGTATTTTTCTGAACTGGATTTTCAAAATGATGACTTGCTTGGGTTTGGAGGAGGTTCTTTTGTTTGTTTTCTTGGTTTTCCCTGTCCCATCCCTCTGCTGTATTTGCAATTTTCACCCAGTTTGCAGACAAAGGCTCTGAAAAGAATTGTTTGCATGGTTCAGGCTCACGTTGTCAATGAGTGGCTGGATGTAGTGAATTACCCAATCATGTCACAGACTATCAGTAAAATGCTGGCCACCTAGGATTATTTTGTGTATTTGGATTCAGATAATAGTTACTTTTTACTACCAGTTTCATACAAACTCACAAGAGAACTAACCTCTGTGACATGAGAAACAGCAGTTTTATGCTATTCTGATCTAAGCTGTTGGGAAAGGTAATGAAGTTACATAGATTTAGGCTTCCTATGAGATATTGTGGGTAGTGCTATGTGATTATTTGCATTCTTTGAAGCAAGCAGGTTTAAACTTCTTTCAGCAAAGAAAACAAAAAACAATCTTGGTGGAAATAGAACAAGAAGCTGAAAGATAAAGAGGGGAAAAAAAATCCTCTAAGGAAGTCTGCTTTCTGAAAGATCTCCCATGTTTGCATTTCTTTTTTCTTTACTGTGAATAGAACAATGGGAATGGGGGAACAACAGAGCCGTTTCAAACTTGTCTAGGGGAGTTCTGCATATGCTAGACACAGAATTTACCTTTTAAAGTGGGCTTGTTCCTTCAAGGTTCTGAATTCCCTATAATTTTATTCAAGTCCCAGACGCTGTCAAAAATCCCTGCGATCCTGGGTGAAGAGTTGCTTGTATAGTACCTTTCAGAAGTCAAATTCAGTTCTGGTTTACCCCTGGGCATATTTGGACTGCAGAGAATGATGCTGGAGATTTTGGTTAGTAGTTGCCACATGTTCTGTGCTGTTATGATCATTAGATGATGTTTGGACTATAACAAGCAAATGAGCTTCAGCTATTTAAGAAATTACTGACACTCAGCTGGGAATTTCATCCTCCTTCCCTGCCTCCATCCCCACCTGATATGGGATAATTGACCATGAGTTTATTACACTGTAAGATCATACCTTGTAGGGTAAGTCACTTTTAATGAAGATGTTCTCAGTTTACACAGTTTGAACCAGGCATAAATGCAATATCATTTTCTCTCATTTGAGGGTGGGATTATTTACAGCCAGGACATCCTTGAACTTCAGTGAACTTCAATGACCAAATGACTTGGTCATTTCTGCATGTCTGGTCATTCCTGCAGAAAATACCTCCAGACCTCTTTAACAGCAGTATTACAGTTGTGGTGATTTTGGTATAGCAGATGCTGGAGCATTCTACTTTTCTTTCCTCTTTTTTATCCTTTTTTTGTTTTCTTTTTTTTCCCCCTTTATTTCCTCTTAACTAAAAGCCATGACATGAGCTGTCCTAAGCATCTAAGAGTCCTGCTAGGTCCTCCAGTCTTTCTTGCAAAAGCAAGTGGAGTAGCCTCGTACATATCCACCCAAGGGTCTTCTGCTATGACCCTTTTCCCCAGATGTGATGAACCTCGAGATTAGCTCATCTTCTAATCAACATAGGAGAGTTCCTAACCTGACCTGCTTCTTCTGACTGGCTCTGCAGGGAAGAGAGCTGTTGGTAAGAACCTCTGAGTCACCAAAGTAAATTGGATATGTCACCATCCTGCTGCCTGCCATTTTTTTGTGAAGTCATTAGGAAAGCAAAGAGCAATGGGTCAGGGAGCTGTCCTGGCAGGTGAAATGTAACCCATGGAATTATAAACTGACCAGCAGGGCTTGAAGTCAGCAGGTCTGCTGACTTTAGTCATTATAGACTGCAGTCTCCAGAGACTGCACAACAAAATAGTTCCGTGTGGTCAGTGTTCTGGTCCCTAATATAAATAGTTTGAAAAAGATGAGAAAAAAAGTCTTAGACATTTGTAACTCATGATTTCATACCTCTTTGCTGGTTTTGTTTTCATCTTCTGTATCAATTGTCTGTGCCTGTCTGCCCATTTATTTATATAACTCCTGCTGCAGACAGAGTTTTGAACCAAGTCACTGTCCTTGTTCTGTTGTGCTTTAATTTACCTGTCACTTAACTGACTTTGCAGCTTGATGTTTTATGTATCTAGTCATTTTCCAGGTTTTGCCAAAATTTTTGTTCCAGAAATACTGCACTTAGAGTATCACACCTTTGTCTGATGTATGCCTTGTGTTTTATACTCATCCAGTGTTTTCTAATGTTTACATAGGAAAATACTGTTTTATCTGTAGCTTTCTATTTCCATTGGTTTGACCCTATTTAGAAAGTTTTCATGCACTTGCAGATATTATGAGACTGATGCTTCCCCTGCATTACTTCAGTTCTACATGTTTGCAATACTCTGGATTAAACTGGGATACTATCAGTAGGGGAGGGAGCTGTTGGACTAAAGATCTGTACCCTGTTTTAGGTGCAGCATTTTAGCACAGTTTTGTACTTGAGAGTCTTTCTTCTCGAGTTTTATGTGTGCAGGTGAAATTAGTTAACAGTCATTCAAATTAGATTCCATATGTGGAATCACCTATTTAAGGCATGGCAATTTTATTTGTCCTATCAAATAGGCAATTTAACCTTCTGTAGCTAATCTGAGCCCTACCTCTCATCAGATTTTCAGTGGCAGAGATTTCTGGGACTGGTCAATACATGCTGCTATTCACAGGGACCTAGACAGGCTGGAATGATGGCCAGACAGGAACCCTGTGAAATCCACCAAGAACTGATGGAAAAGCCTGCACCTGGGAGGCAAGCATCCCCTGCCATGATACAAACAGGGCACCAAGTGACTGGGAACAGCTCTGTTGGAAAGCAACTGGCAACAAACATGAGCATGATCCAGCAGCAACCTGGGCTGGAGGAACAGGAGCACATCCAGGAGGATGAGGAAAGCTTCCACTTATTCCCATGTTGATAGAGCATGTCTAGATCACTGGGCTCAGTTTTGTCTCTCACCTTTACAGACACCCAGAACAGGAAAGATTTGGATTATTTAAATCAGCTCAAGAGAGCTACTGAGGTGGGGTCTCAAAAGCAGAATAAAGGGGGAAGATAAGAGACAAGGGGCAGAGCAGCTCTGACTGGATGGAAGGAAAACCTTTTTTTATTGTTGGGACAGTCAAACACAGAAAGAGGCTACACAGATGGATTGTGTAGTGTCCATCCCAAGAGACTTTCAAGATGTGAGTAGGTTAAGTGCTGAGTAATCTGGACTGATCTCATAGCCAGCCCTCTTTGAATAGGAGTTTGGACTAGGCACCTCCTGAGGCCCCTTCGGCTTTGATTTTCCTGTGATCTGTAAAATGTAATTATTACTTTAAAAATATTTAATCTCCTTAAATATTCCTAGGGAAAAAGTTAGGAAAGTACATATATTGAGTGAGAAATGTTGTGTCTTGCAGCAGAAATGTATCACCTTGCAACATATCAAGGAAAGAACCCTTTAAGTCCATGTAGGCTTTCAAAATAATGATAAATTGCATTTCAGTGGCCAACACGTGTCCAGATTAAATGAATTTTGTATATGTATATTTCTGTTGCATTTAGGAAAATGATTCTTTAGAAAAAATGTTGAAACATTTTTTTAAAACGTGCAGGCAATCTCACTGAACTTGAGGATACTTTATTTTAATATGATATTTTGAAAATCTTTATGGGGTTTTGGAAGTGCAGACGTTTCTAAAAAATACATACAGTATAAATCCATCAAATACCATCGTGTTTAAGTGGAAGATACAAAAAGCAGCAATAAGCAGCCCTCCTCTGGACATCAGGAAGGAGCCCAAGTAAAGCCTCCAGCAGTTAGTGCAGCATGTTTGTAGGAGTTGATGAAGACACCCTTTACAAAATGACACTGTCCAGGGGCATGGTCAGTGGCTGGGGTGAATTGTTTGAGTGATCACAGAAAGCAGAGAGCTGTCTGAACCAGTGTTTGTTCATTTATACAGCCTTGAGATTCCACTGACAATCTTCCAACTAGGGCATCTATACTTATGATATGACTGGAAAAAGTGTGTCAAATTCTTGTATTTTAGAAGAGCAGTAATTTACTGGTCCAAATGATAACAAAATAAAGAATTATTATGTGTGGAATGGAGTGCTACCCAGAATAAATTTCTTTCATGTAGGATCCATTTCCCGTTCTGCTTTGGAGTTGAGGCATGTAGGTCCTGATCTGCATAAACATGAATATTTGCTTGAAATCACATATCCAGGAATCATTCTAATGAGCAGGAAAAGCCAACTATCTATGTTTTACAAGATGAAATTCTTCTGCCTTACGTGAATGTTATTCTAATTATCGAGTATGCTGAAAATATTTCCATTCACAGTAAGCTATTGCTCCATGTTATGTTCTTTTTAAAAGTGCAAGAAAATATACTCCATGAGCAGCATGGCTACAACTAGCTCCCAACAATAACAAAACCACAGGAGAATTTTTCACTTCAAATGCAATTTCTTTCCCTAAAATTTCAAGCTACTCTTCCATCATCCTCCTTTTATCTTTTATTGCACCTTGCAAATCTGTAATAGGTTCACCTTGAGTGCTCTGTTCTGTCTTAACAGCTGATGCTTAACCTTTGTTCTAGATGACTATTCAGTGTCTAATTATCTTGGTCTTTAAGACCAAAAAAAAAAAAAAAAAAAGAAAAAGCTCTATCAAGCATGTTATAAAATCCCTCCTACTCCCTTATCCTTCTTTCTTTCTCCTTAGCTTCCTCATTTTGGTATCTGAAATTATTACTCCCTCTTTTGTATTACCCTTTACAGAATCCTTTCTCATCTCTTTGTTACCAAAGTTTTTGCTACTTTATTAAACACACAATTATCTTTTCCTGCAATTACAGTATCAGGTGCTGCTTCTTCTCCTGCCTTTGGTGACTGAGTATCCCACTTGTCGTTTGTAAGCATCTGTAATTAGTAGCCATCCCAGAGTGGTTCATTTGCTCCCTTATTTTGTTGACTGGGTTTTCAGCAATGTAGAGAGTTCCTGTTTTTTCCCACTTGGAACTCTATATTTTGTGTTATGCCAAGGCTACCAGTGCTTGCTGTGCTTCTCTCTTCCCTTTCACATTCTGTAGTCATGGCATGTACAGCCTCTGTTACTGGTGTGACTTCATGTGAACCTCTGGCTACAGTGGTGTTTAGGCAGCTGCCATTCCTTGGTGACTTTTTACTGTATTCCCTTTTTATTTTATTTTACCTTCTCCTCATGCTCTTGAGGTAACTTGAATTTTTGAATTAGGTGGGAGAATCTCAGAATTCTACCTAGGGATGACTTGTGCCATGGTTCTCTTCCTTTTTCCTAAAGCAAAAGTTTCAAACTAGCAAAATCATAGCTTTTCCTCTGTCATAGGCTAAAATTAGTTTTTTTTTTTCCTTCATGTGCCATCTATTGCAGCAGAGTGCTCAAACCACTGCTTGGCTTTGTGCTGTTGCACTGTTTATATGGGTCTTAGGGGAAAGCAGCAGGTACAGAAAACAGATTAACAAAAGCTCAGACCTTGCCATAGGTTTACTGATTATTTCAAACAGACAAGGAGAGGCCATCTGTTTCAAGGTTTGAGAACTTCTTTGACTAGGTTTTTTCTTATCATGGAAATGTTGAAGTTATGTTTGTTTCAAGAAAGAGTTTAAAAGTATTATTTTCTTGTACGTATGTAGAAGAGGGATACTGCCCATGCAGGGGGCTTGGAACTGGATGATCTTATGGTCTTTTCCAACAGAAACAGTTCTATGATTCTGTGATACTCAGAGTCCTCAGTTGGCCTGGATCAGTTCTCTCTCATACTCTCAATGCTGTATATTTGAGATAGATAAATAAACATAATGCTTTTTTTGTTTGTCAGTACTTTTGTTCCCTGCTCCATTTTTACAGCATTTTTCCTAGTAGATATTTTCAGCCTCTCTTCTTTAATTATGTTATCTCTTCTAAAAAAAGAAATGCATCAAGAGTTGCAAATTTCAAACCCACAATAATCAAATGCGTTTGAGATTAGACAACGGTTGAATTTATTTTCTTTTTCCTTTCCTTCTCATTTCACTTGTATGGATGAGATCATGGTAGCATTCCTGCCCCAGTCCTTGTGTGTGAAGGATCCTCTCTTCCAGGTGCTGTTACAGTATTCCAAGAATCTGGTTTGCTCCAGGAGAGTCACTGCTGTTGGCTGTGCATCACTTTAGCCCCTTTAGCGAGTCTCTAGTACAAAACTGCAAAATAATTAAACTTTGTGTCAAAAGTAGTAGTATCTCTCATTAATCACTAACATAAGCCCACTCTTTTGATAGCTTAAATGTGTTCTGTTCTGCTAGACCATTGCTAGAACTACTTGAATTCTGTTGAAACAGCTTGATACTGTATCAGAGAAGTACATCTCCAACTGCATTCTCCTTTGATGGTTCTCACTTCTTTCTGTAGTTTGTGATGTGATGTGGTATGAGATTGTACCTGCTCAGATACTGCTCCTTAGAGCCACCATACAGCTGAGTGAAGGTCACATGCAGAGAGGTATTGGGCTCCCTACATTTAAGATTTGTGTCTACTTAGTGTCTTCAAAGGTGTTTTTCTGCGCTTCTTGCAGCAAAATTTTCTCATTTCAGCTCTCATAATCAATTTTTTTGTCAGTTCAAAAGTGTGTTTCTATTTGGTTTGCTGTTTTTTTTTTTTTCTTTTTAATTTTAATGAATAAACAAATATAGTTCTCTGTATCGTGTTTCTTTTTTAGTTCATGACTGAATGCTTGGTGAAACCAGGTAATTTTAGTAACCTGAGCAGTGATAAAGAAACCATCAGAAATTTGTGATATGGCTGTTATTTTGCATGAAAGAATTAGTAAATTAGCACAAAAGCAAAAGAGAGGATGTTCATCTATTATCTTCTTTATGCTGCTGCAAGTCAGCCTAGTTTGTACAGCCCCTATCTCCTCAAATACTGTTATTCTGTTGCTATCCTGATTCTTCTTTTTTTCCTGTGCATAATTGTCTCATAGTATCCAGTATTCTATCTCTTTGCTCTTTCTTGCATGCAGAACATGTTTCCTGCAATCTGTTCACTTCTCCCTGAGTGTCTTTCTTAAAGGAATCAGTTTACATTGACACTGAGTAGACAGTAGAAGAGTCCTGCTGGGTGCCCTCGCTATAACCTGATTTCCTCCCTATTTGTTCCATGGGAAATGGTTACCTACAGTGTTTAAACACACTTTTAGACTGCTGATTCAGAACTAAACAACTTAAAAAGCATACAGAAATGAGATTTGCAGGATCATTTGGAACATTAAGACTTTTGCTGAAAGCATTTTCAGACAGCAGTAGTCGTACCTATTCTCACAGAGTGGAAGAAAGTTCAGAACAGAGAAATTAAATTCTTGGTTTTCCTAGTCATGCCTTAGTATTGCTTCTATGTGTGTGCTAAAATTGAATTAATCATACCACTGTCTCCTGCAAGTTGCCTTTTGTCAAGCTTCAGTATATTTTGCTTGACCAGATGGTTTCAAATATTAATTTAAAACACTTCTCTGGATTTGGACATCTCAGTGGTTTTTGCGGGAAGTGTGGAGCAGCTGACAGTTCTGGGTCCAGCTCAGGTAGGCAAGAGTCTTTCTTCATATAAAAGACAAACAGATAAGAAAAAAAGCTTCCCCCTTCCCCTCCTCTCCTCCCTCCCCCTACCTGGCATTTAACAGGCTTTGAGAAATTATTATGTGCTTCCTTAGTCAATCCTGAAAGAAAGCTCTGTACTCAAATGATTTGCTGCTGATATTTATCTGTGTTTAGGTTAACAGTCACTTCAGGACTTTTTTTGCAAACCTGATGTGCTGTGGTCTTTGAAACAATGGTTGGTTCATCCCACTATAGAATAGGGCTGTATTACAGAGGTGTAATAAATTAACTTCATCCAAATTATAATCTAAGATTTTGGAACATCTCAAAATGAAAGGTATGACAAGTACAAAATCTTGTGTGCTCTTATAAATCTTACCTTCTGTAGTTGGGGTATCAGTTAGCCAGGTGCAAAAGCTTTAGAAATGTGTTGTTTTGGCAGGACATAGAGATATTGTGAGTGCTGAATCACAGCAATGGTGAACACTTCTCTGAATTTCTATTATTTAATGAACTAGTATATTTTCCTCATCAGTGACATCAGGATTGTGTTCTTTGTGCAAGGTGTAAGTATATGTCAGAAATGAATCCTAGCAATACTCAAGTTTTGAATGAGGTCTACACACATTACTGAGACATAGTTATATGGTTCTTCCAGCTCTGATATGTCCTACTTAAATCCCCACTAGTACAGCAAAAGTAAAAATGGATCTAAAAGCAAACTGACAGAGAGGAGAAACAGAGTTGCAACTCCCTCTTTAATGCTGAAGAACAGATATTTGTCTGGACATGTACTTGACCTGTTTGCTCAGCTGAGGAACAACCAGTGCTTTATCCAATAAGGTATTACAGCTTTATTTCAAGAAAGCTATTTATCAAAACTGATGGGGTCTGTAATCTATCTAGTTTTCAGCATCCTGATATTATAGTACCTTCCACCGATTCTCAGTGCTTATTTGTCACTCATTTGGGACTTTGGTCCTCATCCTTACAGCCTTCAGCCTGCCTGATGCTATTTGGCTACTCTAGGTTTCCTTATGTAGCCCACTAAGGTTTCTGTGCTTTGCTTTTTTGCTATTTTGTTCAATATGGAACACATAAGAACCAGAAAGAGCCAGCCTGTCTACCTCTTCCTTTGCAACAAATACCTCCCTGCAGGTCTTATTAACTTGAGCTTAATGTCACTGTGAGGTGGCTTTTCCCCAGCTCACAACCAGTGAGCTCACATCGTTCTGCAAAAGGCTGTGCAGACATAGCTAACCATAAATCTATGGGGGTATTTAGCCTTACAGATCTGAAGCTTTGTGGTGTCATTTGGCACAGTTCTTCCTCCCCATGAAGGTTTCCAACTCCAATTAGGACTTTACATCCGTGTGCTTAAAACTGCAGAGCAGAAGGGAAGGATGAGGGAAAAAAACAAAGATCACAGGGAAATAATATCGCTGCTTCTTTCTCTCTCTTTATTTGAATCTATTAAATTTTCAGTGTTTTCAGAGACTTCACTATATTTTGGTGCCCTCATGCTGTCTTGAATTCTAGGCCTCTCTATACTTTTACTGCCTTTCAGAAAATCGAATTCCTGGAAGGAATTTTTTATAGCATTGAAAGCACCCATGGAGGGAATGGGTTTGTGCATCTGTTCTCTGCCTTCCACATATTGAAAAGCATGAAAATCTTCACCTAGCAAAGCTACTTTTCCAAATAAATTTCCCAATAAACAGCACATCTCCTATAGTGAATATTAGTGCAAATGTCTGTGTGAAGCATCCTGTGTGGGCATTACATCTGTGACAACTGTTGTACATTATGTATCTAAAGCCTTTGTCAGGCACTTGGGAGGATGTAGGGCTGATGTTCAGTTCAATCTACATATCTCTATAACACAGAGAAACTTCATTTCTGACTTTTCAGATATACATGCATCCACAGAAAAAATGATGCTGTTATTGTAAGACGTGGCAGAAATAACTGCATTGTCAAGCTATCATTGTTCACCTGTAACAAAGGGGTTTTGAGGAACTGAGAATGAATTCTGAGTATGAAGAAGCAACTGAATATTAAAATGACATAAAAGGGAAACTTTTCTTCAGATTTTTCTCTTTGTTTACATATTAAACCCAGGAAGTTTTCAGAGCAAATGATTGGAATAATCTTAGAGAGAATAATGTGAACATTTACAAGTGTTTGGGTTAATTAGCACCTGTATCTGAACACTATGAAAGACCCTTTTGAGTATGTTATACTTGCCTTGGATTTCTTACAGTACTATCAACATGCAGCTTTTGCACAATGTGGCCACTTGGCCTTTAAACTGATTCTGATTGATTCTTCCAAGTCATACCAAATTTTGCCTGTTGGACTTAGTAAAGTGTTATTGATAGTGTAATACATCTCCCTGCTAAAAATGCATCTGTAATGAAATGAGGAGTAAGCATGATATTCAGGAAATGATGGCTGTGGACAGAGTCTGTCAGCTAAAACAGACCAGAGAAAAGAAAAAACTACAGAGGTAAAAAGGAAGAATATTCCAGATTTCTCTGAGTTGGTTTATTGCCTGTAACTTCTGTATAGGTGTTCCTGTGGATTCAGGAAATTATTTATAAACTAGAACTGCTATTTGCCTTGGGAAACTCAATTTGGCAGAACATTCTGCAGAGTAGAGAGATTATGAAGAGTGGTAACTACTCAGTTATTTATTAGAAGTTTTAAATTCCATTATTATTATTTTTATTCCTTGGAACTTTGGAAACAAATAATTTCCATAGTTTTAATACTTCTTGTTTTGATACAGAGTAATTCACCCTTGAGATACTCAGTCTCATTTATTTTATGCAGAGGAGTAATAAGATTGTATCACAAAATAACCTAGAAAAAGCAGGATTTAAAATAGTCCTTATAAGTGAAGGAGAGCTTGAGTCAGATCTGTGGGAAATAGAAATTAGTTTCTTGTATCTGCAACATAAAGACATTCCTGGAAAGTGGAAAATTACCTTTCTTTGGAACTCATTCAGCACACAGTTGAATCTGGCCCTCTCTCAACCTAACTTTATTACACCAGTTTAGATCTGTGTCCTGTGGGATCCATGGGCTGGTACAAATTTTCCGGATACCAATCCCAACAGTTTCCCTCTGAGCATGCCAGAAGGACAACAGCATCTGCAGATGAAATGCCAGGACTAAACTTTGAAAATAACAAATGTGAATAAATAAAAATAAAAGCTAGCACCAGGCATAAATAAAATAATAGATAAAAAAGAAGTAAAAATAGACTTCAAAAATGTGTCAAATAATACTCTGGTGTTATGCAGTTAGCCAGGGATCTAACACATTATGACAGAGTGTATCAGTCTCTGTATATGCAAAGCCAAACATTTTATTAAAACAAAATGTATCCGTTTTTAAAGCATACTATGCATTCTGTTCCCTGAAGAACCCTTTGAGAAAGATGCTCACTGAATTCCTGTAGAAGCTGATGAATGATTGGAGCTAACAAAGCAGAAATATTATTTTCAACAGGTTAGGCTTATTTTGATCAACAGCCCACTCCAGTATACTGCTTCTATAAGAGTGCATCTATCTTTGTATGTCAAACAAATGCATATTTGTGTATTACAAAGGAAAGTGCTGTGTGGTGGGCTTAATGAAGTATTGTATTAGTATTTCTGTATGCATTTTTTACTGTATGAAAATCACAGAGAAGGAACCCAGAAGAATGGCCATTATAGAGACAGATTTTAGGCTTTATGAACAGACCCCAAGACATTTCTTCTGCAGGAAAACAGCATCAGTTATCAAGTGGGGGAATATTCTGCCTTGTCAGGCATTGTTAAGGCAAGTTGCTGTTTCAGCATGTTTATCTCAATAAATTATCAGCATGCCATGCATCCACCTTTCTGTGTGAATATCTCTATGTCAGACAACATGGAAGCCCAAATGCTGTTCATGGCCATTTGTACTTCTTGATGCTGAGTTCTCCATTAATTGTATGCATGCTGATTCTTATGCCTTTGCTGAGTGTAAGCTTGACTGAAAGACTGCTCAAAATATTAAAACTCCCAATACTTTCCCTGGTTTCCCTTCCAAAGTGCCTGTGGCAGCAGGATGCCATGGGAGAGCCCATGCCAAGTGGAGAGCCCAGCCTCCACAAGCACTTGAACATCAGCAGCTTTCTACACCTGAGACAGTAACTACTGGTTGTAAAATACTAAGGATAAAGCTTTGTAACCAAGGGCATGTTCCTCTGCTCTTCTGGTACCAAAACAACTGTAACAGTGGTTTGAAGTAGTCTGACGTGGTACTGAAGGGCAGGGGGGATTACACACCTGAACAGTGTTCAGGTCTCACATGAGAAATAGCAGCTGATCAAGTTAGAGAAATATCTTGAGCCCCTTCAAAGCTTTTGTTGCTGCAAGCAGTGCTGTGCAGTGAAAGCAAGATTTTAGAGAAGAAGAATTATTGTTGTGCAGTTCTGGCGATGGATCTGTTCAAAAGTCTGTTCTGTTGCAAAACAGCAGAGACTGATAGCAGGTGGACAAGGCTGTGCCTAGTCCTCATAAATACTGAAACAGTTTTTTGTGAAGTTCAAAGCAATAGGTAGTGCTGGACTGTTTGTATCAGTGAGGTTCAAATAATCTTTTTCTCTAAAGAAACTATTCAGTTTACAGACATGGGAAGCAAAGTTTTGCAAACAAGGGATGCAGAGTTCTGCATTAGAAAGCTTGCATTTGTGTTCGACCTTTAGAACTTGCTCCACCATTTATTTTGGGATCTGCCTTATTATTTCTTCAGACCTTGTCTGATGTAATACTGCAGTCTGCAGCAGCTACTATAGATGCATTTCCCTAGTGTTAATTTTACTGTATAAAATAAGCTCTGGCAACGTGGTGACTAGTTAATTGAACTATATAACCCTTTCTGGAATTTGTGACTCCAAGCCACTGAACAATATAATTCATCTCAGACTTTTTATTAAAGTGTCCTCAGCGAAACTGTAAGGCTATAGTGGTATATTAGAATGCAGAGAGTACTGTGTGTAACCAAGAAAGCCACCTCTCCAGTGGGCCTTTAATAAAATAAACGTTTTCTGATGGTGCAGTACTTATTTTTAGCTTCTTCCCATTTCGGCTCAGAAATATTGCATCTAGAACAATTCAGAAAGCTGTAAAATGTATTCAAGCAGGGGAGAAGGAGGAGTAGAAGGGAAAAGGTCATGAAGAGATTTAAATGTTAAAGTAAAAATTTAGAAATCAACATGATTGTTGCATAGCATGACATTGTGATCAGTAGAGTACAGTGGAAATACTGAGTTTAGAAGGAATAAGCTGCCTAACAGCATGCTCCTGAACCATTTGTTATTTCCTAATTAAAGCTTGTGAAAGGGCAGTTTATAGACAATTATAATAAGCTCAGTGTGGGAGATGTCAGAGTGTAAATCAGACTCTACAGCAGTGGAGCTTTAAACATCTCTAATGACATGTGGTGGTAGGTAGATGATACAAAAAGACTGTTTTGACAACATGATTGATTGAGATCTTGAAATATATAAGCAAACAAAAAGTGTGAATTCAGCAGGAAACCAAAATTGCGTGCTGTACAGCATATAAAGTATAAAGAGAGGGAGGGGAGGGTTACAGCAAAGAAAGTTTAAAGCCTTATTTGAAAATAGAAAGTTGTACTTAAGGAAACAAGTGATTGCTACTCAAGTCAGGATTTATCTTAAAACTATAAAAGCAGTTGTATCAAAGGGCACAGCTTGCATCTTGAGATACCACAGTATGTCTCTCAGTTAAAGAGAAGTCACTTCTAGCATACATCTTGTCCTTGGCTCTGCAGCACACTCCTACGTGCTTTACTGCACCTGGTGTAACACATTCTATTTCCTCAGGTGCCTCCTTCCCCTGTATCCTTCATCTTTTCCCTGAGCTTAATCTCTCTCTTACACTGGAGAATCTGGGAACCAAAGATGATCCTTTCATCTCTTTTGGGAGAGTGGGACCTTAGGAGACCCCTAAGGTTATTGATATTACTTATCAATATTACTTATTCACCTCTAAACTTTTTATAATAACAATGTATACAGGTAGGGCTTACAGGTGCATCCATCTTTGATCAGCCTGTGTTTTTCAGGTGATTAAGATGGGAACACAAATAGGTCAATGTTAGGTGCTTTTTCCTATACTCCCTTCTGTGGAGACATGGCCAAGTCCATTGTCTTGCCAGCTGCTTAGTTCAGCACATGGTTCCAAAATGTCAGTGGGGACAGAGGGGTAAAAGCAGGGCATTTTAGATTACTCCCAGTTTCATTTTGACCTTTGAAACATTTGAGAAGCAGACACAGTGGAGTGATGAGGTTCTCTACACTCATCTCTCAGCACATTAGCAAAATACCCGTACAATTTGTAGGAGTGTCTCTGTCAGCTGGGGTTGTGTGTGTGTGATTCTGCTAAGGTCACTGCAATCCCTTGTGTTCTGTTTGCCACTTCAATATCTGTGTTGCATTTATCCCACCAATATATTTAGTAACCTCCCCAGTTCCTTGATTTCCTGCTATTGCTAAGTCATTGGAATAGTTTGTGATATCTGTTCAGATCACTGCATGAAACAAGAAGCATACTTCTTGCTACAACTGCACATGGCCTGACATTTGAGGTATTAAAAAATACTGTGTCTGTGGAACCAAAAGCTAAAAGTAGCTGTTGGATGCAAGACTTCTCTCACCCCTGTCTGTCATACCAATTACAAGCCACCAGTAAAGTTCTTGTCAGACACTTTGTGTTTGACATTGGGTTTTGTGGTCTTTACTCTGCCGAACATTTTACCTGTATCTTGTTTTCTGGTAGCCTAGATAGAACTAAATTTCAAAGATAACAGGGGATACCCAGAGGATTCATTCTGGTTAAGGATGGGCTCAAACCCAGGAGCTTTACTTAAATTGAGCTCTGAATAAACATTTTGTGAACTGGATCTCACTGGAAGCTTCTCTAGATTCTCCACAGTTGTTCCTGAAATCAGGCCCATGTGCTTCAGACAGGCTTGGAAAAATGCTCTCTGCTGTGCCTATCTGAAAGGGGAAATATTCAGACACAGAGAAGGAGCTGGCAGTACTTGATATTCCCGAGGGTATATTTGTTGGTCTGCTTCTGTTCCCCAAATGCTGATATTTTATTTGCATTTATAAAAGGCTTAAAGAATAGAAATTAGGCAAATTTAGATTTATGTAGAGGCAATGACTGAAATACAAAATTGATAAGATTTTATCATCACTTTCATTGCCACAATATCAGATAATTCATTACCTTCTGCCACTCCACAGGATGGAGGATTCAGCCACTGGTATAATGGTAAAAAATTCCATATTAGAAAATAGCTCGTTTATGCAACATTCACAGCCTGGAATTCAGTAAAATAATGGCTCACAAAGGCAAATCTTATCAGGAGATTTCAGAAATAAGGTGGGTTTGGGTTGTTTTTTGTTGTTGTTTGGTTGGGGTTTTTTCCCCCAGCTATTTTCTAGTCTAGGATAAACTACAGGAGTAAAATACTGTCCAAGGATCAAGGTGAAATTTATACCTGCCCATCTGCTGTAGAGCATTATTTGGCTATGGTTAGGAATGATAGATGGATGGGGAATTTGTTTTTTGCCTTTTTCAGATCCATGCACACATAAAATTAGTGAGTGGGTACTACGTGTTGCACCCAGCCATGAGCTGGCTTCTGCCACCTGCAAACTGAGGTGATTTAACACAGTGAATCAGAACAGGGGGAAAGAACATAGGAAATTATCTTTGTTTTCCTTGTAGCTATTTTTCTGTCCTGTTTGCCTAATGTAAACCCATACATCAAAGTGGCACAGTTGTGGCACCCAAATCATCTGTGATATGTTTCAGAGCTCTGCACAATTTTTGTTGAGTTTAGCAGGTATAGCACAAATGTGCCAGATTACTGAGCATCTTGTAGGTCTTTTGGAGAAGGAGGTAACAGGATCGAGGGGGGTTGATACCAGCCATTTAAGTTCCACTTCCAAGAGCTGCATGAGCTTGCTTGATTTTTTTTTTCTAACTGTTAATACCTTTTCTCTCTTCATCCCTCACAAATCCCTCCCCACTGCCATCCCCAAACATCACAGTTACTCTGGCAAATGCAGGCTGGTCAAATGATCAGTAGAAGGTGTAGAGACTTGAGAGGTACAAAAGGGGCATTGAACTCTCTGGTTTCTTTGGAAGGGACTGTCTCAGTTCTAGATTAAAACCTGCCCAAAGTTTCCCACTGCTCTGCATGCTGGCTGCAACAGCTTTCTACACACCTTTGGTTATCTTTCTTTGGGATCTGTTAAACTGTTGAGTTTAGTATAAAGAGACAAGTTGCTGAAGAGTTGGTACCTCCATTTAACCTTCTGTGAGATAATGGCCATGGGGTGTCTCGAAGCACCTAGATTGTCCCTCAGATACTGATAATATTAGGAAAACAGGATTTTCATTAAATACAGTGGCTGGTTTTTCTTTTCAAGAGGGCAATCTTTTCTGTGCTGTGTCATTGTTATTATTAAAGGTTTAACTGTCCTGCACGGGGTATGGCTATAATCTCTCGGTGGAGAAACAGTTTGCTTTTCTGCTGTGTTATCACTGTGTTCATCCAAGATTATTTTCTTTTCTCTCTACCTCCTGTTCTTTTGCCATCGCTTGCCAGTATTCATAAATATGCACCATCAACTGAACCTCTCCCCATTTGCCTGGCAGAATGCATCTTTCTTTTCCAAAGGTCTCTATTTAATACAAGCTGCACTCCAATCATTTCTAGCACCTGTTCACTGGTTCCATGGTGCATCAACAGCAATTTTAGAATTCCTCAGCACCGTGACAGCCTGAAATTGTCATTTCTTTATGAACACTAGATGCACTGAAATCATGTTAGTGCAGTTGTCATTTTTCTTTGTACCCAAACATTAGATATGTTTTTGTGAGTTGAGATGGGTGGTGAACAGTTTTTCACCAGGCACCATGCTCAGTTTCCAGAAAATGAAAAGAGGTCGTTGTGCAGGGCATGTGTTAATGGGTATCTGTAGCGAGGAGAATGCTTTTTGAAGTGGCAGATATGGACACTTCATCTTACCACGCAGTTTATGCTGCCACATGAAGGATTTTTTGAAGCATTTAACTTCATTATAAAAAGTGGAATGATGTTAAATTTACTCGCAGCGATTGAAAGCAAATAATGATTTTGGTTTAATAGATAACGCAAAAGAAAGAGATTGTCACTCAAAATTGAAATAGATGTATAAATTAAGTGATACTCAGCAGACGTAGCGTTCAAATAATTTTATTGCTTTAACATGTCACATTGGGAGTATCTTAATTTAATCAGATGAATGAAGTGTGTATGTTCTCGTGTGAGTGGTTCCAGGGATGATGATTATGTACCAATTTCATGTATTTCCATGAAATAAATTGCTCAAAGCTTTAGGTATTGATTTTATATCCAAATGGTCATCGGCACATTCTAGATAATGTTGGAAAAGTGTTTTTTTGGGTTTCAGCCATCTGTATGAGAAGTTTAAGGGAAACCAGTCCAAGACTGAGAGGAGTTTGGATCCAGGGGGGGTCGGGCTCTTCTCCCAGGCAACTCTCAGCAAGACAAGAGGGCATGGGCTCAAGCTCTGCCAGGGGAGGGTTAGGTTGGATATTGGGAAGAAATTCTTTACAGAGAGGGTGATCACACACTGGAATGGGCTGCCCAGGGAGGTGGTGGATTCTCCATCCCTGGAGTTTTTTAAAAACAGACTGATGTGGCACTCAGTGCCATGGGCTGGGAACCATGGTGGCAGTGTTGGACTTGATCATAGAATCATAGAATTGGCTGGGTTGGAAGGGACCTCAGAGATCATCAAGTCCAACCCTAATGATCTCAGAGATCCTTTCTAACCCGGATGATCCTATGACTCTGTTTTTCCAGGAGGCTGTGGCCAATCTAGACTACTAATGCACTTTATTATTTCACCTCTAAAAACTATGGAATGATAAATTTTAAGTATTTTAACACTTCCATGATTTTTATAAATAAATACATAGAATAATTATTAGATACTCTTCAGAATACTGTTATCAAAATAGTTTCTTTTTTCCATTTTATATCAGGCGTGATCAAGAATCAGAGAATGACTCATGGAGAAAAAAGTGTTTTTGAAGATTGGCTAAATAGTGGTAGATTAATCAGTGTTATGATGAGATTAAGATGTGTTACTATTGTGTTTAATTTTCTGGAAAAGTTTTTATACTTCCATTCTCTATCTCTACTTAGACTAATTCTGCAGCACCCTGTAGTTAAACAAAATATACTTAAATCCTGTAGTTACACAAAACCTGCATAATAGTAATTTAGATAGAATGTATGTTATGCAGAAACCATGACTTCAGTTTCTTAAGCAGACAGCTCAGGTCTTAATTGCTAGGCCATCACAGCTTGTAAGGGGACTTCTAGTATGGTAATGATAAAAGAATAATTTCTACTGTTTACAGTTAAATTACTTTGCCTCTAGCACTCTCTTGACTTGTGTGACATGCTTGAATGACATAGCCAATACTCATGTTTGGATGAATCCTAAATAATTGTCTCTTTTCCTGACCTGTCATCCAGTTTCTTCGACTATCACTTTGAAATAATTTGTTTGCTATTTTTGTCACTATCTGAATGCTACCATCTTTATAGCTGATCTTATCACCTACTTCCTCTGCCTTTCTCTCAGCAGTGTTGATACAGTAAATCCTTACTGTCTGTCCCACAAATATTATGTTAACATTGACATTTATAGTGGTTTGGTTTTCTTTTCTTTATTCTATTCATATCTTGCCTTGAAATCCATTTATTGGCTTAATTATCCTTCTCCAATCTGAGCTTTCTTTGTTACCCCTAAGGATGTGCAGAAATTGTTCTGTTTCCATTTCAGTTGTTCTTTCCTCCTTTTGTTCTCATTCCTTCCATAGGATCATCAGTACATCATCAGTGAAAATTGTCTTCTCATTCTTACAACCTTTTATTGTGCTATTTCACTTGATCTGTTCATCACTTTTCCTAATGTGACCTTTACTTCTTTATCTTGATCTGTCTCTGAGATAATTAGTTGATATCTGGTGTGATCTTTCTTGTGTAATGAGTCATTTCTCTGTTTTTCATAAATTTTTGCTTCATAAATTCTGTCTAGAAAATCAGGAATTGGGTCCCCTGAAATCAGTAAAGCCCTCAAGTGACTTCAGGATCTTGCAGCATGTCTTGAGCAATCTTTTTACCTTTCCCTTGTCAATATCTCAGATAGTGTCACTTTAACTATTGTCCATTATCAAACTGCCTTTTTTTTTTTTTTTTTTTCCCTGTGTTCAGTAGATTATAACGTCTTTGAGGAAGAGTTTTGCTTAATAGTGAACATTAATGCTATGAACATACAGTGGTAAATAAATTTTATTTATTTTCATTTCATCATGGAAATACTCCTTCAACACTAGGAAGAAGTTATTTAATTATGTTCTTTTAACATTTAAATGGACATAAACTGGAGAGAATGAGGACCAGAAGGAAAATATACATGATTGAGCATTAATATTTTACTGTAAAAGAATTAAATATCCTAAGGAAATAATGAAAACAAGTGACTTCTTCCAGATGATAGTTAAAGTTTGATGAAATAATAATAAAAATTTAATCTTCCAGTTGAATGAAAATGCTCCATATGTTGTTAAATATGCCTGAATTTGAATTCAATTTTGTTGGTTTTCAGTCTCAGCCGACTGCTGTTTCTAGGGATCAATTGACTACAAATAATGACCAAGACATCCCTTTTTTGTGTGTGGTCATCCATAACTTCTACCACATAATTTTTCTTTTGGATCTTATTGCTGTCAAAATCCTTGAGGGCAAGACGGAAGTAAATGGCTAAACAGAGTAAATTCATGTGTGAGAAGCATTTCTTTGTCTATATGTTCATGCAACATATTGTATTTAAATACTTAGAGATTAAATACTGATTCTTTTTGAGAACTAAAGTGGTGCATTTAGGTCCATTGTAACCATGGAACAGACACCTTATGGATCTTAGAGCATTGTTTTATATCTTATTTGTATTTTTCCATCTGCCAGTGCAGCTGTGACAGTGGAACTGAATGACATTCTTGCACTTTGTGTTCTGCATCTGCTCCATAGCTCTGTTTATCTCTAAACCTTTTTGTTCTGTGCCATTCTTCACTCTGTCTGTTCTGCACATTCTTGATCTTTCTTCTGTTTGTCATTCCTTGCACTCTGGTATATATTATCCTGTACAGTATCCTTCTGAATTCATTCTTTTCTATGCCAAGATTGCTACAACTATCTTCTTGCAGTCTTTTGCAACAGACTTACTTCATGTCTTAGACCTTTTATTAAAAACTTCTGGTTTATTTGGGGTCTTTTTGTTTGGTTGGTTGGTTGGTTTTGAGCCACAATTATTCCTTCTACCAAGTATATTTTGTAGCTAGTACTATTTGATTTTATCTAGCACCCAGGTCGTAGTCTGTGTCCACCACCACCATCTCTGTCTGTTAGGAGTCATGGTAAATGCATGATGGATGTTCTGTCTAAAATATAATTCATCTGCCTACCCTTCTGGCTTTCATAAACTGGTGATTTCCCATGCATATCCTTTCCTTTTATGTGCCATTACTGCAAGATCTAGAGATTGCTATAATGTTCCTGCAAATCACTGATGTGCTGATTCCATGTCATAATTCCTGGTGCTCCAGCTCGATGCACTTGTTCTTGTGCCAGTCCCATGCTTGTTTTCCCACTCTTTCTCCCAAGTGGTAAATACAGCCTTTGTATAGCTGGCAGTTTCATCTTGGGATGTGTTCCTTTCCATCCAGTTCATGTGATCAGACACTCACCTAACAACTTGTCTTTAGGAGGATCTCATGTGTTTGATCTGAGCTGTGCCACAGGTTGTGTAGGTGGCATTGGCATCAATGTTTTAGCTCAGTGATAGCTTAAACACAGGAGCCTTCACACACTCAAAGAGCAAATTTCATTTTTCACTGAAACTTGTCACTGTCAGCTGTCACACTAGATTGGGAAGCTCGTGAAGGCAGGATCAGTGGGCTCAGCCTTGCATGGCAGAGCACAAGAGAATTACTTGTGGAAGTTCAGCCACAAGATGAAAAGCCAGCAAAATACACCTTGCAGGTTTGTGCCTTGAGTTTCAGAGCATTCCCATCCTAAATTAAAGTTCATAGAATCATAGAATCATAGAATTAGCCGGGTTGGAAGGGACCTCAGAGATCATCTAGTCCAACCCTTGACCCACTGGAGCAGTTGCTAGACCATGGCACTGAGTGCCACATCCAGTCTTTTTTTAAATGTCTCCAGGGACGGAGAATCTACCACCTCACCGGGCAGTCCATTCCATAGCCTAATCACCCTCTCCGTGAAGAAATTCTTTCTAATATCTAATCTAAACCTCCCCTGGCGCAACTTAAGATTGTGTCCTCTTGTCTTGTTGGAGGTCATCTGTGAAAAGAGTCCAGCTCCCACCTCGCTACATCCTCCTTTCAGGTAGTTGTAGACAGCAATGAGGTCTCCCCTGAGCCTCCTCTTCTTCAGGCTGAACAGCCCCAGCTCTCTCAGCCTCTCCCCATAGGGCCTGTGCTCGAGTCCCTTCACCAGCCTGGTTGCCCTCCTTTGGACTTGTTCCAGGGCCTCTACATCCTTCTTAAACTGAGGGGCCCAGAACTGGACACAGTACTCGAGGTGTGGCCTCACCAGCGCTGAGTACAGGGGAAGAATCACCTCCCTGGACCTGCTGGTGACGCTGTTTCTGATACAGGCCAGGATGCCATTGGCCTTCTTGGCCACCTGGGCACACTGCTGGCTCATGTTCAGTTTCTTGTTAATGCAGACTCCCAGGTCCCTTTCTGCCTGGCTGCTCTCCAGCCACTCTGTCCCCAGCCTGTAGCGCTGCATGGGGTTGTTGTGGCCAAAGTGCAGGACCCGGCACTTGGCCTTGTTGAACCTCATCCCGTTGGAATCGGCCCAGCTCTCCAGTCTGTCCAGGTCCCTCTGCAGAGCCCTCCTGCCTTCGAGTTGGTCTACACTTCCCCCCAGCTTGGTGTCATCTGCGAACTTGCTGATGATGGACTCAATCCCTTCGTCCAAGTCATCGATAAAGATATTAAAAAGAACTGGGCCCAACACTGATCCTTGGGGGACACCACTGGTGACCGGCCGCCAACTCGATGCAGCCCCGTTCACCACCACCCTCTGGGCCTCAGTTATCACCCTCAGTTATCACTGAACCAGTCCTTTGCTGCATTTCTTATGCTTCAGGGCTGCATTGCTGTAGGAAGGATGTGGTGCCAGCTGTGCAGCAGCAGGAGCACCCAGATGTGTCAGGATGGAGTTTGCTGGCTTGGAATGTCAGAGGACAGCACTCGAGGGGTCAGTGGCATTTGGGAAGCTGGGCAGGAACTTGAAGAGAAAAAACTGTTCCTTGATATTCACCAAGCAAGGGTAGCCAAAGCAGCTGATCACGTTGTACTCATTTATGCATGATGTATCTCTGTACATCTTTGTAAAGGAATCTTCTAAGAAAAAAATGCATGTGGCAAAAAGCCAGCCAGGGGAGCAGCCAGAGGAAAAGTAACTGAAGTGCTTTGATTCCCAAGCATGAATATTCTGAGTAGACAGATACATGTTAACTTTACCTGGCACCTTTAGCACACGCATTTTGTTTAAACTTGGTACTGTGCAGAAAACATTAGATGCTTTTGACACTCCTGCTGCCCACATTACTTTTAACAACTCAGCTGTGGAAGCTTTTTCAGAGCCGTGGGGTGTTGTACTTCAGTATGTTCATTCTTCTCAACTTCTCCTTTTTTTTTAAACAAGTTTAATGAAACACATATTTAATTAGCAACACAGTAATGAATAAATACAAACAGATATGCCCCTGTATGCAACGCTAGTGAAGAAGAATATCAGTGTGAATATTAAAAATTAAAGCCAGCATTACTAAAGGCAAATATGTTGAATAAATAATGGCTGCTACTATTTACAAGGCAAACAAAACAAGAAGAGAACCTCACTTGTTAAAGATGAGAAGACCGGGGAGGGTGGGATACAGAAAAGCTGGAAGTATCAGCAGTGGAATTTGTTGTTCACGATTTTTTCCTCTCCTCCATCCCTTTGGGACGTGGTGGTCTGGTTCTTTTTGTTACAGTTGTGAATATGTCAAGCAGCCTCCAATACAGAGTGGATCACAGCTTAGGTGCTGGCTGACAGAGGAGGAAAAGGCAGTACTTCCTCCAGTGCATGAGCTGGTCTTTTCAGCCATGGTAAAGCTTTGAGAATAATGATGGGTTCACTTTTGCCAACGATTCTGTTCTTAGCACGTGTGTGTAAAAATTGAGAGTCTTTGAGAGTTTTTGGCAAGGAAGAAAGCATAGGCTCAGGCTTCTTTTACATCACATTAATAACCTCGTTCTTTTTAGTGTCACCTGTTTTCAGTATCTTCAGTTCCTGTCCTAAACTGTGTGTAGTTACACTGTGAACTGACAGATGTTTGATTTTATGTGGATTATAGGTATGATTGAGTGTCAGTGGTAGATCAGGCATTTTCTTCATTGGGACTAAGTCTGATGTGTTTATCAAATAAAATTACTCCTCTACTCTCACTACAGATAAACCAACCATCACTCTGCAACATATATGCTATAGCTGCTAAAGGATTTTGGAAAGCACAAGAGGGAAACATGCAATAGAAGCATAAATTTTTTGCTTGGATTTTTAGGAGTAATTTGTTATTACACATCTTGTCTGCTATGATACTGAAGTTGGGAGTAATGATAAATGTATAATGCAAGGTCTTGCATAATATGAACCCTTAAGAATTTAAAGATATTTCTGTGGGATCCTGACTGTCCATTTCTAAATTCTTAGTCGATTTGTGTGTTTCATATCACATTTTTTTATCTTGAATTTTAAAAACCCTTTCCTTTCAGTATAATTATGATCTGTACCCTGCCAGCTTGTGTCTAACCAAATTCTTTGCCTTGGGGATTTGAGTATGTTGAATAAGTAGTGCTGTGGAGCAGCAACACATTTTCTCTTAAGATTCAAACATAAAATAAAAAACAAACTAATGATCCAGAGGTAGTCTCACACAGACCTTAACTATTCTGTAATGATATACAGATATATTTCTCCTCAAAACAAAACTATATCCTAAACTGAACCCAGCACTCATCTTTTAGAAGTGCTGTTTATTGTTCATTGTTAAGAAATAAAAGAAAAGCTCTGCAATAGTTACATATCTCATACATTCAAGCATATATTCAACAGTTATTCCCATCACCCCCTTTTATCTGTGTAAGTAAGAGAAGCTTTTCTTGACAAGGGTATGGATCAACAAGAACTAGCAAAGCTTGTTCATACAGTAATACTAACAGGCATTCACAGTACACAACTCACACTATGGGCTGAGCCATTTACTGCCATCACAGACGTAAAAAGCTCCAAATTTCAGCTGACTTTCTAAGTTTTCACCATGCTGGGGGCACAGGACCTGTCCTAGCAGGCTCCTGAGCTGTGGTGTTTGCATCCAGCTCTGCTCTCACCCCTCTGCTTCTCTCCTTGGTGGGGCTGGTGGTGAGTGCACAGACCTGGGCTGTCTTCACCCTTTTCCCCAGGCCTAACAGGATAAAGGGAAAGCAACTCCTGTCTAGGTTTGTGGCTCTGATGTTGAGCTAGTCTAGAAAAGAGAATATTCTGTAGGGAATGAGTTTATGTAAAGATAGAAATTAGAGAAGAGATGCTTTCCTCAGTGCAAGATCAAAGGGCATGGATGTAAAATTCAGCTTTGATTGCACTGCTGAAGAGTTCTGAACTGACTCTATCCTAAATCTAGCCTGGAAATTGGTTATCAAGAATGGTGTCTGTTGTCCTTTCTTTTTGTTTATTTGTTGTGGTGGTTTGGGTTTTTTGTTTGTTTGGGTTTCTTTTGTTTTGTTAGGGTTTTTTTTAGGGAAGTGTAGGGTGGTTTTGGGGGTGGTTTTTTTATTAGGAATTTTTCTTGAAAGACAATTAAAAACCTTGTTACAGAATTTGGAAGCACTGGTTTCTTACTGTTTGCCCTCAAGAACTGCAGAGTTAGACCACAGCTGAAGACCTGAGAATCCCACCTGCCCATTTCCTTAATGCAGTACTGCTTCTGAATGATGTTATCCAGTCACTGGGGGAGTGGAGATCATTCTCAGGATCACAGTGCTGAGGGAACTCATCCGTGAGGCTGTGTCTTTATTAAGCTCAGGTCCATGCTATTAAAAATTCTTCAGGTTGCCTGTCCTTTTAATGGACTGTACATTCACTTCCAAAATGATACTCAAAAACAGTTGGAAGTGTGTCTGCTCAAAATATGGAAGCCCTCATCCTGTATATTTACCAAAGCTGTCAGAATTTCATGTGGGGAAAAAAAAAAAAAAAAAAAGGAACACTTTATTATTACTTAGATGGGGCATAGTTGAAGGGCATCCACATAAAAATACATGTGCCGAAGAGAAATATGACAAAAATATTCTTCTAAAAGCTCCTTGAGGAATATCAAATGGATTCACTGATTCAAATGTGAACAACATTTTCACATTGGTGGTCCATTAGTCCATCTTTTTCAATGAACCTGAAGATAAGACATTGCAATGCACTCTGGACACGCTTTTTCCTCATCTTCTGTTACTAAGCAACTTCAGTGAAAATGGAAAATGAAGTCACTGGTATTGATGGGGCTGGGTTAGAAACACATCTGGGCTGCAAACCAGCCTGTTGCCTGTGGAAGAGAGACAAATTACCCTTTGGAATGAGAATAAAAGCCTTGACTAGGAGGCACGCTTCTTTGCTGTTTCTCCTAGGTTTTGTTTAAAAATATAAGCTAAATCCAAGGAGGATTACAGTCTAGCACTCCTCCAGTTTTCTTGCTACCTCAGACAGCCAGTAGATGAAAAACTGCAGGAGAATGAGTGTGCTGAAAAATGTGCGGGGTAGCAACCTGTCACCTCTCTGCTCCCACTGCAGTTATGCTGCCAGTGCACAAAGATATTGACTCCAAATTGTGCAGGTTATTCAGTTTATCTGATCATCAGGAAAGGACTTCAGCAGCAGCAAATCACAATTCTAAAAGACCATAATGGGTGTAGAAAGTAAAGCTATTGCTGCTGCCAGAGCAGAGTGAGAAGGGAAGAATAAAATGGCTCAGTGTAGGATTGGAAACTTTTAAGATGTAGTAGTATACAGCTCACAAGTCAGGCTGAAAGCCTGGCTAAGAGAATTGGGAGATAAATACAAGCATTCCCTGCAGTGCTTTATAGTTTCACTTTAGAAGGACTGGGGAGAAACAGAAAGATACTAAATGAATTGAGAACTTTAATCAAAAGGACTAAAAAAGAGATAAGCTGACTAGAGGAAAAAAAATGCAGGTTAGCAAACAAAGAACAAAGAGAGTGTTTGAATACAATTACCAAGAAATAAGGAATAGAAATAGGGCATTCATGCCGACAGAGAACAGGGAGGGAAGGCTGAGCAAGACAGGATTTTTGAAGATCCATATGGAATTGTACTCAAGATATCGGAGGGAAAAAGGATGCAGAAGTTCATCTGTCTCTGGGAACCTAATTGAAGCGATGGATGGAAATTGGGTCAGAAAAAAATAACAAAACCATCCTTCTCTTCCTCCTAATTTTCTATCTCTTCCTTTAATATTTATGTGTGTTATTAAAGAAACATTTCTGGAAGGCACTAAGAGCAGAAGCTCTAAGTATCCCTGCAGAGACTACCTTGCTATAGCAAAATGTTCAATGTTTGAGACTGAACCCCAAACACAGGAACAGGGACTGCAAACCACAAGTGGCAACAGGCAGATACACGAGAAAGGCCAAACTCAAATAAATGACACTGCAGCCAGTGTAATAAAGAGAGAGATGAAAGGGCAATGAGAAAAAGCAGTATCTGCCTGACTGGGAAAAGGGAATCACAAGGGATAGCATGTCAATAGAGCAACCTGCCACAGTCAGGAATTGGCATCACCAACAAATGAATGGCACAATCTTTAAAGCTGCAGTGGCCAAATCTTACACACCTGTGGATGACACCTTGGCAAAATGCTCTCCAGTTATAGTGTGGCAATAAGAGCATAGTTTATCATGCTAAAGCAAACAAACACCAGAGAAAAAATCATAGAATCATAGAATTGGCTGGGTTGGAAGGGACCTCAGAGATCATCAAGTCCAACCCTTGACCCACCGCTGCGGTTGCTAGACCATGGCACTGAGTGCCACATCCAGTCTCTTTTTAAATATCTCCAGGGATGGAGAGTCCACTACTTCACTGGGCAGCCCATTCCAGTGTCTGATCACACTCTCTGTAAAGAAATTCTTTCTAATATCTAACCTAAACTTCCCCTGGCACAACTTAAGACCGTGCCCTCTTGTCTTGTTGAAAGTCATCTGGGAAAAGAGACCAACCCCCACTTGGCTCCAACCTCCTTTCAGGGAGTTGTAGAGAGTGATGAGGTCTCCCCTGAGCTGCCTCTTCTTCAGGCTGAACAGCCCCAGCTCCCTCAGCCTCTCTTCATAGGGTCTGTGCTCGAGTCCTTTCACCAGCCTGGTTGCCCTCCTTTGGACCTGCTCTAGGACCTCGATATCCTTCCTGAACTGAGGGGCCCAGAACTGGACACAGTACTCGAGGTGTGGCCTCACCAGCGCTGAGTACAGGGGCAGAATCCCTTCCCTGGACCTGCTGGCCACGCTGTTCCTGATACAGGCCAAGATGCCATTGGCCTTGGCCACCTGGGCACACTGCTGGCTCATGTTCAGCTTCCTGTCAATCCAGACTCCCAGGTCCCTTTCTGCCTGGCTGCTCTCCAGCCACTCTGTCCCCAGCCTGGAGCTCCCCATGGAGTTGTTGTGGCCAAAGTGCAGGACCCGGCACTTGGCCGTGCTGAACCTCATCCCGTTGGAATCAGCTCAACTCTCCAGTCTGTCCAGGTCCCTCTGCAGAGCCCTCCTGCCTTCCAGCTGATCCACACTCCCCCCCAGCTTAGTGTCGTTTGCGAATTTGCTGATGGTGGACTCAATAGGTTACTGACAGTCTGTTTTTAGAGAAAACATCTTCCCCGGTGGCAGTAAAGATCTGTTCAATGGATTTGGTTTGTATCTTAAAGCTGTAGTTTGAGAAACATTTCTTTTGGTGGCAGTACTGGCTTAAGCAGTTTGTCCTGCCCAGGACAGTGGTGGAGTCACCATCCCTGGTGGCATTTAAAAGGCATTTGGACCTGGTTTAGTAGTTGATTATGGCATTGGTCAAAGGTTGGACTGGATGGTCTCTTCCAACCTAAACATTCTGTGGTTCTGTGATTCTCTTATCATTTTCCTTTTCCTCTGTCCAGTACCGTGCCACACTGCTCAGGTGTGCAGGTCATTGAAAGGATAGAGGGCTCAAGTGATCCAGAAAATCTTGATTTTTAATGTGGATCCATACCTTGATCCAGTTGAGAATACAGTGCCAAAAACCATTGTACTGGTCCAATGTGTACTGGAAACAGGGAAGGACTGGGTGGGCATCACTAAGTGTAGATTAGTTTGTGTCAGTGTCATGCCAAAATATACTGATGTAAACCCTTGGCCTTTTAATTGCAGAGAAAAACAAGATTTGGTTCATTTAATTGGCAACTAGTAGGGTAACCAACTAGGGTGGTAACTAGTCACAGATGTACCAGTATATCTGAAGTCTGGAATAAAATATTGTTCTAGTATTATTACTCTGAGTAGGAATGGAGATAAATGGCTTGAAAGTGCAACATGGGGGTTTATAATGATTTTAGTATTTTCATCAGTAATAACACCTCAATTTGCTCTGTGAGGGACCTGTTTTTTTCAGCGCTGAATATCTCTGGTGACATGCTGCTAAATATTTAGGAGTTAAAAATATGTATTTCATTGAAAACCTCAGTGAAGCGGGTTGGTATATCAACCACTGTTCTTACATGATATATAAGGGAATAGATACGTATTGTTTACTTTTAGGGTAACTGAAGAAGTCAGCTGTGTCATCAAAGACACCAATTACAGAGAGGCCTGACTTAAAAAAACTTAAATATTTCCCTGAGCCTTGTTGTGGTTGCAGGAGTAGGATGGTGGGTGGAAGGGAAGTGTCAGATCTCAAGAACAGTGAATTGCCCACCAAATAAGTTTGAGAATAATTTCTTTTGGCACAGGACACAAATGCTAAGATGGCTTGGAACAAGAAACTCTTGATCATTTTTAGCTTTTTTTTTTCCCATTTGAATATACAGAAAGAGAATTTTGTTTGTACTTTCTGTATAGCTGACTTATTCTGAATATATACTTATTTCATACAAGCAACTCTTGCCTCAGAATCAAAACAACTCAATGAAATCTAAAATAGTGGGTACCTTCCAGGGTCAGTACTTTATGATATGCCTATTTACAGGCTTCATTTGAGAGTCAAGAATGTTTGCTTGCTTCCCAAGGATAAGTGCATTCTTCACACAATGAGGAATTCTCAGTTGTGCCTCTTTCTCTACAATGACTCTTCAGATACTGATACTTTGTATTCTGAAACTTGGTAATGAAGTGCTGCAGTGTGATTTCCTAGTGAAATGTGATGGCCACAATGTCTGATAGCAGGTGACTTCCTGACAGATGCCACTAACAGATTTAGCTTGTGAACCCACGATGAAAACTTGGGTTGCTTTTCTACTTTCATAAATCCACCCTCCTAAGAGCAGAAAGACACAAACATTCAATTCCTTACTCACTGGGTAGGCTCTATTCATGGGCAGGCTTTCTGCCAATGCCAAGAGGCTGTAGTTGGCCAGAGAGAGCTTGAATTCAGTCTTGCTGGGTCACCCATGAAAACTGGTAGTTATACCAAGAAAAATTAACAGATACCTGGCAAAATGGAAACTCACACTTCCGCAAACCCAATATTTAAACTAGTATGTTAAATGACACCCTATCAAAGTTACAATAGTCCCCTGAGGGTGCCCTTTTTCTAGCTTGGAACAAAAATTGGTAAAGATCTAGTAAACACAAGATTACTTGATTCATAGGAAGTAGTTGAAAACTACCTTAATCAAGAGAGGTAGCTGTTGTGAAATGACATTGTTTCAGTGACAGAGCCTCTGGCTGTTTGTTTGTTTGCTTTTCTTTTTAATCAAACACTGAAAGTTGAGCGAAACACAGATTAAGAAGCAAGAAATGAACAATGAAATTATTAATAGGCTAACAGCAGGCCCACTACTTTGGACGAGCCACACTCCTACTCTGCAGGTGTCAGATGATCTGATTTAGGCAGCCAGTAGATGATTCTTCATTACTACTCTAACCTGCTGAATCAATTAGCTCTCTCATTAGTGGTTTTGCCATCGTATTAATCTCTCAGAGAGGCTGGATTGCCATTGCAGCTTTTTTAAAGGATGTTAACAGCATCTCCACTCCAACTGCTGCATTTAGGAGATCTTGCCCTAGCCAGGGAAGGGTGGCAATCTCATCCAGACCCTGATGTGTACTCCCCAGCTGCTTCCCTCTCACAGTTGGTGGAGCAGCTAAGAGTAGGTTCTGTATTGCCACTAGACTTCTTCTAATAAAATAATATGCAGATACTGTGATTTTGAGTACTGTTTTCATCTCCGTGGGTATCTGAACAATTTACGTTGAATATTTTCTTGCCTTTTAGCACTTTCTTTTTCTTCAAAGCAAGTTCTTTTGTACCATTTTATAAACAAGGTTTGCAAAGAAGTGATCTTTCTGTAGTTTGTTGTAAAACATCCTGCGTGATATTACCTGGAGACTTAGGATGAATTTCTTCCCCCTCACATTTTACGCTCTTGCTTGGACTCATGTTTCTTCCATGAAGAACCAGGAATTTCTTACCGTGCTCTGATTGCTTGGAGGATGCTAGACTGAAAAATCTGATCTGAGATTGTTCATAAAACCAGTGGAATAATGGAGGTCAGAAAGGCACAGAAGGGATAATGGTCTCTGGAAACTCTACCTGTGTTTTACTCATGAGAAACTGTGTATTACTCAGCACTGGTGAGACTTCAGCTCAAGTACTGTGTTCAGTTCTGGGCCCCTCTCCCCAAGAAAGACATTGAGCTGCTGGAGTGAGTTCAGAGCAACCAAGGTGGTGAAAGGGCTGGAGCCCTATGAGGAGAGATTGAGGGCACTGGGAATATATAGTCTGGAGAAGAGGAGGCTGAAAGGAGACCTCATTGCTCTCTGTAACTACCTGAAAGGAGGCTGTAGAGAGGTGGGTGCTGGCCTCCTCTCTCTCAAGTGGACAATGATAGGACTAGAGGAAATGGCCTGAGGTTGCACCAGGAGAAGTTTACACTAGGTATGAGGAAGAATTTCTTTACTGAGAGAGCAGTCAGGCATTGGAACATGCTGCCCAGGGAGATGGTGGAAACAGCATCCCTAGAAACATTTAAAAACCATGTAGGTGAGGCACTTCAGGACATGCCCTAAAGGGTGATATATCAATATCTCTGTATTTTATTGGGGCAGGGTGTTGACAGTTGTATGCAGTGATTTTGGAGGTCTTTTCCAACTGTGGCAATTCTGTGTAATATTCTGTGTAAGAAGCAAAAATGCAAAATTGTCCAGAGCAACATCAGTTACACACTGAGCAGGCTGATGAGGGTTAAACATCTGCAGTGTCACACATCAGCTGGAGGCGAGGGCAGGTCCAGCTCAAGACCAACCAGCTGGAGTGGGGTAACTGTGTAGTAGACGTTTCATCAGGTCCTGTGTGAGCAAGCCCTGCTTTCTCTTGTGTTCTTTAGCTGCAAGACTAACAGTGCTACCCAGAACTGGCTGGCATCTACCAGCTTGGACTGGGGCAGCCCTAGCATGTGACTGCCCTTACCTGCCCAGGTAGACATGACTTTCATTATTTTATTGCTCTTGGATCCAAATTCAGTAATAGTTTTGTATGCACCCACAGCACTGTGGTTTGCCATTTAGATGTGTTCACTTTAATCAGTGACATTATGATGATAGCAAGGGAAAATGTGGCCCATCACACCCAGTCAATACAGACAGACTGTCCCACCTCCTGAGACAACATTTCTGAACTTGAGAGAGAGAGAGGGATTTCACTGGGAGTTGTGCCTGTGCAAGCAGGACAGAATTGGGCCACCGTTTGTAAATAGGAAACATCTGCTTTAGTTTTCAGAGAAAGATTAGTGTTTGTGATGGACATGTTTTTGCAAGGTTAGGCTGGCAGACAGCACCATCCTCCCCTCTGTCCTTTGCATTTTCTGTAAGTATTTCAAATGAGTTTGAATGGCTCAGAGGAACTGAACACTCAGGAGCAAAAAAACCTTCTCTTGTAGATCAGTAATGACTAAAATAGCTTAGATCTGAGAATAAAGAGCAGCCTGTAGTTTGTAACCAGGACTAGCTGACTGCTGCTGGAGCCGGAATCAGAGAAAGGATAACAAGTATATGTGGTCATTGGGAGTGAAGCAAGAAATCGCCATGCCCTGATACGTGTTTTCAAGCTCTATTTTGGGATTGTCAAGAGTTTTGCTCTCAGCAGCCTAGGCATGTCTATTGATTTGCATGCTGTGGTTTCTGCTTGACAGATATGCTGTAGATTTTGGAATATTTGCAGCTTAAAAGAACACTCATAGCAGTCAAGGAAAGCAATTCCAGCACTGATCTTGCTTTAGTCTTTTCAGGCACAGTTACTATCACAAAGGGAAAAAAGAGAAATAATGATATAAAATCAATAGAGGGAATGAGTCAAAAGAAGATTGTAGTGTATAAGGATGTACAAGAAAGGAAAATAAAATGGGAGATGGTTTGGACCAAATCCTTATGCTCTCTGAATTGGTATGAAGATAGCAGGCAGGATTCGGCCCTTGATGATTATAATTCTCACTTCTCGGCAATTTACTGAAGCTTTCATTGAAATTATTTCTCAAAAACAGAGATGTGTGTGTCAGTGTAAACACTGTGATCAGTTAAATGCTAACTAGCATGGGTTTGTGAAGTCTCATTCGTTAATCTTTCAGACTGTGTGAGAGAAGCAGCTTTTGAAGTGCAAAGTATTATCATCATCATTATCCCTTCATAGAAAAGGTTTTGTATCTCATTCAAATGTGAAAACACTGAAAGTGGCACACAAAAATGCCAGATCTGTGCCAGATTCTGAGTCTCTGCTGGCTTCCCCATATTTTCCTCACCCAAAGTCTTGAAGGGGGGTGACAAGTTTTCCGACATGGAACACATTGAAATTCCATCTTTAATTTCCTACTTTCCATGCTTGAACTGCTATGGTGCCTGCTTTGTTTCTGTTGCCTTCTTTTAAATGATTTCCCTTTTCTTGAGGAATGTCCAGCTCAAATACCTCTGACTATATGATATTATTTAGCTGTACTTTAATAGCCTTTTTCCTCTAGAGAACTTGCATGCAAAAAAGCCCAAAAAAAACAAAGCAGGAACCAATGATTGGAAAATTAGTAGAAGGGGCAGAGATCACAGTGACTGGACATGAGCTACAGGGACTTCATGCATTCACACAGTGATGTGGAGGGAGCTGAGAGCTCGTGCTGCCTGCACTCCTGGTGAGCCACTCAACAGCTCTACAACCTGGTCACCAGTCCTCATCTATTGAGTCCTGCTGGGAGTTAAATGATATTGGCATAGGCTCAGCAGTGTGCCACATAAACACGCACTGGTTATGAGTACGGTTGCTTGCCATTGTTCATTTTTAAGTTGTCTCTTGTTAAATATACTTAAATAAAAAATGGCATGAAAATCAATGTCACTGATTCATACAAGTCACCTATCTTGGCTGATGTGAATTGGCCTCCTGATACCTTGGAAAGGAGTTTGAAAGCAGACAGATTAATGCCTTTACAGTCTACCCAGGGAAAGCATGCTAAACGTAGGGAATGATGTGGAAAAGTGACTTTTAAATGACTTGGACATCTCCAGATGCATGCAGGCATATGGGCTGGGCTTCCACAGTGCTTGTAAAGTCAGGTGTGGGATTCCAGTGTCCAGTAGGAGCAGAGAGCAACCTGTTGCTGCTTAAACCACCGCACTTCTCCCATCTGAGACCTCTGTGAATCCTTTATCTTTATTCTTAAAGCAGCAGTAGCCAGCTTTTGAAAGCAGGACATCATAGCACAGTGTAGCGACCCAGAATGGAGAAGTACATCAGAGAACCTTACTGGGTTTTTTGCCCCTCATTTTTCTTCTCCTGATAAAACTTGGATATATCAGGCTTCTTGGAATAAAGCTGTGAACAGAGGAGGGGGCAGGAAAAGGAATATCAGCAGAGCTCCTGCTCAGATATCTCACCTCCAAATGCTCACGAGGGAGTTGAAGGGAAAATGCTTCAATGAGCAATCTCAATTATTGGTAAATAAGTGGAAATTGATGTTTAGCCCTAGAGTTCAGTACCTGCAAATGCCAAAGAAGTAAATGGGGCTATAAAATCACTGACTTAAGCATCTGTCATAATAAAGAATCTGTAAAGCAGCATGGCACAGGCACAGGGCACGCTTATCTCAAGGGATGAGAATAGCTCTCAGTAGAGTTCTGTAGAAATGAGAATTCTTCCATTGGGATTTTCAGAGGAAACCTCACTAAAAAATTTCTTGAGAACAACTTGCTTCCTGTGCAAGAATTAAAAAGGCCAAGGGGAGGTGAGAGAAGGGGAAAGACTTTCCTCATTTTTGTTTCTTTTTTCCATCTGTTGGAAAACCATGTGCGTTTACCAAACAATGTTTTCTTCTTTCTTGTACTTGTTTTTATAGACAGTAAAGCTGCAAGAAATTAAGAGTATGAGGAAAAACGTAACCTTGGTTTATTCACTGAGCCTCAGCTTATTCACTGTTTTCCATGTACTGAAAGATAGAGAAGATTCATTAACTGTAAATCATATTTTCATTTTAAAAGTTGTTACTTCTCTAGAAAAGAAAATCTCCTGTTAAAAATATTTGTGTTGATGAAAAACATTCAGCCAACTATAGCACTCAGGAATAAGCTGGTCTTCTTTTCAGTTTTTTAACTTAATTATCTTTTTTTTTTTCTTTTTTTTTTTCTTCCCCTTTGTCTTACGTTGATTTTAAGGCTTGCTTTGTTTACCAAATTAATTTCATAGCTTGCTCTTCTGCTGCGTATTATTCTGCCTGATCTTTTTGTTTATTAACAAGCCCTCTACATAGCTAAAAAAGATAAAAAGCAGAAAGGCTGAGTATTTTTAAAGTAAGTTAGATCTAGAGGCAGCAAATTGAAATGTTTCACTGCAATGATGAGTTGCATACTCACTCTGAGTGATAGATCTCTTAAAAAACGTGTGCTTTGCATTCTTCAGTGGTGTACAAACCAGAAATTTAGTTTAAAAATCTCAAAGCAGCTCCTGATTTCTTAAAAAAATAATGTTTTTTAAAATCTACATAGTCTGAAAAAAATACTGAAGTGCTTACCATTAACTCTCACCTGTTCTTAATAAGTATCAGTACTAATTCTTATTTTATGCATGCTTGAACAACTTGAAAATATTTACCTCTGTGAGCTTAGCATGTGAATCCTGACAAGTTAGGTAGTTCTCTAACAACTTTCAGGAGCATTAAAAGATCAAGTAGTTAATTAATTTCCTTAATGACATGGAACCCAGAGATATTTCACAAGCATAAAAAAAAAAAATCAATAATAAAAATAAATATGGAAGTAATTGGAAAAGCCCCTGTCTCTTGAAGTAAGAAATACAATCCCATTTTGATTCGGGAAGTAACTGATAGCTGGCAAAACATAGTAATTAATTTGTAATATGTCTGGTAATTAAAAAAAAAAAGTCTACTTTCCTTTGGTAATCTGAAAGTGGTAACCTGAACTGATTGACATTCATGCCATGTGTTATTTGATGTCATCCATGCTTTCAGCATTACTCTGTTCATTTTGCACACCCGAGTGTAAGATACATATGCAGAACACACTGTTACACTTTTAAGTCCAGCTCCCTGTTCTTTGGCTTTAAGGGCTTTATACACTTGGAAAAAACATTGACAAACAAAAAGCTGGAGCTGCCAGGTGTCATAAGTACTGCAAAGTTGTGCTGTTTGTGTGACATTTTGGCTGATTGCTTTCTTACTACTTTATTAAATATAATTAGATTTGAGCATGTCAGTGGTTTTGTTTGTCTTTCCTGCTAGTGTGGAGAGCTCCATGGCTGGATGGTTTACCTGGAAATCTGTTTACTCAAAAGAAAAATCATTGTCTCAAAATTCAAAGTGTTTATTGTAAAAAGAAGGAACGGTGAAGCTGATCTATCAGTGGAGGACCACTGAGTCATTGGGCTTGGTTGGGATTTATTGTTTATTGCTCTGCTTGTATTTGCTTGCAGCTCTTGTTTTTCTTGTTGTAGGTAGGACATGATAGCAAATAAGTTTCAGAAAATTTCCTGTCCAAAGCCCCACAGTCTGCCTGGGCTTGCATGAGTAAATGCACGTTGTGTAGAACAAGTTTGGAAGGTGGCAGGGCACACCCTGACTCAGAGAGAGCTTGGGGGTCTCTGTTCACTTTACTGGGAACAACAGCTCCATCTTGTTATTTGTCATTTTCATCCCCTATAGGTGTCTTGAGCTAGAGGTAAGAGAGATCTGTCAGCAAGCAGGTTCAAAGAGGAAGGTTTTGTGAAGAGGAACTAGTGTGACTGAGCTCATTTAAACTGTTTGCAGATTGTCTGAGGAGATCAAGACTGTTATGGATGTGTTTGTTCAAACTTGCTCAATTAGTAGTTTTTATTTGATCTGGTGGATAAACTGTTTGCAGAGCAGTTCAGTGTGAGTGTTCCATCGATTATTTGATATTCTGTGTTTATCATTGCGTTTACATTCCTTGTCTTATATAGGAGATGCAAGATTATTTAGGAAATGCCTCATCTATAATGGGCAATAGATCCTTCATCAGGGTAACGAGCAGCAGCCTGCAGAGTTCAATAAGAGGAATAGTTAATGTATTCATGATCACATAAGAGTGCTGTAACTTTTTAATTTGGCTGACTTATCTATGCAAAGAAATGGGTGGACACTCACAGGTTTTATCCTCATAACTTTTGTCCAGTGACCTCTGTCACAGGGGAACAGAAAATGTGAAGAAGTTAAAAGGTGATAAGGAGGATTGTTCCAACAGCTCTACATTTTCCTGCTCAGGATGAAAAATGACCAAGCAATGCTGAAAGACACTGGCTTTTTTGCTTTCCCTTCCATTGGCAAAGGCCAGGAAGTTAATCTTTCATTATAAAACTTGAATAGTCCCTGTCTCCACCAAGAAAAAGTTTGCTGAGAGACATCAAAGCTTTAGGTTGGCCCTAGCAGAGGAGCAGCCTGTGGAGCAGCACAAGGAATGGATGCTCTTTTCTAGAGCAGTGCAGCTGCTTTAAAAAATTACCAGCAGACATTTAATTGTTTTGGAGACCGTAGCCTCCAAAAAAGTAGTTGGATAGCAATGTTTTACCTCAGAGCTCGGTCTGCTTGAGCTACATGGACCTTCTTGTGGGTATGGTCAGGTGTTGAGAAAGGAATGAAGGGAAAAAAACCAGAAATGCACCATATCATACACTTCACATCCATGTGTCTGTCTGATTACCAGACACCACACACAGGCAGTGCCATTCTTGCTAGAGAAGCTGTGTCTTTACAAAGTCTGGAAATCTGGAGTGAGCCTGTGTGTCAACAGGGAAGTGTGGCTAATGAGTTATTTTGCTGTAGGTACTGCTTATGCCACATAACTGACTTTAAAGTTAGAACTAGGTGCCAGCCTGAGTGTGGGAAAATCAAGGTTTATATATTTAGCTTGTCACTGCAGTCTGTGTAGCTCAGAAAAGGAGGATGAGAGCAAGTGTTGGCAAGGATTTGTAACAGGTGTTGGGTTTAATCGAAGTTCTTGCTGTGATTAAGTGAAGATAGGGTTAGTGCTTTAGAAAAGATGCAAGCACTCAGTTATCAAGTGTGTTCTTGTATTCTGTGTGGCCTTAAAACCCAAGGTGGGGAATAGAGACTGCTAAAGGCTAAAGGCTGCTGTTCAGTATTGGTCATAAAAAGCCTGGCCAGGGAAGGGTTATATGTAACTGAGGGAAAACATAAATCGTATTTGTTCAGCAACACCCAGGAGTCAGGACTGAGTAGAGTTACCAGTAAGGTGAAGAGACTGACTGTCCAGATTCAGCTGTCCCCTGATGGCCAAGTACAGGTTACAGCTATTTTGGGGCTGTTGTTGGAGCTGGGGCTGCAGAGAGAGAAGGAGCTGTATTTCAAAGAAAGTGAAGAAACTAGAGATCAGAGTAATGCTGCGAGAGATGACTTTTTATCCAAGTGTCGATATTATAGGGACTGTAAAATCTAGCATGACAGTTCAGGTTGGAGTAAAATGTTATGATTATGATTAGTGTCTGACAAGGAGTCATGTATGAATTGATTTTAATTTGGCATTCTGCATGGACTGGAACTAGAACTGTTAGCAGTGAGGAGCAATTGGTGCTTGTTTTTCCTCTAGGCTCAGGCACAATGTAGAGGAACATCCCATTTCCAGGATGTTTCTTGGTCTTTTGTCAAACAAAATGGATGACTAATATGTTTTCTTCTCTGCTTTGATTGCACAGATAAAGTTACATATTGAGTAAGTTGAGGATTAAGGCTCAGGTTTAGGGTTAAAAAAAAACATGTGTGACTCAGGGTTTCTGTTTGGACAGGAAATAAAAAAGAATGAAATAAACAGTACTGGTCACCTGGACGTGACTAAGAGTGGGCTGTGGAAAAGCACAGCTGTATCATTTGAGTTTATTGCTACATTTTTGGAGGCTCAGAGATGCAGAATAACTGCAAAGCTCACTAGGAATGAGTGCCTGATGTTCAGTATTTGTCTCTGTAAGGATCCCTCAGTTGCAGTGAAAGTCAGGTCTCAGGGAAATCTGGGGAATCAAACAGTACTAAGTCCAATTTATTTCTCTATTCTCTAGGGCAGGGAATGCAGGATGAGTTTGCACTCCTCTTAAATACATGATGTATTAGGGGTGGACATCAGCTTCCCTCCAGGCATTGGCCCCCTGATATGGTGAAAGTTAGCACTAGGGTTATGGTTGAGGGCCTATGATTAGAGTTAAGAATTTGTGAACAGACATTTCTGAGTTTGGCTGAATGCTGTTTTCTATGCCAAGTGGAAGTGTAGGATAAGTGAGGTTGTCAGCAGTGATGAATGACAACTGATTGTTTTTCTTCTGGATTCTGCTCTCCTGAGTATCGTTAAGGTTAGTGATAGGGTTAGGGATAGAGAAAAGATGTATTTATGAATCAGGTTTATTGCTGTTTTTCTAGGATAAATGTGACTATAGGTATGGAAGAACAGATAATGTTTGGTTTTCATCAGGAATAAATCAGCTGAATTCAGATGAGGGAAATGGTTATGTTAAGTTAGATTTGGAAATAATTCTTGAGTGAGGTTCAATGCAGTATTCTCCCAGTCTATGAAATCTGGGATGAGGGCTGATATCAGTGGGGAGGAGCTGCTTGTGTTTCAACTCCCTGTTATAGTTGTGTGTGTGCTTAAGGCTGAACTTCAGACTAATTTTAACAAAAGCAACATTTATGAGTTTGCTGTGGGTTAGTGTGGATAGTTTTTTGTGTAAATAATACTGTCTTGAAGAGGAATGATAAGACTCTGGGTTTTATTGTTGTCCTCTTGAGTGAGGTTCATCTAATGAAATGATCAGGGTTAAGATTCAGGAGGAAAAAACCCACTTTTTACTGAGGTTTAGTTGTCACATTCTTCTGGATCCAGATGTTAAAGTTCAAAAGTTTCTTCCACCAGAAAATATGCACATTTGACGGATGAATAGAACCAATTTCAGTCCATGTACAATTGTTGAAACTTCTCAATATTTACTTTGGAGAGTTCAGTATTTTCTTCCTGCCCCTTTTTAATGCATATTAGAAGGTAAAGAAATAGCTATATGCAATTTGGACACATTCTCATCATTGTTTTAAGCAAACAACAACTTTTTATTTTTTTAAAGCACATTAGTATTTTTTCTCCTGTTGTTTCTCTCAGTGTAAGGAGGACACTTGAGCAACTGCTCTGTGGTTGGTAACCATTTAAAAAATATATTGGTGAAGAATGAAGAAACAAAGAAATATTCTTGTGTGTGTGTTAAATCACTGCTAACAGCAATTAGCAAATTGTCAAAATGTGTATATAAGTTGATGCAGTTTGTCAGTAATTTTCAATGTAGAAACACGATTCTTAGAATTCTCATTTGTCTTCTATCTCTTTACAGTATTCAAAGCATTGCAATAATTAGAAAGCAGAGTTTTTTCTCAGAGGAAGCTACAGTTAATCTTACTGGAGTGCCTATTAAGTGGATATTGCCTCAGCTGTTGGCTGTTTGAAACCTGGCACTGATCCTAACAAAGCACCAAAGGCATGCACCAGTGGCCAGGTAATGCAGACCCTGTAGTGCCTTATTTCTTCTTTGAATTTAAATTTCTCTGCTGGACAGGTGCTCAGTCTTTGAGCTTTGCTCTCTTTAGCCTTAGAGGACCTTCATTTGTAGACTTGAATGACTTACAGTTTCAATATCCATGGAAAGAATTCTTTTGAGAGAGGTAGCTCTTAAATCTATTTTAGTTAGAAAAAAATAAAAAGGGATAGCATTAGTTTGCTTTCAGGTGTGGAAAGGATAGAATATATTTTCTCACTTCACTTGCCTACATTCACAATTATTTCTTGTAGAACAAAAAAGCAGACACACATGCAGTACCCCTTAGGAAAAAGGAAATAAAGTACTAGCTCAAGAATTAATAAAAGCCGTTTGAAATGCCAGACACAAAATATGTCTTGCAGTGCACTTCTTAATTGATCATTTTCTAAGAACGAACCTAGACATGTTCCTTAATTTCTGTAAAATAAACTTACAGATTTTGTGGGGGTTTAAGAGTTCCTTTGGCTAGCTTAGGTAAGGGGCAACAAGGCAGGAGAATTTCTGTACTTATAGGTATTACTGCCAGAACAGAGCAGTTATTTTAGGACAGCTGAATGTCAACTGCGTGATCAAACTGGTGATCACAATCCATGTCCCAGTGAACAAGTGTATCTTCATAAAACCCTCTCTGAGGAATGTAACAGGCACTGGCCAGTTTGATCAGAATCAAGGGATTGTGGCTGTAATCCAGCAAAACACTTAAATACATGAGAAACTTTGAGCATGTAATAGTTTCACTGAAATCAATCAGACTGTGGATGTACTCAAGTGCTCTACTGGATCAGTGCCTGCAGGAATGGTGACAGAGCTCTACTTCTTATGTTTTAAATATGGTTCCTCTGTGGACTGTCCCTAAAGCATAATGATCAAATGGTATTGGGAAGTATGTGGTGCTTGTGCTGTATCTTGTCTGGGGATAAATTGGCTTAATCCTTCCTTGCTGCCTGTCTAGCAGTGTTCTTGGCACTAAATTAACTGGGGGGGGGGGGGGAGGGGGATAAATTTATTGAGTGGGGTAGCTGATTAAAAGTTCTTATTTTTAAAATATTTTAGAAGGGAGTCATAAATTGTGGGGATCCTAGGGAAGGTAGGTTGGTTTGCTCTATAACTCGCAGCCATCATAATTTTCAAGATGGAAACAGGAACTGATGGAAGCAGGTTACACTTCTCAGGGTTGTTCAAGGTTTTTCATGGCACCTTGCTTGGACTGCAGTGGCAACAGACTCAGAAAGTGACAGGAAGAAGGAGAGCAAAGGGGATCAGGTCTTTGAGACAGTTTGTCCAATTATAATACAGAGTGCAGTACAGTAGAAGGAAAAATAAATCATATCACATCAGACACCAGGTAAGTCTGATGTGACTCCTGCAGTAACCAGGAGCCAAGCAAAAGCTAATGTGGAGGGTTGTGTTAAAATCTCAAGCTATCAAGTTGGGGTTTTTTTGTATGTAGGGATATAGCAGTGGAGGTGGGGGGAATTGAAATCTGGTACTGCCTACCACAGATAAAGGACTGTGGCAGACAAATGCTACATCTCAATGCTGTGAAATGAAAAGAAAAAAAAAGAAAAGGGGTAAAAGAGACAGAGAGTTTCTACTCTAATTTTTGCTGAGGCAAATCAGGAAAAAGATCGTTTTCTGTGGCGTTACTGGGGAACAGGAAGGGGAGAATCCAGCTCTGAGAGGTCTGTAATGGAATCAAATTGATCCAATTGGCAGAGAAAAACTACATTTGAACAGAAAAAATAACCTGCAGAACTTGTGCTTTTAAAGCACAACAAAGAACCACAATGGCCAAACAGGACAATGAACAGGAGAAGAAAAATCACCCCAAGTGGCAGCAGCTGAAGGATGGCTTTAAATTTGACACCTGCAGAATGGTAATAGTAATTATGCTTTGTTCTTGCTGTTAGAAAGGGTAAAAACATTGAAGTAGGGTGACATAAAATCTAAGAATCAGGAGTGGGGCAGACCATGTAATTTAGAGCTATTTCAAAAGGATGCTAAATGGAAAGATGGAAAATAATAGCAGGAGCTAAATTTTCCTCCTGCAAATGACAGCAGTTTCAGTCCAAGTCCTTTAAGTGCTTCTGGCAGAAAAAAATATAAAAGAAATTGTCTTTTAAAAAAGTGATTTCAACCAACAATTGCATGTGTTGATAATGTAAGGATTTCTTGCCAATTTATTCTGCATGGCTACTTCTCTACAAATCATAGTTCTGGTGGTACCTGTGTCTCAAAAACTACAATCCCAGCTAGCACGTATCACTGCTATATTTAGCAACCTGAGAGCCAGCATGTAGCTCAAATTAAATGAACATAATAGGAAAAAAAGTTTATCTGAAGAAGTCAATTCACAGAATCTTTTCCAGATAAAATGTTGTGAACTTGAACAAATTAAGGCCAAATTAAACAAACAAAAGAGAGGGATTGTAAAAAGGCAAAAGATTCAGTGCTAGGTTTTAAAAAAAAACAAAAAAACCCCAAACCAACAACCAACACAACTTGATTGGATTCTTTGGAATGAAATTCATTTTCAGCTTGGATAGCATCCATCTAAAGATTTTTTCCCCTACAAATTAATAGCATAAAAGTCCCAGGCTGAGATAAGTCTTATTCAGAGCTATTTTGTGTTTGCTAAATGGAATGTGACAGGGATCTGAAACACTGCTATACTACAGAAAATAATTAGTTGAGAAGTAACTTGATAATTTTACCACTGTGAAGAATGAATGGAAATCAACCTTCACTTTAATTATGTGCAAAGGAGAAGTATAATTACCTGCACAAGATACTAATCAGAGAAAATGATAATACATTCCTTTCTTATCTAGTAGATAGTAAACTGCCTTGCTTAATCTGTTCACCTCTGGTGTATCAAAGATAGCAAATTAGTTACTGCCTAGCTATCTGTATCCTAAGGTTATTTGAATCATTTTATTCAGCCCTTGAAATAAATGCTTATGTAGAAATTTTGAAAAATAAAATTACCAACTGCTATTTGAGTATTTCCAAGTTAGAGGAGAAAGGAAAAAAATCACTTTATGCAGCTCCAGAATATCAATGAACTGTGAAAATGTAAGCATCCCAGAGGTTAGAGGTGGTCTAAAAACAGATTTTAGCCCTTGCTAATTTGTTGCAACCCTCATGTTTTCTAGACATGGTTGCCAGAGGTGGTTCTTAAGAGTCCTTTTGCATTGTCAAGATTATTGATGTTTTTCTTACCTTCTGTAGGACCAAAGTAAGGGCACTGTTGTTGCAAGTATAACTCTGCTTCAAGACATTAAAAAGCCCTTTCCCAGATCCTGGATTCCCATACTGAAATTAATTAGAGAAAACTCAGTACTCACAGGGACAGGAGGCCCAATAGGATGAGATAGGTTTGATGCTGTTGCACCGGGCAAGACAGACAGGACTTAAGGGGATTTTTTCCAAGTGTCATTTCAGATGATCATGAACAAAAGCCTTGAGATTTTAACACGAAACTTGGTAATGCCACATGTGTGATGTTACAGTGCTGGAGTGGCCAAAGAAATGCAATGACCAGGCAAGTTTCTTCCAACAGTGACCTACAGTCTGCACTAAGCTTTCTTGTAGGTGCAGTAATGTTTGGCTAATGAAGCTGTATGGCAGCTGAAGGCACTCTTGTGCCCGTCTCCATTAAAACAGTAAAGAACAAATCAATAAAGTGAATCAGGAGATCATATAGTTATATTAGGGCAGTAGTCAGAGAACACCACAAGGTCAGGAAATATTACAAACTAGTACTGGGACATTCCCTGTGTAATGAATCTTCTGCAATCAGATCTATAGAACTCTAAGTACCTCAGTGCTTTTGAGTATGAGGAAAACACTTACGTGGTAATCCTTTAAACAGAGTCTGTTTTGTAACTTACTGAAAATGTTCAGTTCAATTTATATGAAAGTCTGTTTAATCTTTGGCAAGGAGTTTCCACAGTCTGTGTTTGCCTTCTACTTGATCATTGAGAGGTCATGTCCATGTGCTTATGACAGCTTGCAGGTCACCTGAAATTTAGTGGTAATGTCAAAGAAAAAGCATTGACTTCAGGGTTGGGAGAGGAAATAATGAAACAAAATTTTTCATTGTTCCTATTTCCTTCTTTTAGTCATGTTGGTTTATTTGTAGCAGTAAAACTGTATCCAGTCTCAGTTCTGGCTCTTACAATGACTTCATGCCACCTTGAACAGGAGGAGAAAAACATTAAATGCATCCCTTGCGTCATCTCAAGCTTGGCAGGCTTGCACTAGAGGTGTCTTTGGCCCAGTGTGCATTTTTCCAACAGGACATTTTGTATTGTAACCTGAGTTTCAGTGCTATTTAAAAATAAGGGGAAGTTTCTTAAGCCAAGTTGTCTTTCAGACTCAGTCTATTCTGTAATTCAAAGTGTGCTGGCAGAGTTGGTTGTGAATGTGATGTAGAGGTAGCTGCAGCTGACGTGACAGACGTGAGGTTAGCTTAGGCATGTAGGTAAGAGAGAAATTATTTTAAAACAAGAGCTTTGAAATGTGCTCTAGACTGCCAGGGTAACATTTTCAAGATGTCTTATAATGATACATACACAAGTGTTTGATACAAAACAAATATAGCTTTAAATTAGCACTATCTCTGATGCAGCATTGCACCATTGACCGTGGCCACGTGTGGGATGAATGTAGAATAAGGGTGAACTGCTGGAGCCCAGAAAAGATAGTTACTAGTCCTCTCTTTCCCCTCCTTCTCTGTTTGAAAACTGTAATCATCATCTTTCCAAGAATATGTGTTGCTTTCTGAGCTGAGAAAAAGCTTTTTTCCTCTTGGTCTTTGACATACATGACAAGCTACTGATTCATAGCCTGTGTGAGCACCAAGTGAAAGCAGCCACTCTGATGTCACCCCTTTTCCCTCTCCTTCCCTCCACCTCACTTGTATTTTATGTAACTGCAAATTATTTTAGCCATTCCCAATGTAGATTTTTGAGGCAGAGATTATTATGTATATGTGAGGAGTACAACAGGGCCCTTATGCCCACTCAGCATTTCTAGCCACTACCATGAAATAAATAAATTCCTGTAGAAATGACACCAAATCATCAGTATTTCTGCCTATTCCATTACAGTAGTGGATACCTGCTACTTATTCCTTGGGAATCACTGTTCTGTATTTTTATTATTATTTGTATTTCAGCTATTCATCCAATTCAGGAAGAACAAAACATTTTTTTGTTGTCATCCTCGAGCAGACCTGACAAGGAAGTGTCTTCACATACTTTTTGTCTGTCATTACTTAGAACTAATTTTCTATTTTATTTAATTGTTTTAAAAGAAATTTCTGTCTTGCAGGAGCAATCCTGTTCATAGATACAGGATTCTGCCTCTTGGAGAGAGAATGAGCTTTTATACTGTTCTGCTACTGTCTCTCCGTGCCTCCAAATTAAGTTAAGGTTTTTTTTCCTTGAAAAGGGAGTCCTTGTTCTGTGAAAATAGAAGCAAATATTGTCCTTTGCACAATTATGCTAGAACCAAAGAGACAAAGAAAATAATCAATTTAATTTCCTTTTATTGCCTGTGCAATTAGCTATATGTCATAAAAGATCAGATTGCATCTGGAGGTAATTCCTTGATCCTCATCTTAAGTTTTCTCATCAACATACATTAATCATATATATATCCTTTACATTGCCTACCCCCCAACTTTCAGTAATATTTGATTGCACTTGAACTTCTCTTCTGAATCTTGTCAGCCTTACCTTAGTGGCAATTAAGAATTGCTGTATGAAGTCCATGTTCAGGGGACCAAATTTTTAGCCTATAGATCTCCTTTTTTGACGTTTTTAACATTTGTAGTGCCAGAGATGATAAACTGATATGGGATAGGTGAATGTAAGATTACATTTTTTCTTGATTTAGATACATGGCACCTTTTATTTTCATACATTTGTCCATAGAATACTAGCAGTCTGTTGGATCTCAGGGTTTGGGGGAATCTGATGATTTTTATTTTTTTTTTCTGAGCTGCTGATAAATTCCCAGGTTCTGTACTGTGTGATGTCTTGCACAGCCTGAAGTGTTAAAATAAGTAAATAAATAAATAAAAGTAGAAAACAGCAGGAAAGAAGAGTACCACCAGAGAGAGAACAAAGGTGGGTGTATGTCTTTCTGAGCCTTGACTGTCATTGAAAATAAAACCTTGAGTTTACTTTATGAAGACTAAATGCAGTTGATAATAGAAAGAAAAGAAATAAGAAGTGAGAAAGAACTGGGGAGACTTAGAGAAAATAGAAGTGAATAACATGAGAAGTATGACTTACATTTTAACAAGGAGAACTGAAAAAAGACTGAGAAAACATTTCTTCCTGTGAGAGCTGTCATGAAATATATGGATTTTCACTCACTGCAAATTTTTAAAAGCATTGCAGATAAACCTCTCCCAGCAATGTCCTGGGTGTGGTTATTCCTGCTTTACACAGCGATGCCTGCAGTTTCTCTGGATCTGCTTTATGGGATTTTGTAGGGTAGGAAGTAAATATAAGGGAAGGCAGGGATGTAGAACACATGGAATTTGGAAAGTACAGTGAGGAGAACAATGTCTTGAGTGGCTGTGGTGGTGGCACGAGGACTGATCACATCCAGCAACAACTGAGAAGGCAAATGCAGCATCAGTTTAGAGTCCCAGTTTTAGAACTCTGTACGAGTATCATTAAGAGGTTGTGGTGCTTCTCTGAGGTTTTTTTGCTCAACATTTTACTTATGGTTACTAACAACCAGCTTTGTGTGGTTTGCCCTGTGTCTTTCATATGGTAAAATCTGTCTCATCTTGTGTTCTTATCAGCACTGATGTGAGCTTACACAGCTGCCTTCAACCTTCCAGTCCTGGGAACAAGTTTTAGAGCATCCTTTCATTATCCAGTTGGATGTAAAACATCACAACTCTTACTCTTCCTTTTTCTGTTATGATCCTCTGCCAAGCAAAGACTCTTTCCTCAGACCTGTTTCTTATCAACATCCCCTATAAAAGCAGAGTTACCATATTGCTACATTTGCCAAGAGTCTTTCATTGGATGATGCAAAAGATGTGTGTATTTCTGTATTCCTTGACTGGTTGCTTATTACTTTAACAGGTAAACAGGCAAGTAACCAATTTACATGCACAACTTGTGGCACTGATTGAACTAAGGAAAGTATTTTCAGGTTCTTAAACGTATACAAATTTACACACACTGGAAATTTTACTTGTGATGGTTTTTTATATCATTTGCTATGGGGAAAAAATAAAAAAACAACATTCAAGCTGTTTTCCAGATTAGATTAACAAACCCTTAGGCTCCCACAGTAATCCTTTAAGACAGGGTAGAAAGCTCTAGAAATTGTATCATATAATGATTCTGTGTGCAGTTTCTTATTTCAATGAATCACAGATGATAGTGGGACTTCTTATCACCACACTTCTCTGCTAAGAATACAAATGTATTAAGATGAGTTACTGTGTAATTACGATTGCTCCAGACAGATTTATTATGAAGTTGCCAGATTGTTACCCCTAAAAAAGCCTGCCTTATTTCATGATAATTATGCAAAGTGATGTCATTTTTGTGCACAAGTTCTTAACTGATAATAAAGCAGGCACTCTGCCAGTTTAAATAAGCAGTAGAAATTAGTTACTCTCCAAGAATGACGAGATGGAAAACACATGATTTACGCTTACAAAGTGTTCACCTGCAGAGCACACAGGTGAACATTCCAGAGGAGGAGATCCAGATACAGAAAATGGCACAGATAGACAGGAGGACACACCACCCAAAAAAAGTCACTGAAGTAGTTCAGACTGGAGGCCATAGCACCTAGTATGGTGTCCTTCAATTTTGACTTTTACAAACTATCTGTTTAATTATTTCAGTGTTTTAGCTGGGGTGGGGTGAGGGTTATAGCTCATTGTAATTATTCAGGCAGTATTTTTAATAGAATTTATTTAGTCAGACATAGTTAGGTTCATGTTGTAATAACATAAGCTAAATTAAAGTTTTCATGAGTGTTTTTGCGTTTCTAAATCAAACTCAGTGTCTGGCTCCATGGAAATTGATTACCAGTTTGTCAAAAGAAATAGCCAGCCCAAAATTTTACCAGAAATTCAGAGTGAATCTGTGGATTCTGGAAGAGATTTGTCACTTTCTTTCCTGTCATTCTGTGTTTTCATGTTCCTCTGCTGCCAGCTTCAGCTCAGATGAAGTGCTGAAGTACCATTTGAAAGATGATCTTGAACATTTGACTAACCTGACCAGATGAGGGTAATACTGTGAATTTTGTGCTAACTTGGACTAGAAGGGTTCTCCACTAAAGTTTGAAAAGCAAAGGAACTGAAAAATAGTTGAGAAGAGTGTCTGGGAAGGACATGTTTTTGGTTTTTTTTTTTTATGGTCCTTATCCAAATGCTCCCTTCCAAACTTTGGAGCTATGCCAATTACTGTTTAAATCTGTATTCATGTCCTTTTATAAAAGTTAGCATCTGGTGCTGATACTGTCTTTTTCAATGACTTTGAGTACAACAATAGCTTTCAAAATCTCATCACTTTTCAAAATAATATAAATAATTAACCTAGGAATTCATTGAAAATACACAAGGACACAACATGCCAAAAAGTGAGAACACTGACAGAATAGATATAGAGGAAAAAAGAATAATAAAAAAAAAAAACCACTAAATGAACTACTACCATCTTTCAGATCAAGTCAAGATGAAAATACTGGAATTAGCAATAGTATTGAGGGAGGTATCTGCTCTACGTTCAAGGAGTCATCCTGGTCTCACTGAATATCTGCAGTGCATGTTTTGTCTGTTACTGGTGAAAATGTGACAAATAACATAATGACTTACCCACAGAAATACAGTGCCACTTAATAAGGTTAATGCATTCAGGAATGTCCAATATTAATAGTGCATGTTTCACAGTATTTTATTTTTTAATATATTCAAATTCAGGCTCCTCATATTGCAAAAGGCAATAGCTTTCTGTTCTGAAAGGAGAATTTGATAGGTTTCTTGCTTGCTTTTTTAGGCAGAAATCCACAGTATGACATCAAAAATTACATTACTTGTCATTTTTTGCTATGCAGTCAAGTGTAAGTTCTAAAGTGGTTTTCCATCTTTGGAAAGCATGGGAATCAGGTCACTTTACTGCCTAAATAGTAGTTTTGATGTCACTCCAAGTTCTGTTTCAGGGCATATGAACAGCTGAAAAGCCTCAGGATGATGTAAGCCACTGGACAGTGAGTGTTTCTTTGTGTGAGAGGATGTGTGGCATTACTTAGGTCACCTGTAACCTCTTGTCATAGAGAACACAGGCACATTTTAAGTATCAAAAGCACATCTCTAAAAAAACCATGCTATTACTCATTATTTAGAAATTCCATTAATAATTGACCCTTGGCTAAGGAAGTGAAAGAGGGTTTCATTGCAATGGGTTTGGTTTTGGGGTTTTTTTTTTGATAGAAGAGCAATTTATTGTTCTCAAACGGGTTTGCTAATACATGTATCACATACAGCCTGTTTGCTTTGAAGAAGTAATAAAGCCAAGAATGTCTTGCTACACAGTTTTGTCACCTGCAGTATTTTACACAATTCTTTCTCCCTGATAGCTAATCCCAAATCCTCTTTGCTGCTTTTTAGACAAGTCATGCTGAGTTTTTTACTTCTGTGATAAAAGAAAGCTATTTGAAAACAAATTCAAGTTGTTTATGGGGGGGAAAATATTTGCTGCATTCTATTTTCTGATACATTTTCACTCGAGAGTCTTGAGTCCTTTAATTTCTTTGTGAATAAAGTTGCAGGTTTCTTTACATTTTTATGTAAGTATAATTAAACTTTATATATTTGGACGTGAAAAACTGCTGCCTTCTACCAGACGTTATTTTGATAACATTGAAATTCTATTATCTATTGTTACGTGTGTGGAAATGCTGAAATCTTTATATCTTTATGTCCTAGAAATGCCCAGCAGCATCAGTTATCCTCTAAGTATAATTTCAGCTACATGTGCAGCACTGCCAGTGTTTCTCCAAAGCAACACAGCATGCTTGAGAGGAGGCTGCACCCATTGTGTTCAGCAGAGTGTTTTGACAGAGAGAGTTCCCACCATGTATAAAACTTTAAATTGTATTTTAAATTAAACTAAGCCTTATGTTGGTGGCAAGGAGACCATGTTGCTGAAAAGAGACATCATTTGTGACAAAAGCATTACAGACGTTGAATGTCAGACACTGTAAAACAGTTTCCCTTCTGCTTTAATTAAGTGAGTGCTTTCTCAAACAGCTGAACCTCAAAGGAAATCACAGTGATTCCCATTTTTCCGCAAGCAGTTGAGCTGCTTTAAACTTTACTTAAAAAAAAAACCCCTAAACTGGGAGTTGTTTTGAGGATCCAAATTTAACGTATATTTCTAGGCTGTGATAAAGAAGACAAATAGTTACAGAGAACAGCAGTAGGAAGGAATAACAATAGTCAAAGGGATTTTAGTTTGGCTCTGTCTTTTACTGGGTCTTTTACAATACTAATTTGAATAAGGTGAAGGAAATTTACCACTGTTTCCCATCTCATTCCACTGCTTTTAAGATCTAAATTTCCCTTTACCATTGTGTGCACATGCATTTCTTCAGCTTGAGTGATCACCTGGCATCCAGAGATCAATGGGAACTGTTACACAACCATGTCATTACATATATTTCAACAAGCAGATGCTGGTAAGATGAGTTCTTTGACCAGGTTTTGAAGCTGTTGTCAAATTGTGGCTTAAACATCAGAAGAACATTCTGCAAATTTACATAACCTCTACAAAGCTTGAAAAATTAATTTATGGTGAGCATCACTCAGCACTCATTTCCAGGGGAAAGAAAAAAACCCCAACTCTTTGAATGTCCTTTTCAGTTAAACTCATGTTTATAAAATTGCAAAGATAATAACAAAGCAGATTAACAGCAACTGCATATGTGCAAGCACTGCTTTGGATGAATACATTACAGAAGTCACAGTGAATTAGAACCATGAGAAATGTTGCAGCCTAGGACTGAAGTGGGATATAAAGGTGTCATCCTTGAGGCTAGAAACTGAAATATAAGATCACTGATGAACAGGGTACTCCTAATCTCTGCAGATGGGCATATGCTCTTTTTGTGTTTTAATGACACAAACATCAAGGTCTCATTCTCAAAATTATTTTCTGCCTGTTTGCTTTTTTCCTTCACCTCCTCTGTTTTCAGTATGTCTGAGTTCAGTGAAAGAAAAAAAAAATTGTAAACTTCAATTGAGTGTTAAATTGAAAGTGGTGATGGACAGGAGGACCTGTTCTGATCTAGAGTAGCACTGTTTTCAGTGTTTTTTGAAAGCCTGGAAAGAGTATGTTTCAGGATTGTTTTTTCCAGGTTAAAAAATATTTCATAAGCTCTGAACCAAAGTGGTCACGAGGTCTCCCAAGCCTGTCTGGTATTTCTTCCATTTTGAATATGAGCCTCAGAAGAAATGGTCTTTAGATTTCTAAGATTTAAGGCCAGAATAGGTTAGATTATCTATACTGACTTCTTAAATAGTACAGCTATTTATTTAGACACCTATGAGCCCAATAAAATGTGCACGATTTATTTCAAAAAAACTCCTGAAAACCAAGGTTCAGAGGGTGGCCAGGCCAGTCTTGTGTCATAGGTAGCAACCCAGAGGAACAGATCTCTCTCTTTGTGTTTGGATTCCACATCTTCCATCTTGTCTTTTGAAAAACCAAAGGAGTTCAATTTGTAAATTCTGTGATAGCTTCTTTGCCTCAAACACAGGAGGACAAGAAAATTAGAATTTCTTTCCAGTGCAGTAGAAGAAACATTTTGATGTGTAGCAAATGCTTAAATGTCAGGGATAAAAGGGCTTGCTTTGTTTTTAATCCAGGAGAGAGAGAGTTAGAAAACTTAATATTAGCAGAACTGCTTTCGTGCATTTTAATCACTTCAATAAATGTGTTCTTGATTGGATGTAAACTTTCCCCTGTAGTGTTTGCAACCCCTGAGAATATTAAAGTAAAAAATCACTTTAAAAAGTTAGAGGACTGCAAGTGATTTCACTTATATTCCAGTCTTTAGGGTCCTAATTTTTCTGACTCATATTAATTTTATTCCATATTTATAGCTTAAGTGAGAAGAGAATTAAATTCAAGAGGTCCATAACTGTGTATAAATAATTACTGTTTATGAATATTACTACACGAATTATAAAGAGGATGGCATATCAAGAGAGATGAAGTGAAGAACTCTCCTGAAAGATACCTAAGGTATTTAGCTCAGTGTTGTATCAGAAGGGTTTAGAAATAAAGGCACTTTTTTTATTTTCTCATTGCTTATTTTTAGGATATCAGCAATTAGGCCTTTTAGAAGAAATATTCCCTTTTATTTTCAAGCATTTAACTGAGGACCTTGTCTGAGCAAGGCAATCATTGCTGGCTCCACACATAATTATGAAGATAAAGAGGCCCCTTCATTAGCTTCATGTCCAGGGGATGCTGATGGGGATGCTGGAGCTGGCAGCCCCAGCCCTGCAGCCACTGCAGGAGCCCAGGGGCATCAGTGCTGTTCCTGGAAGCACCTCAGGTCGATGATATGAAACATCCCCAGCTCAGGTGGCATTAGCAAGAGACCTAAAAGGAAATTGCTAGTTGGACTTTGATCTGCTGGGTAACATAAAGTTTCTTCACACTTGCTGCAGAGAACACGGTGGCACTCGGTAGCCAAAGGAGAAGAGATGGCTGATTTCAGCAAGTGCTGTAGCCCTGCATTTTAAAGGAGGTATTTCTGTGGCATAGTTCATTGCTTATAGTATATTCATTCCTCTTGGTGCAGTGTGGCACAGGAACACAAATGCACAACCACCCATTTATGCACTTATGTGCTCTCCTGGGGCAATGACCTCTGCTGAGAACCAGCACCTAACAGCATGGGCAGCACCAGCCTGGTGGAGGTAGCACTTAGAATATTCAAGCTCATTAGTTTAAAGACAACTTGAGGATCACTCACAGATTTGCATTTGTGCTATACACCTTTTACGGGTTTGCTGAGTTTATCCTTAATTAATTCAGTGAGAAATCTTATATCAGTTTACAGGTAAAGGTGTAGGAGGTGGCAAAGCTATGAGAAAACTTAAGGAGTTTTGTGCCTTCTTGTGCCCATTCTCAAAGCCAGTGTGTGAATTTGTATCAGTTTTTACCCAAAATGTGAACTGTTAATTTCACTAATCTGTAGTAGTTACTTGTTTGGAAGATTTTCTGTAATGAAAGAACACTTTAGAGGTTTCCAGTAGTCAGACATAACATTTGATTTTCTTTTCTTTTTTTTTTTATTTTATTTTTATTTTATTTTATTTTTGCTTTTAAGACTCTATACCATATTTATCTTGAATATTTTGTCCTTTCAATGAAGTTTCCTGTTCACATCCTGATTAAATTCAGTCTTGCTAAGTTGGGAAACTCTGATGGGATCACACACGAAAAAATGGAGTGCCTTGATTTCTCCAGGCAGAGCCGAGAGTCCAGAAACAGAAGAGTCTCATGTATCTCAGTAACAGATTGTTATTTTCTTATGTATTGGGATTTTTATGGAAGTAGAGCTTTAGGCAAGATTATGGCCCAGTCTGTATACCTAAGAGTGCAAGACCAGTAAGCCCCTGACCACTGGACCAGCTACTTGCACCATCTGCTCAGCAAACCAGAGGAATGGGACTGTTGTCCATAGGGCACAGGAAGAGAGGAGAGGTTGTTTGAGGGGAGAGGTTTTTTGAGAGATTTGAAAGTGGATATATAAATATTTATGAAATTACAATACAAATAAATATTACAAAAGCCCATCTGATTAAAACAAGAGCTATGACAATTCTTGTGAATTTTTAATATTAAAAATAAACATTACATTAATGAGTCTTCATTATATCATTAAACATTTTACTTTGCTTTCTGTAGAGAATTTTATTTTACTTGACATACTTTTTTAAGTGTCTAATGGGCTCTTATGACATTTGTAAATGAGGCAAAACAAATGGAATATAAGAGTTAATTCTTTATATTCATCACTAATTCAGGCTAATTTATCATAAGGGAAATAATAAGGAAGTTACATTTTCCTTTTTTTTAAAATTTACATATAAATAGGTCTAAATCACAAAACTGGGATACAGATTTTAAATACCCCAGAGTCCAAGTTGACTTAATGTGGGGTTTCAATTTAATTTATTAGAGCATTGCCAGGACCTGGGTTTTTTCTTTTTTTTTTAAAAAAAAAAAAAAAAAATCAAGCAGTTCAAAGAAGTTAGAAATTGAAGATTGCTCTGATGTATTTCTAGTGGCTTGTGTGGAACCAGCAAATGCTTGAACCCAGTTCTTTTCTGCCTTAGGAACTAAGCTTTTACACATCCTAGCCTGGTTTTCTCCTGCAGCATTTGTCACAGAGAATTGATGTTAGGCTGCAATCCATGCGTTCCTCCATCAGGGAGGAGAATAAGCAGCTCATGTGCACAACACAAACTTGAAGCCCAGCATTGCTTGCTTCTTGACTCAGCTTCTTAGCCCTGGCTTCAGGTGGGATGAATTGGAAAGGTCAGTCTGGATAGGAGCAGGAAGCATAAAGAAAAGATTTGCCATTTAGAGTGAGTGATCTCAGACATCCTCACATAACATTTCATTTGTATTTTCCCAGCATTAGGGTGATATTAGATTTGCAGTTAATACATTTGTTTGCAGATGGACTGGAGGTCTGATTTTCAGCTCTCCAGCAGCAATGTGTGCAGTAATGTGATGAGCTCAGGAGAGAGTGTGATCACGTATTTATAGAGCATGTCCAGCACAAATGGGACTCAGCATGCTTTTGGCTTCAGCAGCCCCACTGCAAGGAATGGGAAGATCCTGATCCTGCCTTGCACAGGTGATATGGGCTGTTCACTCCTCAACAAACTCTATCACACGGGTTCTGGATAAACAGGGTGATCCTTTTCTTGTTAAATTTGATCATTTGCCATCTCCTGTCCATACGGGTAGCAAAAAATACAATTTTTCATGATCAAGTATTACCCTAACACAAATAGTGCTTTTCAAATGTCCTCCTCCCACAGCTCTGTTCCACAGTTTTTATCTAAGAAACACCCCATTCAGTGGCAGCCCTCCAGATCCAGTCTTCTTGATCTCCCAAGAAACCTGCCTTGAGGCTGCTGCCCTTTGTGCTCCTGGGGAGAATGTGACTCAGAGTAGCAGTACTGTTAATCCTTCTGCTTTTAATATTGTGGAGCACACATTGCATGTGCTGTTTCTACACATCATATAACTCCAAAGTGCTGGTAAGAAGAGGGCTGACACTCCAATACAGGTGGTGTATTCTTAAAAACAGGTGCTTCTTAAAAGCATAATCTGACCCAAGACAGTTTCTTTAACATTTTTGTTAAGTGTATTACCCATCTCTCTGTCGTTTCCCCAGGCCTTGTCTCTGGTATGGGAATTTACACTGCAGTGCTTCCATTTCTGTGGTTCCATCAATGCACTCTCCAGTAATTTACTGGATTAAGCAATATCTTTGAAAACCTTGGTTTGCCCCAGTGCACAGAGACCGTGTTAGTGGTTTGCACTGTGCATTCAGAGTGATGTTGTTAGAGTTAGAGATGTTAGAGATCACATTTCTTTAACAGACAAAGGGCATCAGTTTTGTGAATTTGTCTCAAATCTAATACTGTATTAGGACCTCTTCTGCCATTAGATTTATGCACCCAACTAAGCAAAGCACATACTGATTCTCTCTGTGCATGGAATAACAAACACATTTCCTCACAAACATTTGAATTTCTGTCAAACATTTTAGCACATTTTTTTTTTGCTTTGCCCTCCCTCTTTGTGCATTTTTTAAGCAAATTAAATCAGAAGAAAAAAGTAGTTTACAGATCAAAAGGAAATGTTGAATTATACACTTTCTTATTCTCTCTCTCCGAAGACTGGTAAATGCCTCTTCTCAAATAGAAACTTGAATGCTGCCACATTTTTCACACTTCTCCACTGATCCAGTTCCAATGTGATTATCTTGCACTGCTCATACAGGAATGCAATTTTACAAGAAAGGCAAGGACCAGAAATCTCCCTACACCATAAAAAAGGTCAGCTGCTTTAGAATGCTGGCTGACCAGTCCTACCAGTAGCTTCATGCACCTACCTTTTCCTTACTCTTCCCACTTTTTGGAAGCAGCAGATACCTCTGCTGAATATTGATCTTGTTGTGTTGTCTCAGGAAGCCTGGCTGGAAATGAATGCTGTGTGCATTAGAACAAACTCAAGTTGTGACAGAAGAAATCTCCCCAGCCCTTACTTGTCTTTCAGATCGATTTCTGTGGCAGGTTTCAAATAAAACAAACCAAACAAAAACTTTATTGGGATATTGAGTTACAGATATTCTAGATTTTTCTTTCATTTATGTTCTTTTTATAAAAATCTTTTTGTATAGCATCATGGTTTGTGATAAAGACCTGAAAAGTAGGAGCCCTGCTGTGCTTTTATTTTCTTTCTCAAGCTTTTCCTAACCTGACCCCATCCTATGTCTGGTTTAGCTGTTCAGAAACTTTTGGGCCCCCAGGTGGCTATTGTAGAGAGATTGGCTCAAACCTACAATTCAGGTTAAACATCTGACAGCACTGGCCTCTGAGTTAGGGGAGGAAAGAGGGACAAGTGAGAGAAGACTTGCATTTGCCTTCCTTCTACATTATTTTTTAATTTCCAAATCTTCCTGTGTAATGAGAAGTGATTCTCACTCTACTTGGAATAAAATGGAGGAAAGAAGGTTTTTACCATTCAGATAACCTCAGTTCCTTAGCTTTTCCTAGCCTTACCCTTTTTCAGACTTTGAGAATGTTTGGTTTTGTAGGACAATGACTTTACTACCTGGAGAATGAAGCTAGTGCAAGGCATGCTGGTGTTTATGAAGCTTCTTCAGGGCTTCCAAAGAAAGGACATCGCACCTTTTGTCTAAGCATTGTGGAATGAGATTTTCTGATTTCTTATTGCTGCAAAACCTAGCCATGACCCTAAAGAAGCTATTAGGTTTTGGATAATTTGCATCTCAAACAATGTCAGTGCCTGAGCCCCAGAAGCTCCTATGAAAATAAAAATAAAATTTAAAAAAATTAAAAAAAAAAAAAAGTTAAACATTTTATTTGGAAAGAAATCAGAGGTCAGAAGAGGGCAAGGAGTGAATACATTCACAGATTCTGTTATGCTGGCCTTAATGTAACTTCTGAAGCATATTTGAAATAATTGGGTCTGCTGGAAACCTTCCAAAATATTTCAAGGGGCCAACAGAAGAATTGGCTATGCTGTGTCTAAACTTTAGTTACAGAGACTTAATTCTTAGATGTATAGAAGTCTTCTAAAAAAAAAGGAACAGATTTTCTTAGAACTCTTCCCTTGGTCTTATTAAAATAGCACTTCTCTGTAGAGACGAGTTAATCATGATTGCCAGACTAAAGATTCTGTTAAACATAAAAGCTGTCACAGCCCTTGTGGTGAACTGCAGCTTAGAGAGAAAAAAGACTGAGATGATGCTGTTGGAGAAAAGGTTGTTCAGATTGTACAGACTCCCATCATAATTCCTGCTAATGATAAACAAACATGCAGCAGAATGAGAAAAAGATCTGCAAAAGGGTTCCTAATATGCTGTCCTCTTGGTCCAGATGTGCTCAAAGAGGGAATCTGTACCTTATCTACAGGAATGCCAGAGATGTTAAAAGGTAGAAAAAACAGATTTATTGCAGTTAGCCAAGCTGGTATCATGATTACAGGGTAATCTTATCTTTGAGCAGCTCTCTTCTACAGCAATGTCTTCTTCAAGATCAAATGCCACCAAAAAGCATTGCTTCTGGGGTGAGATCAGTCTGCTGATTGTTCAGCTCTACAAAGTACAACAGCATGAAAACAGAAGTGACTTGACATCTAATTTACTCACACGAATAGCCACACATTAACTGACTGGCAATTTCCCTTAGGCAACAGCAGCTGGCTTGCTAGCTGTAGACTTCTGGTTTTGCTCTGCTCATCCTTCTGGAATCAGAGTTACCTGGAGTTCTCTGTAGCAGGAGATCACCCTGCCACAGTAGATGGTGCTTTATCACTTATCTTTTAATGGGCAGATGTTAAATCATTACTTTATGACTCGTCGATAGCTCCAAGGGTTCATAGAAACCTTGACGCCTCTTCAGAAATCTTCTTGTCTAAGCCAAGGAGTCTGGAGAGACACGAGGTTGAGAACAGTCTCTGACTGACTGGTCTGGCTTCTTCAAATATTACAGAGAGTGTTATCATGAAGAGGCATTGGTAGGAGCCAAGTAGGAGTACATTTTATATTGTACAGAAGGTAAGATATATCAGAAGACATCTGAGGGCTGATCAGTAAGAACAGTCATTTTACAGTGTGTTAGTATTTCCAGTTAATTTTATATTCAGGTTTGAGAAGTGCTGCACTTCTTGCAGAAGGAATTGCATAAGAGCAGTTTTAAAAATTACAAAAGAAAGGTGAAAAAGGCAAATTGCACCAATCCGGGTTTGAAGAGCTCTTCTTGTGATCCGCGGGGATTGAGTTCCAAAGGAAAGATCAGCTTCTGACTGAGATCTGAAACAGAGTTTTTCTCGAGTGTCTGCTCAAAGATGCAGAATGTACCCCTCAGGAAAGCAGTGAGGATGTTTTGAGCAAAGGGACTTACCCCACATGGGCTGAAGTTTCTGGAGAATGTACAAGGCTTTCTGTGCTTACTCAGAGTGAACGTGATAGTGAATTCAAAATAGTGCAACTAAGGAGAACTTAGACAATTACCTCTGACGAGTGCTCTAAGCCTTCAGGGACTGGCACAGATTAACCTGCTAAAAGAAGGTGCCACAAGAGATTGTCTCTCAAAAGTTATGCTGGCAGAAATGAGGAGTCATGTAGTCCGTGTGAAGATGTGAGGAGAAAGGAGACACAGTTTGTGGAAAAGGCCACTTGCCATCATTTAGTAAACAAAGTGTAAAGATTAGTATGAACAGGCAAGAATTTTTAATTTGCTTCTCACTGGATATGGACTTTCCAGGGAGCTAAGCCCACCAGTGCAGCATTGCAGGGCCTCTGTGTTTGTCTCCTTTTGTCTACCCTAAGAAACCAAGTATTGGTGACAGCATTTTGACCCACAGTGATATTAGCATTGTCACAATGTATTTGTACAGTGCCACTGTCATATCCACTGCTTTGCCTTCAAGGGTGGCACGGGACAGTACTTAGGGAGAGGTGGGAAATGTTTATTGAGGAGATTAAGGATTGCTGTAAAATCTTGACTTCATGTGTGTATTAGGGCTTGAGGCTATTTGGTGGGTGGAAGCAGGGAATTTTTCTCACCTAGGGGCATGTGTACAACTTTGCTGTGATTCACACTTGTTTGTTACTAAAGGAGGAATAAAATTATCAAAAGTAGATTGCTGTAGTTAAGGGGAAAGTTTTCTTCATGTTCTTTCTTACTGTCTGTCAAGATATGCTGTAGTTCCCTCCCACTACTGGGCCACCAAATGTTTTCAGGCCCACTGTGATAATTGCCACTTCACTGATTGCCTTTGCTGAATCTTACGCTTCCATCATTTTAACAATGGAAGATGTAGGAGTGTGGCAAAATATATGTGTGTGTGCTCATGTGTATGTGTTCTTGGAGACATTTACTAGGTGTTGCTGTCACATCCCTAATGTGACATTTCAGACCTGAAATGCTGGGTGCCATCAACTTCCACAGGCGACTCCCTGCAGCTCTGATTGATTTCGGTGGAGTTGTGACTCCTCAGCACCTTTGTAAAGTCTGTCCCCTGCTGTCCTCAGTGAAGGTGCTCAGCACCTTGCCACATCAGGCTTCTTCCAGCACATACATAATGGCAAACTCCACAGCTGCCAACAGTCTTTTCATGGTTTTTGCCAGTCCCACACCACCTGCTGAAATACACTTGTTCTTGGATAACTTGCAATTGGTGATGAATGCTACAGTTATTATATATTATGCAGTTATATATATTATACAGTTCAGGAATATCATGTATCTCCTTTTCTTGTCCCATCATTCAGATATTCTGTATTGTAATTCTTTTCCTCTCAACTGCTTTCCATCCCTTGATGCTGAATGCTCTTTATAGTATTATGTTAGTGATCCCCTTACACTGCATGTCTGTTCCTCGTCCTGCCTCTCAAATACTTCTTAAAATACAGCATCTCCCTTCCCTGTAATCTCTCTGAGATACTTACAGTGCTTCCTTTCCTTGTCATACCTTTCAGATGCTCCATATATTATAACCTGAACACTTCTGTGCTCACCTAGCCAGAAAGATTGCCAATGCTCTGAATGACAAAAATGATCTGAAGAAAGAAGATGTAGTGAAAAAGTAAAGGTTACATCTTACTGCACTCAAGAAGGATCAGTGTGGCTTTTCAGGTCTACTAGCCAAGCAAGGGCTACAGCTAGAGCATCATTTGTAGTTCCAATTTGCCTGGCAAATATCATGAAATTTCACAGTTCTGGCCATTGTGTTACAAGAAACCTGCACTGGCAGCATACAAGGAAAGCTAGACATTGATATAATTCACTGAAAGGATTTTCCTGTCTATCAGACAGAGAATTAAATCTCCGCTAGGCTGTAAGGTGTATATCTTCATTCAAACCATGGAAATAGTTCTCCACAGCTTAATTTGCCAAAACACGTCCAGGAAGACAAATTCTCTGCAGTCTCCCTGAAATCTGTGGGACCATGCAGAGTTTAAACTAGCCCCCAATTAGACCTAAGCCTGAACTTATTTGCCTAAGCCTATTTCTTGAAATCCAATATGAGGATTTCTTGTGCTGGCACAGAGATTGGAGCTCTATGTCCCTCCACCTCCCAGACCTTCCACTCAGTATTTTGCAGTGTGGTTGGACATGTTACCATCTCATGGTTAAAGCAGAGGAGAAATGGGAGCTGTAGGGTTGTGCAGCTTTATCTCAAGCAAAAAGAAGAAAAGGAGGTATTAATTGTGTATTACCAATTTTGTACTGTAACAGGGAACAGGTTTTAGTATCTATATTTAGTATAGTTTCTCCATTTTGACAGGAACTGAAGGTCATGAACAGCATATAGGTACAGGATTACTCACTGGTAGTAGCTGAAATTTTTATGTCCATTTAGCATTTGGCTGTGACTTCTGCAAAGCAACGTTATACCATCATCACTTGCTTGAAGTCTGACGTCTTTAGTCCTGACTCTCCCTCATATACCAACTCTTTCTTTTCTTTTTGGCCAGTGGTGATACCTTTCTGGTTTACTCCTTTCTCATTCATCACACTGAGCGTGCTCTCTTTCCTTTTTGTTTCTTCCATAAACATGTTTTGCTGCATCTGCTTTGAAGTGATAATACAGGAGTTGTCTAATCAGATCCTGATTATCCTTTCGTGTGGAGGTAGTACCATTTGGATAGAATTTAATCTCATTAAAACAACTTCCAGTGTCTCCATCCCACTGATGAAATCTCCGTCAGCGTGATTAACATCCCGGTCTGGCTTTTGGCAGGTTTAGTCCTGATTTATGCCTCTATGGGATAAAAACCAGGCTGTCTGACTTTCTTCAGCTTAGGAATTTGATCCTTCTAGATAGGTTTGGTTTGTTGTTGTTGTTTTTTCCTTCTCTTTAAAGTATGATCCAGCTGTTGTTTTCTCCATTCTTTTGTTTTATCTGACCAATGAAAATGGTATTTTTTATCTAAATGGATAACTTTATTACTCTCATACAAGTGTAACGTTACTTCTTGCAGATCTTCCCTTTGAAGTTCAAAGTGATAAATCAGTTAAGAAAGTGGCACCATATTAGTGGATATGCTTGGGTTCTGTAAATATTTTTATCTGTGTCTATATATTGAGCCATACTAAGAGGCGACTTGGAAAGTACTGATTTTATGAGTGACAGATAATCTACTGTGGTGAATGCACTGCGATTTAGTTCCACAGCAGACTTGTTGCCAAGACTTCACAAATTCCTTTCCTGAAGAATTTGACATTCACTGTTATTAAGTCAAAAAAGAAGCACTTGCTCCAGATTGCAGAGCTGACATCACAGTTATGAATATTTCCCTGTTAAATCTTTATTTTTGTTATCCCAGAACTTCTGCTTTAAGTAGACCACTTTTTTTTTTTTTTCATTTCAATTTTAATTTCACTGTGTTCTAGTGGAAGGTGGGCTTTGCATTGGTATCTTACCCCATATACCACAGGTCAAGTCTTTGCAGTAAAGGAATTTGATCCGAATGATATTTTTCAGTAAAGGTCAATCTTACTGTGAACTACAGGAAGAATAGCTTGCTTTATTTTTTCCAGGAAGTTATTATCTTAAAATGAAAAGTTAATTTATTTCTGGAGCATACCTAAGATTCTTTTGTGATGCATCTAGACTGTAACATAGGTAGGCAGAGAAACCAAGAAGAAACCAAGAGATTGTTCACACAAGCTTTGTGTCCACAGCAGAAAATCAGGCAGTAAATGACACTGATCAGGCAAGAAAGTCCTGAAAAGAAGGTTTACAGTATAGAACTGGGTGAGAGAATTGTGTGGAAACATGTTGTAAAGAACAGCTCTTAAAGTTCCTCTTTAAGTATTAGAAAGATTATAAGAATTTGCTTTTGTGATTTCTTAGCATTACTATGTCACAAAGATGTTCAGTTCCTTCCCTGGTGACCAAGAATCCTCTCCTGCTGCTAACAGGAAAAGTGGCTGCCTACTGCAAACACTTGGTGTCTGAAAAGAAATATTGGGTGAAAGGTAATAAAGTATTCACTTCCAGTCCACTGAGTTGGTGATCAAGTCTCTGGTTATCAGCTGACAAAAATAATTGCAGCTTATGAATCAAGTGTGGCCACTTGAGAATTTGGCAGCTCTTCTAGTTTAGGATGTTTGCTAAAGCTGCTAATGTTATGGTAATACAGGAAAAGTTATATAAAAGTCATTGGGTTTTCTCTCAAATTCAAATAACAGCCATTGCTCTTCTCCTTGGAAAGAAATGGCATCCAAATGTGGATGTGGAGCTGGAATAGTGAAACTGCCTCCCCATCATCCTCTTTTTAGTTGCAGGTAGGAGGGTAGAGAAGACATCACCTGAGCTTGGCTGTGGACTGTGGCAGGGGAGATTGTGAAAGTAGGAGTACATAAGGATTAATTTGGGGAAGAAAGAAAAAGGGGGAAGGGAGATTTTTGGCATGGGAAGGAGGAGGGGAGCAGTTTCCGTGGTTTGTATTGTGTTAGAAGCAAGAGGCTCCAGCTGAGGCAAGAGCCTTTCTGACCTGGTGCCTGGCACTCCACAAAAAGGAAGAGCTATCTTGCACTGGAACATCTACAGTCTGAATAGGAAGTGAATGGGGAAATTTAACCAGTCTCCTCTCTGATTTTTTTGGTCAGGTAAACAGAAGAAAACTGAATTTAAGGGACTAATTCAGAGTTACATGGGCATCCTGTAGCTCAGCTGGGAATAAACCCACATAATTTTTCTTTCAAAGAGCTGGCAGTATCACCCATCTCATTTTATAGTCAGGTCACTGAACCCAGCCTGATACCTTTGCTGGCACTCAGAAATCTGTCTTGAATGCATCCCAGATCCATCTCTCTTGCCTGATCCAGAAACGCTTCCAGAAATCTCTCACAGCTTCTCTCAAACACAAGCAATTTTTCTTTCTCTGCTCTTTGCAGCAGTTACGTAACCCCAGTAGTTTTTCAGCTCTGACAGTATTTTGAACTACTTGCTTTTCTCCAGTGAAGTTGAGAGAAGCCCTTCAGGATTCCTAAGGAGAAATGAATTACTGAAGGGAGTAATGTTTCTCCTCTACTCTCTCCCACCAGTTCTTCTAGAGATGGTTCTGTCATCTAACAGCTGTATAAAATGGTTAGAGATACATGTAGTCTGTAGCAAGCTGCAAAATGCTGTTGCTGAACAGAAGAGGTCATTGTCCAAAGGGCACAACAGACATGGTTATTTTCATCTCACCTTTTTTTTGGTCTTTATGTCTACTGCTTATATCAGTACTAAAAGCGGTGTAGAAACTGTTGCTGAGATTCTTTTTGTGTTACCATATCCATGTCTGTCACAGGGAAAAACACTTTCTGTGTTAATGTGGGTGTCTGGTAACTCTCAGGTAGTTACCTGAAAATAAACAAGGGAAAAAATCTTCACTTATACTTTCTGTTAGAAAGAATGATGCAATTTGGAGGAATTAAATCAGGAAAGAAGGTGGAGAACCTGAGCATCCCCTTCAAATCTTCCAACTAATTTCTGAAAAATGTATTTAATTACAACCACCCTGTGACCTTTTGGCTGCAAAAGAAAGGTCTTATGATCCAGCTCAGCTTTCCCCAGGATGGTGTGAGCACCAAGTTCCCTGAGAACAGCAAAGCAGCAGTGAGTTGGCAAAGCACAGCAGAGGCTGAAACCGTGCAGTTGTCTTCCTTCTGTTGCCAAGAGCCGTGCAAAGCATGTTGGGCTCTGCTGATGGACTTCAGAACAAAGCTGAGGCTGACCCAAACTTGGTGCTTGCCATGTTCCCCTGGGTGGAACAGAAGGTGGCTGGGCAGAGCTCCTCCAGCATGGGGACACACAAGGAGGGGCACACAGGGACACATCCATGTGAACTCATCTCAAAAGTAGAAGTGCTAAAGGATGCTGTGAAAAGCAGCCATCTCCAGTTGCTGCTGCTGCTTAAGGACAGCAAAGCAAGGATGGGCTTCTGGATCCAGGCTGCCCAGTGCTGTACTGTCCCCTGGGGATTTTCTGGCCTGGGTCTTCACTTTATTGTATAGGAGTTATTGTGTCAGTCCAGTGAAGGAACTTGCTGAAGCTTTACATATTCAGCAGTTATTCTAGATATTCAGTACCAAGTGAGTGCTATTGCTTGTACCCATACCAGTTCTTAGGTGATTTCACTTTTGAACTGACTCAGTTTAAATAGCAGGAGGTTGTCTTTATAATTAGAATCCTTCTGAATTCAATATGAGATCTGAAATTCTTGCTATTTGCTGTTATTTCTTGCACTGTCACAAACAGTACAGATTGTAGAAGCTGAAGGTGGCCAGTAATTTTACTGCTAGTTCTCAAGGCTCAGTTCTCAGGATCCCATTTGCTCTTGCATTGTTTCACTGAGTCTGTCATCTTATCCTCTGCATCCACAGAGCCTTAAGTGTTTGTGGTCTGGGTGATGAGCTCCTTGGCTGTAGTTACAAATCTTGACCTGTGTCTTCAAGAAAATTAACAGTTAAATTAATAAATAGGCAATCAGCATTCATAAGAAGAGTAAATGGACAGTATGCCATTTAACAGGGTAGATTTGTGGGTGCTGAATGTTTAAAGAGTCTGTAAATGCAATCAGTAATCCACGTGCTGAGAACTTGCAAACTAGTGTCTTAAATATGGAGGCAATTTTTTCAGCTTATATAAATTGGCTTCACTCTACTGCATGTTGTAACTCCACTAAATCTGAGTCATTTAAGTCAATGGAACTAATACAGTTTACTTCAGCTCAGGCTCTAATCCACAATTAAGACTGGGTTTACAGTGAAGGTTTACTCAAAGCAAAGTTCTTGTATAGAGTTTGAGGTGATCAAAATTTTCCCTTGCCTGCTTCTTGGTTCCTTAATCCCCAATTAATTTTTATATCTAAACACACATGTGACTTTTTCAAAGGACTTTCAAAGAATGCTCTGAGTCACTCCAATCAGTTCTGAAGCACAAAATACCTCTTGGATGACATTCTGAGATCATGAGCTGTGGTTATGTGTATTTCACTGTTCACATGGTAACAGAATCAAAAGAAAATCATAATGAAACACAATGGTTGGATTCAGAAATAGGTTGCAAAAAACATTCTTTTGAGCAGTCGTAACAATGGAGAAGAGATGAATCTACATTGGGACAAATTCATCCTTGTTGAAGTGCCAATTAATTTACTGAAGCTGCACCTTGGAATAACTCAATAATTAGGTAAAATTCTTTCAGTTAGACCTGTGCTGCCCCACCCTCCCTCCAGTGCTAAACTGAAAATAATTTGGCTGTGAAAATCAGGATTCAGTATTTTTATTAACTCTTCGTATGTTTTCATTTCTTAAATCATTAAATATTTAGTAAAAATTTGCATTAGCAATTGATACTGAAGCTGTATTTATCAGCAGAGATGAGCCTCTGATGGTTTAAAGGAGAAACAGCTTCTGAAAAGGCATGAGAAGAAAGGGATAAAAAAGACTTAATTCTGTAGCTCTAAGCTGTCCTTTGTCTTAAAACGTAAGAAAAGAATTACCATGGAAACTTGCTCACTCCCTTCTTTTCATAGAAGAAGAGTTTGACTTAATTACTATGAACTTGTACTATCTTATCTTAAAATAATATTCCAAGCCTTTCTCCCAAGCAGTGTATTTATGTGTGTCAGAAAGAACTAAGAACTAAATGCTATCAGAAGGGAAATAAGCACTTGTCTGTGTGTAAATCATAGCTCTTGCTCTGTAGCAAACATTTTTATTGCTGTTGTGAAATTCACACCTCTCAGGAGGAAACCTTCTTATAGGATATGCTGGTTGCTTTCAGCTCCTATATATGTATGTAAGCAATGGTAGCAAATCTCTTTTAACTGGCAACAATAAAGAACAGTAATTGCACACTTTAATTTAAAATTACAAGAATGTTCCTTCTTTTTCTGGAGGGAAGCCTCTTCTGTGAGTCACTTTCCAGAGCTAAATGCCTGATTCTCAGAAGAGAAAAATGTTGTGTGATGCAGTTTTACAGGGAGCACAACAGTCACAACGTGGGACAGAGCAAAGATCTCTGAGCATTCTGCCTCTCCACTCTTCCTTGTGTTCACTCAACCTGTCAGCTCTGGTGTCAATGAAATATTAGAAGACTGTGGTGCCATGAATTTAAATCTGCAGGTCTTGAGTCTGGCTTTGAGCCAAGGTTTGCTCCTGAAGCTGTATCATGACCTGAATCACACTGGTGTTCATCCTGCTTCTGAGGTTCCTGTTGCTCCCTCTTTCACCTTCCTTCGACTTTTCCCTCACTCTGGCAGAGAGTAAGATCCTATGGCTGTTGGAAGATACAGGTTTCTTTATTGATTTATTTCAAGAGAACTTAATTTAGCCAGTGAGACCTGCACTGTACTCCTTCCATGAGACCTTCATCCAAATCCGTGGCATCCTTACCCAACTCAGCAGTCATAGAAAGTGGAATCAGTTCTACTAAGTGAAACTTTGACAGTGTAAGCCACAGTAAATGTATTAAATCTCTGACATTTCACATCTAAAACAGTCTCTTCCTATGTATCTCAAAGTATTGCACAGGCTTTTGGTAGTGGAGCTTCAAAAATTTTTTCCAACTAGATGGCCCCAGTAAGAGAGGAGCCTGCGTGGCTGAGGGGTACAGGAACAGAGTGCAGTATTGTTTATCTCTGGGATAATCCTTGGTTTTCATCTCACATCTGTGAGACTTCCAGTTATCTTTGCAGTTAGTCTGCCAAGAATTATATCTGTGGGAGTTACAGTTTCCTAGAAAAAAAGGCAAGCAGCACTTTCAGTCTAAAATAATGTAATTTAGTGGCAGAAAAGCATTGGAAACCAGCAAACCTAAAGTTTCTGTGAAAGGCCACAAGAAGCACTTTTCTGCTGAAGATCTCTACAGTAATTTTAGAGATAAATTTCTGGTGTCTTTGCATCCTTTAGAAATGTGTGAGACTTAACTATTTTAAGACACTTGTTTTTTGAACAATATGAGTTTGTGGCAATCATAAGTGTATTTAATTAGGATAAGTTTAGTCCTGTTTCCAGCCACTTTTGGTGCCTTTGCATTGTAACAGCAGTCTAGAAGTTTCTCAATCTAATAAGGCTCTATCAAAACACTGAACATAAGAAGATTTACAATGCTGTTATCTGCTGACTTAATCTGTCTGTAATTTTCCCCTGTGTTTCTCCGGGTGGAAAAGACAGTAAGGCGAATACAGAGAAGAGAATATGGTAAATGTGGGTTGCATATAAGAAAATCATTGTAATATCAATTTAAAGACAAAACATTAATACCTGAATGCACCACAGGGGCAATGTGCTCACCTGTATACATCAGGAAAGTTGACACAACCCCACTTTTACAGCAGCACCAAAGCTGTAGGAACTTCAACTTGCAACATTTTAATTCAGCTCTTCCTAATAATGCTTATAACATACAAAGATCAGCTCCAACTTAACTGAGGAAAAACTGTTTTTTCTGGTATCTGCTAAGCTGTGTGTCATGAGTTTCTGTAATAACTACCAGGGATTAGGTTAATAGCATTACAGCTGGAAGTGTTACTTCCGACTTTGTGAGAGACCTGTTTATGATTTACAAGGTTGGAGTGATTAGTAGTGCAGATGCAGGCTCTGCTGGTTACAAAAGCTTAATGTTGGCTGGGAAGTCTAGTGGATTAATTTTCTGGAAGAAAAATACAGCATGTTACAGTAAGAAGTGTTGCTGGGTGTGGAGAATCTTGGGCTCGTTAAGGATCTGTTCACAGAAATAAAATAACCATTGGTAAGGGATTGCTGTTAGGATTCCCCCCCATCACTGGAATGTTACACAGCAGCATATATTCCAGAAAGTTATGAACTAAATTGGTTCCAAAAGCACTTAATGGCAAATCCCTATAATCCACATGATGATCACAACTCAGATCTTCCAGGAGCACAGTTACATGGAAAAATTTCTTCATCGTAAGGCATGGCTAAGAACCTGGCAGTCAGTACAGAATCTGGTTGGGGGTTTTTGGTTTGTTTTTTTGTAGGTTTTTGGTTGGGTTTTTTTGAGAGTATTCTGTGGCCGTCCCTCTCTTCAGCCAGTCCACTTAAAAGGAACATAACAATACTTTATCACGATGTAAATCTTGCTTGGCTAATTTGCAATTTCCATTGAACTGTATCTTGACAGACAGACAGACAGACATTCCTTGTTGCTCTTCTGGAGGTCCTCACATTTAAACTAGGCTTCCAGCTATGTGAGGCCTTTCATCTAACATCTTCATCAGATGCACCCTTTATGTGAAAATATTGGCTTTGGAGCCTAACATTCTGTCAGCTGAATTAATGCTCACTATCTCTTACTGTTGCAAATTTCTATTTTCTGTTCTAAAACTTTGAATCAAAGCAAATAAGCTCGCTGCGCTGTTGAAGACCTGATAATACAAAGAGTAAATTCTGTCAGTTTTTCTATTAATCCCCCTCCTTTAAATTGTTGGCACAGGTGTTCATGGAATTGCTAACCACGATTTACACCATCAGAGACCAACTAATACTGTCCTTTCGTTCATGGGTTTTGGCAGCTCTCTGGTCTTCTGGTATTCTCAGTTCAGCTTCTTTGGTGCTCAGTGGTTTCCAAAGATGTGTATTTTCTCTTGGTATTTTATAATATGGGCAGCTACTGATTCACACTGACTGGTCTTCAAAGCATGGAAGGAGTGACTAGACTGTAGCCGTAACAGTGAAAAGTCCTACGTCTCATTTAATTCCTTTCTGCTGCATTATTCTTAAAGATATCTTGCTAGCTACAGCTTTCTATAGATAAACAGGCTCTGTGTTGGAAAATTTCACACTCGAAGTGAAGTCTACAACATTTGCATTTCTCAGATTTTACAATGAGGTGGAACAATGTCACTTTTTACTCGGAACAAACTTGAGACATAATTGCTTGTAAGCAAAGCAGATATCAGATTCATTCAATCATGCTTTGCTTTTCCAGATTGCAGTCCCCAAAACAGGACCATGTTTGCTACCATTTGCTGTGTGGTTTAGTACTACCTGAAAAAAATTATGATCTGTGACGTGATTAACAGAGTACCAAGACTCATCTTTTCCTAAAGACAACCTGACTCTTCCCAGACTTCTGTAACTATCCAACATTTCCATGTCAGTCTAAAGCATTGCCCAGTCTCAGGGATGGTTGTGCTGATGGTGCTTATTCAACAAACCCGTCCTTCACACTAAATATTTGCAAAATAAATCATGTCCTTTTGAATAACTTTAGGCTGAAAAGTATCCTGAATTTATCCTCCAAGGTAGTAAAAGATTGTGGTAGTTGAAAATTCAGTCCAGCACTCCAGGAGGCTTCCTATCCCTGCTGCTGGGAAGCTCCCATGCCAAATGGCAGCTGTGATTAAAAGCATGACAGTCAGTGACCTTATCTTGCCCTCATCACATAGGACCTTAAAAATGCTTCAGTGAACCTTGGAGGAAATTCAGATCACAGGAGAGACTCTAAAATTTGCCTAGAGGAACTAAGTTGTTTTGATTTTTCTCCAGAATGTATTTCTTCCTGGGAAAAAAAAAAAAAAAAAGATAGCTGAGGGAGGGTATTGTCCCAGGGAAAAGTGGCTGGAGCATGAATAAAGGGTAATGTGTGGTGGAGTAGAATTACAAGTGCTTTTTTTTTTGTTGTTGTTCCTATGTGTTTTAAGTGCTGGGTTGCTGATGCTTCTAATGCCATATGGTGGAACAGCTGATGGTTAAATGCTGACGCTGAAACACGATGCTGACACAGCAGATGCTAAAACGTGATTGTGGCAACGATGATAGCAAAACACTGAAGGTGAAACACCAGTGCAGAAAATGTTGATGATCAAATAGAAACCTCTGATGTTCCTCTGTTAGAAATTGTATTTCTGGGGAGCTGGCAATAAGTGTAGCAGCCCAGATGATGTTTGGAAGGGCAGATTGGAGACTTGCCAGGTGTGTGAGAAACAAGAAGAGTTGTCAGCTTTTTGTTAGCAGGAGATAGTGAGCAAAGTTTCTTGCTCTTTGCTCGAAAAGGAAGGACACAAAACCTTTAAGAAGAAGCAAATCAATTGTGAAATCTTCTCTCCAGCTTTCACAGTCCTTCCAACAGAAGCTTGTATCAGGTAGATGTTGGTCTTACAGACATGACTGGCTGCAAACCAGTAAAGGTCTCAGCTGGTCACAGTGGAATAATGAGGCCATCCAACACACAGTCTGTTTGCTTGCTTGTCTCCTGTAACATTTATGTATTTTTTATGCTTCCAAACATTTAGAACAAGAGTTTTAAACATTTAGGTGCAAAAACAAAATGTGGTCCAGTATTTTTTTAAAAGGAAAAGTCGTTGTGGGGTGTGCTTGCTGAAGTTCCTGAAAGATGGTGTTGAACCTTCTTAGCAGATAAACAGCATGTATCTTGTGAGGCACAGTAATGGGTGTTGTTTCTCAAGTACCCAAGTTGTTCTATAAAGTTGAGGTGATCTGGGAGAGGGCCAAAAAACTAAGTGGAAATGTAAAAGTTACAAGAAGACATTATTTTCAGATAGTAAATATTCTCCAGAGGTCTCTGGCCCCAGAAAATCCAGTGTAAATTAAGCAGCTCTCTTTGGCATCAAGAAAAGCTGCTCCTCTTTTCTTCACACCAGATCTTGTTCTGCTTCTTAGCTTGTTGACTGAATGTAGATTGAGTTGTAGAATGTAAAATTCATATCATTAAAACAGTTTGTGACTATTTCAGTAGCCATTTACTTGTCCAAGGTCTTCACATGAGAAAGGGAAAGGGAATGTATACATGGGTAAGGGAGCGGGTATGGTTCCACCATGAGCATGAGATTGGAGAGTAGGGTGTGATCAGCATCTCCCACAAATGCTGAGAGTGTTCAACCTGTGAAATTTGGTTAGAAGCCTTCAAATTGTACGTTTCCTTTGAGAGTCCTGGTGTGTGTTTTATTTGTTTGTAGCTTATTGTGTCCTCTAAAGAATGTAGGTAGGCAGCAGGGCAGGGGACTTGTTTCTGTCTCTGGTACCATCTGCTGTGCTTTCATCTGACAAGCTCTGTGAACATAGGCAGACCTAAGGGATGCTCCTGGGGTACAGAGAGGGCACAAAGAGATGATGAGAGCCTTTGGTGGCAACTGATGAGAAGAGCAGACAGAAGCCAGCTCTCAGACATAACACAAAGTATGGGAATTTTTTACCCAACCGCTGGTATATGGTGCGGGTTTTGATACTTAAAGTCATTGAGCTGTGTGCAATGAGAAACATGACCCATTGGGGACCTGCCACTCTCTGAAGACCTGGGCCCTCAGACACCCTGCAGCTTCTCAAAAGGCACAGCATGGCTGTGTGTAAATACAGGAGAGCCTTCTCAGTAGCTTCTGTCGCCTGTATCGAGTTTGTTACAGCAAAGGAAGCCACTGAACACTTTCTGTGATGAGAACAACACAGAAGGGAAGGCAGTGGGAGATCTGCTTTCAAATCCTTTGATTCTATTTTGTGCAGCAGATCTCTAGTTAAAAAATGGGTTGTTCTATTTCATGTTTAGTGATTCAGGATCCTTCTGGGATCTTTGGTTTATGGAAGGGGACTCAGAAATTCTACCCCAAACTCCGCCTCACCACATTTGGAACAGAGAGGGATTTTTCCAGAGTAAGCACCAAGTTCTCTCACCGGAGGAATAAATAGGTTGGGCATCCCTGAGCTGGCTGTGAGCAACTGTCAGAGAATCAGACACCACTGGTGAGTAACAGCAGTGCAGTTTTACAGACAAGCACTCCCACCTTCTGAAGTGATGAACCCTATCAAATCATGTCAATTTAGCAGGGGGTTGACAGTCTCTAGCAGCACACAGGATCGGGTCTAGATCTCAATACTGGAAAGGCATGTGGAAAAGCAGACAATACCATAACTTTTTTCCATAGAGAAAACGTCACAGTTGCACACCAGAAGTATGTATAATTAATTAGTTCTTTTACAGTAAACTGTACCACTTGAGTTAATTTTGGTGGGCATTCATGTCCAGCTCATGTTTGTCTTGGTTCCATCCTGGCAATCTTTTTCTCCAGTAGACCTTCCTTTGGAATTTCCCTGGGCATTACTGTGGTGGCTGCTTGTTTGCTTGGTCAAAGTGACAAAAAAAAAAGATCACTGTGGAATATGATCTAGAGTTTACCAGCACTTAAGTTCAGAAAACCAGCTCCAGCATCCTGGCGGTTGTCAATAATGATACAGAAGTCTCTAGCACAGAGCCCGGGGGAAGGAACACAACTGTTATCCCTGGGAAGGTTCATTCCAATGTGAAAGCTTATGGTTAAGTCAGTTCCAAGAATGCTCTTGAAAAGTAATTTGCACCCCAGTGATTTGGGAAGAGGTTCAGTGTTTGGTACCTAATAAAGATAGCTGGCATTGGAGGGGATGTTATTTTAATTATAACAACACGATGATGGCATTTTCAGGAAGGGATCCCACAGAGTTCTGACTGCAGACGTTTCTCTACTCACAGCATTTAAACAGCTGCCAAGGAGTTTTCATTAATAGGTTATTTGGATACAGTATTTGCAGGCTTGTGTTGTGCTATCGCTGCTTCACAGCCCTTCTTTCACTTTCTTGACTTTCTTGGAAAGATGAGCCAAATAGATTCAGCCAGGGCCAGGGCCTCAGATTAGAAGGCAAGAAAGCAAGTGATGAGAGGGAGCTGTATTGCAGCTCTGTATGAGAGAGCAGGGTGAGAACCAGAGCCCTGGAGCTCCCCAGCAGCTCCAATCCTGCTCCTAGCGTGGAGCATTTTCGGGACAGCTTTCAGTGTCTGCCCATCCAAGTTGGCTGATAAAGACCTCATGAAGTTTGTAATGTAGCTAGACTGAGGAACTGTGAAACTCCAGCTTCAGTCTTTGTAGCAAAGCTTTCTAATTGCCATTATTTTTGGAAATCACACCATTTGTGACTTGCTGTCATTTGTTGTGTGGGTGTAACCACTTGCCAGTGACCTTGCTGGCATTTAGAGGAGCTGAGGCTCTTGCTGAAGGGAGGGAGATGAGACCCAGCCTTCCTCTGCACTGAGAGATGTGTGGTATGGCCAGATCTCATCTCCAATGTATTCCCATACATGAGGAGTAACAGAGTAGGAATCCTGGAGTTAGTCTAGTGCAAGGTGAGAATCAGGCCCAGCTACTAATGTGTGTAAAGTCCCTTCTCCTGAGAACGTGCATCTCTTATCATGCAGCTTCAGTACAGCTTGGGGAGGATTCAGGGAGTACCTGGGGCCTGTCAGAGCTTGCAGCTCTTCTCAGCTCAATTCAGCTACACGTTCACATTGCTTAGAAGATTTTGCAAAAGTATTACCATCCCAATCAGTTTGTAGTGCTCTCTTTTATATATATTAGAGTCTCTAACCAACAAATCTTCATGTGAAAAAAACCTGAAAATAACTCTGTGTAAATCATCATCAATTCTTTTATTATTCATTAAAATAACATTAATCATAAACCTCTTTGGTATTCATGTGGATGTAATATGTAGTTCCAAAGGAATTATGGATTAAAGGGGACTTAAGCTCAGAACACTCAGTTCTCTATGAACATGCTGTGTTCATTATGTTAGATTTAGTGTGAACTATTTTCTTCAGTATTATTAGAAGGGAGTAATGGTTGAGTTTCGCATTTATTTGAAAGTGATTAAAGTAAAATTTTCACCTTGAATAAAACAGCAGCAACATATTAACAGTTTTTTATCATACCCACAAAAGAAATCTCTTCTCAAAAGATTGGAAATAATCCTCTGAAATCTACCTGCAGCTGATTATATTAACCCATGAGAAATACACATTTCCACCTTTACAGATATTTTTTTTGTTGTTGTTTTTTCCATAAATTTACACTGTTGGGGTTGTTAATATCTCTGCTACTCACAGGTACCTAAGGGTAATGTTAGGATCACTGCACATTCACTCTTCCGCTTCTGACTTCTGAAGGTCCTACATTAATATTCTAGGACTCATTACTGATGTAAAAACTAACTGGTTTATTGAGCATTGCATGTCTGGCTTCATGTCTGCACAGCACTAATTAAAAATCACAAACTTCTTTACCAGCAGGAAGCTTTATAAAATGCGGTGTGGATTTTTCAGAGGAGTTAATCCAGTTTCTGTGTGCATAGACCAGAGGGCATTTTCCATCCAGTCTTGTGAGTTTTGAGGTATTATTTACAGAAATAATTCTATGATTAATGTACTAGGTTGGATTATGCCCAATCTACCATTGTATACCACAGTACCAGACAAATGAGCCCTCGCCATGAGAGGTCTGATGATGAGAAATTAATTTATCCAAGGAAATCTGAAGGTAGAGACTGCCGTGGACCTTTTTCCTGCCCCTCAACCTACCACGCAGTTGATAGCATTTACTTTCCAAAACACTCACCTTACCCACCAGGCAGAAAGTCCTCCAGATGCTTGGAGGTCAGCTCATATTTCACTACTGAGCTTTTCTTGTTTGAATGGAGATTTATACTAAGACTTTTATGAGATAGCATATAGGGCCATATTTTATCAGGCAGTGGATTTCTTTTCATTTCGTATTAGTAAAGTGTCTGTAATTCTAATTAAGAAATAAGTTAATTGTAATGTCAAGTGGCATAAATCCTGTGAGGAGGAGTGTTTGTGTTTACAAGGTACTGCAATATATCTGCTTGCTTTGGTCTCTATGTTGTCCTTGTTCCTATGCAGCCTAATCTAATGTCAGGAGAGCCATAGAGTGGCCTGGGTTGGGAGGGACATTTAAAGGTCACCCAGTCCAACCCTTTTGCTCTGGGTAGGGACATTTTTCACTAGATCAGGTTGCTCAAAGCCTCATCTGACCTCCTGGCACCTTGAGGAGTTGGTTGATTGCCCTTGGAAATGCTCAGCTTGTTTGCTGGACTGTCACAAGATGTTTTGTACTTGTCTGGGTATTGCTTAGGCTTCCTGTCTGTCCTTGTCATCCACAGTGCAACTTTTTATAAGTTCTTCAGGCAACTCTTGAGGTTTGGTGTTTGTTTTTTTTTTTTTTTTCACTTTGATGAATTCTGAAATGTCAAAACGTTCAGCCAGTGCTCCTGCCATCAGACATTTAAATTTCCTGCTGCATCTGGGGCTATATGTTCCAATATAACTTCACGTCACTAAAGCTAGATTTTTTGGTTTATAATTTATGAAGGGGGGGAAAAAAAAAGGTTTTGACAACTACATTATTCAGAAATGGGAAGAAATTGCAAAAAGTTAGAATTAACTCTAATTAAATTTTCAAATGATTCCTTCACCCCACCTCTGAGCCATGGTCTGACAGGATCCCTCTGAGATTGCATTTCTCCTGGACACTTTCCCTTCCTCCAGGCCCTCCTGATGGCTGCTCTGTGCTGCTCCCAGAATGACTGCATCCTGATTCCCTGCAGAGGGAATTCTCTATGTACCTGCTGGCAGAGGGTGCACAGATGCTTACCTGCCATTATCCCTGTGTATCAGTGACTTCCACTAATTCAGTTAGAAATGTGATGTGTGTTTCTTCCAACCTCTGCCCTTCTTGCCACAGGTTGTCAGAAGAGAATTGTGCATTCCCTCTGAGACATTTGGGGTTTGTTCTTTGATATGTGATTTTCTTAAGGACAAATCGAGGTCTCAAGTTGTGATGCTCTCAGAGTGTTCTTGGGTAAATTGAAATGGCTTCAGAGACAAGGAGCACTATAAACCTGTGTTCTGAAGGGTGGGGGTCTTTGCTTGGCTTTTTGAAGGCTTTTTGAAGAGAGCTGCCCCCAGGAATGTCTTGGGGCAGGGTGTAGAGCCAGACCAGCCTCAAGGGGAAGACTGGTAAGAGAAAGGCAGGAAAAAAAGACTCCTTTTCCTTCTGCCGCTCCATAACAATATGAAGCCTGGGTTCCCTGAATGTGCTTTTATGTAGAATAGAGATGGCTGTGTAAGGAAGCTGTAGCATTAAATATCTTCATATAGTGTTCTTTGGTCTGTAGGGAACCTTTATCTGCAACACTCACAGCTCTCCAGCTAGAAATCAGCCCCTTTATCCCTTTTTGTATGAAGCTTGGAGCAGAAGGAAAAGAAAGGTTTCTGCTGGCTCATATGGCAACCATCATGTTTCTGAACTTCTCTCAGGTACTAATCATGAATTAGTGTTCACAACACAGCTATAAGGAAGGATGATCAGTAGTGTTGGTTTTGGTTTAAAAGAATGGAAGTGGTAAAAGATGAAGAGAGCTGATCAGAATCTTGCTGCACCAGAAATTGGAAAGTGAATGTGGGTTTCCTGAGTGCTATACCAATGCCCTATCTGGTTTTAAAACTTCACATTTCTTTTATGACTAGCATGCCCTAAAGAGTTTTGGGGTTGTTTTTTTTTTCCTATTTCTTTTCCCTTTCTTTCCCTCCTGTCAGTGCAGTACAGAGATCCATGTAAGCACAACTTTTGTGTTCTACCAAAAAAATGAGAGGCCTCAGGACACACTGTATCTGCAACATACGATGCCATTTTGCAAGACAAAAGTCAGATTGCTGTCACTGAAAATAGTAAGAAAACCCATATGCCACATATTGTGGTATTCCATGTTGTGTAAATGTGTGTGCCTGTCCTTTTCTAGTGACTATTAACTGTTCTTTTGTTCTTGATGTTCCTTCTCTCCTTTGGATCACATGCTAGTCAAAAGCTATTTGCTGTATTGTGCATCAGAGAAAGAAAATAAATGAAGGAATGGGATTTTGCACCACAGGTTTATGAGCATCTGTAGTGTGGAAGGCTGCCAAAAGGAACATTTGTGTGTTCAGGGGCTGGAGTGGCTGTTGCTGGTGCTCACGTAAGCTACCTGGTGAGCTAGATGGAGAAGCAGTGGGTAAATGCTAACCTTTGTTTTCCAGGGGAGAAAGAAGATTAGCAACATTAATTTTCAGCTGAATCGGCTCTTTTGATAGCAGTCCAAGAGATAGTCTTGAAGCAACCATCAAATCTGAGCAGCTAATGCTGCTTTGCTGTTATACAGTCTCCTCACAGACCCAGAACCACCATCGTCTTGCTCCGAGGGGGATCAGCAGTTGCTGTGTTCTGATACAGGTTTTTAATCATGTTTTTCTATCACCTGCTTATATATATATATCATAGGTGGGGAAGGAACAGTGCTTAGGTACTGTTCAGGTGCTGTATCCAGCCAGGACAAATCAGAGTAATGCTCAGATCAGTCTGCGGTGGTTTTTTTTAAAGAGAGCAGTGGCAGAGCCGAAGCAGTGAGATGGAAGCTGTCTGTACCTGCACTGAAGTGTACCCCAATTTATGCCCTGAGGAGCTTTGCTGTTCCTGGAAGGTTTAGGATTGAAGTAACAAAAGAGGATGATGCACAGCCCCCTGCTTTGCTCCTAACACTTTTCAAGTGCTCCTCACTATCACCAGTAGCAGATGTGTCTAAAACTCAAGTGAGAAACTTTCCTTTCAGGCTCTAACCAGGGGGCTGTATCAGTGCTCTGATTATCAGGAGAGGTGAAAGTACACCCAGCGAGTGATAAAGCTGTTAGAACAAGAGAATCCCAAAACGTTAAGAAAATAGCATCCTTGATGAAGGATTTTTCTGGGGTATGGTGGGAATTTGCTGCAGGGAAAAGTAAATCCTGTGAGTAATTGGGCTGTGAGTGGGAAGAGGGGAAGAGCTGGGTTCCAGCCCTGGACTCCAACCTGGGGCTGCTGCTCTGTAACTCCTTTGCACCCATGGAGCTCAGCAGCATGAGAAGGTGGCCAGTGCCTTGCAGGGAAAGGTCCATAATGAATAAACATCTTCATATAAAAACACTGTAGGCTCCTGGTTTTGCATTTTATTTCCAAATGCAATTATCCGTTTCAGTGTAGGGCTTCTGAAGTGTAGAAAAATAGAAGTAACCTGCAGAAGAGGGGGAGAAAAAAACTTCTAAAATTGCTAAAATGATGCACAAAGAGAGAGAGAAGATGACCTTTGGTTGGGCATCCAACAGTGCAAAGAAATTCTTAAGCAGTTTACTTTGAAGTACATTTCAGTCAGAGGGATTTTCTAGCAGTAAAATTGGGCGCTTAGCAGGGATTGCATATAATTTCCACACTATGCCAGTATAAAGCTTCAAACATAATGATTTTTTTTTTCCATTCAGAACCAATAACTAAAGCCCTTGGTCATTAATAATGACTCATTCTTCACCTGCACTATTTGAACTACATTTGTCATCTACTTACTAGTCTTTAAGAGAACTTAACTTGACTCTTTCTTTTCCTTTGTCTTTCTCTTTCTGAGTAATTTCTTCTACTGGTGACATACCTGAGAATTTGGCATTTATGTTGGACACCATGTCTTCTGTTAGAAGTACTCTAAGTTTGCATTTTTCTTAATTTTTGGTGTTGCTACTGTATGCTATTACCTTGTTTGGTTTACTTGTCCCATAAAATATCAGGTCAGGATATCAGGTTTGGGAGTGAGGAGGGGGAGGAGGTTGGTGTAAGGTAGTTCCAGCAACACAAGTTCTTGCCAGGTACATTATGTGGAATTATTCACCTAAGAGGGAGCCAACTTGTCAGAAAGGCTCTTTGGAGACTAACATGTTTTACCAGAAAATCTGGAGTTGGCATTTGTAAAATGTCCTAGTTTTCTATCTAGTTGAGGCAGCCAAGCAGAAGCTACTACTGAAGTCATCAGTGAGAAGTGAAAGCATACATAAAATCCAGAAATCTGAACATTTAGCAGCTCTGCCTGTTTGGTTTTCCTTGCTTTGTTAACAGGGTAGAACTGGAGATAAATGCTGTTTCAGTTTATACCCTTGCTTTCATTTAAGATATGGCCAGAAATTAGGTAAATAGTGACAAGGCTAACCCTTGTGCCTGTTTTCTATGCACAGCTGTAGCAGCTGTCATATCAGAAAAGTCCAGTTCTGAGATTTCCTCTGCTGTTGTGTCTTCAAAAATGGAAAAAATCCTCTGGTGTAAGCAGCAGTTGCAAGTCTATTCTGTACAAGAAGCAATATTTCTAGCTAGAAACTTTGTCAAAAATTAACATAAAATCTGTTGTTATTCATATTATTTTATGTTTGTAGCCAGAGAAATGCCTTCGATTTTACAAATTACAAAATCTTGCATTCCAGTGGTGCAGCAGTCACAGGAACCCTAAGCAATGCTAATGAAGGGAGCAAGCTTTGCTCCCACCAAAATATCTGGAAATTTTGCCAGCAACCTTCATGTCAGAAAGAGCTAGCCCTTTTACAGAATTCAAAAATAAACCAAAGCTGTGAAAAACATATTTTCTTAAGGGAGTCATCCTTTTGTGTTTTCTTTCAGTGCCTGAAGTGCCTTTTGTAGAAAGGTTACTAACCTGCAACAGATGAAAGTTAAAAGAACACAGTTAGAAGGCAAAGTAAAAGGTAGTTATGAACATATGGTTGGTAGAATTATTTTTAGACCTGAAATATAAAAATGTTGAAAAGGCAGGCAACCAGTGCAAACCAATATACCATATATTGGAAGAACTTCATAATAAAATATTTATGGGGTTCTCTGCAGTGTTTGAAAAATTAAATTATTAAAAGCAAATATTGTGGCAAATAGGTTCCCATCAATCTCAATAAAAGTTAAATCTCACTATCACTGTCACATTATTATTTTTTGCTTTCAGTCTTTTAAGATTGAAGAGAACAGTAACAAACTCCAGTAACAAATCAAAGCTTTTCAATGTAATTTACTTGGTGAGCAATTTCTAATTGATTCAGACTGATGGGGCTGCATGGTTTGATGTATTGCCGAAGCAAGAGATACTTTGGATGAAGTGAATTTATAAGCACCTCTTCTCCAGAGAAAAATGGCTGCTATATTTCATTTTGTCGTTTTTAGCTGTAGCAATGTTCCTGGATCCGTGTGGACTCTGAAGAAAAGAAAAACCCAAACCTGGATGCACACCTGGCAGGAGTCTTCCCTCCTTTCCCCCAGCAGAGGGGGAGGCAGCTCCTGTGCTGGGTCTGAGGCGTGGGGAGCTGGACACAATGTGTGTTTCCCCCATCCCAGCAGCCTGGTGTGCATGTACAGCTCCTTTTCTTTCTCTTTTTGAAAGTGTAGTTGCTTAGCAACGTAATTTAGTCACCTGCAGGTCAGGGTTCAGATCTTGTTAATGTCATTGTGAATTAGAAGGAGGAAATGACTTTGGGGGTTTTTACAGCTTCTTTGTGACATTGCTGTTAACCAAGAGCTTTGTATCCTGTTTGGTGCAAAAAACCTTCAGTGACTGCTTGGTTTTGATGTGATTATTTCCATACGTATTCTGCAATATTGCTAAAGTGAAGAGGGGAAAGGGGAATATGACAAAAGATGTGTTATTTGATATATACAATGTAGACGTTAAAGGTCAGAAGCGGTGCTTTGCACCCAGTGACAAATTGCTTCATTTTAGGGCACATTAAACTCCAGACTTTGGAAAAAAGTTGTTCCAATGTCAGTCCTACTCTGCTCTGCTCCGTCCTCTTGTCTTTCCCCACAGCACACTCAGAGAGCCTTTCAGGAGAGCAAAAGCAGGTTCCTCTCCACACGTGCCTGCCACTTTATTCCCACAACAGAAATCCCCGGAGCCTGGTGCCTCTGGGGAGCAGCACAAATTTAGTGACTACAGCATTAATCTTCAATTTTTGCTCTCTGCAATTTCAACCTCTCAGGTGCCATCTGATTCTCCCTGCTTCAGCCTGGTATAATAATGGCTTCAGCCCTACCCTGGCACCCTGCTCTGGTCAGACCTTCCCAGTGGAGGTTTCCCAAGGCTGCTTGCTTAATCTGCCACGGAAGATCCAAGGCATCTCAGGTGCTGGGAGACTTGCTTGGCCATAGTGCAAGGCTGGAGATCTCCAAAAGCTGATGACAGTGAATGGGATTTTTGCATGTTCTGGGTGTGAGGGAAAGGCTTTGCCGTTTTGATAGAAATATTTGTGTAGTGCTGCCTGGGCAACCTGTACTCGTACTCTGTCACCCACATAGTGAAAAAGTTTTCCCTCATAATTCTGTGGAACCTTTTATGCTCAAGTTTGCACCTGTTGCCCCTTGTTCTATCACTGGACATTACTGAAAAGAGCCTGGCCAGGCCTGACCTGGCTCCATCCTCCTGGCACTTACATATTTATTTGTATTATATTTATATTAATGTCTTCATTATCTAGAGTCAGAAGTTTTGTCAAATTCAACCTGAATTAATGTGGTGGCTACAATCTTCTTAAAATAACGTTTCTTGGGAAACTTATTATTTACCATTTTTTCAGCTTATTTTTACATTTGGTTTCCTGGTCAAATTCGTATGCATTGCTCTTGTCTCTGAGGTTTAAAATCCCATGCTATGGGCTCTGTCCTGCTGAGGTTTTCACATCCCTGTTGTTTCACATCAGCTTTGTGCCTCAGTTTTAAGCTGTGCGAGAAGCTGCAGTTGTGTTCACTGTTCACAAACACTTGTAATCCCAGGTTCATTTGCATGGGTGATTTGTGAGTTCATTAATCTTTTGCTGTGACTGTTCATTATGTCTGCTATGTGACTGGTCAGCTCAGACACATGGGGCCAGATTGCCAGCTGCTGAAAGTCAGCGTGGCTCCTCTGATGGATGGAGGCAGGCTGCTTTCCTTCTGCAGTGGGTCAGATCCTGGGACACAGGGGCTTCCTGCTTGTCTGCTGGACCTTGAGGCAGGCAATTCTAGTTCTTGTAATGTATGAGCTTCTGTATAGGTGAAATTCACCTGTGAAGTCAGCTGCCTTCTGATACCTCACTTCAAATAAATGTTTGGAATCTTGTAGAAAAAAAGCACCCCAGTGTGAGCAGACATCTGCAAGCAGGAGTTAAAAAGGCAGCCAATAAAGAACTGAACTGAAATACTTTTTTTAGCCATTAATTTTCATTCAGGTGACTTCCAAAATGCAAAGAAAGTTGTTTCTTAATTGCCTGTTTCACTGCTGCAGCAGAGGTGCAGACCACGTTCCCACTTCCAGCAGAAACTTTGGTAGTGACAACAGTGATGTGCAGAGGTAAAACCTGAGCAGTTCTATAAACCATTATTTACAGGGATTGATACAGCAAGCATCAGTGATTCAGAGTAAAGCTTTTTAAAAACTGATGCTGGCAAATGGCCAGTGCTGTACTGCCAGCCTGTAGTGGGCTTTGAAGAAGGGAGTCCAGCTCACTGGCAAAAAGGAGCTTTTCTGAGTTTTCCATGTTTTCATTCAGAATGGGGTGGGCAGGAGCAGCAGCAGCCACGTGTCATGTGAGTTCACCCTCGTATGGATTTACTATAGAAAGATTTCAGATTCACTGCCTAACTCAGGCCCTTACAAAGTTCTTCCCATATGAAACACAAATCCCTGGAGCAGCAGCAGGGCATCCCCCATCAGGGGTGCTGGGTGAGACTGATGCTGTAGTGGGCAGCTGGGGAGATAGAGGAATAGTGATTAAAACTGAGAGGAGGAAGTATTTCCTTCTTCTTTTCTTCTGGGTAGCATTGGCATTACAATTTTAGGCTGATACCTGTGTTTCTCAACTTTTGCTAGAATTGTGCCAGTCTGCAGCAGCACCTTCAATGTATGACAGACACCAGTGACCACACTTAACCCATTATAAGGATCATAAATTTAGAAGAGTGTGGAGGTGGAAGATTTTTATTATTATTGATCATGTTGGTGGCTGGACACAAGTTTGCATGCGGGCAGAAGTTCCTGTTCTTTGTTTTCTATGAATGTTTACTGCTCCAGGGCAACCAGAGATAATGAAATCATATAAAAATGATATGGTTAAAACCAAACTTCTCTGTAGACAAAGTTTCTTTTATTTTACTTTGTAAAGTTTGGCGAAGCTGTACCAGTTTTGTTGTGTTTTGTATTTGCCTTGAAAAGAGAACCAACAGGGCTTGAAAGGAAGTGGATCTGTAGAGCTGTCAGAAGAATCTATAAAAGAGACTCTCTGGGAATCCCATCCACCTCTCCACTTGCAGGCAAAAAGACATGGAAAATAACACATCAAAACTACATTTCTTAAATATTTTATATATAACGTCCAATGTTCCAGCCTTCACAAGAATGCCTGGTAGCTGTATTTCCTTTAGTGTTTTATATATGATACTTAAAAAACATCCAAAATAAGTTTATACCTTGTGTAGGCTATAGGTAGCAACATGTCTTACAATAAGTGCCATATGTAGTTCAGTTGTATACACTTTTTAAAGGTATAGGCAATGTAAAGCTCTGTGTCCTGAAGCACTTGTTCTTTAGCTTTTCCTGAGTTTATGTTCAGGACTGTGTTATGTTCCAGTGACAAAATTACAATTAGGTCTCAGATGAGTCTGTGGTTTACAAGAACCGATTGACCAAGCAAATATCCTAAGCCTTCAGGAGGTACAGTAGCTTGAAAATGAATTTGCTGTAAGGTTAGTGACTTGGCAAAAATATAAATTTCACCTGGGAAGTCTGGCATCGTGCCTCTACTGCAACCATAAGTCTGTAGTGATTGTCTATGTGAATGGGTAAAGTTAAAAACAAGTTTGAAGTATGGGATGCCTTACTAGAGAACTAGAATAGCAAAAAATAACTACATTTTTTCTAAATTGGCAGCATAAATCCAGATTAAATCTTTCTATATTTCTTAATTAACTTGAAGACTGCTTTATGCAAACACAGTTTGATGTACATATTTGTGTGTGACTAGCACAGAGATCAACCATGTCAAGTTTAAGTAAACACACACATACAAACTCAAACAAGGAGCTGTTTGCCCAGCAAAGCAGCATAACTCTTGCAAACAGAAAGTCACTTCTTCATCTTCCCTTAGAAACCTTGTTTTCTTTGTGGCTTCCTGCACTGGGAGCCCTGCAGGCTCAGTCTTTAAAGAGCACTAAGCAATTCTGTATGGATGCAATCAAGTGTATTGTGAAGTACTTCAGTTTTGCTTGCTGGTATATAGACACCTGCAAGGTAAGGTTTTGAGATCTGGCTGCCTCAGTCAAAAGCCAAAATATTTGCAATTGTGAGTCAGTTAGTAAACCAAATATCTTCTCTAGAGCAAACCTTGAACTTCTTTCCAATATTGGAATTCCTGTGATGTTTCTGAGAGATGCTGCAGAGACAGCAGTGTAGCATCCCATATCCAGTGTAATTGAATTCAAGTTGTAATTTGCCTATCTCATTATAAAATCTGATGCATGTTGGTCAGTGTGTTCATGAACATGAATCTGAAACACTCTTCTTGGAAGGCCTGATTTCTAGAGTTCCCTCCTGTGTGAAGGTCAGGAGGGGGTAAGGGAGGGAGAGCTGCCTGCATTCTGCCTTCACTCTGCCTGCATTTCAGGCCTGTGCAGGGACACCAGTGTCTCCTCTGGGTGACCCACAGAAACCTCGTAGGCCACAGGAGACAAAGGAAACATCACAGAGCAGCAACAGTGGAGCTAATTAAGGTGGTAATTTTATTTGTACTTGTGCCTAGACCACAGTAGGTACTTGGAGCAAGAACTGGCATCAGCTTTCAGTCACCGAAGGCTTTAATAACATCCAAACTTGTGAACTACAGCAGAACCGAATGATGCAGGAAGTGTTAAAAAAGGTGCAAAGACTTTCCTGACAAACACTTTTAATCATTCCAGCCTCTCTTTTCTCACTAAAACTGTTTTCATACAATCTCTGACACTGCAGGTCATGAGCCCGACTGGGTGCTTCTGTGGACAGACATCACAGCTCCGCACAGCACGGAAGACAGAACGTGCCTCACCTTGAAATAGAATTTTAAAAATAGGATTTCTGCAAAATTGTTTTGTCCTGTTCGGGTTGTGGCAGACTACAAGAGAAGATGATCACTGCTGGCTGGGGCTGGGCTGCTGTCTTAGAGTCGAGGAGCTGTGTGTGTGCTGTATTTTATGTTGGCTTTGGAGGGATTTTCTACCTGGACTTCTTTGTGTCTGACTTCCAAGTCTGCTTATGCATCCCTTTGGAGAGACGTTTGCAGGAGTAGAGCAGCCAGGAAGGAGGTGAAGGATCACTGCCTGCTGGAGCTCTTTTAGCTTTCTTTCTAAAACCCCCAGGGAGGCGAGGGGGGAGGTGATGTGGGATCAAAAGCAATAATGGAATAGCATTGGCAGTGGTGATTTTTTATAAGATGAATTGTTTGGTTAGAGAGAGGGTTTTTTTCCTTTTTTTTTTTTTTTATTTTTTTTTTTTTTCTTTTCTAATACTCAGCTGCTGAACAGAAATCTAAATATACCTAGTTGGTGCAGAGCATTACAATCCTGCAGTCCAAATGTCCTAGCCATTTCTTGCCTTGTTTTTACTTACTCTCTTCAGAGCAGGAATGCTTCCTACAGACAAGTACACCCTTGTCAGCCTCTCACACCCAGGCACTTTCAAACCTCTTTATAGATTTAAGAATACAGCATCCAAGAGCTTTAAGACACTACTGCTTCAGAAAGAAGAGAAAGCTGCCATCTGTCTTTTCTTTGCTCCTCACCTCAAATGGCAGGAGAATACTTTTTTTCTGACCCAGCTCTTCCCATATTTACTCCTTGAAGCATCAGTTAGAATTAAATGTCAGTGTGTTATTCACATGGGAAAAATAAGGTAATTTATTTACGTGTCTATATGGTGAACAGCATATTAGAGAAGGTAGCTAGCCAAAGGAGGACAGTTCACGTCTCTGAAAGAACAGACTGTTTATTTAAGCATTAGAAAGAAGTAAAAAAAAATTAAAGCAAAAATCTGCATAAGCGTGCAGCTTTGAGAAGGTGGAGTATTTTATACCTGAGAGTTATTTTGTCAGCTGGCTGGCAATGTGTTAAAGATGCTTAAAGTAGGAGAGCAGAGTCGTGGTGGCTTTTCCTGTAATCAAATGGAATGGCAGGGAGAAAAACACAGATGTAATTCTGGGGCTTTGAAATCAAGGGAGCTGCAACAACAGAGACTGCAGCTTCACCTGTAGCTGAGAGCAAGAAAGCAGCATGCTGTATTCAGTATATACCCCTGATGCAACTGTCTAAAAGAAAGACAGCCAAGGGAAGGTACTGAATCTTGGGGTGCTCCTAGGGAATAGGGGATCATATATATATTTTTTTTATTTTTTTATTTTTTTTTTATAAGAGAGTTCTGTAGTTCTGCAATTAAGTCTTTACTTGCTGTGTAAAATCAAGTACCCATGCAGAATAGCTTGGATTTCTCACTGGAGAAAGAAAGGGTGAATTTAAGAGGGAAAAGAGCTGAGTTCGGCTCATAGATTCTGTCATGGGGTCTTTTTTTTTTTGTTTTTATAACTGGGCAAACAGCTTCTCAGGGTGTAAGTTCAGTCCCTGGGGGTATCCTTCCTGTGGTATCAGAACCACACCCAAACCTTTAGAAATAACCCCCCTCCCCAAGCTTAAAAGTCAAAACCTACACTTTTAAATAAAATCTTTAAAACCTGAAGGTGGCTGGTGGGAAGATAAAGGGGCAAAGAGACATTCTCCTGAAATGTGTCTCCTTTGAAGTAGAAACAGAGGTAATTGGATAGGTGAGGATTATCTTTCAGTTCAGGATCTTTACTTGATGAGGTTGAATTTAGTATAAACAAGCAGCATAGCCAGGTTTGCTGAGTGCTGCCAGTATTCTCTTGGTGCATGGAAAGGACAAGAATTTTTCTTTTCATACATCATTTACAAGTAACTGCAACAACTCCACAAAGTCGGTACAACTCTAACACAAAGCAGGAAAATCTACAAAGAAAAGAAAAGGATATTTTGTTGCTGGTTTTTAAATAGAAGTTCTCTGTAGGCAGAGTTCAGCTGCATCGGGAGGGCATCAAAGGGCCGGTACAGAGGGGTTTTTTTTCACCTTCTGGAATTTGGATGTCTGGCTTTTGTGTGGATGATCAGTACTTTTTATTTACTGAACAATGGCTCATATGAAGATAGCAAGGTAATGCGATATTTGCTTATGAAAAGCCCATTTCTAAAGCAGTGCTACTGGAATTTTCAACACTTTTCACAGGGACGGTTTGCCAGAACTTCAAAGAAAACTCTTCTTGAACAAACAGCCGTTTGGAATAGACCTGTATTTTCTGTAACCTGGGGATAAGAAATTTTCACAGGGAGGTGAAAATTAGTGAAGCAAAGCTTCAGGCCTTTTGTGAACAGCTCAAGCACTGTAGCTTCCTCCATATACCCCCTTCTCACATGCAAGAGCCACATTTTTCTCTAGCAGCCAGCCCCAAAGCACTGTTGTTCCTGTTGCTCAGAAATTATTTTCAGATCAGGCTGCAAGCCAGTCTTCCCACCCATCCTCACTATTTATTTGCTGGCGTGATGACAGGTTCAGCCAGCTACAGAGTAAAAATTTAGTTACTTCTTCCCAGTGAGACAACACTCACTGTTTCCTGCAGTGTGAGAAGACTCTTGTTCCTGTCCCAAATGTCTCTGTTATCCCTTCTGACTATGGCATTGCAGGTAGACAAACAGGGAGATGAGATAGCCCTGCTCTTTCCCCAAAATGCCCTAAGCTTCATGTTTTGTGATTGAGAGATAGCACTGAGCAGAACTTTGTCCCTACAGCTGAGGCAATGGGCCAAGCAAATATGCAGAGTTTTGAGAGGGACCAGTCACAGAGACTGAGCAAGGGAGAGATAAGAGGTATCATGTAGGGGAGAGAATAAAAGGAAAATAAAGCAAAACTCTACAGGCAACAGAGCGGAGAAGGGTTTAGAAAAAATCCTTTGTGCTTGTTAAGTTTTTTGTAAATCCCATTCTGCTTGAACATGGGCTCGTCCTTCAGAGAACAAAATGGCTGGCAGAGGAAAAGGGGTTAGGAAAATTACCTTCTTACATTAATTCCATGGATAGCAAGACATTCACTTGTAAAGGTATATTTTTAAAGATCTTCTTAGAGGTCTTATCAACTACAGCTCTATCTTCAAGATTGTGGAAACAGCAAGGTATTCTTTCCTCTCTACCTCCGAGCTTCACTGTCAAGTGCCCACAAAGAGCTTAAAAAGCACTTATCCCTCTTTCATCAGCATGACAGACCCTGTTGCTATTCTGTTGTCCTGAAGAAACACCTCTCTCCAAAAATCTGTATCTCATAAGAAAGTGTTGGTTTCCTTTTCTTTATGCAGCTGAGCAAGAGAGAGTGATACCACACTGTGTGACACAGGTGACAGTGAGCAACTCCTCCCTTTCTTACCTTTGCCCTGGGAGACCTCTCCAGTTTCCCTATTACATTGTCACATAAGTCTTAATCAAGATCGGGTGTGATGAGTAGATATGAGCTTGTTATGCAGCTGATATTAAAATCATTATAAAAATCAGTCTGGCTCTGGCAGTCAAGGGGTGCTAAGCTGTCTGTGATGGGCTGAATTCAATGCCACATGATTTCTGTTCTGAATATCTGAAAAACTTAAAGCTGCCTGTCTTAAAACCTTAACTTTGCACACTGCTAATCTCAGAACAAGCTGCTTGGGCAACCTTGTCACTAGTTTTCGAGATTTTCTGATTTCGTCTTAGTTAAAGCTTTATTCCTTCAGCCCATTGCTTTCAGCCATTAGTATGTACTATGCTTAGGCTTCCTGCATATCAAAAAGGATATGCACAGAGATAAATTGCCAAGGAAAGATATGTTCAAGGGGGCAGACTTTAAAAGGCATTTAGATGGTAGAGGGGCACAGTGAAAGAAGAAGTGATCAGAGGAGTTACAAACTGACACATGTTTTGGAATTCTCGGTCTTTAAAATCTGCCCCAAGCTCCTTAATTATGGAACAGCTTCACGAGGAAAACCATAACCTGTTTCCCTTTGTTCAAGTCTTTCTGGTTGGAAGAATTTATTAAGCCAATGTCAATATTCTTCCCATCAATTTCGGAATGCCTGGCTCTTTGTTGAAACAAGCTATTAGCAGCAATAAAAAGACACAGGACTAGAATAATTTGTCCAGAGTTCTCTTGTGTGAAATATTCGCAATAGTGTGAGGAAGCCAGTAAGTACTATTATACTCACAGCTTACTTTGGCTCACAGGTGACAGCAAAATCAATTAACTGCTTCTATCCATAGGAATTTATTGACTTCCACCCATTTTAGAAAGAAATGTGACTTTTAGTTTGTAAAGTTACAGAATGCTTGTCTCACGTTGTGCAGTTTTGTCATGTGCTGCAAAACATTCTTTCTGTACCAGCTCCCCTGGCTCTGGGGCAGTGTTCTTTATCTGGGTTGTTCTTTCCCAGAAGGCAGAAGCTCCACCAGGACTGAAAAATCTTCCTTAGTTGACTGAGCTGCTAATCTAGGTTCTTATTTGACGCTTCCCCAACTACTGGTTGGTGATGGTACTCATATCTAATTACTTTTTCACAAAACTTGAGTCAGCAAAAGATGAAATAATGAGTATGAATATTATAATTCCAGGAGCAATGGGGAAGTGTGTTTTTTCAAATAAGGTACCTCACTCTACTCATTTAACTCAGTATGATCCTCACACTATGAACCTGGCACCATACCAGAGAAGGATATAGGAGAAAGGGGCCAAGATGTTATGGAAGGTAGATCAGTCCACATAAATTTAAGCAATCATTTAATGGGAGCTGAGCTAAACAAGCTATCCCTCACCTTTTGTTCCTTTATTGGTGTTTATGTTACTAATTAAGCTGTGGGTTTACGTCTGCAAAGTAATGAGGCTCTTCCACCTGCTGATGTCAAAATATCTGTTTGCTGATCCTTTAAATAAAAGTAGGTAGGAGAGCTGGCTGTAGGATTTGTCTGGTTGCCTTCAAGGATTACTTCAGGGTGAATGCAGGAGAGGCTGGACTGGTCTAGAAATTTAGAAAGAAATGTTAATTTTTCCAGGCATTTCTGGTTGTTTTCCTGAGAAGTCAGCACTTAGTAGTATTCCTCACATAGGTGTACTGTGTACTAAGCCTACACCTGGGTCTTCACAAGAGAGCAGATTGTGTGTCTCTCCTGTATAGTCTAATTAAAATAACATGCACACATATTTCAGTGTTCCCACGGAGTCTTAGGGTATTTAGTTAACTGGTT